>NC_143201.1:25340000-26540000 GCF_051530095.1 Phoenix dactylifera | reverse complement strand
CTCACGGCTGCATCTCTGGCCTTCGCTGCAGCCTGCTGCGCATAATCCCCAGCACTCTTTCCAGTTTCTATTGCCACGTCTTTGGCCTTCGCTGCAGCCTGCTGCGCATGATCTGCTGCACTCTTTCCGGTGCTGACCGTCACGTCTCTGGCCTTCTCGGCGGCTTGCTTCCCATAATCCGCAGCACTTCCACCGGCACTCGCAGCAACATCCTTGGCCTTCACTGCAGCCTGGACTGCAGTATCCTTCGCTGCATCACACCCCTGTCGACCGCCCTTCTCCATTGCAGTATCTTTCGCAGCGGAAGCCTTCTCTGCAGCGACATCGGCAGCGGCACGGGCACCCCGAACGGCAGCATGGTAGCCCTGCTGGGCCTTCTCTGCAGCATGATCCTTGGCCGCAGTTCCCTTCTCTGCAGCATACTCGGCAGCGACTCGGGCCCCATGCGCGACGGTGCCCTTCGCCTCGGTACCCTTGGCGGCCAGGTAAGTCGTGGTGGCAGCGAGGCCATGGGTGGCGGTTTCCTTGGCGTCATGGATGGTGGAGGCGCCGGCATGCTTGGCCTTCTCGTAGCGCTCCTCCGCAGCCCTCATGACATCGACGGAGTTCTGCTGGGCGGTGGCTCGGTATCTGCCGATCTCCTCTGGAGACATGCCTGTTCTCTCCGCCGCGTGCTCTTCTTCCATGGAGGATTCTTTCTTGACGTCTTGCTGGGAAGCCATCTACGAAAGGATTCGTGGAAGGTAGCGCGATTGTTCTTTTTTCTTCTGCGCGCGGAACGGGATTTATGGAAGCGAGGGTGAAGGGGGGAGAGGAAGAATGCGGCGGCGGTCCGACACGTACGGCGCCTGAAGGCGGTTGGTCTGGTCTTTTAGGTGACACCTGGCGACGGCCGGGCACACGTGTTATGCTGAGGAGTTGAAGATGTATGACACGGATGCGAACGGCGTGGATGATGGACGAGGACGCAACACGTTTGAACAACGAACGGTGAGACCGTGCAAACTGCAGCCACGTGTACTGTTAGGTCTGCAAAGTCACATGGCTCCAAACCCTCGTTTGCGTCGGAGTCGGATGTCGCTTTGGACCTCAATCCAAACCCAACCCGATCTCAATTTTTTAATCTCGAGTTCAAAATCATGGCTTAGATGCGATTGGGCCAGTTGGATCAGTCCAGCCAAAGTTACATGTTAATGTGTTCATGAACAATATCTAAAAGTAAAACAAAATAAGCTAGAGAGATGACAAAGTGAATACAACGTGGACCCTCATATCATATTTAATATATGCATATTATATATTCATATGGATTCAAGTTTGGTTTGGGTCGGATTATCCGAGACATATCAGCTTGAATCCTAGCTCAATTTTGGTTGGGTCAATCCAAACTCAATCAGGGCCTATAGCACAAAGCATCATTATTAATCGAATCATTATTCATTTCAATGCATGGTTACCTTTGCCCACCTATTTTCATAAGAATCCTATATATATGCCATCTCACTCTCAGCTTACAAGAGCCGCATACATGAGCTGGTTCCATGTGTCCGGAAGGCCAGCAACACACCAATGGGTGCAGTCGTTTTGGAAGTGGACACCATTATACTTTGATGGGTGGGCATCTTTTCTGAGCAGCGATAGGAGGGTTATATCCAGCAAATATACTGGCTTCGAGATAGTACGCAAGACATTCTTCACGATGGCTTGTTCCGGCAATGGCCCTGCAGGATATGTTGATGCGTTCAGTGGCTGTCTTTGCCCTGAACAACTCTCTCTGTACGACCCGCCCCAATCCTGTCCACTAATTTCCAAATAATCACACGTCAGTAAAAAAATGTTTGTAATAAAAAACAGGGTTGATTTCTTTTTGTTTTTTGGTTAAAAATTTGAAAGAAGCATTCTTGAATATCGGGAGAAAGGAGAAGAGAGATAAAACTGAAAGCAATCTTGGAATAAAATAGTGAAAGCTACTACAAGAAAATTGATTGCGTGAGTAAGAAAAAGGTGGAGAAGAAAATAAGAAAATTATGTGATTTTCCCATCCTTCTCCAAAAATATTACCTATGCTTCTTCCTTTCACCTCTAAATAAATGTTTGAGCTTCTAGAAGCACAAACATTTAAAGGCATACAAAAATTTTTCCAGCAAAAGATTATGTAAGATAGGTAATTGTTTGTTTTTTTTAAACTATATATTTTTAAATTTTATTATTATCATGCAAGGAATATCAAGTCTCATGCGACCTTTTTTTTGAGATTAGGAGGGAGTCCAACATGTAAATTAGTGGACTAATGTTGAGACATAAATCCTATAAATTCTCGAGGTAACTTACGCATGATTAAAATTTTAATGGATAACACCGCTCAAGATTCAAATCATTGACCTAGGAAAACTTCATGAGACTTTAAAGTTGTCGGGGATGAAATCACTCGACAATAGCCCAACATGCCACTACCTCAAAACATAGATGAACATTGAACTTGATACCCTTATAACTAGATGTGCTAGGGGCTGATGTTCGTTGTGTCATGAAATTCGAAGTTCCGGCAATTGTCTACCCTAATCTTTATAACTACGAAAACAAGAACAGACCGTAAGAAGATGTCCTCAGAGATAATTTCTAATCGACATGCTGCTGTGACTTACTGGTAATGGGACGGAGAGATTCCCTGGTAGAAGACTTGAGTTGTGGCTGGATAGATATTGGAGTCCACCCATCTGGCCCATGTGGCCAGTGCCTTAGAGAAAGCCTCGTTGCGGTCCATGTCCTTCAATATCTTGTTGCCGTCTTGAATAAAGTCCCACCTGCACCACAAAGTGTTTAGCTCCAAAAATAAAGAGTAATCGGCCGTCCTATAGTTATAAGGACGGTGCAAAAAAGCAAGCAAGCAAGAAAGAAAGAAAGGAGCTTGGATGCCGTTCTCACGGTTGGGAGGGTCCCCTTGTAGGCCACCAATGCCATGTATTGAAGATAAGCACGTCGGCGCCGAGCCACACTCGACCACCTTGTATAGAATCGAGCTTGAGAACCCGTCCAATCTTCTCCCTGACAATGTCCACCAAGTAGTGGCTGAGGTAGTACATCACCGACACATTATAATCCTGTAACAATCCCCAATGTTAGCTTATTTCTTGAGCCAAAAAGTATATGCTAGAAAATTAACACAACAATCTGGGACCCCTCACATGGAGCCTAGTCTGCCTAGAGATGAGGTTCTAATAAAAAGGAAGAAGTACTAATACATCTCTCTCTCTCTCACACACACACACACACACAGAGAGAGACAGACAAAAGAAGCAAAAAAAAAAAAAAAAAACCACCCCATCCGAGCAAACAGAGATGATGTTCAGCGATCATGGTAGATTGGAGTGGAAAAAAAAAAAAGCTTTGCAGGGAGAGGAGGGGGAGGGGGTCTTTCCCTTTGCTAAAATCCCAGGCTTCTTTGCCGTGCGGTGCAAAGAACGTGCTTTACGGAATTTTAGCAAATGATCACTTTTGTGCGAGCCTCGTAAAACCCATGCAACGTCTACCAAGCATAAAATTTGTACCGAATCCGGCTCCAATGGTACTTCTTCGTTCCTTTTGTGAAGCCAACTTAAAGCACGTGGACCGTGTTCCATTTGGTCCCCAAAGGCATGCTATTGAATGGTAGTCTCCTGTCCAACGGACGCTGACTTGGGTTGGGTGACTCGAAAGGCGGATGCATTAATTAAGCATGGTTCTTTTAGTTGTTTTTCAATCAAAGATATCATGTAGATCATTTTGATAATTGAAATTTGCACGCTCTGATAAAAATTAAAATTTTAGCTTGAAGTCCCCTTTTTGGTTTATGTACAATTTATAACTAACATGCATAAGTTTTTTTTTCCTCAAAATACCTTTGTTACCCTTCACTAACCTTGTAGTAGCCAACTCAAGATTAATGATACTTTTTTAAAAAAAAAAAAATGCAGACGCTAACTTGTAGTTCAACAATGAGGTAGAACTCGCAATATTTGCCGGGAAGAGTTCTTCCTAGCTAGCAATAGAGTGGGTACCAAAAGCTTTGATGCTACTTTATTTATGAATAAATATTTAATTCTATTAGCACAAATATGCTTTGAATTGCCACCTACGGAAACGTACTGAATATGGACATATTTGATTTCCTCAAAACGAAGAAGGACGCTGTCCTACAAGAACATTTGATTCTTTCAGCCGTATATTATATAGAACATGGAATTGCAATTAGGAATGAAAGAGTGGGGGAAAAGTTATTTGGAATTTACACCAAAATTGTATGCAAGTTGCATGTTAGCATCCCAAAAAATGATATCGCAACTTGTACCTGTATGTGAAACGACTGCATTAGATATAGGGTCTAACAATGATGTTTTTTAATGTTTATCAGCTATAGGACTCTTAAATCTCGGCCATTATTTGGGTAGGGTTATACTTGTCATCTCCTCCATTAACCAATTCTTCACAAGAGCTTCATCAGGGACAACTACTTGGAGTCATCCTATATAGGTTTATTGGTTGTCAAGTCCTCTAGCTCAATGATGGATAGTTCAACTATAGGTTAACACTTATAAAAATAGATAATAATAATAAAAAATAACGCAAGAAAAAAAAAAGGAAATGTAGGTTGGTTTGTGAGTGTTGGTTCCTAATTGGACTGGTCCACCACCTCAGCGAACAACTGTTCTCCTCTTCTCCACCTTAGTGGAAAGAAAAGCTGAGGTGGCAAGAAGCTTATTTGATGCCAGTCGATCCGCACCGAGCCCAAGACCCCGCTCTTCTTGTCTTCCGATTCCACGGCCGACGACGGCTTCGACGCCTTCAGAAGCTCACCCACGGGAGGAGAGGCCACGAGCTTCACCCTGTCCACCGTTTCGTGGAGGCGGACGGGAAGCCACTCCTCGACCTCTCCGACCACAGGTTGCCCCCGCCGGATCTCAGACATGGCCCCCTTCGCGTCCAACCTCAGAGGCGTCGTGGTCGCGGCCTACGTCACGGGATCCGACGGCCTCAAGGCCGGCCGTCACCGATGATCGATCCACCACCTCAATGATGGTCGGATCTGACTCTGATTGTCTCCGCGAGGGAAAGAGAGAATATGACGATGGCACGGTTCTGGTAGTTGCGTACTTCAGCGGTGAAGGCGCAGCCTCCACTGCCATGCATGAGCGATGGAAGAGGATGTTTTCCCTCAGTCACGCCATGGAGATATTAAAACAATTTCTTCTCATATGTACAAAAGAAAAGAACTGGTTAGCGAGTGGCTAGCCATAATTTGATCTAAGCCATTCATTAACTAATCAACGGCTAAAATCACGTAAATGCACCTCGGCATTTACCATGGATATGTGCACCACATGCATGGCATGCATCGAGTGTATAACCAAGCACCCAAGCAGCTGCCGTACATGCAATTAAAGACAGCAGCATGGTTCTACTTTAAAATCAAGTTATGGAGTAGAGTTTCACTCGTGAAACCCGGAGTTTAGTTCAAAAGAAATGTCTTTTTAGACTTTTTATCTTTTAGTTAGATAAGCAAATGCCAGTATGAGACAAGTTTCTTAGTATAATTGATGTACCATGCACTTTTCGTTGGCATTCACTGGGTTTACAAGGATATTTTAAAAGTCTTTAATGGCTCTGTCAGGTTGATGAATTATATGCGACAAATTAATTGTCCTGCGAAATCTACCCCATAAAATGATCAATCAAGCATTTAAACTCATCGTATAACCTTTGAAGCTCTGACAACACAATATATATGCCTCTATTGCCGGTATGTCTTCTCCATTGATGCACCAATTAATGCTTGGCTTGATTGAATAGATAATTCAGTTTAGTAATGATTAAATTATGTTATTTCGTATTTAATTTTCTTAGGCAAGTATACTTTGGAGTCTTTTCAACTAAAATGTTCCTTGGGTTCTTGATGTTGCATATGAAAATTACGTACTCAGAAGGCAAAAGTTTAATAGAAGCTATGCATGAATTATACATGAACTTTCTAAGATTTAGTTTTAATTGCTAATATAGCCTAAAACCATTAAAATAATTTTTTAGTGCAACATATTTTGAAACTCATAACTGTTGTTAATTTGTTATGAGAGCAAAAGTCGTGATTTTATTTGTGTAGAAACATCACTAGGAGGAAGCATTTAGGGTGCTAAATTTGTGGGAGTGGCTCAACAATCTCCACTTCCACATAGAAAAGACGTAGCTTTGGGAGTTTGTGTACGTGGACGTGGATTGGCTTGTAAATACGTCTTAGCTCTTGTCGGATACACCATGTAAAGATGATAATTTTACTTCTTCAAATAGACGAGAACTTGTCATGCATTTGGTAGATGCATGATATGGGAGAGCAAAGAAAATGAAAAAAAACAAAGGGAAGACAAGGATAAGAGGGAAAAAAAACTAGGAAAAGAGAGAGAGTAAGAAACTGAAGGGAACCCAAACATGGATCGATCTCTTGAGCTAAAACACCATTAGGGCTCCTGATATACTAAAACATTGAGAATAACATGTAGATCACCAAAAATATTTGCATAACTCAGGTACAAATTGGGTCCACCTGCCATTTTCCCAACACTAAATACAGAGTCCAATTAGTTGGTCCCTGTTCAAGTCCAGCTAGCATTACCAATCCACAATAAATCTCCTAATGAAGAGAAAGTTTTAAAGTCCGCCTTTTGGCTGGGAGACGGGTCGTCCAACCATAAATCAATATAAAGGAAGGTGCTTTGGCTTTTTTTTCTCCTTTCCGTGTGTTTGGTTTTATGGAACCAATTATTTCTCCATAATTAAAGCAGGTATGCATGGGCGCTACAGCAACATTTCCTATCCAATGGAACCAATGGAATCCTAGTCTGAAACAGAGACAGAAACACGAACCTCAAACGTGACCGTCTTGAGCGTCCCCGTGTCGGTAGAGCTTGTCTTCCCGTTGGGCGCCGCCGCATGGAGAAGGCACAGGAGCGAGTCATACTGATTCAAGCTTAACGAGTCACCCACGAACATTATCTTCTTTCCCTTCCACCTCCTCAGTAGGTCTCTGCCATCAAATCTACAACTCCAATCCCCGTATTAATTCCCTCTTAAAACTTCAAACACTTCCATATTATAGAGAGACGTACAGAGAGAGAGAGAGAGAGGAGGAATGGAGGATGAGGGCCTCACCTTGGGAGGTCGCAGCCATTGGGACTCCATCTGTACTTGAGGTACAGCTTATCGGGGCGGCCGTACCTGAGGCAATCGAACTCGCGGCGATTGAAGGGGCAACTCTCCGAGTCGTAGAGCGGGTATGACTCGTCGTAGACCCAGCTCCCGTTGAACAGATCACACGCCGCCGGGCTCAATCTCCCCGCCGTCACTCGCCGCAAAGAGGCCACGAGGACCAAAGAAACGTAGCGGAGCAGGAGAGGACCAAAGCCCAAATGGGCTCCGGATGCCATGGAGAGAGGAAGGTGAGAGGATAGAGATGGAGGAAGAGAGAGATTTGTGACCAAGAGCGGAAGAGGGAAGGGAAGTAGCTAGGGTGGGGGCCCTTCAAAGGTATCCACCGGTCGCCTATGTAGACGTCTGTCTTGCATTGCTTTCTCATTTTTGGCATGCATAAGTTTCGTTATAGAGGTTAAGCTGCGCAATTTGACCTTCCATCTCAATACGCAAGAATGCGACGTGAGTAGCCACGTTTTGCCCTTAAAAATCTATAACGATTTTTTACCAAAACAAAAAAGGAAAGAAAGAATCCAAGAAATGATACGTTTTCCCCTATTAACCAAATCTACATTGAATGACAATGATTACTTTCCGAAATGTTAAATTTAAAAAAAGGAAAGCTATTTGACGGTGCCTGCAGAAGATTCTGCAGGTCCGCGTAATACTGGCATGGAATCTCCGGTGGTAACCGCTACCATCTTCCAGTCGTAATTAAAAAGGGCACAGATTAGATTTCATGTTTTTTTTTCCTCTCATTTTTAAATGAACGTGTACGAAAAAAAATGTCGTAAAGTTTTATTGTTTGTTCTGGCCCTTTTTCTAAGGTGGCCCAAGAAGACGCTTATTCTTCAGCATTTCTGAATTTCAAGGTACCATCTGGTGTCTTATTCCATGAAATAACTCAATTTTGGAGGCGTAAAAAATGCCACCCAGCCTAAAAATAACAGCAGATTGATCACTGTTCCAAAATCCACGACAGGGGGCAAAAAACAGCATGGTTACAGTAGAACAGAGGACCACATAGAAGCTCAAGAACTTGAAGCATGAATGCTCTGATACGAGTATTGAAGGAGAAAGGAGAGGGAATAATAGATTAGACTGAAATGTTGCTCATGTACTATGCTCATTCGCTACTTCACTGGGGAATGATGCAAGGCACATCGGTTGTTGGATCTACGCCATGCCCTTATTAGTCTCCGGGATAGTGACTCAGGCCACCTATGTCCCCTTATTCAACTGTCCTATTCCACAACGCCAGCAAGTTGCACCGATGCTTTTGTGCTACGCAGACAAGAGGTCTTTTCAAGGGGTACCCCAGCCTACTTTTAAACTTAAATTTATTTAAGGGTGGTCATACCATCAAATTTGATTTTTACAGCATACTTACATCTAACGCATTCATTTTAAACTTCTCTTTTCCACTGCAAAAGTCACAGCAGATGACCATACCGTACTAATATACGGAATTGATGGCGTACCATATTCGGTATACTAAATGAAATATACTGACATAATAAAAAAAATGGCACCATTACAAAATGTGATAATGAGACAGCATACCTTCTGAAGTTTTATTGACTTTTAACGGTTTAAACTCAGACTAGTAAATAAAATTGATAACCTCTATAAAATTTTCAAAGTTGGAATGTTTCACATATCTTACAAAATTGCTAACGGCCAATACCTAAATCTAAATTTCATGATCTTTTTTGGTTTCGATAATCTATGGTACCACCGGAGGGTGACCCCGTATCAGATGCGTCCGTTCATGGTTCAGTTGCCTATACCGCAAACATATACACTGCTAACTCATGAGGTCCGAAGGCAGTATTAAATTTCTCCGACTCATTTATTGTGTCAGGTTTGCTTTGTTGCAAGCCCTGATCCAACTCAAGATTGGTTTTACCCCTGATAAGAACTGCAGCTCAACTCTACTGAATAAGATGATGATGTTAATCACATCTGTAAATAGGATCATGAACCAGTCTTCAAATAAAGGAAGCGTACCTGGATCCATTGAAAGATTGAACGATCAAAGCTTCCTCTCCTTTCTGGATGATCAAATCCTTGTTCGTATCTCCCTCTTGGCCCCTGTTCGAACACCCAGGCGATGGAGTCCCTTTTCTGTGTTCTCTTACTAGGCAGAGGGTGAGACCCGTTATGTTATCCTACCATCAAGGATAATGCGTCCACTTCTCACGGGATTGTAACTGACCACGATGTGGTCATGTGGGTCAAAACCCAACATTCTCCCACTTGACCCATATGACCATACTTTGGTTAGAAATGATATAAACATTAGGCGCGCATCATTCTAATCCATATATAGTCACTTGGGTCATCATAATACCATAATTAAACAACTTACTAATGCGAGTCAAGGCGGTTCCACATCAATATAATGACACAGTTCCTTCCAAGTACCACAACACTAGCAAATTATTTAACCATAGTCCATAAATGAGAAGTATCTTTAATGGTCAAACATTATGTCTTTGTCAAAGACAATTCCTGTAATCATACATTCAAAACCATACATGTACATATATTTGAAGAACAGGAAAATCAGAAACATAATCAATTATATCTAAGTGTCAAAGAAATAAACATAATACAATCCTCAACTAATATCATGGATTACAACTAAGACCCATTCTTTCAACATGCTCTTTAAAAGTCTTCGGTTGTAAACCTTTTGTCAAAGGATCTGCAATCATGAGCTCTGTCCTCATATTTTCTATAGACACATTTTGTTTCTGAACTTCCTCCTTGACAACAAAATATTTAAGCTCAATGTGCTTGGCACCATTAGAATATTTGTCGTTTCTGGAGAAATGGACGGCTGCAGTATTGTCACAAAAGATTCTCAGCGGCCTGGCAATAGAGTCGACAATCCCAAGTCCCGAGATAAAGTTACGCAGCCACAAACTATGAACCGTGGCCTCAAAGCATGCCACAAATTCTGCTTCCATGGTGGACGAAGCAGTGCTTGTCTGTTTGGCACTTTTCCATGAGATTGCTCCTCCAGCTAATAGGAACAAATAGCCAAACGTTGACTTTCTACTATCCACACATCCAGCAAAGTCTGAATCCGAATAGCCAATCACCTCAAGGCTATCTGACTTTCTATATGTAAGCATGTAATTCTTTGTTCCTTGCAAGTATCTCATCACCTTCTTTGCAGCTTTCCAGTGATCCATCCCTGGATTACTTTGGTATCTTCCTAGCATTCCAACTGCAAAACTGATGTCCGGTCTGGTACAGGTCTGAGCGTACATCAAGCTACCAACTGCAGAAGCATAAGGTATATTTTCCATCTGCTTACGTTCCAATTCATTCTGTGGGCATTGCATGAGACTAAATTTATCCCCTTTCTGAATTGGAACAACACTGGCTGAACAATTCTCCATACCAAATCTCTCTAGAACTCTGTCTATATATGCCTTTTGAGACAACCCTAATAATCCACGTGATCGATCACGAAATATTTCAATGCCTATCACGTAGGTTGCCTCATTCATATCTTTCATTTCAAAGTTCTTTGAGAGAAAAACCTTAGTTTCATACAATAAGCCAAGATCACTACTGGCAAGCAATATATCATCAACATATAGGACCAAAAAGATAAACTTGCTCCCACTGACCTTCAGGTATATACACCGATCAACAGTGTTTTCCTTAAAACCGAAGGAAGTGATGGTATCATTGAACTTGCGATACCATTGTCGGGAAGCTTGTTTAAGACCATATATTGACTTCTTTAATTTGCAAACCATGTGTTCTTTTCCCTTTAATGGAAAACCTTCGGGCTGGTCCATATAGACTTCTTCATCTAAACTCCCATTTAGAAAAGCAGTTTTTACATCCATTTGGTGCAACTCTAAATCATAATGTGCAACCAAAGCCATAATAATTCTAAATGAGTCCTTTTTAGATACAGGAGAAAAGGTCTCTTTATAATCAATGCCTCCTTTTTGAGTGAAACCCTTGGCCACCAGTCTAGCTTTATGTCGTTCAACATTACCCTTTGAGTCGAGCTTGGTCTTAAAGACCCACTTACACCCAACTGTTTTACAACCTTCGGGCAAATCAACGACATCCCAGACTTCATTCTGATCCATTGATTTCAACTCATCTTTCATGGCATCAATCCACTTAATAGAATCAATACTTTCTATGGCTTGTTTAAAAGAAACCGGATCTTTCCTTGTCCCTATATCAAAATCAAATTCTTGTAGATAAACCATATAATCATTTGGAATGGCAGATCTTCTTTCTCTTTGAGATCTCCTTAATGTCATCCCTTGTGGTTCTTCTACAACTTGTTCAGTGGTGATAACTTCATTATGGAGTGTTTGATCATTAATTTGTTGTTCATTGTTATTAAACTGTGTGACAACTGTAGGAACAACAATTTTCTTAGAAGTTATGGGTAAAGGGACTTGCACCCTAACTTCTTGAATTTTCACATTTTGTGGTTTATCACTCCCACTGGTTTCACCATTCTTAATGAATTTGACATTACCGGTCTCTATAATTCTTGTACTATGGTTAGGACAGTAAATCCTATACCCTTTGGATTTTTCGGGATAACCTATAAAGTATCCACTAATCGTTCTAAAATCCAATTTCTTTTCATGTGGATTATAAATTCTGGCCTCCGCCGGACAACCCCAAACATGCAGGTGTCTTAAACTCGGTTTCCTTCCTGTCCATAGCTCAAAAGGAGTTTTTGGAACTGCCTTACTAGGAACCTGGTTTAATATGTATACAGCGGTCTTAAGGGCTTCCATCCACAACGACATGGGTAAAGGAAAATTACTTAACATACTCCTAACCATATCCATAAGAGTACGATTACGCCTTTCAGCTACTCCATTCTCCTGTGGCGTTCCCGGCATAGTGTATTGAGCACGTATGCCATGCTTTTCTAAGAGTTTAGCAAATGGGCCAGGGTGTTGTCCTGTTTCATCATACCTACCATAATATTCACCACCTCTATCAGACCTGACAATTTTCACCTTTCTATCTAATTGTCTTTCAACCTCAGTAATGTATACCTCTAGGACATCCACTGCCTGAGATTTTTCATGCAACAAATAGACATAACCATAACGTGAAAAATCATCAATAAAGGTGATAAAATACTTCTCTCCACCAAATGATGGGGAGTCAAAAGGCCCACAAATGTCTGTATGGATAATTTCAAGAAGTTCTTCACTTCTTGTGGCAACTTTCTTTGTGTGTTTGGTTTGCTTTCCCTTAATGCAGTCTACACACATACCGAGATCAGTAAAGTCTAAGTTTGACAAAATCCCATCCTTTACTAATCTCTCTAACCTTTCTTTGGATATATGACCCAATCTTTTATGCCACAAGTTAGAAGATTTTTCATTTATCAGGTTTCGTTTAATTCCAACATTATGATGCAAGGTCATAAGAGTTTCAGCAAAATGATTATCAAGATTTACTTTATATAAGCCATCACACAAAACACCAGAACCAAGAAAGACATTGTCTTTGAAAAGACGCAAACTAGCATTCCCAATTTTAAAGAAATATCCTTCAACATCAAGTTTAGAAACAGAAATTAAATTTCTAGAAATAGAAGGAACATAAAGAGTCTGAAGCAAATCTAAATGACAACCAGTATTTAAAAGCAAACGATAGGTTCCAACAGCTGTTACAGGAACTCTAACCCCATTCTCCAAAAAGATAAAACTTTCATTTGGATCTTGCATCTGGGTTGTAAGGAATCCCTGCATCGTATTAGAAACATGAACATTACAACCTGAGTCAAACCACCAAGTATTAGAAGGAACTTCAGTAAGGTTTGATTCAAAACATACATAAGCCAAAGGCTTACCTTTCTTTTCAAACCATGCCTTGCGTTTATGGCAGTCCTTCTGATAGTGTCCCAATTTTTTGCAGAAATGGCATCTATCTTTGTTTTGTTTCTTCTTATGAACCTCGGTATCATGATGAGGCTCTTTACCCTTGGATGGTCCACTCTTCATGCCCTTTCTTGGCTTCTTCCATTTCTTCCTGGCTCCATGACTTACAAGATTGACAGAATGATATCTTTGTTGCTTAAGTCTTGTCTCCTCTTGAACAAGCATACTGGTCAATTCATTCACATTCCACTTATCCTTAATAGTGTTATAGTGAATTTGAAATGATCCAAATTGAGGAGGCAAGGAGTTCAAAATAAATTGAACTAAAAAGGATTCATTCACATCCATCCCAAGAGCCTTCAGCTTAGCAGCTATATTTGTCATTTCAAGGATATGCTCATGCATCCCACAAGTACCATCAAATTTCATGGTGGTTAGTTTAGCCATTAATGTCCCAGCCAGAGACTTATCAGCAGATCGGAAACGTTCTTCCACAGTTTTCAATAATGCTTGAGCACTGTCACATTCAGGAAGCGTTGACTTGATATTATTCGCTATACTCATCCGCATAAACATAATGCTCAATCTGTTCGATCTTTCCCAAGTCTTATAAAAAGACCTTTCTTCCGAGCTGCTCAAATCAGTAATGTCAGCCGGTTTCTCAGATCGGAGTGCTAAATCAAGATCCAGAACACCTAGGTGAAACTGGACTTGTTCATTCCACTCTGAGAAATTAGTTTCATTAAAGATCGTAACAGATGAAGCTTGCGAATGAAGCGAAACAGGAATAGATACTGCAATAAGAAAATTAACAATAAGAAAATGCTTACAACATTAACACTTTGAGTTAGCAATAATGATGAATAACATAAATAGTATTACCATAATACACCTTTGGGTAGTAATCATGAAATACTAAATTACTATTATGGTGATTCCCAATTCACCTAGGAATAATTAATGATATAGGTCCAAAATTCAAATAGGTCTGTTGCCTTTGAGCATCCAATACCTATTAAATCAAGGATACTCATTAATTATCCTAACTCAGCAAATCAATCATTTGAAAGTGGTGCACCTTTGGGCCAATCCATAATATCTCATGATTGAAAAACTGTAAGTCATAATTTGCAAAGTCATTATCTTAATACATGGGATTAGAGTATTTGATGACTTGATGTCTATTAAACATTCTAGTTGGGTTACTTTGGCAACTACCAAACTATTTCATAATATAGACATCAAATTAAAATAATGACATTGCACATAATTGACAATTCATAATATGACAAATTAAAATAAAACATATATTTAATATTTTACTAATCTACACAATCAGTACATGTGTCATATCATGCTATCAAGTATGCTAAAATGTAAAATAAATGACAAAATTTTTATCACATTACCCTACAAGGACCTCTGCATAAATAATATATTTTATAGGGACTAAATTAACATATTTTGAGGACCTCTAAACAAGTGATATGCTTTACAGGGACTAAACCGAGGAAGTTTTACACATCAGCGCTAGTTGTGCTATGATACAGGCGAATTCGACTTGCTTAAAGACTGCATATGTGAATGCATTTGGTCGCGGCAGGTGCAAACTAAAATAGCATGTGGAAGTGTGGATTGGACATGTTTGCACAGAATCAAACATGCATGCCACAAGAGACTTAATTTGTGAACTTAATCCATTAGCCATCTTGTAATAAAACAAAGAAGATGATGGCGGTGACAATGAAAAAGTTTCCATTTGCTTTGTTTCCTTTTGGCAGAAGTAGTCCGGTTTCTAATTTTGCCCTCGACCCAAACTGATGAACCCAAGCTGCGTACATCCCTCACTCAACCAATTTGTAAAATTCTGACCTGAAACATGTGTAAGTAACTTGAGTAAAATGTATTTGATAGGGGTAAAGGCTAAGAATGTGCAAATATCTAAATCCAAAGTCACTAAGGGTTGCATTCTTGCTGTCTATGCTCAAGTCCCACCTTCACCATCATAGAAGTCCCTGAATAGCACCTTTTCTGCCTTGAAGGGCCCAACTCTATCTAGAAAATGGACCTACCATTCTGCTCAGCCTGAACTGTGTCAGGAAGAATCACCAAACTCAAACATCAATTCCTTAATTTAGCTTGCTCCTTTATAGCACTACCAATGGTGAGCTTGCCTATGCTCTCCTGCTGGCTCTTTTATGGGGTCCAAATCTACAATCTCTAAGCTTTAAGTATGCATCAGACATTCAGACATTGATATGCCCTTTTAAGTGGCATGTAGAGGTTGGCATTCATCATCCTCCACGTACTGAAATATACAACATATTCCACAGCAAGCCTGTTCACGGATGCCTCGGCTGTCCAGGAACAAGGACCTGCATCTCACTGCAAAGAGAACCACACCCTTCTTCTTTCCTTTTTTGAGCCAATCAACATGCTTCAATAATATACGACCAACCAAGCAGTCCTCGACTGCAAGGAAAATCAAATCAGTTCCAGGCAAGCTTCAAGTTTGTAGCCAAAAATACAAAAAAAAAAAAGAAAAAAAAAAGATACTAGCGAGCACAAAAAACTTGCAGGTGCCCACAGCCTCAGCTTTAGCCTCACACTCTCCTTGCTCAAATTTCCATATCCATAGCAACAACAGGCCTCTCTCTTAAATAAGTTCTTTCTTACATTCAGTGATGATTTATATAGTCCGAATTCAAATAAAGTGAGTGCGAAAGGGGAATAGCACAGCCCTTTGTTCTTATCAAGTTAATCCTGGCCATCAAAACTACACTACCTGTCATGCAAATAGAGTCCTAATTAAATATAGGTTTCATTCATGGTCAATTACTAGGAGTCCTTTGGGCTTTGCTTTGTTATAAATGATAAAATTCTTTTCCAAATCTATGCAAGATCTACCGGAGAGAACAAAAAACTAATTGCAAGAAATTATCATGGGGTAGGTAAGTTTTTTGAGAAAGTATAGGATGAGGAATTTAATTCAATGATACTTTACTTGAGTTATCAATCAAGTTTTGATAGATTTTTCAAGTTTAATCCAAATATATATAATTCTCATGTGACTTGACTTAGATTAGTTTGGGCTTTGATTAAAAATTAATCCCTTGGATTTGACTTCTATTTAGTTATTCTTTCCTTCAATTTGTTCTCATCTGTTTTTAGTTTTCTTTTTAGGTTTTTTAATACAAATATTATATTTTCTTTATTTTTTTAAACTAATGCGAATATCTTTCTAATACTTGAAAAGGAAATGTTATCTTTCAGGTCAACTATAGGGAACCATTCAAACAGGAGAAGTTCTATCTAGATGCGATATAATAATGATTTGATAAGTGTTTTTCATTTGTTTTTCATTTCCAAAGCTACTATAGATACATGGTTACCTCAAATAACATGATAATATAATTTCAATAAAAAATTATAATTAAATCACGAAATATTGTAAGTTTTATTTTTATTTTTCATTCAAGACATGCAACACATACATTTTCACTATGTACAGAAAGTGCAGCACAAGGTAAACCCAAACCATCCATACAACAAAAGCTAAGCTTGCATCCATTGCTTCATTTAAAGAAACAGACATATTGCAGGACCTACTTTCAAAAATAAAAGTGGTGGACATAAACTAATAAATAAGCAACAATGTACTTTCCAAGGAAAGGTCCAGAAGCTACACACAGCATTTTTACAAAAATCTGCTGGTGGTCATGGTGGTTTTAAATATAATTTAATCAGGGCCTCCCCCACAAACACTCATGATGAATAAAGAACAAGCACCTTTATATCTGTAGGAAATCTTCCATCACAATATGAGCATAAACAAACAAACTACAGCAGCACCGTAAATGTGTGTGCTGATGGGTAGCAGTTATATCATTCCTTACCATGCAGACGTTTCATGAGGAGGAGCTTGAGGATTCATAATGGTGAGATCTATTGTCTCTTGTTAGAGAATGAGGTCCTTGGCAGAAAGTCAACTGATGAATTGAACCTGTCAAGAATGGACTCCAAGGCCCGATGAACAGATGATGTATAGAGATGCTTTTCAATATCATTGGCATTTCCTTCACACTTCATGACAATAACATTTTTTACTCTGCCACCCAATGTTGAGATATCTACCCTGATAGTTTTCAACTGTAGAGTTTGGAGTGCTTGTCTTATATCTGCTAGGATATCTGGCCGGTCTTCACAACAAAGTGATGCCTTGATTATAAAGCTTCCACTGTTCATTACATCTTCAACTTCAACCCTCACTTCATCAACATCTGATGGAATGGTGCAACCTTTGCTGATCTCCATTGCATTACTCTTCAGTCCCTTTAGGTGATTGATCACTTCTGCTAGCAGTGCAGCTTTGTCCAACTGCAAAATGTAGCCAGTTTATCTGTTTTATTTTTCTTTTTCTGCTTACAAATATATTGAATCTTCACTTTGATATGTATCAAATGTTTCATTTTTCATGACAAAGAAAGGTAGTGGCCAAAAATAATTTCCAAATAAATAAATATCTAAAAGAAACTAAAATATATATATAAAACATACTGGTACTTCTCAGAGACACATAGTGTACTTGATAATCTAGGATGATGCAGACTGCATAAGGAACTACTACCCAGATATAGCAGCCATATTGGCAATGGATAAAACATAATTTTCCCAATACATGAAGAAAAATATTATGCTGCCTGTATGGTAAAAGTGATAAAGGAATATGCATAGGAATTGTTTCTTGAAAGTGAGTCTTCTGGCAACTCAGAACTAACCAGCAATAAAGGCTAGAGAGAACCTAACTTAACCATTAAGATTGAGCAGTAACATGCAGGCAGAGCACCAATATAGATTAAATCCGAAAACCTCTCTCATCATACAATAACATCATGGTGTAGCATAAGATGTGAGGCCAGAGAAAGTCTAAGCATCATAAGAACAGAAGAGCTCTGAGCATCTCTCTTTATCAGGACCTTCATTTTGTGTGACCCTTGAAATACTTCTAGAACGTTCAGTTTTAATTCTACACATCCTCACATTACCAGGCATCTAACCTGACATCCTCATCTTAGAAAAGTCAGCTTACACGGCTGCATACTCTGCCGCCCAACAATCTGACCAATTCATTGCCAGACACAATGATCCCATCTTACCAGAAAAGCGAATCTCCATTTTATTAATATTGATAATAGAAAGTGAAAAAACAAATTTATATTAAGGAAATCAAGATGACAAGGAATTCCCATGAACTTATCAAAATAGAGAACGATTAATTATATATTTAGGGATTAAATCATCCACTAAATACGAAATAATATGATGAAACCAGCAATATAACAAAAATAATAATTAATTTTCAAATTTAAAGTTCTAATCAAAAAATTTAAATTTAAAGTTTATCATGATCATTCAAGACAAAGAGGACTAAAAGAGTGGTGAAATGACACTGCTGGAGTGGTTGACATACACTCCATTCAACTTGGCAAATTCAGTTGCAGCAGGCACGCAGACTGTTGCAAAATGCATGAAACTTGTAGAAAAAAAAAAAGGCAAACTTGAAGGAATGCAATATCATTCGCTAGGACAGTGGACTAAAAGGATTGTCCTCGAAATTAAGATTTTTCATCACCAAAAGATTTAACATGTTCATGCGTTCTCTCATATAACCTACAGACCCTAAATTCTTAGAAACCAAATTAGTTGTTAGGTCAACCAGGAATCCAGAATATATGATCAGGTAAGATCTTTGCCATCTTCTGAACGGAACTGTGAGAGGGGGGAGATGAGAAGTAACAAAATAAGTGGATAAAAATTATGATCAAAACCAAGTGACAGACCTCAAAAAATTATAATCTCAGCTAAAAAGTAGCTGAGATCCTCGAATAGAACTATATAAGATAAAGATTGTAGCTCAAAGTTATAGGCAGGTATCCTAACATATTCCTAGACTTTGAGGGGGAAGGCAAAAGAGGGAAAGAAAATATATCCGAGGGCCAATGAACATTAGTCAACTATTCTTGGAGCATCTACAGCTTTTGCACACTAGTTCGAAACATTCATGGCAAACTCAAGTTCAAACATAAATTTTGTAAACAAAATTAATGCTCTCAAATTAATGACAGGATTGCCTTAGAAGTAGAATAGGAAAAAAAAATCCAAAAAAAAAGGGTCTCAAAAAGAGTTCGACTTATCGAAATGTTTCTGAGGACGCTAAAGGCAAAGTTTTCAATTTGTTCATGAGAAGCAGAGCGTAAAATCCATTTCATGATTCAATAAAATAACTACATAATGGGGGGGAAACACACACAAAATAAGCGACAAGAATCGCATAGCTCAGATGATAAGAAAATCAACACAAAAAATGTTTTTTTTAAACTAACACGCACGCAGTAAAATAGAGAAAAACCAACGATTAAACAGAAATGCAGAAGAAAAGAAAAAGGCCAACCTTCTCAGTACCCGGGATCATGCTCCTAAGCGTGGCGAGGTGGCCGTTAATCCTCTGCCTCCGCCTCCTCTCTGCCTCGCTGTGGGTCTTCAAAGCCATCGCCACACTCGCGTCCAAGACACCAACTTTCCCCTTCTTCCCCACCCGGGCGGGCGCCCTCACCAGCTCCCCTCTCTCTCCATCCAACACCAGGGTCACCGACGCCCCCGCACCGAACCCGGGACCATCACAAAACCCTCTCGAAACCCCGCAATCCCCCAGCGGAATCGAACTCATCAATCCCAAACAAACAAAGAGAAAACAACCCCAAGAGATAGCAGAAGAGGGACAAGGACAAGGAACGAAGGCAAGGAATTCAGGCGTCCGGGGGGCGGCTCGTGGGGCAGGACCATAAGGGGAGTCTCGGGCAGCGGAGCTTCCTCGCCTCGCCTTCTACTCGGCCGCCTGTCGAACCATTACGCCGTGGTCGTCGTCTTCTACTATACCCGACTGCTTCCATTACGCGGAAGAGATCAGTTGGAGAACGGTTTCATCTTCGATCTCTGTTTATTGCAAAACTCTTTTTCCAACTCTCCCCCTCTATTTTTACCCTCTCGTCTTCTTCTTTTAAGCTTTCTAACCATCACGTTTCTCTGGATATTCGAAGACAGGAGACTGGAAGAACCCTGTCTCTGCCGGGAGGAGGTGGAGAAAGGAAGAGCAAAGTAAAATAAAATATTTGGAAAGAAAACGAGCAATCTAATTAGCTTGCTTGTTTGCGTTTTACCCCCCACATTTTTTTTGGTCATCCATCCATTGGTGAGATGTTTCTGTAGATAAAAATTCTATTAATCCGAATCTCACATATTTATTATTAAATATATCAAAAATTTAGATAAAAATCTGATTATTTTATTAAATAAAACCTGGACCGAGCTGAAGCCTGGAGCAAATTAAACGGATCAAATGATTAAATATTACCATCTCTGCCGCAAATTGTGGGGACATCAACTTTTCCCCCTATCCGCCTTCAAGGCCATGTGGGGGGCTCAAAGCGTGGCCCCATTCGAATGGAAAGGGGGCTGCCTCCTTGACCACCTGACATCAAAACACGTAATGTAGTTTCACATGATACTGCTAGCATGGTTGGCCACATAGGTAGTTATCTAGTCCGTAGGTGCTAAACACATGCTTAGCATGGACAATCCCTCCATTCCTCATCATCATCTAGTTGTCACGAAGCAATAGATGGTCACCGACAGCGACCCTCGGACCCTCTGAATCCAACTGATGACCGTAACCGAATCATTCTCCAAGATAACTGAACTAGCTGATAGTACACGCTGAGCATGTCAAAAATCCGCCCAGGCAGCCCTCTACTCTGCACTGGAAACCGTGTAATCGAATAACTGACAGCTTTCCGCTGCCACAACTCTGGGGTTTGGGTCCCTAATGACGAAATCTGCTCCATCGATCCTTTGTGCCTCCATTCAGTACTGACCCCATCAAAATTGACCTTGAGGAAGCTAAAGGGTGGGGGATCCCAAGTGAAGAACATCATACAAGATACTGCCAAAGCATAATGGGAACTCCATATATCCAGAGCTGTCAAAGGCCCGTCTAAAAAAGAAGCATGACTAATCTCTGCCGCTTACGCTTGGGCGCTCTCCGCTATAAGCCTCGGCGACATGTTATGCTTACTAAAAGTTTGAGCATTCCTTGCCAGCCAGATCTGGTAAATTGTACAAGTTGCTCTAACCGCCTCCTGGCGTGTTAAAGGGTTGCCCGACCACCGATGGATAGTCCCTAAGAAATGGTTTCCCTGAGACCAACCCTCATGCAGCAACCCTGCCAAATGCCGTCACCCTCATCCATGTGCACTAAAACAATGCATGGTCCATCGTCTCATTAACCCCGCACACCCTACTTTGGGAGAATCATCAAACCTCCCCTGAGTACTGCTCTCGTTGGAAGCTGATCCCAAACCACCTTCCATAAGAACAATGCGACTCTCGTGTGAAGGCCCAGGCGCTAGATCTAAGCACACTCCGGCCCAGCTCATGCTCTTACCGGAGCGCTCAGGACCTCCACCACCCTAACTCTGGTCCTGCTCGAGATACTCCACATCCGAATGTCAGAACCCGCACTCCCTAGTATCGAAAGGGACCGGACCCTCTCGACAAGGTGTGTTCCAAACATATGACCCAACCTAGCCTCATCCCAGGCTGCCCTGCGAGGGTCGAGGAGGTTGTATACCCGCAGTCCCTCCACTACCTCGACGTCAACCATTGTCGGCCAGAGTCTCAAAGAGAGGGTGCCCACCCATGAGTCACCAGCCACATCGATGCTCTGATGTAGTCCTTCCTCCATAGTTTCTACACATTGAGAGCCTTCTTCTTGAATTTAAATACACCAAATGACTTGTTGGTTGGGAAGAACATATTTTGGCCGTGAGTTCCACCCAACAACAAATTGACCTCCAATCTTGTATAAATTAAAATGTCAAGAGGAAACTCCATAAAAATGGCTCAAATAATTTCTTCGGTTGACTTTAGGTTGGCATAGTGTTAAATATTATTTTGTCCAGCATACACATCAACCTCCTAGAAGAATGTAATTCAATTTGCTATATTGTAACACACTGCAAAGATCATAGATTAGGCAGAAGTTTATTTGTCTATGGAAGTTTATTTGAATAAGCTCTAAAGGTTCTGCAATGCATGTCTAGGATTTATTTCAAAAATTCAGTAGGATTGATCTGTATTTTTTATAGAAATCAAGCCACTTAGTTTGTTCAGCTCATTTTTTTCTTAGAATTCATTCTAATTTTGGCCTACATTCTATCTATGGACCTATTAGAATGCAAGATTAAAAAAAGATCCCGTAGAATTTGAATTAGAGATGAATTAGATTGATATGAGCCTTACTTAAATAGGCTACATGATCTATAATGGGATATCTGGCCAATTCTATCGGATTTTCGAAATAGGCTTTTAGTTCTGATATTTTTAGATGATAAATTTGGTTGTTACTTGGATGTGTCCTTTAGTTTGCGTACTTTAATACTAAGATGTTATGATTGGGATGCATTTGATGAAAGCTTCAAGAGTTTTCCTTTCCTTTGTGAATTCCAGCATGTTTGATACATGTGGCTAATTATAAAAGATAAGCAATAAATGGCAGTAATCCAAAGACTTATGAAAATTGATTTAAGTGTGATAAAAAAGCGATGAAAATGAATTTTTATCTCATAAAATTTGTTTTCTTCAGCAATTATATTTGGTGATTTTTATCTTATAAAAAACAAAAATCTGATGTGAGATCATTTTGAAGGGCAAAGAAAAGTGTCTAAGAAAAAACATTTTCGAAGGTTCCTATACTCTGAGACCACGAAGAAGGGAAGAAATAGATAAATAGCTCATCTTCCCAAAACCAATTAATTCGTCATTTAAAAATGTACGTTCAGATTTATTATTTTTTTTAAAAAAATTAAGTCACAGAGTTGGTCATCCGGCCAAAAAGCGGACAAACCCTTCGAACCATATATTATCCTAATAGAAATATCCTAATAGGACAATATCCATCAGCTCCTTGGCTCTTACTCTAATATATATGATTACTATAAGTACATTAATAAAATTATCTTATACGATGATATAGTAATTAATGTCACAATATCTTATGATAATATAATAATATTATACAATATAATAATATAAAGTTATATAAATATAATAAATATTATTAAGTATTATAAACATTAATTTTATTCATTAAAATAAAATAAAATGATAATAATGTAAATTTATATTACATTATATTACACAATTAACTATATTATAAATTATATATTATTATTCTTTACATTATATTATGTTGTATTGTCTTACTTTAATATAATATAATATAGCATAGCAAAATATAATATAAATAATATAATAATATATTATTTTATTATATTACATATTATAAACACAACAAGCATTCACTCGAGAGAACATATATAACTATCCAATAAAATTTATTATTTTTATAAAAAAATAAATGCAATCCATTTTGGGACACAAGAACATACCGCAGATATTTTTCGGAAAAATCTCCAAAAGAAAGAAATTGGCTTTTTTTTTTTTTTGGTGAAAAGAAATTGGCTTTGGGGTCCTGGAACGGCTGTGAACCGCACGCCTGCGAACGCAGATTTTTTTTTTTTTTTTTTTGATGCGGACGAGTTTGCAAATCCATCTCTATTTTTCAATTTTCTTCAATTTTTTTTAATTATCCGGCTAAATGAAACCATAAAACTACGTCCTTCGCCCTCTGGGTGTCGGTCTCGTCTCTCTCCTCGCCAATGACGGCGGCTACTTTGTTCTCTACCTCTATAGCCCCCTCTTCTTGCCCTAAACCCCTAAAACCTTCTCCCAAAAACCTAGCTTTCGGCCTAGGGTTCGCCGCCTCCAGTTTCCTGCGGTCTCTCCTCCCCAAAATGCACTCAGATGGTGGTGCGGCCGTCGGGCGCGGCGGCGCCGCCCTCACGGCCCGCATGGTCTCCACCCCGGCCGTCAGCAAGCCCATCCCCTCTCTCGATTTCGAGACCTCCGTGTTCAAGAAGGAGAAGATCACCCTCGCTGGCCACGACGAGGTTTTTTCCCCTCCTTCCCCTTTTTCTTCCTCCAAAACCCTTATTTTATCTACTTTGCCTCTGCTTATCTCTCTTTTCTTTTCCTTTTTTGACGAGCTTTTGTAATGTATCAGTATATAGTCAGAGGGGGGAGGGATTTGTTCCATTCACTGCCGGATGCATTCATGGGGATCAAACAGATTGGTGTCATCGGATGGGGATCCCAGGTACCTCTCGTTCTCTTCATTTTGCATATCAAAAGACTGCATCTTTTTGCCTAGAGTAAGATGACTATTTCAACCTTAAAATGAGTATATTTTAGCCCAAATTGGGCTTTTTGTTGTATGTGAATTTCTTAGATGGCATGTCTAAGGAACTGAACTGCTTTCTTATTGTATGAAATCTTATTCGGATTACATTATTTAGTAAATGTACAATTATATATAATTTTTGTTTGTCCATTGTAGGTGCCATTCCTAAGTATGAACATCTCTACATTTATGGCCTCATGTCTAATAGCTTTTTCTATCATTTATAAATTGAAAGTTGACCTGACTTTTTTGGTGATCCACCTCATCAACAATCATCCTACTCGAGGTTTTCTTGCTTTCTTTGCAGGGACCTGCCCAAGCACAAAATTTGAGGGACTCACTTGGTGTGGCACAATCTGACATTGTGGTTAAGGTAACAGTCCAGACATTAAAGTACACTTCCAATGTTGGTATGATCTATGAGTTACGACCAGCTTTGGAAATTATTTTTATATGGATGACTTCTTGGTTCTTAGTATCTACCACTAGAAGTTGTATACTTGTTTGGTGAAGTTAACTCTATGTATATTAATATCATTGAGAATGTATATATGTAATATTAAAATGCATCTCATCTTGTATTGGATGTTTTTTGCACATTCTGAGTAGGTGGAAGAAAAGAAAGCATTAACCTTATCCTGAAATCCTAAATCTAATACACATACACTGTGGGGGGTGCCTGGAAATAAAACAAACTAAACGTCCGATCAGATGATCTCATCCTTGTGAAAGGACAGACACAAAAGGGCCTCAAGTTTTTAAACATGCAAAGATTTGAACTTTTATGTTGCGACAGCTCTGCAAATTCTTTGGTATATTTGGTTTTAGACTAGACTCCTTGTCAAACATGGGATGATCCTCTAAACCTTGCTTCCACTGACCTTGATAGGAAAGAGAGTCCTTTTTGGGGATGTTGGGAGAGACAACAGAAAAAATTTAGTGTCTTAATCCTGGATTGACATATTATATGTTTCAAGTCCACTTCTTTATTCTGAAATTTTAGTTTTCAAGACCATTTAGATCTAAAAGAAAAATTCAGTAGATGTGAATCTAAAATCATTGCATTTATATTGGTATCACATCAACAATTCTCATTTTTCATCATGATTCTTGAATATGCCATTGACAAATAGGAATATGTGCTCCAACAAAATAATGATGCTTTGCAACAATGTGGAGAAAAGTTGGACACTTTCTGTCAGAATAAAAGTGCATCGAACAATCTGATGGTTGATCCAAGCAACATGGTGTGGATAGATAGCTAGAAATAATAGTTACTTTAAGCTCAAAGAAAACTAGATGTTCAGAGTTCAGACAAAAGCACGCTCATAATTTCATTTGCATTTTTTATTCAAAAATGAAAATGATGTGCTTATCCAGAGATCAGTCACCTGTTTACTATGACAAGATGCATTATTGATTATTGTACTATAATGTTGCAACGAAGACAACAAGCTTTTGGTTTAAAATGTTTTTAAATTCTGGGACTATAATATTCTAGTTTTAAGAACTTTAGAGAATGTTGTGTTCTTGGACTTGTAGATAGTAACTACCAAATTTCAAAGTTCTTAAATATAAACATGTGAGTTTTTAAGAATCTTATGTGAAGTCAGCATTGTCTTTCTTAAGTGCCACAAATGGGTTCATGAATTTACAGGATGTACATTAATCCAAAAGGAGTTAAATGACCTGAGCTAAAAAATATTGAAGGTGCAATATGTTTTATCTATACATATTTGACGTAACTCTATGCAAGAGGTTAATTGGTGCCATACTACCAGAGAGATTATATGGGATATGAGATGAATTGAAACTTGAAAACTATTTTCAAGAACCAATTCCTCCTTTATGGAATCCCAACAATTATTATTTATAACTTCTCATCATATACGTTAACATTATGAAAGTTATGACTTCTGTAGAAAATTCTGTCTTTTTGATAAACTTAGGTGGGTTCTAGCTCCTCAACATGTTGACATTGAAGTATGCAATTAGTAGAAAGACACAGATGGGTGTCTCTATCTGTACAGAGTGAGGAGAAGCTTAGTAGGTTAGCTACTGCCTGAAAATTTTTACGCCAAAAAGGCCTGTTCAGGAATACAGTATTATTTACAAAATTATATATAAGTCATTCTGGAATTCTTTTTTATTTTTTATTTTTCCTAATATGTTCATATTGCCCATGTTTCTCTTTTCAGATTGGTCTGAGGAAAGGTTCTCGCTCTTTTGATGAAGCACGTGCTGCTGGTTTTACGGAAGAAAATGGAACTTTAGGTGACATATGGGAAACAATTTCGGGCAGTGATCTGGTTTTGTTATTGATATCGGATTCTGCACAGGTAAGTTGTCTAGATACAAGCACCATAATGTCCACATATACCATTTCACAAGTTAGATAAATACGGCAGGCAAATAGATGATTTTTTTCAAGACTAATATTTTCTAGTCTTATGAGGGGATATTTCACTATGGTTTAATTTTAGTTATAGCAATTTTTGTAAGTAATCTTTGATAATTAATATAATAACTCTTAAAAAGTGTAAACATGTAAGAACTCTTTATTAACATAAAATTTAACAAGTTTTCTTCTCAAACATGTCCTTTTCCAATTGATTTACTTGGTATCCTAAAAGCAATATATCATTTTCCTTTCTGAGAAATGTCTAGAATGTGCACTCATAATGCTTTACTATTCTGCAGGCAGACAATTATGAAAAAGTGTTCTCCCACATGAAACCAAACAGCATTTTGGGGCTCTCTCATGGTTTCCTTCTTGGACACCTACAATCCCTTGGACTTGATTTCCCCAAAAATATCAGTGTGATTGCTGTATGCCCCAAGGGCATGGGTCCATCAGTGAGGAGGCTTTATGTTCAAGGCAAAGAAATAAATGGTGCAGGGATTAATTCTAGTTTTGCCATTCACCAGGTGTGCCTATTAAAAAGTTTAGGCTGTTGTCTGTGGATTTGGCTTGCTTGAATGTCTGTCTATATTTTCACTCCTCGAGTTTGTAGGGAATCCCGCACAGATCTGTCGGTGGACACCTGTTTTTGTACCATTTGTTGGTCTACTTGCACTTTGCCACTTTCAGCCTAGTTGCAGTTTGCCACTTCTAATACATTCCTGTGCCAACAGGATGTTGATGGCAGAGCTACCGATGTTGCTTTGGGGTGGTCTGTTGCTCTAGGATCTCCTTTTACATTTGTGACTACTCTGGAACAAGAATACAAGAGTGACATTTTTGGAGAGCGTGGTGAGTTCTACATTCTGTTGATTCGGGGAACTTTTGTGGTAGTGCTGGTTTCATGACAAATTTTTGGGTAACTAGGCATTTTACTGGGAGCTGTGCATGGAATTGTGGAGGCTTTGTTTAGAAGGTATACTGAAAAAGGAATGAGTGAAGAACTGGCTTACAAAAACACCGTGGAATGCATTACAGGAATTATTTCAAGGACAATTTCAACTAAGGTATTTATAATTGATTTTCAGTTAATTGTAGTATATCCAGGGATTGTATTAACAGAAGTCTAATTCTTTCAGGGCATGCTCTCTGTTTATAACTCCTTATCTGAAGAGGGGAAAAAAGAATTCAATTCTGCATACAGTGCATCATACTATCCTTGTATGGATATATTGTACGAATGCTATGAGGATGTTGCTTGTGGAAGTGAGATTCGCAGTGTTGTTTTGGCTGGAAGACGCTTTTATGTAAGTTCTTTCTCTCAATTGTGGCCCCACTTACACATTAATCAGGAACTATAGTAGAGCTATTTTGGTTAAATGGCTTAAGGCTCTGAAGCTTTTCTCATAATCATGAATTCATTACTAACTAAAAAAAATGGTATTCCAAGTAGAAATCAATTGTTCAGATGATTGTCCTGGCAGGAAAAGGAAGGTCTTCCTGCTTTTCCAATGGGCAAAATTGATCAGACACGAATGTGGAAAGTTGGTGAACGTGTTCGTGCAACCAGGCCTGTAGGAGATTTGGGCCCCTTGCATCCCTTCACAGCTGGGGTTTATGTGGCACTAATGATGGCTCAGGTATAGTTTATTTGCTCCTTGTTATCTCCCTAATTTCCTATAGGCTCTCATTTTAACTTTTTTCATTTGTATGCAGATTGAGGTTTTGAGGAAGAAGGGGCATTCTTATTCAGAGAT
The DNA here is from genome assembly GCF_051530095.1 of Phoenix dactylifera. NCBI lineage: Eukaryota > Viridiplantae > Streptophyta > Magnoliopsida > Arecales > Arecaceae > Phoenix > Phoenix dactylifera. The sequence goes on along the minus strand of NC_143201.1, from coordinate 26,511,374 downwards.
TATTAATGAGAGTGTGATCGAATCAGTGGATTCATTGAATCCTTTTATGCATGCTCGTGGTGTCTCTTTCATGGTGGATAACTGTTCCACAACTGCACGTCTGGGATCAAGGAAGTGGGCACCACGATTTGATTACATTCTCACCCAGCAGGCATTTGTAGCTGTCGACAAGTATGCTTCTCTTAATCAGGACCTCCTCAGCAGTTTCTTGTCTGATCCAGTACACGGTGCCATCGAAGTTTGCGCACAGTTGAGGCCAACAGTTGACATATCGGTGCCTCCTGATGCAGATTTTGTCCGCCCAGAGTTGCGGCAATCCAGCAATTAAAATAAGATCATGGAACTCTGCAGAGATGCATGCAACATTGCAGGAATGTTTTAAGAGGTTACTCCTAGGATTTTACCTTTTGGCATATTTACTTGTATGACAGACTACAGATATTAGGTTTCTACAAATTCTGCTATTCTGAGAGGTGTCATGAATTGACCTGATGAATTTTTGTTTGACAGTGATTCTGGATGCGCTAGAGGCCTTTTGTTAGCCTTGATGGATGGTAGTTTTTCTCGACTGTGAGGGATAACTTTGTTGTTAATGTTAACTAGCTCATTGAAATGCGGTTTCATGTTTTGTTTCTTCGTGTATGAAATGAGGTTTGTCCTACTGGTCTTTTTTGTGTTTTATTGACCGAAAGGTTTGTCCTACTAGGCATTACCACTCTTGCTTGGTAACTAAGATTTTGGGTTCGATGATGCATCCAAAGTACTGACGTTTAGATAATTACCTGTACACTCTCCCCTCTCAAAAAATTGCCTGTCTAATTGACATCATATCGTCAAATGCTGGAGTACCGAGGTGATCAAGAGACTCCCTGAGAATAGGGTTCCTGAAGAGAGTAGGGTTCAAAACTACAACTAGGCATGGGGCATGGAGCATACCATCGCTATGGCTATATCCCCAGCCTGGTATGGCCACTATGAAACAAGCTCGAAATGAATCTAGTGTTCCCTGTCAACATTCCTACCGTAGTTAGCTCTACCCATTTAGCAGTTTCATTAGCCGTGTTGTAGGTTTGACTTTGGACAATTGTACATTCACCTTACTGTTACTCTGAAAAAATGGTACGTCGTCTAACAGGTACAGTGGTGACATGCAAGGCTAACTATAGTAGAGATTGCAAAGCTTGACAAAGATGGTCTGACTAATATAAAGTAATGGATTATGCTTCCCAAACAAAATTGTACAGATGAATAATCGGTACAAACTCCGTATGCTCATTTTGTAAGAAGCCTCCCTTCCAGCAGAACCGCTCAACAAGGTTAAGCAGCTGAGAATCGATGCATGTTCCCATTAGGGGAGCAGTGATTATCTTGTGGTTTTCCAAGCGAAGTTTTGTCATCCATCAGAAGATGAAGTTGGACCACCTGAACAGATCTCCCTTTTGTGGAGCTCCAACATTTTCACTACGGGATTGCAGAGCCCTGAATGAAAAAGCTTAAAAAATCAGCCAGCAATATGGATAACCTGAAGTAGGTTTTCTTCGATGCTTCTACATTATATGAAATCTGAAGGTAAAAAAGGGCATGCTTTCCAATGTGATCTAAACCATCATGTTAGAAAAGAAAAAAGAAGACAAACAAACAGCATTTTGTTAGGGTATAATTCTAGGATTTTTATTTTTATTTTTTTATCATGCAAAAGAATCAAAAGAGAGAAAAAAGTGGGCCCTACTTGTTTAGACAGATTAAACACACATACAGATTCATGAAATGTCACTATCAAGACTAAACTTTTAGTCTAGCACATAAATCATGCTGCTTCTGAACTTCTCATAGCATGCCAAATGTAGAAGACTGAAGGATATGACTGGACTACTCCATTTCCACCTTGTAGAACCGACACACCTTAAGAGAGCAACCAATGAAAGGACCAAAATTACTAACAGAGATGTAACTTAAGTCCTATTATAATTATTGAAGATTTACTCTTGTTCTGCATACCATTATTCCAATTCGCCTAAACCGACTCAACAACACTACTGCTAATGAGCAACTTCGCAGGTTTCTTCAGCCGAACCTTTCTCTGGCTGATTAAAAATCTAACATGTGGTTTGGTCATCCAACAAATAATCTCCTAGACTATAGAACAAGTTCAGTTTGCCGCTTTAAGAGCTGTGGGATTGCATGGATCCCTAGACAGATATTATCATTTTCCTGGATTAAAGGGTTGTCTGCACCTATAATACCATAACATAGAAGAGCTCCCTTTTGGACCATGATGAATAAAAAATGGTTAAATAGGCAGTGGATAATCAAACAATTTTTATTTACTCTAAGAATGTTATGCTAACCAGTGTCATTATAATCTTTCAGAGACACCCGTATTACATCATCAGAAAAAACTTCTCGCCCTTCTTTCCATCCTTGCCTTAGAAAAAGCATTTTTTTCAATTCTTGCTGATCAAATAAGATGAGAAAAGCCGGGTTAATGTTTAGTCTCTAACTTTTCCCTTCTTCCCGAAACTGTCCTAAGTTGCAATTTTGGGGTCTATTTATTACTAAAGCGTCAGAGAAATTACTGCTCAAACTAGATTTGGGACTAAAAGCTTCCATTATAACTGGGACAACAAAATTTGTACAGGTGATTCTTGGACATGTTTTTTTTTTTTTTTGCAGGGGGGTGGGGGGAGGAGGAGGGGCTGGGGGGTGGGTTATGGCATAAAAAAAAAAAAAGGTTATCCTTTATAGCCACAAAGTTTGAAAATCATTCACCAGTCCTTATGTCTACACTGCATCTTTTCATATGATATCTTCAAGATGTGGAAAAAGAAATCTATATTTTTACATAAAATAAATCATTCAGATGAATTCTTTTCCATGAACCAATTTCCAAGAGGGCTAACCATAGCACGAAAACACAAACCTGAACATTTTGGAATATCCCAAACAGCAACTGATGACGCCGTGCAGTCGGGTGCACAAAGTTCATAATTGTTCTCGTGATTCACATTCATTGCAAGCATCCAGGCTCCTATTGTAACATCCTCATTGCTGAACATTCGGAAACTGCAACCATATGTACACAGTACATGGAAAATCAAGTACATGGAAAGTCATGATTTCAGAAAACTAATTAACTTACCCATGAAATCTAAAATCAGAGTGCTATAATTCAGTGTCAAAGTGTTTGCATCGAGTAATAAGTGGAGATACAATGGAGAACAGCAGGATGAAACGAAATAGGGAATGCTTCATATTCTCCTTTCCAGGATCACAGATTCCATTCCATATTAATATCATTCATTATATTAACAAAATATCAGGTTGTCCTATCTGGTAAAAGCTATGGAATCTCATATGTGACAATATATCTTTGAGCTGCCATGATGCTGTGAGGGTAGAAACAGCACATGATGATATGGATCGGGTATCCCTTTTATAAGGATGCAGACAACTAGCTTTAGACTGGAACTGAATGTTGCCATAAACCTTATCCTAAATGAAGCAATGCACCCTTATGAAATTGGCGCAAGCATGGATTCATTGTTATTGAGAAGTAAAGGTGTTAAAGAGAATCCTCTCTGATATAATTTGGCGTAAAAATTTGGCTTTTCGGTTGTAGATTTGTAGACGCTATAGTGTGATACTTGGCTTCTGACTAGACTTAGCAATAATTCTAATTTGAGAGAGAACCACGGATAGACTAATGATAGAACGGCATGTATCTGATAACTTGCTCCACCCTCGAAACAAGGAACCATTGCATTTCATGACTCAAAACTGGAAATAAAAAGAAATAAAAAAGAAAAGGTGACATGAGGATGATAGTGAGAATATACAGAAAACTAAGGATGATGTAACACTAGGTATCTTGTGTTCTCAAGAGGTTCACCTTAATCCTTACAAATGAAACAGTTAAGAGCAGGCAGGGTAGAAGTCCATTGTCTAAATAACATGCCCTTCCAGAATAAATATTATAGGTGGAAACAGACATGCAGAGCTAGCTTTATTGGTGACAAGTTTTGTGTGTGTGTTTGTGTGTGTTAGTGTGTGTGTGTGTGTGTGTGTGTGTGTGTGAGAGAGAGAGAGAGAGAGAGAGAGAAGCAACGGGAGATAGGAGGTCAGGAGGCTACAGAAGATTTTAGTTTAATCATGCCTTTTTAAGTCCTGCTCAGACTTGCCATTTTTAGGAAATGCAGACAGTTATGTAACTCAAGGTTCACCGTCAAATGAATATTGTAATTAGAAATCTAGATAGAAATAAACATGATTGACAGTCAATAACACAAGCATTGTTCCATTTGGTATGCTTTCTGAAGAGATGGACAGAGACATGAGACCAGGTGTAAATAAAGAACAGTCATGTAACTTGCCTATTGTTTCTCAGTGTAACCAAGTTTGCTACAACATCTGCTGATAGTGCATATATAGGACCATATGCATGGAGAAAATACTCCTTCCCAAGCAAATAAGACAGCGGCTCATACCTGCACAAATCCCAAAGACAGTCAAAATTTTGTTAAATTTTTAAAATTTGCCATGAACATAAAAATTCGATTATAGGATGTGGGCGTCAGAACTGCATATCAGACCCAGGTTAAAGCTGTTTTGACATTTGCAGCATGTAAAGAAGTAAAACATAATTAGCTAGTTCATGATGAGCACTTCAAAAACAAGAAAAAATAAACAAGACCTAGGTCGGGCCTAGCCCAATGCTAGCCCATGATTTGAAGCTTAGGCCCAAACTTGCCCCAGGAGTACCAGGCTCGGAGTACGAGAGCCGAGCCCAACCCGACTCAGTTTATTTTTTCTAGCCAGGCTAGGCTTAGATTGGGCTTCCTTTTATTGTAGATTGAAATCCCAATGCAGGCCTGGCCCGAACTAGCTAGGCTTCTAAAAAACAAGCCGAATCAGGATTTCAGGCTAAAAAGTCCAAATCAGGCTTGGTTGTTCACATGTTGGGTCATTGAACCATTCGGGTTGGCATGACCTATTGATTGTCCCGGTAGTGAAATTCTACCTAGGGTAATGCATCCATTTTGGAAACTTCCTAGAATCTCGATCAGTACCGACCTCTTAATTGTTTTCTTATTTTAAGTGTTCTCTATATAACCACTTTCCTACACCATCACCTGTACCCACTCTCACACCTGCTTTGTATTGTATCAATGAAGGTTCAAACCCTATGGAAAGTTCTATTGACTTAAAAAGGAATAAAAGAATCAGATAGAGAAATAGACAACTAAGTCTTACATATACAATAATAGAGCTGCACTCTTTGGGGGCTTGACTCATTTTTCTTATAAGTTCTATTTGTTTAAATGTTCTGCTTACTCGATTATTTTTAAAGTACAAGATTTAGGAGCTGCACTTATTTAACATTTAGTCAAAGGCCAATATTTACTCTTACCTAATTCTAAGTTGCTTCCTTTGTCCTAGTCCTTGCCTTAACCGGGCTTATAGAATATTTAAGAGCCAGGCAATGCTATGTAAAGAAAGTTGATACACTATTTAGCATATTAAAATTTGTCAAAAAGTATCAGGCAAAATTGACCTCCAGTATTCCCATATTTATGAACATGAAAAGCTCTATGTATAGCTATAGGTAATCCAATGCACAGAAGGCCCCCAGTGAGCTGTCAAAATAGAAGAAACAGGTTTTTGAGAAAATTTTGTCATTATCAAAGGGCTGTTGTTGTAGGGACATTCTACCTGCAAGTACTTTTCATAGTTTCTTTCCATGTTGACCTCTAGTAACATTGTCAAGGTTGTCAACAAGCTGAGATAGAGAGGAGGGATATATATCTAATGTGCTCCCACCTTTCCTCAAAGGATCATCATATCTTCTTTGTTTTTCGTTCCTTAGGATATATAATGTACTGCTATTAAAGAGAAATAGAAGTCCTTCTTCCAATCCTTTGACAACAATTGAATGAACAATCCTTAAGTTATGCCTGCACCAAGTGCAAGGTCATGGTTTGAAGTGACCAATTAAGATATATCTGACCTGATACAAAGGGAAGATGTATCATATTGGATTCTTAAGATGAATTTCTTCATGACATGGAGCATGCCTCATCATGTTCCTAATGATGATCCACTATTGATATCTCAACTTCTTTCGCAAAGTAACATGATAGGAACTATGGAGGTAGTAGTCAACTCTCACATCCAATGTACAGGTAAATCTACTCCTTCCCAAAGAGTTGAGCACATATCCCTACTTAAATAATGAGTAGAATGCTTCTCTCCCAACGAGCATGTTCAATTATCTGACCCACACAAACCTTAGTTCAGGCTATAATGGACGTAAAAACTTTATTTGGTTAGATTTAGAGGTCCAAATTCTCACAGACATAATAGCATGCTGAAACTTTTAATCCATATAAACCTTATTTTGGGCATTGGTGGAGGAAAAAAAAATCAGGCAGCATTTGGATTTGGAAATCTATATTCACATCAAGTGTTTGTAGGGCTGGAAGTGGGCTGGGTTGGGCCGGTCCATGCCCTTACCCGAACCCGGCCTGATTTTTTTTTTTTTTTGAGCTTTAGGCCAGGCTTTGGCCCGAAAATTTTTGGACAATCTAGACCCGAGCCCGAGCCCAGCTTGAATTACCCGTTTGGGCCAAAAGTAGGTCCGGCCCGAACCCGATTAAAGTTTAATATTTCATAATATTATTGCTTCGTAAGTAAATGAGCTAGTTAAAAATTGGGTTCTTTTCTATAACACAAGTAAATGATACATGATACATTATTCCTAGCTAAACCTATTGTAATTTGTCCTTTATTTTCTCATTATTTTCTCTAAATAACAACATACAAAAACAAATTGATTCGGGCCTGAATTCGAGCTCCTTTTTGGGCTCAGGCCGCGCCAATGACATACCTAAATCCGACCCGAAAAATAAATGGGCTTTACATTTAAGCCCAAATCCGACGTGAACTTTTTTAGGCCTAGCCCGAAGTCGGCCCAACGCAATAGGCCTCGGGCCAGCCCGAGCGCATTTTTATCCCTATGTGTATGAGCTCAAGTTAATAAATGGAGGTTTCAAAGATGTCAAAATTTAACATGACTAGATTCTATGATAGAATAAGTATTGATATGTTATCGCATTGGATCTCATGCCAGAATATTTTCCTTGATTGCCATCAAATAATTAAGGAACATAAGATCCATTATGTATCAATGGCACGCTTAAGAGAACAGCTCAAGTTTAATTAGTGTGATTACATAAAACTGCATAGAATGTGGTAAAGTCATGCAAAGAAGACTGTAGAAACTGAAATTACTTCTACAAGACAATTTTTTCAGCTGACTATAATTGGACCCTGCATAAAATTTCACCAAGTGCATCAAGGAGGATACTTTTGGACCTAATCACAAAAGGTCTTCTTCTAAACTGTCCGAAAGTACAGAAACCCAATGATGTCATCATCAGTTATAAAGTGGTATCTAGTATCATATGAGAGCAAGACATCCGTACAAGGACCTACTGCCTTGAAACATGATTTTGTATTGAGGAAGAACATGCTAGATTAGTTCATCAACATCAACACCAAAATTGGGTGCAAGGAAACAAGTTAGGATCTTATAATCAATAGCCAGAGCATGGTACGTTTGTAAAAATCATACCCCCAAGAAAGATAGAATAGACTGGATTTAACCTATCTTGTAAGATCCTTTGACAATTACTAGTGTTTTATGACTTTTCAAGGCACCGGAACCATAACTCTAAGATGGAACATGGAATGAATCTATGTCCATCACAAACATCCTTCACTGATGGCCATCAGTTGAATGACAAATATGTGGAGAATGATGCTGCAAACAATCCTGATCTTTAGTAGCCAGAACCGGAAGCCGATGCTTTGGCGGGTAAGGGGAAGAAAATATTCTAGAAACACTTTTAAGGAAACGCTAAGAAAGCAGGTACAAGTTGGAGATTCCGAACACTATGATAGAAGATTCCAGCTAGTAAGATATGATCACAATTATTTGACAAGGATAACATATTGATATAAATGATGACTTCTATCATCAAGCAAGCTCTAATGATTATACAATTGACCCGAAAGGTTTCATTGATAGCGTCACCAAAAAAGAACAAGTTTTGAGCACAGGTTAAGTAGTAAGTTTCATCGTTTAACTGAACTTGTGGATAAATTCCATGTATATTTTGTGCTTAATATCGATACATCTCACAGACATATCAACACAAGTGGCTTATCTTAGTGCCTGAGAAACATTTTGTTATTGAAACTTCTATGAAAACAGTTATCCAAGATACAGAGTTTGAGGTCTTCATACAGTCATTTTAGGGCCCCCTTTTTAGCATGCGTTCGCATGTTGAATCGGATAAAAAGAATTTATGGGTCTATGGTTGGTCATAGACTCTTGCTAGTAGATGTTTTCTGGTCCATCTAACAAGTCCTTTGTAGTAGCCAATTCCTCTTTTTTTCCCTCCCTTTATCAAAATTACAAATTTATTCTAACTTCTTGCACTCTCTTTATCCTTTGCTTCTCCTATCCCTACATGTTCATCAGATCCCACATTTCTTCCAGTATATTAAGCTACATTCAGAAATCGAAGGCAACATTTAATCTTCTAAATTTGACAAGACCAATACTAACCATTTGAGATTTGGGTCAGTGAACACCGGACCCTTCTTCATGCATCCTAGGTAAGTTTGAGGGTGAGGGCGCTCTTTAGCCAGAAGCAATGAAAGACGATCTGCAACAACATTGAAAACCCGATTGTCAGCAAGCAAGAATTCCCCCAAAAGAAAAGATCTTAATCTCTTTAAGAGACATTACCAGGCCTCAAATAAATGTCATCATCAGCTTTAACATAGAAATCAGAATCAAACAGTGCATAAGCTGCCTTGAAGAATGCTAACCTACAGGACAAGATTAGATGAGGATTTGGACATACTATAACAATATAATATATCAGGATACTTAGAAGTAAAAAGATAAAAAAGAAAAGGAAAAAAAGATCAATACTTACGTTTTATATGGGAGCTTGCTATACTTCTCCTCTGTATCTAAAAGAATAAAATCATCATATTCTTCAATTTCCCTTTTAAGGGCTGCCATTTTCAATTTATCATTGGTCTTTCCAATCACAAATCTGAAAGCCAAACCAGTTGATTCTTCCAGACTGCAACACCATCAGCCAAGTTTAGTATTGATTCTTTTAGCATCGGTTACAATTCTAACTAATAACGAGATTGATCCGTTCAATGTTGGTTACAGCTTTGTAATTTATAACAAAGTCGATATCTTTAGCATTGGTTCCGGTTCTAATTAACAACAAAATATTTCGGAAGAATAACAAGAAAATCTAGAAAGAAGAAAAAAAAGGCAACCACAAACTATCTGAAGTTAAGTTTCAAACTTTTTCCCTGCTGATATCAGAAGAGATAGATCAACACGATAACGAAGGAAAAGAAAATTAACAGGATCTGATAGAAATGTAGAATGCGAGACGGAAGAATGGATGTTGTGTGATGCAAACTGACTAACCGAAGAAGACTTTGGCGATCTGAAGGAAACCACGTCTTCCTGAGAGATCGCCGCCTCCCTACGGACCCGAACCCCGTCTGGATCCCAACGAACCCCATCACCTTGTGCCTCTTCCCCGATCCGCCTCCATCATCTCCTCCGATAAGGTCGGGTCGTCCTTCCGCGACGAGCTTGCTCCCAGCTCCCCGATCCCACACGACGGAGACGGAGATGGGCTCGAAATCGGCACACTTGCGCCGGCCGATCATTGGCCCGGAGACAGAGATGGACCCGAAGAGAAACCCGGCGATGCCGAAGATGAGGCAGGCTGTGGAGAAGGCGGAGGAGGAGGAGAGGCGGCGGAAGCGAGAGGACCAAGGAGGGGAGAGGGGGCGGGAGTAGAAGATCTTGGAGGAGGCAGGCATGGCTTCCAGCGACTCATAACCCTCCCAAGGAATTCTGGGGTTTCGATCGGAGATGCTAGGGTTTCCACCAAGAATTCGAGGAGGGGGAGAAGCTGAAATAGCCTGCGCCTGAGAAACAGAAGCGGGGGTTTCTTTCAGGCGACATCAATTGGAGGGCAATAAACAAAGAATGAGAGAAACGGTTTCCATGGGCGATTTATTCCAGGGGTCCTCTTTTAATTTCCCTCGTTTAATCCGATACCGGGATCCTTAACGGAGAACGCGACGGAGCGGAACATCCACGGCTGCATGCGCTTTATCTTGCGATTGGTTGACGGCATAAAGCTTTTGTTTCGGAACCACCGTTTGATGGACGGTTAAGAAGAAACTGAGGTTCCCTTGGGAGAGCATGAAGGACAACAAACGACCAAAAAGGTTGACATCGTTCATTAAATGATGGGCGTTACCCAGTCGGGTCTCTAGTTTTCCTTGGAATCGCGGATTTGGATCCGGAACCAACAAGATTGGGCTGAATAGGTGGAACAAAGAAAATTTCAAAGTCTGATCTAGGTTCGAGACAAGGGCAGTATAGAAAAAATTTACTGATTATATTATACACATCAAGCAAAAAATAAAAATAATGACAATAAAGCCCAATCTTAATTAAACGATCAACCTATAAATAAATGGCTTTGATGCCCAACTCCAGAGCTAAACATGGCAATGGGGTGAATGCTAGAGGGCTTATGGATTCTAAAGTGATCAGTATTTGAACAGAGTCATCTCATGGCTGGCCAATTTAGATTGGACCATCTAGTATTTGATTCATCGTAGACCTTATTAATGCGTGGGTTGAATTGGAATGGTATAGGTTGAGTTAGGCCTTGGTTGGAATTGGGTTATATCATGGATCAACTTAGCTCAATCGCAACACTAACTAATGCATGCTAACGAATGAGTAGATGAGCTACAATGCACCTAACATTGGTTCGCTGCCCTCTAAGATGTTTTTGTGCAAATATGACCATCATATTTGAAGTTTCATGTGTTGACATTATGCATGATAATTTTATTTTCAATAAAATGTACTCTGTTATGAAACACAAACTCTTATATGGTCTTGGTCTGTACTTTTTTTCTACCCAAACAACTCTTATGTTGGAGAGGACTAGTGTGGGAAAGGTTATCCACAAGTTCAATTTAGGAGAAATTTGATCTATCAATGAAGTAAATTATGGCGAGCCACTGCCATCACAATTTGCCGATGTTGGAGATTACAAAGAAGAGTTGAGGATGCCGAACTTCAGATTTCCTTCGGAAGGATTCCTTCAGTGTTGCTTCCCCACTCCCCTTTTTTTTTTTTTTCTTAAGCTTTGCTTAATGTTGGGATGTTTAATGTTCGTTTGTGAAGAGCACTAGGAAAAATTGGTGCTCCCTTAAGTTAGAAGTCATCATGTGGTTTATGAGAAAGCATCACAGGCTTCATCTTGACTTTAGAAATTTTGAAGTTGATTGGCTACAACACTTGCAGAAATTGTATGCTTCCTTAAAGTTAACCTTGAACCATCCCTTCATTTCTGTCCACTTATCTAAAAGGGCTGATCTAAGACACTGAGTTACAAAAATCTCCACAGAAGAACATGAATATATTTAGAAACATTTTGTTCTGAAATTTATCAGATCTAGGCATGGCATTTAGAAATAATTAGAGTTAGATTCCTACGAATGTTTAACCATAATAATACCTTCTCTTGTAAGTTTACTGTTATTATTGTTAGTTCACCAGCACTGACTACTGAAAAGTGGAAGTCACTGTAGCCTTGAAATGGACCAGAAAGAGACAAAAACAGGCTTTATCTCTTTTTGCTTGGAAATCTGGTAAAGGAGGAATCTTGATATATGTGAGAAGAAATTCAAAGTTACAGGTTTTCCTGTTAATGTGATCAAAGCTGTAATTTTTCAGACTGGTGAACCATAATCCTTAACAGTCTACTATCTATCCTTCTCCCTGATCCTAGGTGAGTGTTCTCCTGTTTTCGTCCAAGTTCCTGCTGGGTTAATTTTATGGGTTTGCCCATAGTTTATGAAGTTATATCATTGACTATAAACCCTTTTAACAAGAGAACACTTTTTTCTAACATAATATCACAATAAAACGTCTTCTTGCTTGGATGCTATTTCAATTGCCTAATTTTTAGTTAGCTTATGGCAGGGGATGGTGTCCATGGGAACTCTATGGATCTCAATGAACCCTGTGTTCAATATAGCCCTAATTCTTAAAAATAAACCCTGACACTCCATGGATCTCAATAAATCCTAACACTACGAGTATTTAGAAGGATCACTAAACTTGATGTGGAACACTTGGTTGGTATGAGTATTCAGGTGGATCACCAAATACGATGTGAACCATTTTGGTCACTACAGATATCCAAGAGGATCACCAAACTCGATGTGAATCACTTTGACTACTACGAGTATTCAGGAGGATCATGGCCGAGCTAGATGTGGAATACTTTGGCCACTACGAGCAGAACTAGATATGGTTCAGGAACGAGATTCACCACATCAGGAAGTCGAGTCGCAGGCCAAACTTCATGAGACCATAATTTAATCATATGATGCCCGATTAAGATAGATATATATATATATATATATTGAAATTGGGTATCTTTTTGAGATCTATAACTTTGGGTCAACCCTTTAAGAGGTTGAATCGGGGCGATTGAAATTCAATTGTTTAGGCCCTAAAACGGACCGGTCAAACTGATTTTTTTTTTTTTGGTAAGACTTTGACTGTGCATAGCTTTTTATACGAAAAGAATCAGGTGGAGCGACAGAAGGCAGAGTTAATGTAGAAGTCGTGATATACCTCCTCAAGATTTTTAGCTTTTTCTAGAAGATTCTCCTAGTAATATCTATTTTAGAAAAGAAAGTCCTACTACTATTGAGAGAAAAAATCTGATGCAAATTATATTAGAACGGATTTTATATTATAAATAGAGGCTATGCACTTCATTTTTTTTAAATGTGACATGTATAACCTCTAATTTTGTTTTTTTCTTTTCAAATCACCGGTTATAACATCATAACAATAGCAATGGAAATAGAAAGGGCAACCCAACCAAAATACAAAACTAGCACGAAAGCAAACCCAATAACACAAACCAAGCAAATAAACGTGCGAAAAAAACCACACTCCGACTGTTACTCATTCGATGCCGCCACTACTGACCAGCGGCAAAGGCCTCGACGGGGAACGTCTTGGTAACCCCAGCGAGGCTCTTGAAATGGATCTTCCCGGTAGGCGGGTCGTCGACACTGATCTGGTTGACCGGGGGCCAGAGGAGGAGCTCCTTGGCCTTCACCCCCTTGAGCTTCTTGATGCGGTGCTTCTCGACGTAGCCGTCGATCTCGGTGCCGTAGCTCACGAGCTTGCTCACCATCTTGAAGCTGTGCTCCACCTTCTTCTTCTGGACGACCCACATGTAGCCGGTGCTCCGAACGAAGCCCACCTCGACCACCTCGGCGAGAGGGAGGAGGCCCAGCGGGAGGTCGAACTCTTGGAGGAGGGAGAGGGCCAGCTTCATGCCCTCCTCCTGGCCCTTCTTCACAATGCCTCCCTCTTTCTCGGCCATGGTTTGAATGGCAAAATTGGTTTGCTTTCAACTGGAGGGAAGTCTGCGTTCTGAGAGACTTTGAGATGTGGAAGAGAGAGCGGTTTGATGCTGCTATTTATATGAAGGAGATGAAAGGCATGCCAAATGAGTGAGACAGGATGGCAGGCGAATATAAGAAAACGGATGCTTTGTGTTGATCGTCGCTCTTTGTAAATGGGCATCGTATGATCCTTCAAATGCTATTATATCAAGAGTTTTTCTTTTGTATCGGTCCTGGCTTATGCCTTAACTCCGATGGAGCATCTGATGACATGATATTTTGTCTGCTGGCCACTGTTTCTTTTAAAAATGTACTAGAATTTGATTGGGTCACTGGCATGCCAAATCAATAAGGTCCATCAATAGAATTAAGCCGATCAACAGACAGGTTTTGGATTGCCTTAGTAAAGAACCTAAAATCCAATAGGATGAACAGATCAAAAAACCAAAACAACTAAGAAAAGAATAACTCATCGGTAAAAAAATAGCCAAACAAAGGCTTGAGCATGTTTTTAGAGAAGCTAATGGAGTCGCAGATTAGGTGGTCTCGCAAGTGGCTGATTACTCGGGGGCTTCTATAGGTTAGAAAAAGGAAGTTGCCTAGAGCACTCCGAAATTTGCTGTTTTTTAACTTTTTTTGTATATATCCATACTAGAAATGTATAAGCAGCAAAAAAAAATACAAATAATTAACTACAAAATAAATATTCTTTAGAACACATGGTTGTTACACTTGGATAAATTGATAAGAATAAAGATATAGAACCTTCTTACTGCTCAACCGACCCCCTCAAAGATAGAAGAGATTTCATATCCGAGAATTTTAGAGTGGGGTCAAGATGCATGCAAGATCCTCCCAGCACTTATCAAGTATATAGAAGAGGAGTAGAAACCTTTAGCATTTCGAGATGGTGACATATCGTGTACATTGTGAGAGAGAGTCTGGACAAAGTCCCATTTTATGATGTAGATTGGTAATTATTTCCAATCATAATTAGCATATTTGGAGTGGTGTTTTGCACTCTGAATGGTTATTGATATTTTCTTACATAAATATTTTTTATTCAAATAATTATCTCCAAATAGTTAATTCCAGCAACAAACTATTTATATATGGCTTCTTGAGTGAACGACAAGTGGCTAACTATGATCTTTCCAAGTATCGAGATATAAGTGATTAACTAAATCTTAATAAAATTGTTGAGTACTTTATTATAATTAGTCAATGATTGATTTTTTCTTGAAGATGTAAACAGCCTGTCATGCATTGTGGTATACAAGATCGATGATGCATTTCACTAAACATAGCAAAATGAAGATTAGAAAAATGGTGCATGACATGCTGATAATGTGTTTGTTAGTATTTTGGGATATCAATGCATATCGGTGGAGATAATGAGGGTTGATGTTCTGTAAATATCATATCAGTGAGTGCTCACTGCCAATATAGTTATAAACCAACATATTGGCCGTAACGCAAACATTGTAGGCATGATCTAATGCAATTCATTGGGGTGTGAAATATTTTTTTCTCATGGTTAGATAACTGTGTAAGCATTGTATAGCACAACTTGGGCCAAGTATGGACAGTCCATCTATTTTACCATACCTACAATATGATCAAGGATGAGATAAAAGAACTAATAATCTATTCTGGTATTTCAATTTAGAGATAAAAAATACAGCATTCATGACAATGGTTTGCAAGTGGTATGGTCGCACTTGAGCGAGCTAAGTTGGTCGTAGGACTTCTCATTCAGACCACTCTACGATTCTAATGCCAAAGCCTCGTCCCTCAATTATGGTTCAAATTGGGTGGCTTTGGTGACCTGCATGCAGAGTCTGCGAACCGTTTGGTGGCTACTTTTCCGGGAGTTTTCCTTCTTGAATATGGGAACTAAAGTAACCCAAATGTACTTTAACTGATGAAAACTTAATCCTTGTTTGCATATTTCTTTGGGCATTCAATGCATCATATTGCTTGCTCGGTTGCTCTGCATGCTTCAAGCAGCTATTGCTCCGGGAATCCCAAAGCCCCACCCTATCTCTAAAACACAGTGAACTAGAATACTACGTTTTGTCGCACTTAAAACCAAATATTTCGGAAAGCACGCTGTCACCACTAATTTTGCTCTTGCTCTACGCTTCGAGCATACAAAAAGGTGACACTTGGTATAGAATGATCATCCCAAATGATAAAATTATTGAGTTTGGTTACGCCACGATGATATTATATGGCAGTGATCTAAAATTACTTCTATCCTTCATATTATCGCCCAACCTAATGATGGGATGCTATCATTTTAGAGGTTGGAAATCCAAAATCACCTCAAAATAATGATCTTGTACTGAAAATTGAGGACAAAAATGCTCCTTAGTTTAGCCAAAAAATTATATATCAATATACCATTAATATATTATATATATAATATTATATATTATAGTATATTGATATAATATATTATATTATAATATATTATTAAATATATCATTTTCATATTATTATTCAATGATATTTTTAAATTATAGTAGAAATATATTATTGTAGTTTAATTTATATAATAAAGTATTTAATATATTATTTTTATTTGCTTTATTTTTCTAATCAATTCTATAATAACAATTATTATATTTTAATAGAATTAATAATTTAGAGGACTAATAAATATAATTTTATGAAATATATCAGGAGTAATTTTGATATTATATGGCGAATCATCTTCAATTTTTATAGACTACTAAATAAGTTACTTGTGGATATCTGAAAATTTTTAATCACCGAGATATAGTATATCAAATATAGTGATCTTAAATTATTAGGCATCAGATTACTTTAGGATAAAGATTACTAGTGATCTAAGATCATCTTGATAATTTCATTTGGATCACCAAATAGTGATTTTCTAACATATGTTAAGACAAAGCGTGGCCCATTACTAAGACACGAATTTAGTATCTGGAATAATCATTCAACTACAGTGGGGGACTCCAAGGTCCTTTCAGCTTTTGCACAAAGGCGGATTCAGAGTAACATGGCACAGAATCCAATGCCGGCGGTTTCGGCCGGTGAATAAAGTTTGGCCACAGAAAGCACACCCACCCAACCGTGTCCTCGCTTTTTTCCAATTAATTATTCATTTCCCCCCTCTTTTCCTCCAATTTATAGCCTTAATGAGACTATAATACAAGGCTTTAAGGACAATTAGGAGAATAAATAAAAGGTGGAATCCAAATCTAATTTACACAGTCGCCGCAGTGCGTTCCACGTCGCAAAGCGGCCCATACTTTCTGTGGCTTTTCCTGCGATAGAAAAAAGAGCAAACAAAGCGTCACAAATTCTTTTTTGTTTTTGGTACTAAAACTAAATAACCCCATTCATCTGCAGAAAAAAACCCCTTCGTTTACCTCTCAGTCAAATTGCCTAGGAATTCTTTGGCTACGCTTGGGAGTGAATTGATGTTATGAGAGGAAATGCAAGGAATCATAAGGTGCTTCCTCTGGTATTTTGGATAGAGAAGGGTGATGGAATTAAGAGCCCATACCTGAATTCGTTCGTCTCTCTTTGGGGCTTGGAAACCTCCCAAGTCCACGGAGGAAAGAATTCTGAAAAGACGGTTCATGGCTTACCCATTTTCCTTGTACAAAGAAAAACACCAAAGAAAATAAACAGATATGAAACCAATTCTCTTTTGTTAGATTGCCATCCTCACTAAAGCTTGGAAAGTCAATGAGGATAAGAAAGTCCAGTACCAATACGAGCTTCCAAGTTCCTTCCCTGTCTCCTGCGTCATAATAGACAGCCCATTAGACCTCGGAGGAACAGGAGAAATTTTTTTTTTCGGTTGGTGAAACAAGAATAGCACGCTTTCGGTGATTGATGGCACCGCATGCCTACATATTACTTTTGTTCCTCCTATGCCACTTATCATATAATAATTATCGAATATACTTCTGGTAGAATACTTTCATACATTGACTATGGTTCTTTTTAAATTTTGGAGCACAAAAGCAGCATGACAATCCTGTTTCATTTCACACGATAACATGAATCCTCAAATGTTAGATTTTGTATCATATATAGCATCTAGTTCAAGTATATAAGGAGACAAAACTACCCTCATACTTTATTGGTAGTAAAAGAAAAAAAAAAACAGTGGTGTAGAACAAATACATCACTATTCTCTTTATAACTCAATGCTTCCTAAATAGGTTGAAAAAAAGATCTGATCATCCAGTTCTCTCCAATTGTCCAAGCATACATTAGAAAAAAAAAAAAGGAAAAGAAAGAGCAGGGAAAGAAACCGTACGTAAGATATTATTCTTGAAAAGAAACGAACTCAAAACATTTAAAATGACAAGAAGGCTGGATATACCCGAGAAGCAGATGAAGTGTGGGAAACTGACGCAGTAGATGGCAGTGCACCAGGCCCTAAGTTGTAGGCCATGGTACCATCCGGCCGATACAACCCATAATTCCTTTCCGAGGTCGGTCCGGTCTTCAAGTCCTCGTTAAACAACGCAAACAAGTAGACTTCCAACCTTTGGTTGGGCCTCAGGGGTGTCCCCTGGTTCCTCATTTGCCTCAACAACAAGTTCCTATTATAAGCCCTGGCATTCTCAACATTTGCACCAATCTCATCCGGGTCACCCTTGGAAGGCCACCCCGTCTCGGACACCCTAACCTCCACGCCTCCATAACCCATCCGGGCAATGGCGTAGATCACTGCATCAACTTGGGCATAGAGCATGTTGTCATAGTGCAGCCTTGTGTAAGGGTCCACAGTCCCTTGGTTAGGGTTAAACAAGACATAATCCAGTGAAACAGTGTTGGGGTCACCCTTGAAGGCAAAGTAAGGGTATGCATTTATCCAAAATGGCGAATTTGACTGTGCTAAGAATCGAAGGAATGGCGCCAGCAGGCTGGCAAGTTCTGGTTTGAATGACCCAGACGACGGAGGGTAGGAGTTCTCCAGCGCAGCTAGAGAAGTTGCAGTAGAAATGTGAATGTAGGAGTTGAGGCCAAGCTGGACGAGGGCTGCATGGATGCTGACCATCGCAGGCACGAGGTTCGACATGAGGGCCGCGTCATCACTTGTGAAGACCTCGTTACCGACCGCAATCCCGGAGATTTTTGTGGCGGGGAAGTAGGGCTGGATGTTGGTCGTGACCCACTGTAAGGCTTGTCGGGGATCGGTTAGTTGGGCGATTGCTTCATTTGGTACTGTCACGATGAGATCAATTCCAGAGTCTGCGAATGCGGTTAGAACTCGAGGGTTGGTGTCATAGATCCTTATCTTGGTAATTCTAAGGGAGGTCAGGAGGGTAAGCACTTTCTCTGGCAATGGTAGATTGTTGGCTACTTGACCATAGTTGATGCCTAGAGTCGAGCCAAGTTGAATGAAGCCCAATTCTGCAAAATAAAACATTGAATGTTAATATAAATTATAAATATAAAAGAACTAAGATCATGAGGAGGGTTGTATATAAGGGAAAGCAGCATTCTAGTTTTTATCATAATTTTAGTTCATGAAAAAGCTCGAAATGAACCTGGGAAAGAACTCGAGAAGTTTAAAGAGATAAAAGCATACCAGAAGGAATTGGAAAAAATAAGTAGTTTCTAATTATAATCAGCATGAGATTATAAACTACGTGCAATTTAGCCATTATCGAATATGACCTCTCCGCGAATGGAAAATGAGATGGAAATGCGAAGGGAGCACCTGAAGAGAAAAGAGTAAACAGAAGGAAGATATGAATTATTCTTGATTTGAAAAAGATGGACGCAGCCATGAGAGAAAGAAAGGGAGAAGGAGAAGAGAGAAAAGAGGGATTTAAAGGAGAGGGGAGTGGAAGAAGAGGAGAGGTTATCTCTCAATAATTCCTTTCTTTGCTTGTGAGATGGTTTGGGAGGGATGGAGGGAGGGAGGGCGAAGTTTGGGGGTTGCCTTGCCTTGGGCATGTTGTCTTCTTCGGAGGCCATTTTGTATGGCTTTATTTATGTTTCTGGTGCTCGACTCGCGCAAAGCGACGCAACCTCGTGCCATATTCGCTCGCCCAAAGCGACGGCCGCCCCTCGTTGTTGCTTTGGACATAAGAAAAATAAGAAAGTGGGGCGAAAGCAAACCTTTTTGTGCGAGACAGACATCAACGGGCCAAAGAAGAAGCCGATGGAGAGACGATTCGGACCTTTTTCCTGGATCCCAAGCAAACATTCCAATCAACTTGTCGTAACGAATGGTTTGGGTCTCTTCACAAAGGAACCGACCGCTACTTGGCCTTTTGAGTGCCGATTAGGCGTAGATGTCAGTCATAAAGTTACCATGGACGCTTGCTTCCATGTAGATGGTCCTGAACTAACAATGGAGAAGTGGATGCAGGTGATCAAGTCCATTATCGTAGAGAGGAAATTAAATAGTTTTATATTTATGTTTGTCTTTTTTTTAATTATTTTGTGGTGCAGCTAAGTGAAACGGGGGATGGATATTTAGATTTGTGTTTGGAGCATGATGCCAAATAGAGTGCTTAAAGCCAAATTGAAAGCAGTGTCTATCATGAGTTTGTGTTGGAAACAACATTTATTTGGAAGAGATGCCCACAAGAAAATGGTGCGGACTGTCAGTATTGATACGGTTATTTGAAAGAAAAAGAGAGTGCAAATGTAAAGTCACTTTAGACTATGGGTCACCTCCTTTATGTTACTGAGGTAAATAACCTCCTACTACATCATTTCATCATTTCCTTAGCTACAGCCTTATTTTGTATGTCGACTACTCCAGATTTTCCTAAGTGTTGCTCGAAGAAAAACTGCCATGATAACCCTTTGTCCATTTTAACTATTTGTGAATCTTTGTGTAATCAATGGAGCAGGTTCAAAAAAATTTTTCCTTCTCTTCTTCCCTTCCATCTGAGTTTCTGAATTCGGCTAATAAGATTGCTCATTTTGGTGGCAAAAATAGGAAATGGTAAACTATGTGAACCTAAGAAACATTGATGCACTTCAAAATTTACAGCACCATGATCAGCAGCATTCATAGAGCAAGCGGGACTTCAGGTTGCATCTTAAAAATTGGGGAGACAAAAATTAACTTAAGCTAGGTCAAGCTGTTCTTTTGCCATGCTCGATAGGTGGTCCTCCAAAATGAGAAGCTTTCTGCTAATGGTCATGGTTTCTTGATCCAAGGAGTGCATATTAAATCTTATCCTTGCATTTAACTGAAAACATAAAAAAAAAAAAATCCCATACTTGCTTTTAGTGCGAGGTTTATGAAAACCCAAATTTTTGGTTCTAGAAAAACAGTATTTTATCCGAGTGGATATAATGATAAGGAGTTAGAAGAAAGGTTATCTCTCATCCTCCTATTGGATTTGGTTATTGGCATGGTTCGGCCTTTGCTCTTGCTGCATGCACTCTTTCCTCCCTTCTGTCTTTAAGCACTCACCATCTATCTGTGATTGAAGATAACCCAAAAATACAAACTGATGGCTAGGAGTTGGCCATGATGAGTCTGAGTCAGCTTACCTAGAAAGTCTCTTACCCCGTTTGACCAAATTACTGAACTTTTATTACTTATTATTAGTCTAAATCTTCTTTTATATTCTCAATGTTTGGTGGGATTGTAAAGAACATATATAATCACGAATTCTACATTTGTAGCTGCTCGATGCTTGCATTTTAACAAAAGCTTAGGGGGCTGATGGACCATAGTGTTCTTTTAGACGTGGTCCAAGTCCAATCGCGGTGGCAAGGGGATAGGTATCTGCCAAACATCAATTAACGATTCGGAATTCGACTGTACTATAATCATCATGTAGTCATGACTTTAAAAAATTGGTGCATGCTTGATCATTTAGGTGCCATTATAATTGAGCATCAATCAACTGAAAGGCTTGTAAAATATGAGGCTGAGCCTATGCTTCTAGCTCGTCAACTTTCAATTAGAATTATCACCCAAAAAAAAAACTTTCAATTAGAATCAAATACTCCATAATTGTAAGAAGATATTCATTCTTAGCAGATTAGATTGCAGCGCAGCATCATCGAAATGTCCTTTATCTGAAAGGAGGTTTTTGTCTTAGAGGTGTTTGTCAAATGCTTGACAGGAGCGATTCTAATTGATAGTTCTCTCATTTGTTTACCTTCAAAAAATTCTCTCATCGTTATTCTAATTGACAGGAGCAAATGCTTGACATGAGCGGTTGATCCCATACTTTCCTTATGGAAGACTGTATTTTTCTTCTCTTCCATGATAACAACTCGAGTAAATTGACATCTGATGACGACATGCGAAGCTATCTCCTTGAAAAAGTCAATGTGCGTTACATGATTTAGCCAGACTTGAAAAAGTCTTATTTTGGTAAAATATGGTTGAATCACGAAATATAGTCTTCGTGGAAGGGAAGATATTTGAAGTCAATATGTGTAACCTTGGGGATACATAGTACATCGCCCTTTCGCAATCCACTAATGGTGATAGTTTTCCAACAAGTTTTACAAGTATTGGTCGCGTTGGCAATCTTAGCATAAACTAATTGAGGGAAAAAGATAGATATATTGGCTAAAACTGATTTTGCCTCCATAGCTTTCTAGGTTTGAGCTAAGCTTAATTGACCGACCAGAGACATGCACAACAGTTTAGCTATTCCTTTTGTTTATTGCTAACAACATAACCAAGTTGACATGCATATAGGCTCAAGATTTATTAGCAAATAGGACCGCGATGGATTAATCTCGGCCCAAACCTACTCCGTTCTACTTTTGAGTACTAGAAATGAGCCTGGACTACAAATACGTTAGGCTGGAGTTGCTCTACTGATGTTTGGAAGACCATAGTCTTGCTTTAGGTCTGAGTCAGACCAGCCCAAAATTAGATGATATATACAGGCTTTTAGAACAATATATAGGCACATGATCTCGTAAACACAATCAAATTAGATGATAGAATCCATGCATGTTACAAAATCAAAATGCACGAAACGGCCACGAACCATAAATCCAGGGACATGATACGTTGATACATCGATCCCGGTGGTACAGCAACACCCTGTCCACCCATCACAATTGCTCTTGATCCAATGAAGGTGCAATTAAACGAGAACAACTTAAAAGTCAAGATTGGAGAAATCCTAGATGATTGTGACCTTTCTAAAAATTATGACCTCTACAAGTATTATGCTATAAATTATTATGCGGCAACTGTCAGCATTTTATCATGCGACAGTTCTAACAGCTGTTTCCTGTGGTAGAGACTCATCTTCTTCATGAGGCCAAAAGTAAAGCAAAATTAACATTTGATATATATCTCTTCTCCCCTCAGCTCTTTCCATCAATTCACCTACAGATCTCATAAAAAAGAAAAAAGAAATAGAAGTTCAGAAGGAGAATTAGAAAAAAGAGCCATGCACCCAAGCCTATTCTCTCAAGAACTCAAGGAACTCATCCAGGGAAGGCGTCGACTCCACGGACAGCACCTTCAACTCCTCATGCACCACCTCCGTCGGCAGCGGCCGTTTTCTACCTTCGTCACCACCCCTCTCAGCTTGCTCCACGGGTGCCACCGCAACCATCGAGTCCTTTCCGGTGAGGCTCTGCACCACAGACTTGAACTGCTTCGCATCGGTCTGCACATGCTGTGTCACGATAATTCTCACCTTCGTCGGACGAACTCCGTTAAGCGACATGGCAAAAGGCTTGGAGGAATCACTCAAATGCCGAGTCCAGTGCTTCAAAATCTCCCTTTATGTATTATATTGGAAGGTTTTTCTATGTATCGTTTTGGTGGTGCAGCCAAGGGTGTGTATATATATATATATATATACGGAGGTGGCTGGGGAGCCGGAATAAGTGGCTGTGAGCTCTCCTTGAGAGCGGGGAAGACCAGCCGAGAATGGTCAAACGCCAGCCCAGGAAGGGACGACCGCGAATGGCCACCCGGCCAGTCTCATCCATGACGATGGCACGTGGGATTCAAAAGTCGACTTTGCGACCCATCTCTGCTCGCTTGCTTCTTGCTGGGTCTCAATCCCTGTAGGTCCCACTACCCACCATGACCCAGCCAAGGGTCCAACTTAGCCCGTTAAGCGTTGAACCGGACCAGACCAACGAGAGATCTAAGTCCAGGTTCCGCAATAAAGCAGATCGCCGCACGCAACAATCCCTTCAAAATCAGTATATTTCATAACAGAAATAATAGTTATTATGATAATTAAAATAGAAAAAATAGAGCCAGGATTTACCACAAGTTAGCGGAGAAGTGTGGGCAAAGGGCGGTTGAATCGGAGACGCGCCTTTTCCGCAATTAGCATAAAAGGAGCTCTCATATTCTGCTCTTTCTCACCTAGACTTTATTCCTAATCAAAGGAAGATAATAGAAAAGCTTGGTCCTTTTTCAAAGAAAGCGCCTCGCTTTTGGCCCCCAACTTGCTCTGGCCCCAAATCCTCCCGTGATAAGATACTCGGTATATCAATATTGATTAGATCCGAAATCTGATTCAAATCTAATATAGCACCTATGGTACATAAGAAATGTATCGATTTGATTCGGTCATGATCCATATTGGATTCCCAAATTTATTAATAAAGGGACAAACATAAGGAATAGAAGAATCACAGATGAATGTACAAAGGTCCTACATGCCTGTGTATCACTCAACAGTTCTTGATTGCGTAGGTTTCGTGCTATACATGAAACAATGTGCAACTGCAAGTCTGCAACCGTTCTGCATTAGTTTCCGATCCAATAGCATCTGAACTCCAAAAAAAAAAAACAAATGATAGTAGGAAGAATGATATATCTTTATTTATGCAGATAGGCAGTACAACAGAAGATATAGCCATTATTATTATTATATTACAATTTTTATGGCGAAAAAAGGTCATTTTTCTAGAAGCCAGTACCTACCTATATATGATGTATTGGAAGGCCTTTGGATCACTTGTAACAGCCGTTGTAACGTTACAAAGGTCTTTTTGAAATATATCTACTTCCCACGTGTTTTGACGGAAGCCCGGTGCCCTCTTCGGGAGGATCTCGGCTCTGCCCTTCTCCCTTGCCAAAAATGTTTCGATTGGCACGCGCGCACGCCATTCGACGCTGCAACGGTGACATCTTTTATCCCAGCTTCGCAGCGTGTCGTGTCGCGGGCTCAAGCTAACATCGGATAGGCGGAGGTTGACTGCCTTCTTATCTCTTCGTTATTGGACTTTTATTTTGTACCTCATGACGTGTTTTATGGTGTAAATATAACAATTATTTGACACGTGTGTGTATTCTCTCCCTTTCCGTTTAACAAAAAAAAAAGTAATACTAATTTTTGCATAAATTTATTCACATGTAATGTATCAAAAAATTCTTGTATTCTCAGATTAAAAATCCTTTAGAATCATATATACCGAATAGAACCATATGGCAAGTTCACATGAAAATGATCGTCCATCATGCGTGGATCTTAAGATGTGAATTTTTGCTTCTTTTTCTATTTTGTACCAAACTTAGACTACACCTAAGCACAAAATACTGATATATTTATACTGGAGCTGATGTCGAGTCGGACATTGGGCCTAAACTTTTATTCATTTTTAATCGAGCTTCGAATCAGACATATTTAAAATTTGATCTTTTTTGTATCTAAATTGGCCTACAATAGCTCTAATCTATTTCTAGATATTTTCAAGTATAAAGTTAGCGTTATGCTTTTGCGTGTGCCTATTAGTATACTAAATTTCTAATGTTCATTCATGGAAACAACTAATTTGCCATGTTATTGTCAGCTACCATTTTGCACCCCCCATGTCTTGAAGAGGCCACAATGGGAAGCAAGATTTGACCACAAAATATAGACTAGTTGACTGGTTTTCTTCGAGGGTTATATTCTGTCACACGTCCATGGATTGCTATTAAGCTATCAAATTAACTTGAAGCAAATTAAAAGCTTTTACAATAATTTATCTGTCTTCATTCGAAAGAAAGAAAGAAAAAAAAACAAAGAGATAAATAAAGAAAGAAAAACATTAAAACAAGGGAACAAAAAAGAGAGATGAATCCTGAACCCGACCTATCTCTTTCAACCGATCTATTCAGTTCCACCCACCCCAGTCACCAAGTCAACACCACCTAACTTTATTATTATTTTTTTAATCCTATATTTCTGTTTTAAGGTTTTAGATCTTGTCACTGAGTTTATAATATTATCCTACCATCATTTTTGTTTCCATAGAATTATTAAGCTTGAAGACTTCTAGTCATCGGGACTCCAAATGACCGGAGCATAAAATAAAAACCCCACAATCCCAAGCTCGGAATCAAGATTAACTCTTCAATAGATGGTCCTGTGGAAATACAATTAGACAACCCCCTGCATGTTTAAATGTTTAATTGCTTACGCTGACAAAGTTAACCAAGTTTTAACTTTTCAATCGATGTTCAAGTGGAAATGAAATAAGACAACTCCCTTGCATGTTTGAATGTTTAATTGCTGATGCTGGCAGAATAGAAAATATATTGCAGGGGAAATAGGCTGCCCAGTCCATCCATGAAGGGCTACTTGCAGCACATTACAAACCAAAGAAGAAAGATGACTCGGTCTAATTTGCTAGTCTAAGAAACTTAGGATGACACAAACTCATGGGTTATAATCTAACCATTAATTGCACCTTTCCTTTGGAGGTGGCTCTAGGTTGGGGTCTTGACTTGCGTTCTCATAAATGTTTCCCGCAATCTTGCTATGTTTTCTCATAAACCAAGTATACATGGGGCTTCTTTATTTATTTGTTCATTTCCCAGTGAGCTGAAAGGGTGGGGGAAAACATGAAAGAGAGAGTCACCCAGATCGCAACAAATTTTTTTGTGCACGTTGGCTGATAGAGGAGAAGGCAACAGTAGTTAGCTTCGACCACGAACGCCACCAACTTGGACCAGTCATTGACCATGAACAAATCAATCATTGGGATACCTATGTCTTCTTTTTCTGATACTTCTCTTTATTTTATCAAAATATTTTGTCGATGATACTCATGTTTTTGCATCATGGCGTTACAACCATTATAATGGCTATTATGACGATCTCAGCAATGTCTGAAATAAGTAACATAAAACATATGACATCTATTATTTTCTCTTATAATGGGCCACTATAACATAACATTTTATTTTAAATAAAATAATATTTTCATTCAGAATTCCTTCTAAAAATAATTGTATAGTCTGAAAAGTATGCCATTTTATCTAATAAGAGAGAGAGGAAGAAAGTGATGCTGGCGGATTAGGTAGAGATTTGGATTGCTGGAAGGAGAGGGGTCAAGATATGCGAGCAGAAGTAGACTTTTGAGGGGCTGATTCTGATAGAAACGGGCATAGGGTTGGATGGATTAGAGGAGGTGACTGAACGCAGAAGAGCAAGATTTGGTCGTCGTTGCATGGATTCAAAGGCACCGAAGATGGCTGGCAGTACCTCGCCAGCGAGCGAGCAGTCGTTGTGCCGATGCTTTTTGAGGGCTTGACTCAAGCCTGAGTGCCTGCCTTGAGAAAGTTCCTACTGTCAGTGGCGTCATGAAAGCGAGCGGAAGCCGGTCAGCCCAATCAAAATCCTCTGCGACGGAGCTCGGGCACTGCAGAGAACAGTGATTCTCTGGATGGCTGCCATTAAAAGCAGCGAACGCCATGGATGGCACGGCATGTGCTTTTGGCATTAATGGCTGCACGGCACACCACAGTGGATCCGTTCTCAAGTCGGTGGGCAAGAAAACTAGGCTTCCTTTTGACATTTACTTGGCATCTACTTGGAGTTGGGACCCTCGTCTCTTGTTTTGAATGGAAGGGCCAGTTCAAACTTAAACCACCACCCCATTCATTTTTCAGTGAGTCGGCATCAAGGTTGTGCGAACATTGATTGCATCATGGTCATGGTTGAATGTATGTTATAAATATATGAGACAACGTGTCACATGATAGTATACGGGTCCATCCAATTTTGACCACTGTACAATACAGGACTGGCCGTGATTAAAAGACTCCATTCCAAACTTGAAAATGATAGGAATCTGACCTCTTGATCATGATAAATGGCTCGGATCGGACTGAGGCATGCTTGCCCCCGGCTTGACCTAGTTTTAGGTTTTGATTTTAATTTTGAACGTCCGATCCATCCCATTAGTTAATTTGCTCGGATCGGATTAGGTCTATGAAAAAGATTTTGGACTCAATGAATCATTCAGCTTGGTTTGGGTTAAGTATAATCTAGATTCAACCCAAGACGTAGTTTATTTATTATGAAATTTCACCATGATCAGATTATTTCGAAGAAAAAAAAAATCTAAGACTATGTAGTTTATTTATCTAAATTGAGTTCATAGAGACGAGGTTGCCATTCTGATTGCCAATCGATCTGATTGTTTGTCCACATCACAGTTATTGCATTCATTGCCATGCATAAATAAAAAAATCTCATGTCAATATGGGCAAAACAAATGACAGTTCCAGCAATATGCATAAAATTTGCTCTCTATAAATTGGATCTGCAGTCAACAACTCCCCTCAGGTGCACTCACTACAAAAGAAAGGAAATCTCCCGACGCTTTTTTTGGTCTATACCGACGCTTATAAGCGTCGGCGAATTCCAAGCCCACGCTTCACAAAGCGTGGCTCAGACGTCGGGCAGGTGGGCGTGGGTCGGGTTTAACCCGACGCGTTTAAAAAGCGTCGTTGGTCTATGCCGACGCTTTTAAGCGTCGTTCCTTTTATCATACGCGTCGGCGAGAGGGGTTGCTTTTTCCGACGCTTCTAAGCGTCGTTTCTTCTATCAGACTCCGGGGAGAAGGGTTGGTTACTACGGGTTTAGGCCGACGCTTAAAAGCGTCGTTACAGGCTTGCTTTTCCCGACGCTTTTAAGCGTCGTTTCTTCTATCAGACTCCGACGCTTATAAGCGTCGGGGAGAATGGTTGGTTATAACGGGTTTAGGTCGACGCTTAAAAGCGTCGTTAAAGGCGTGCCATTAGCTTTTTTCTGTTGCATTTCCCGACGCTTATAAGCGTCGGCATTAAATTTTTTTTTAAAAAAAAATTTGTAACAGTAATTTTTAAATACTCTGTGTACATTAAATTCTTACAAAACAATAGAAACAAATACACTGAATGACATATATAACAAAATATGAGTCACAAACAAGAACTTTGATTATATTCATATTATCATATTTGATTACATTGTGCTTCAAAAACATTCTAAAAACATACAAGTCAAATTCCTAAGTACACAATCTACAATATGTATCAAGTTTCCTAAATGAGAAGCCAACTCTCGAGTTTGTTTAGCGAACTTCGCATCTTGGACTACTGGGTTGTTAGTGCGCACAGGCGGCGAGCCACAGAAGAAGCCTGCTTGGTTGTTCATGTCTGAATCACCATCAGGATCATCCTGAGAAGGACCAAACTTTAAAAAAGTTGGATACGAAAACTAATAAATTAAGACTAAAATATCTGTTACATGATTTTGAAGTAGACGGGTACCTTGTTCAAGATAATATCAAGGATCTCCGGACCACAATCCCCTCTATGGACAGGCAAAATGCTGGAAAAAAATAAAACAGAATCAGGGAGATGCAACCTTGGCGCCGGCATTGTAAGAATATAACGTTGAAAAGATGAGGGCATTGCGTCATGCATGCTTTACGGGCTTTATCTCTTGCTGGTTAGTTCAAAGTCATTAACTAATATATGTTCACTGGATGCTGACTCATCTTATTGAAATCACTTTGGAGAAACATGAAAAAGAAAAAAAGTTCCATCTGCAATGTCAAATATACTAAGAATGACAAATAAGGTCAAAATTCAACCAGCCTTCTACTTTAATTCAAAACTATAACATGAACCAAACTGGCACAAAATTTATCAACAATTGTACGCTTTTTTCAGAAGCATTTTCACTGCACGCTGGGAGTGAGCATCAGAAGCATATTCATTGAATAAAATGTAAATGCAAGAAAGAATCACTCACTTGAAGATGTCTGCAATATCATATATGCAATGGCCTCTTGGCAGTGTATATGCCGGAAATCACCAAGCTTCCTTGACTGGGCCAATATTCTGGTTATGAAAATGTTGGGCAAATCAGCATCCAACAATATGTTGCCAATCATACGGAACAAGGGTGCACTGAAAAAACCTGGAAGTTCCTTTTTAAGGTTTTGTCCCCGGTAGCTGGGAGAAATGGCACTGTAGCAGTTTGACTGAGTCTAAAATTAATACATGAGCACAATAAATACCTAACTTGCACTGTACCACCCTGTTTGACCAACAATAAAGAATTAATACATGAGCACAATTAACTACAACCAAAACACAAGGTCCCTGTGGATGTACCAACACAAGCATGAACATATGAAATTTATTTAAGAATGTCAACAACAACCAGTTCGAGAAACATCAACTCACCTACTGTTTGATTTCTTATCCTTGCAAGTTGTTGATATGTTTAAATGTCCGAATATGTTGTCTGGAATGAAGATAATGCTTCTCAGAAGATTTATGGTGATCAAAGATTAGAAAAACAACAAAAATAAAGAAACTTTGATTATTGAACTATCTATTATATTTCTTCACAAGAAAAATAGAATTGGTGAGAACTAACCATAAATAGTAGCAAAAACAAGACCACCAGTAACAACATATAGCATCATTAATTTGTAAGGCATCAAAGTTTTTGAATCAGTCATGGGCAATTCATGAGTAAATCATAAAATCTATGATAATGGCAAATAATTAAATATTCTTGATAATTAAAAAAAAAAGCAGTACTAAGGATATATGAAAACATAAAGAGGATAAAACCAGTGAGGTACCTACCAGAGGGTGCACAGTATGAAGCTGAAAACGTAAAGAGGATAAAACCAGAAAATCTGCAAAACAATGGTAAGTAGATGACAAAGTCAATATATAAGATAACAACAAGCAAACTTTAAAGCCATTTATGTATTACATGTATATGAAAAGAGAGAAAGCATAAAGAAAAGAAAAACAACTAAGGATAGCATTGATATAGAGAGATGATATATTAAACTATTACCAAGAAATTTTTCAAAATCACGTACACTAAAAGCAATATGGTCATAGGCAAACTATCAACAATAAGAATGAATACTCTTGGGGAGGTTGAAGTTCAATGATGATTATACACCTGATCTGACAGTGCAAACTTCAGTTTGCTATTTATTTCTTATTCCAAAGTGAGAGTCTAGGATTCCATCTTTAAAAAATTAAAATTAAAAATAATAGTTTATATTCATTATGCATAGGGATATGTATAGTTTGTTGCAGATGTTCTACAGACTTAATGAGGGCAAGAATAGATTCAAATTTAAAAGGTAAACTTTTCTAGTATAAGGTAATCCAAAATTTTCCACAAAAATAATTAACGGTATCTGCAATGGTGAATGATTATTTTAGATAACTAGAATATAAAAAATGGTGAACTTCCTCTAACCAACTTATGATGTTTTGACCAATTTTACAGCCTTGAGCAGGCCAAGAGGCGTGCATATTGTTTTCTTAAATGCTTTGAAATTCTTAGGACACCCACTTACTACAGCTACCTCTGAGGGAATAGATAGATATGGTTGTTGAAGAGAATATAGGAAAGTGCATGGTGTGGCATGGGAGTCCCTTTGAGAAGCATAGGAAAACTAGGAGCATATCCTCAACTACATACATCATAATATTCCACTCAAGAACAGAGTGAGAAGAATTTGAAGACCCCAAACCATACTTTCCCTGGTAGTTGAATTTGTTACTGTACTTGCTATTAAAGCACCCTACCACCTTCACTCTTCCCCCTACTGGAAGTGTTTCAAATGGACTACACACTATAAAAATTAATTTATTGACTAGAAGTAATGATAAATACCGTAGAGCACTTACATAGAAAATCTGAACAAGGATGAAACGTAAGAAGGAATAAAGTGCTAAAGCTGCTTTATGGTCGCAAAGACTCTGTGAACTTAATTTTTCACATTGATCAGGTAATATCCACATCAGGGTTGGGATGACTGCAGACTTTAGTGTAAATAAACTGCACAGAAAAAAGAAGCTAACAGTAAATAAATCGCAAACACATAAAAATTAACAAAGTAGCTGTACAGGTATCAGCTCAACCCCCTGTATGACTATAACTCGTTAACCATTAACTACAAGAAACACGAGATCAGATTGCTGTCGAGTGCAAATAAAATAGCACATAGATATCACGAAAATTAATGCTTGGGACAAATGCCCATTGTTTCACAACCAAAAAAGAAGTTTAATGAAAGAAAGAATTTGACCAGTGCCAAGAAAACCATCTTTGATAACCAATGTTTTCATTTCTGTTTGGTTTTCTTCAATAATCTAAAGAGATAACCACTTTTAAGAAATGAGAGAAGAAGAAGGGAACCGGAGTGCGAGGTCGACGGTGGCGGGGAAGCGAGATGGGGAGGCGATGGATTAATGTCGGCGCGGGACGCCGATCGGAGCTCGAAAAGCGAGATGGGGAGGCGATGGATTGATGTCGGCGCGGGGACGATGATCGGAGCTCGGAAAGCGAGATGGGAGGCGATCGGAGCTCGGGGACGCCGATCGGAGCTCGGGAAGCGAGATGGAGAGGCGATCGGAGCTCGGGGACGCCGATCGGAGCTCGGAAAGCGAGATGGAGAGGAGAGGAGATGGGGACCCTTTTGAATGAGAGGAGAGGAGACGAGACGAGACTTTTTAAGGCAGAGAGGGTTGGAAAGGATTTGGCCTACGACGACGCTTATAAGCGACGTCCTAGGTCCAGCTTACCGTGACGCTTAAAAGCGTCGTCTATTCTAATGATGTACCGACGCTTTTAAAAAGCGTCGGTAAAATTTGGTGCTGATCAAAACTATCCCGACGCTTTTCCCTAGCGTCGGGAAAAAAGCGTCGGGAAATGTACCTTTTCCTATAGTGACTTGTTTCACCTATTTATGATGTTCTCAATTATGATATAAATTTCTATGCACACAATAGCTAACAACCTAACTCAAGATCATCATTCAAGATCAGTGGGGTCTCCAGCGATGTTTTGTGGAAAATTTTCACATTCAAAATATAAGGGAAGTAAGAATGAGAACAAGTCTTCCTTCTCTCTCTCTCTCTCTCTCTCTCTCTCTCTCTCTCTCTCTCTCTCCCCCCCCCCCCCCCCCCCCCTCCCTCTAGGCTTCCAATCAACAGCCTTCCTCTTCCAAAACATCAACAGGCGGGGGAAAAAATCAAAGTGAAGGATAAAAAGTTACTATAACTTACAGACTAAGTTATATCACCATACTTTTAAACAAATGATCCACAAAAGCAACAAAATGAGAGGATGAGGCAGAGTTCAATCATCTGGTCTCAACAAAGGGACCCTGGTGCACGCCTGCACCATTGGCCAGACAACATGAATCTTTAACTACTGTAAAATTTACTAGTTCTTGTGGTTTGTTTCCTCATTCCTTTCAACACATCGTGCGAAATTAACTATTCGCCTTCTTTTACAAAGTCAACTGTTGGATTGTGCAATAGCCGCTTTGAAATCTATGTAGATGAGAAAGTAACAAAGTTGGAGTACTTTGAAAGCTGTGCAATGCGCGAACCAATAGTTGAATTTGGGAAAGAAGATCAATCCTTCTTTGGCACCAAAGATACAACCCAAACATGTTAGAGAAAGGTCACAGTCTCGCACCCAACATCTAATTTTCGGGGTCCAAATTAAAGCTACGAACTGGCCTTTAGCTTCCCGTGGGGTGAGCTTTCAAGCACAATCGGGCCAAGCCTCACTTATGTCTATGGAAGCCCACAAGCCCATCCCAACAAGGGCCACGAGGATCTTGAAGAACCTTATAAGAGAAATATAGGGAAACCCAATTAAAGGGACGTCAAACAACAGGAAGATGGAGTCTACGTTGCATGAATGGTAATTCTCTATTGGAGTTAGGAAGTAAAGAAAGAAATTTGCATCCCGTGGGCCAATTTGTATAATAATGTTCGCTGAGTTTCATGTGAGGACTTTTGACAATTTGGATTTTCTCAGCTAAAAGCCTGCCCCATTAGCAACTACACAGTTTGCTGTCAAACGAGCATTTTTGTATAAAGAAGAAGAAGAGTTGTATCCATGGATTAAATAAAAGTTTGAGTTACCTATACTGTTTCGCAAGCTGAAAGTTACATCCATGGATATAACTCTGCTTCTTGATGGCTGATCTGAATTAGATTCATATGATCAAACAGCCTAGGTTATGAATTCTTTTATACTATTTTTACATAGCATTGGACATGGCCGTATTTTTTAGATGTAATAAAATTATAGACAGGGATATATATTTTGAAAATATATTTGAGTTATATCTAGAGACATGCTACTATGATGGTTTAGAAAGATAAGTGTCTCAGACTATTGAAGGGATTGGAATAAACCTAAGCTTCAACAAGATGAAAAGTCTACAATTCGCACATGATACCCTAATTTTCTGTGCTAGCAAAAGGGACAGTATTGTTACTGCCAAAGCAATCCTTCTTGCTTTTGAAAGTACTGTTGGGCTAAATATCAATTTCCATAAAAATTTCATTCTTTGCATCATTATGGAAGGCAGCGAAGCAACCAAAATTGTCACTATTACGAATTGCAGGAGTGGTGAACTTTCTTTCGCATATCTCGACTTGCTTCTATATGATAGAAAGCTACCAAAACATTATTAGATGCTCGTTTTAGAGAGGATTAGCTCCAAATATGCTTCATGGAAATGGAAACTTCCATTATGGGAGGATGAATCTGTCGTAACCTAAATCAGGATATAATACGGCCATGCTACAATGGAGAACTGCCCACAGTAATACTTGGCCAACCACAATAACCTGTACAAAAATCCATTTCATATAAAATAAAAAAAATTCAAATCTTCCATCAATTAAATAACAAGTTGTTGTTACAGGGCTTCAATTGCTTTGTGAACTGGGACAGCATTTGTCGTGCTAAGGAAAAAGAGGACGTGAGTCTATAAAATATTAGAAGTTTGAATCAAGCATTTCTGGCAAAATCATCATGCAGTGCATGCCTACTATGCTAAGAAAAAACTTGGAATGTGAATAAGTGATCCTTAAGAAGTATTTCATTCATTTGGAAGGATATCCGCAAGAATCTGGATGCATTAAATTCACTGGGATCGATACTACCATCGGGATGGGAGTCTGCACTTTGACCAAAATTTTCTTCCATCATGCTATCGATACTTTTGTGTGAAAAATAATTATATGACATTACGTCATCACATGCCTTGGTATGCAAATCGATTGTAAGAAGCTCATGTGATCTATAGATAACCATATCCCTAGATATTGGTCTAAGTTGGTATTTTCTACGACATTCATGATAGGAAGGAAAATAAGCCGATGGTGACACAAAAGAAAATGAAAAATAATAAAGCGATAGATCCGGCACATGCTTCCACATCTCTTTTTATTTATGCTTTTTTAAACTACAACAGCAGCTCATATGCAATAAAATCATAAAAAAAAAAAAAATACAAAGAATAAGGCACAGACACATAATCTTGCCAGATGAAACCAATCTCTTTATATTATCCTTCTTCTGAACATCAATAATAACAAGTGCTGATTCCTTGTTTATATTTTTTATTCGCAACATTTCTCACACAATTGCCGTGTGTTTGCATTTTTAATTCTTTACCGTTGTAAATGATTTGAGCTCCCTGAACCCCACCCAGTCCTTCTCCCACACCACGGCCACATATTTCGCCATGGCTTCGCCATCTTTGGTCTCCAAAACAAGCCGATAGTTAATTCCATCCACCACCTGGGTCTCACCCTTCACCACTTTACTCAACGCAAGGCTTGTGTGAGCCAGCTTGTTGTGCTCCGACACCGCGAACCCTGCAATCTCTTGGACGTGGGGATCACTGATATCCTTGATTGGCTGCCAGCCTCCGACGAGAACTTCTCTTGTAGCTTCACGGGCTGCGAGGGCTCTCGGAGGTGAATGAATGGCTATGAGAAGGAGGAGGAGGAGAAGAAGAGAAAGGGATCTCATGGTGATGATAGCGGAGGCGATTTTTTACCCTGGGTTGAGACGAGAGGAGGATGTGGTTGAGCTAAGGATGGGTGGGTCGGGGGATCTTATTATGGTGGATTGGAGATGTGAAGGTTGGATTGCAATAAAACCGGGTAAGTAATTTTCACATATGCAGGGCCCAACATTTACATGGTAAACATTATATAAAATTTATGAGGACAGCTGGATACGTGGTAAACGTTATATATTGGATCAGATATTTTGTACCGCTAATAAATCCTTTCTAACTGTAGCCTATGGGCTGAATTTATATAATGGTACAGTCTAACTAATAAATTTTCTATATATTAGCTCGGTGACCAAGCACCAATCCATTACGGCAAGTCTTCAAGAGGTGGTATAGTGGATTTAAAATCGGTAATAAATAAGAGATTGGGTGATTGGAATGGGTGAGGATAGGTTTCCAAGAGCAGAACACGGTCCATATTTTAGATGGTTTGATGTGCAATCAAATTTCTGATCTAATTGTTTCTGAATATACAAATATTGTGGAAGAAAGTTCCTGATTAGTGTACGTGCGCCAAAAATGTTCCTCGAGTGTTTCAAGAGTAAAACATTATTATATAATATTTTATTGAAGGAGATAATCTTGGCCTACAAAGAGTTGGATGGATTGGAGCAAAATTTTCAAGTTCATCGATTTTCCCTCTACTTGGTAAATATTATTTT
Organism: Phoenix dactylifera; assembly: GCF_051530095.1. Classification (NCBI taxonomy): domain Eukaryota; kingdom Viridiplantae; phylum Streptophyta; class Magnoliopsida; order Arecales; family Arecaceae; genus Phoenix; species Phoenix dactylifera. The sequence continues at coordinate 26,475,033 of NC_143201.1, read as the reverse complement.
GAATAATAAAGAACTATTTTATCATATATATATATATATATATATATATATATATATATATATGTCTGTATGTATGTATGTATGTATGTGATATGAAGATTACCTTACGTCGCCATTTTGTCTCTTCTTTTTTTTTTTGGTGAAAAAATAGGAGGGGGCAGAAAAAACCTCACCCACGTAGCAGTCCTCACTGGGCCCTCCTTCCACCAGGGAATGTTCGATGCAGGCCGCAAATTTCCGTATATCCTCTCCGACCCATGGGTTTCCCCACTAGTTTATTGTGAGGACCCGTGCGGGCGTATGTTTAGTCCCACATCGGTTATTCGCTGGGTAGATCCTGGGTACTTATACAGGATCAAGGGACTTAAATAATATCTTCCGGCTAACTATTTTGGATGAGATTCTGGGTTGTTACAAATGGTATCAGAGCGGACCCGGCCCATAACCTATGTGGACTAGGGGACACTGCAGCACAGATCCATTGGGGTTGACTGATCGTAGTGCTTGTGATTAGATTTGAATGGATTTGAACCCTTAGCCTAACGAAGACGTCAGGGCTTGAACGGGGCGCGTAGCAGTCCTCACTGGGCCCTCCTTCCACCAGGGAATGTTCGATGCAGACCGCAAATTTCCGTATATCCTCTCCGACCCATGGGTTTCCCCACTAGTTTATTGTGAGGACTCGTGCGGACATGTGTTTAGTCCCACATCGGTTGTTCGCTGGGTAGATCTTGGGTACTTATACAGGATCAAGGGACTCAAATAATATCTTCTGGCTAGCCATTTTGGGTGAGGTCCTGGGTTGTTACAAATGGTATCAGAGCGGACCCGGCCCATAACCTATGTGGACTAGGGGACACTGCAGCACAGATCCATTGGGGTTGACTGATCGTGGTGCTTGTGATTAGATTTGAATGGATTTGAACCCTTAGCCTGACGAGGACGTCAGGGCTTGAACGGGGCGCGTAGCAGTCCTCACTGGGCCCTCCTTCCACCAGGGAATGTTCGATGCAGACCGCAAATTTCCGTATATCCTCTCCGACCCATGGGTTTCCCCACTAGTTTATTGTGAGGACCCGTGCGGACATGTGTTTAGTCCCACATCGGTTGTTCGCTGGGTAGATCTTGGGTACTTATACAGGATCAAGGGACTCAAATAATATCTTCTGGCTAGCCATTTTGGGTGAGGTCCTGGGTTGTTACAAATGGTATCAGAGCGGACCCGGCCCATAACCTATGTGGACTAGGGGACACTGCAGCACAGATCCATTGGGGCTGACTGATCGTGGTGCTTGTGATTAGATTTGAATGGATTTGAACCTTTAGCCTGACGAGGACGTCAGGGCTTGAACGGGGGGAGTATGTGAGGACCCGTGCGGGCGTGTGTTTAGTCCCACATCGGTTATTCGCTGGGTAGATCTTGGGTACTTATACAGAATCAAGGAACTCAAATAATATCTTCCGGCTAGCCATTTTGGATGAGGTCTCGAGTTGTTACATTTATTATCCATATGTGAATATGTCATCCCAGCGCCACCTCGGTACCGGCAGACTAGATGGCGACTCCACCGGATAAATTAGGCGGAGGGCATCCGGTCTCCACATTTAATCGACGCTCTCTTTTTTTCTCGAAGTTATGAGTGTGGCTTTCTAAGTTCTCTCGTGCGGCAACAACAAGAATAGCAACAGCAACTTGGCCCTAATCCAGCAAGATGAAGGCTTAACTGGAAGGATATCCGTGATCAACTCCAAGAGGAGCTGAGACTTTGGCAGTCTCTTTCCATATGATTTGAGCCATGAGCAAGAATAACACGATTCAACTCTAGGGGTCTATAATCCAATCGTACTTACGAGTTTCCCATGTGGCCACATTATTTACTCAGTAGGGAGGATACGATGCACAAATATTGCACCATATAGCAGGATAGCAAGCAGCGGACAGTAAATTTATACAAGAACCACAAGGAACTCCTTTCTACTGGTCTCTGGGAAAAAGAAAACATCACGATCTAAGAGTATAAGCAGGAGGCTTTTACAGGTAGCTCAGGGAGAAGTCCATGTTCTCGAGAGTTCTTCCAGTAAGAAACTTGGTTCAAGTAAGAATCTTCACATCTTGGAAAGGGATCCAATTGCAAAGTACCGTCTCCAAGAGTTCATTTCCGGGCAAGGAAGGAATTAGAGTAATTAACTGGAAAGCGAGAGGAGGCTACGATCCATAAAGTGAAGACTAAACATAAACTTTTTTCCCACTTATAAGAACTGAAGATAACCAAACAGTTTTTTCAAGACGACTTCATTGTCGTCAACCGCTTGTCACTCTTTTTTTGATCGAACCACTTGCCAGTTGCCACTCCCAAAGCAGAGAGCACACCTGCTTCAGATTCTCAGTCTGATAGCTTCGCTCTGCACATCTCTTTCTCTGAGTCTCTTAAGTACCAACTAAACCATGAACAGTAATGATTGTTGCAAAAGAAGCAAGTAAAATTAATGATGCATCTCTCTCTCTCTCTCTCTCTCTCTCTCTCTCTCTCTCTCTCTCTCTCTCTCTCTCTCTCTCTCTCTCTCTCTTGATGGAACATGGAGGTAGCAGAGTTTTGGATAAAATTTAACCTTCTCTCGTCGTGTGGCTTAGTGGATATTAGTAGTTTGATGAAAATTTATGTTGCTTCCTGTTCAAGATAACCTCTGACAATGTCCTAATAGAGTGTAATTTACCAGGTGATCATTGAAACGACGACGAGGCTGCGCTTCTTGCACGCAAAGTAACTGCACGTTACCATGTTCTCGATCATCAAAGCACTGTCACATTCGATACTTGGACGTGACGCATTTAGCCATGATCTAACTCCAGGTTCATAGATTATAATTTTTCTCATTGTATCTGAATTTGAAAAAATTAGTACAAACATGATACATTGGCTATGTTATTATTGGTTTTGCTCGAGTCGTCGTTTAATTTATTCAGTGAGTTTATTTGATCCTTAGCTTCACAAACCAGATATAGTATCGACAATCAGTCTAGTATCAAGGCAATTTTGTGTACTGGCATAAGAAAATTCTCAGTTGAAGCCTTCAGAATGCTATATATCCACATGTATATGTGCAGATTCACTTGTTCATTTTAGTCTATGTAAGAGCCTGTATTAGCATGTAATATCTAAATGCTTGAAGTATAGCTTTAAGAAAAAACTGCCTGCATCCTGTTTAATTATTTCAAGGTATTCAAATATACAATGATGTTCAGCTACCAACTTACCAAACGAGGAGTAAGCATTTGGGCGTATTTAAAAGATTCGACACACCTGGAAATTCTCAGAAAGGATCAAAGAAACCTTTGCTATGAAGGAACGGAGCACAGACCTCAATGTGAACCAATGACAAAGGCAAATAAACAGCTATGAAACACCGCATTAGCTTCAACTACACCCTAAAAGATGGCCATAAGCATCAACTATTAGATACCCAAAATATGACCAACCGTTCAAGGTGACACACAAACCCTAATTTACCATGTCGTCAATTATCAAAACGCTTGCAAGTTCAACACTTGGACATTAGCGAACAATGTTAAACCATGTCTCAAGGGAGTTTAAAATAATCGGACCTAATCCCTGGGCTCATAAAGTTGCACATGTTAGTTGTTACTTGCAATTGGTTCAAATTTAACACATAACCTGGAGATGCTGTTACTTGTTTTATTCCATCCTTTAACTTCACCAGCAAGACATGGTATTGGCAGTATGCCTATTCAGCTATTCCTGTCATCTAGCTTGATTTTTGGATGAAACTTATTGGATATAATCTTTAAGAACATCAAAATTTAGCTGAACTTTTTTAACATGGTGGAATATGAGCTCTATGTTAGCATTGCACTTCATGCTTCAACAAATGTAACATAAGATAGAACCGTGAACCCCCCCCCCCCCAAAAAAAAAATTCATGCACTCTTGATCTGTCGTTCAGCATTCAAGTTTCCAAAGATTAATACTTGCGGCTACCAAATTTTCATCGAAACATATTTTAGGGTGAAAAGAACAAAGCACTCTTGAGAATTCTAGTAAAGGATCTAAAGAACCTTGGTTTGAAAGGAAAGAAGCACACACCTCGATGTGAACCCATGGACAGGTGATAGATACATCACATTATCTTCAGCTACACCCCAAATATAGCCGAACACTAACCAGCTAACATGGCCCTGTGAGAACCATTCGAGGACCGGTTAGAATGACACTGTTAGGACCATTCGAGGTAACCCCCAAACCCTAGAGTTGGACAAATAGCCGTAAGAAGAGAGTAACGGTCCAACCCGAATGAAATGGCCAAAAACTAGACAATAATAGAAGTATGAGATGTTATGGTAGTGAGAACCGGATATGCATGGTAGATAAAAGTTTAGGACATATTTAGTTCGCAGAAAAAGAAGAGAGAAATGTATGGTTAATGAAAAACATAAAAAAAATATTTTTGTTTGGTTGGAATTTTTAAAGAAGAGAGATAAGAAAATAGAATTTCTATTGAAATAAGATTTCTATCTATGAGGGTCGGAAGAAAGCTACTTTACCACTTGTTAGCAATTGAATTTTTTTTTTCAAAACTACAATTAAACCATCAAAATATATGGCAATATTTTTAGAAAAGTAAATATTCAACTAAATATAGGCCATTCTAGAATTGCTAATTTTTTATGGTCAACTAAAATGCCAAAATCATTTTTTCAGATATTATATTTTAGTTTTTAAAATAAAATCGATAAAAAAAATTTTTTGCCAAGCAAACGAGGTCATTAGCAAAAATAAGGTGCTCGATATTTCCTTCCTCTTCACGCAACCATCTAAAGGTTTTTTTTGGCGGAAAAAATAAAAAAAAAGCTTCTTTAGAGAATTTTATTTTGTTCTTACCAATACATGCACGTGGCAACTCCGTAGACGCTATACACAAAATAAGGTGGGCCAATGTGAGAGAGGATATATTATGGAAAATGAGAGAAAACAAAAAAAAGAAGGGGAGACGGAAGAAAGTCACCGCCACGGCGCCACCTGCCCCAAGAGATGGAAGGGACAGGGCACAGAAATGAAGGCGGAGGAGGTGGAAGGTCAGACTTCCATGTCCGCAACTTAAAAGCCTCCTACCCTCGCGAGGTCCAATGCCTAACCATAGGCACCTTCTCCTCTGGACTCTTGGTGCCCTCCAACTTCAGCAAATGGCCAATTTAACCATCCCAAAAACTAAGTTGCAGATAATCATATAACTGACGTTAAGATGGGCTTCATGGATTTTAGAACAAGTCCCTGAACCAAGTGCAGTATTTCCTTCACAAAAGATTGCTTGTGTACTGTAGGTCAGATTGGAAGCATTTCAATATAGAGCAAATATTCTATGGTAACGAGCAACATGCGATAAGACTGCTTGGCTGTAGTTTGCATTCAACATCTCAATAAATTTAGACATTATTATCATCTTCCTGATAATCTTTATCTAGATTAGCCAAGAATTGTTTGTAATGGAGCCTGTATCTCATTCCAATGACGTGGCCGCCATACTTGGAAGCATGTGTTTCTTGCAATAACCATTTTTTTAATAAACAAAGAATATACGGTACATGGTTAAGTTTGTCTTCAAAAGATATGTACAAAATCCTCATTTACATGCACCTAAATGATTCTAGCATTTGTCATTTGATCCACAAGAAAAGACCCAGTGGTTTGTTCTTAGTTCGCATGCATGGAGAGTGGGTCACAGCTAATGGACTCCTAATATGAAAACAAAATAGGAGTCGTGCTGGCCACCTAACCCTCAATGGCAGGGATATATTAGTAAAAATGAGAAAGGACTTCTTTGGTGAGAGAGGATAGCTCCTCTTGGTCTAAGTTTCATCTCTCTTCCCTGATAAACGTACACATCTCCGTGTTTGACCGGGTGGTGGAAGTGAGACTGAGAGGAGATAGCGTAAGAATCCGTTCGGTCAGCAATAAAGGCCCATTAGTTTAAGGAATTCGAGGCGCCCTCGAACTCAGGGCGCGGAGGAGTGCCGCTGCGAGATCCTTGCACGTGCACCACCCACGGACTTCTAGGGTTCTGCCTTCTAATCCTGGTTTCAGGTTCACCACCCTCCTTCGCTTCGGTTTACGTGTACTAAATAGCCCTTTCCTTGACCCCACGCCTTGATGGCCCAACCTAGTCTATCTCAAACTGCCTTGCCAAAATACTCTTCTGGCCTCCTACATATCAACTCTTATGGCTCTTCCAGCTCCTTGTTCTTTCTTAGATTGGGCGAAGGAATGTCTTCTTGCAAGGCTTATATGCTCATGCTGTATAGTATGATACTGGTTGTTTTCAATTATTGTCGAGCAAAGATAATAAAAATCTGCTTTTCAATCAAAAAATTGATTTGACACTATTTTTACAGGTTATAATAACATATAACAATTTATTATAAGTATTTGTATTCAATATTATGCATATTTTTTGGCTAAATCATACTATACAGTACATAAAAATATGAAAATTGGTATGAGAAAGATACATGATGATTGTTTCGTCCACTATATAATAATGTTATAATATTTATAACATGTACATAATGATCGTTGGTTAGATATGTATATCGTTATGTAACAGAGGTGGACCAAAATTATTATAGCAGCTCAAATTGAGAGCTAGACTTTGATCAAGTTGGGATGGATCACAACATTATCTATTATATTAGGAACTAATGATTGGACCCAAATAAGCCCATTTAAACCCAAGAATTAGCTCAAAATAACAGATCTAGAGACTTGGACTCAGTTAAGTTCCAATAAAGAAGAATCAACTAGGTTAAGCAAGGACTTGGGCCTAAAGCTCAAATACAAAAACTAGTTTAAATTGGATCTAGGTTAAACTGGACTAGGATAAAAGGAGTGAAATCAAGGAAAGGGCAAAACTGTAATTTCAGAGACTGGCCTTCAAGCAAAGGGCCACACCCAAGTGGGTACATTTGAAATTTCCCTGTATCTTTCCCTAGGAAGTACTAAAATAAGGGGAAATGTCAGATCTGCATGAGGGAAGAAAATAATGAATAAAATAGGGTGCATGGATGGGAATAGAAGAGGAATAGATCGAGAATGGAAAGGGAATATGGAATGAGAGGTGAAATTCCCTCATTCCCTCTGACTCCCACACATGAAAAGGCCACTGCATGATGGATCTGGATCCTCTTTTCCCTTGTCAGGTCTGGACATCTCTTTGCTCCTTATGAGGCGATTTTCGGGCAGGTCCCCTATTCAACGGACAACCCCCCCTTCTTCTCATCAGACTCCCCAAAAAATCCAAAACCCTTGCCCTCTGACTGTCACAGCTAGCTTCCCCACCTTCTTGTGTTGCTATTATATTTTATTTGTTTTTCTAGCTGGATTGTAAGATTATCTTAACCCTACCTCCTCTCCCTTAAAACCCATCTCCTTGTACATCAAGCCAGGAGCTTCCTTTGCCTCTTGGCTTTCTTGGTTGTCCTTTGTTGTTGCTGCTGCTGAGAAGAGAAGAAACCAGGCCTTCTCTTCTAATTTCAAGGTCTGTTTCCCCTCTGTCTGGGTTCTTTTTTCTTTTTCTTTTTGTTCTCGGAGTTTTATGTGGAGAGAACATGAAAAGTAGGTTATTCTCCATGAGTAAGCCACCACATTCCTAATTTGTAATACATTGAGAAAAAAATTGCACAACTAGTTTTTTTTTTTTTTTTTGATAGCATATGCTAATTCTTCTCTCTACTTTTTCTGGTTTCTATTACTTAATATTTTCAGATCATAGAGTAAGCAAGTATGATTCCAGGCAACAGGCAGCTTACGGTGCCTCCAGGTTTCCGATTCCACCCAACAGATGAGGAGCTCCTCTACTATTACTTGAGGAAGAAGGTGGCCTATGAAGCTATCGATCTCGACGTTATAAGAGATGTGGATCTTAACAAACTTGAACCATGGGATCTTAAAGGTTAGATATTTTATTCTTCCTCCTTTGTTTCTCCTTGCGTAACATGATCTATATAAAGATTTTTCTTTGCATTTTTTGTGTTAAGGATGATTTACCCAAATTGTCAGAGTTACATCTTTTTTTTTTGAATGAAAAGGTTTCATCCTATTTTAGCTGTACAAAGGAGGGTATTTTTCTCTCGATCGCTCATTGACCACCTCTGGGTGGTTTTTGCCTCCCTTGTCTTCAAAAAGTTTGTTGATTGACTACCTCCATAACACCTTAGAAGATAAAAGTCTTATAATATGAACTCATGGGGCTATTCGAGCTCACTCGCACGATCATGACTGAAGCTAATATGGTTCCTGATGGCATGCAGACAAGTGTAGAATTGGATCCGAGCCTCAAAATGAGTGGTACTTCTTCAGCCACAAAGATAAGAAATACCCAACCGGAACACGCACCAACAGGGCGACGACTGCTGGTTTCTGGAAAGCAACAGGGAGGGATAAAACTATCCACCTCAGCAACTCGAAGAGGATCGGCATGAGGAAAACCCTAGTCTTCTACACTGGGAGAGCACCTCATGGCCAGAAGACTGATTGGATCATGCATGAGTACCGCCTTGATGATGAAAGTATGGAGGTCCAGGTATCATAAACTAGTTCTTCCAGGCCTAGCAAAGGCAATCTATTTCCTGTGATATCTGGATGCTTTTTTTTTTTTCGTTTAGGGAAGCATTTAGGGGGATTGGGACAAAATTCACTACTTCCTTGATGCAACCCAAGGACGTAAATCTAGGGGTGTGAGTTTCTTCATGATGCACTACTTGAGGCATGCTGATGGTAATAAACTAACAATACATAATATATCACTATTGTTTCCGATTGGTGTAGTCATAATTATATCAGAGAACATATCATGAGAAAAAAAAAGATAAAATAGACCCTATCTATTCCATGTATATATTAAAAAAGTAGAATACTGTTTTAACTGAAACTTATGCAACCCAGCTGGCCTTCTAGGAACAGTGGCCTGTGGTCTTTGATCTTGTATTGTATTGGCGCAGTTTGGCTGTTTTCTCTGATCTTGTATCCATCTTCCTAAAGTTCTTAACTCTTTAACGGCAGTCTCTTTGGCTGAAGTGCTGAAGTGGTTCTATGCATGTTTCCCTTTTACTTTATTATTTGAATCCTTTACAATAATCTGCAGCGGGATTAACTTGTATGCACTCAAAAATAAATGATATCTCCTCTTCCTTTTCCATCCTAATCCTTTGCTATTTTTTTTGTGAAACTAAGTTTTCCTTTGATTTTTGCACTCTAGGAAGATGGATGGGTTGTTTGTAGGGTATTCAAGAAGAAGAACCATCCGCGGGGCATCTCTTCCGAATCCGTACTCGAAGATGACCAATTCCATCCCTTGAGGGCAAACGGGTGTGCTTCCATGGAGCAGAAGCAGAACTTCCAGCTGCCATGCAACTTCTCCTTGGACAACAACCGCATGCACCTTCCGCAGCTGCTGAGCTCCGAATCCACCATCCCTCCTCTCATGCCTCCAGCCTCCATGGACGCCCTCAACCTCGAGTGCTATCAGAATCTCATTAATAAGCTGGCATCAACGAATGGTGGAGGAGGGTTGCTTCCACAGGAGAAGTTTACTGGGGATTGGTCGATCTTGGACAAGCTTCTTGCGTCCCACCAGAGCCTGGACCAACTCATCCAGAGCAAATGCCACCCATCTTCCCAGCTCATGGACATGAGCTCGTCAGTCCAGAGGTTTCCATTCCAGTATCTTGGCTGTGAGGCTGACTTCCTGAAATTTTCTAAGTAAGGTCGCTTACTGGCCTTTTAACTAGGTCTAGTAGTTTGAGCGTTTAAATGTATATAAATGCATTTGTTTGGGCCATGATCTTTTTTCAGTGGTTTTAACTAGGATTTCATATCTGGGTTTGGTATAAACTGCAAGTTACATCCTAGGCTTCATCAAAGAGAATTTGGCAGACCCCTGTTTCTTTTTTTTTCTTCCTCGCTTCTTCCCCCTTTAATGGTTATAATCCTTTCCTTTCCTTAAGATGCTATGACATCTGATTTCTTTAGAATGATAAAAGAGATTAGCTATTTCTTGTGATGCATGTGTAACATAGCAAATTTTGTATGCTGGACCCTCATGCTGATCAATTCTTTTCGTTAGTCCATTTCATTCTCATGCTGGGAGAATAAGCAGAAGATATTGGATCTTGTAAGCAGGAGGTAGATGATGGTCTTCGAGGAGCACTAGGTAACATCTTCTAGAAATACATCAAGAGGATTCCATCATAAGGTTTGTAAATGGTACAAAGCTAAACACAGCAGGTATTCACCACCAATGCACCAACTAAACTGCATTGAGAGCTAGGAGACTTAAAAATTCTTGTTATGCAAGGGAATGCAAGTGGAAGACCCCTCCTGCTCCTTGTATTAGAAAGAAACAAAGAAATGAGGAACAAAAGAGAAGGAATTGGGTGGGGGAAGGGAGGGAGTGTGTTAGAGGAGGAGGAGGAGGAGGAGAAGAGCCGTTTGCAGATCTTTATTCCGTTTGATGATTTGCAAACCTTGCTGAAAATAAACCTATTTCCTTAGTAAGGATTTAATGAATTAACCTGAGAATACCGAAGAAAACCAACAAAACAGACGCCAATAGAGACCATATATATACGAAACATTAGAATAGACATCTCCAGAAGTCCTAAAAATTCTAAAGTAACGTTTGTCTTGTTGTTCCCAAACTTTTTCTGAGAAAAATATAATTGTTCTCTTCTTCCACTTCCTTGCCTACCCTCGCTCATCTTTGCTTTCCTTTTTCAACTCTTCCCTCCATCTAATGACTAGATAAATGTTTTGCTAGACAAAACATTGAAGATCCAGCAAAGTTTTGTATATATTTCTTCCACATCTGGCTTTTCTCCTTCATGAGCTCATCATATCCTCGTCTCGGATTATGACCACTCCCTCTGGAGAACCTCCGGTGTTTGGTCAGCGACGTACAGTATCCTAGTCTGTAACAAAGAAGAGCTAGCAAAGGAACATTTGGTGAAAGAAACCAATAAAAAGCAGGTCTTTGGCATTTCCACTGAGCCTTAGTCGAAGAAATGTTGTAGCTGACCTCCATGACGTGAAAGAAATGAGAGGTTGGATATCTGAAACCAGGAGGTTGGATGATCCGTTAGGATAAGCAGTGCCAAGGATATCAGATATCGTCGGGGATCAGATTTCCTGAGGAAACGATATTGGGGATGAGATGGTGCAAAATAGTCCAAAGGTGATCGATGTGTATCACCCAAAAAAACAAGTGTTCAATTTTTGTCCCTCCATACATTCTTAATGAGACAAGAGCGGGCGCATGTCTTGCTTGTATACTATCTTATGTATATAGATGTCAAACTCCGAGTACTTGAAAAGATTTTGGTGCACCTTGTTGTGAAAAGCAAAAAACTGACAAGCGGGCACTTCCAGAGAGAGGAAGGATGTGGGGGTTTCGCTATGACCCTTCGAGAAACGTAGCAAGTCATTTTGGGATGAAAGGATAGCGTAGGTTATCAAGTATACCGGCAATGTGAATCACACTTGGCTCCTACAGGCTACAGAGTGAGATGCATGGGGTGTTGGTGGTTTTCTATCTCAAAGAATTACTTGTTTGATTTTACTTGCACGGAAATTGAGGGGTTCATATTGGATGTTGACATGGACCCAAGATAGATCAGTCCAGGGAATACAGACCTCCTCATAATCACCTAGAAGATGGTTATTGGTTAACCTCCCAAGAACATAGAGCATGCTTTCTCCTCATTGTTTTTAGAGTATTTAATAATTTAGATAGAGACTCTTGAGCCAGCTAAATGTGGGAAGAATAGATTGGATACCCTACACGATCGATCCTGCAAAACCATATCACAGGGATATGGAATCCGGACTACCATATCTTAAAGATATGGAAAAACCTAGCCAAATCCACCAATTTTGGAAACAAATCACATAAAAATAGGAAAAAAACATAAATAGGAAACATCCACCCCACTTGAATGATCCTTGTCCTCAAAGTCTGTCAAAGAATTTGCCAAGAATTTCAAATGTCTTCACATGATTATCATCTTCATGTCCTATCCCCTCAAAACAGTAGGTGACATTACTTTGGGAATAAAGCAGGCATAAAGCATAGAATAAGGCCATGTTTGGGGGAGCTTTTGGAGGGCCAAAAAGCACTTTCTAGCCCTTCAAAAGTATTTTTAGATAAAATATGGTGTTTGGTAAAATTTTCGGAAAGCTGTTTTCAGCTTCCCGCAAAAGCTCCAATTTAAAGCTTTCTAAAAATGCTGTTTTCAGCTTTGTCGAAAGCTGTTTTTTGGACCAAAATACTCCCATTTAAATCACACTTTTTTTCCCCCAAAACCCTTATCCTGCATCTTCCTTTTTCCCTTTCCCTCTCAATCTTCTTCTTCCTTTCTCTCTATTTGTTAGAGAGATAAATGGTCATTAGAATGATTAAAAATTAATTTACACTAATAATTATAATATTTTATATATTTATTATTGTATTATACTATAAATATAATATTATATTATATTATATTATATCATAATACATTGATATATTATATTAAATAATTTAATATTATGTTAAATTATTATTCTATAATACATAATATTATAGTACTATATTATAATAATATTATATTACATTACATTAATATTATACTATATCATATATTTATGTATTAATACATATTATATTTTATTATGCTCTATTATATAATACCGGTAATATCCTTTATGGTCATTTTGTCACACAAAAGTACTTTCTCAATTTGTTTACCAAACACATGTTAAAGTGCCACAGCACTTTAGAAATATAGTTACCAAATAGCAAACAGTTTTTTATAAACGCTCTGCTTTAGACAGCTCTACTTCCAACAGCTCTACTACTAACAGCTTCCCCAAACAGGGCCTAAATCCACGCAACTTCAAAGATGCAGGCATAAGCAAATAATAGTTCGCGATCGGAATTGGAATTAGAATTGGAATGGCCATATCCCTCAATGCTTTTAGTTCATAACCGGAATCGAAATTAGATTTGAATGAAATTTGAATATTAGAAGAGAGTAGAGATTGGATTTTGGAGAATTAGGATATTTCCATTCCCCTTTAAAATCAAAATGGGAATGTGATTCCTCCTACCTTTGAAATCGAAATGGGAATGGGATTCCTCCCAACCAAATAGCTAGAATGGGAGTCACTCATTCTCATTCCAATGTTCAATTCCCCAAAGCAAATATGTCCTAGAAGTATTCCTTGTCTTCTCTTTTTTTAATTTGTTGTTGTCATTATGATTATTCCAGTTTCTTGTTGTTACTCATTCAACTAGTAATGTTGGTCTTGTATACCTTAATTTTGGTAATTCCCTTTGATGTTCTTGGATTTTTGGATAATTATCTCGGATTGAATTCATTCTTTTGCAATTAATGCTTGATTTTAGGATTCTAAATATTATGTCAAGCATGATTACTTTAATCTATCGATTCTAGGCATAACACCCTCATTTATGCTTGTCTCCTTTCCTTAATGCACAAAAGTATTATAATTTCCCAGCCTAAAGTTATTCCGAAAATTGTAACCTAACAAATATAAGAACTCGTAGAATAACTATTCCTATTTGAGTTTCTTGAATAAAAGAAAAAAATATGTAAACATCCCTTTAACTTAGGACCAATTTTACTTCGCATCTCTCGACTTTTAAAAAGTTTTAAAATAATTTCTAAAATTAGTTAAGTGGTCCAATATGGTCCCAAGCCTCATCCAATGTTTAACACCATTAACCCTCTCTTCTCTTCTCATATCTCCTCACTTTTACTACCTCCTCTTCTTCCAACATCTTCTCTTCTTTTCCAACAAACCTCATCTACACCCACCACCAACTCCTCTTTCAACACATCCTTCTCCTCCGCTTGCTTTAAACCCTGCTATCATCCTCATCCCTCTTGTACATCCATCCTCTCAATGTAAAGTAATCTCGAGCCCCACTCTTCCAACACCTCTCCCTCTTCTTTATGAACCCCACCACAATCCTCATCCCTCCACTCCAAGTAACTTGGTCCCAAACCCCACCCACTTCCACCACCACCTCCTCCTCCTCTCTAAATCCTGCCACCAACCTCATCTCTCCTCTTCATCTTTCTCCATCTAAACCACTTCTCATATAAGTATTTCAGTCCTAAAAATCTTATGTAACCATCACATGATAGAATTCCTTGAACTCGATAAATAAAGATGGACGATGAGACCACATTAAACCACTTTACCAACTTGAAAGAACACTTTTAAACTTTTTACACAGGTACTAAGTGAAATTGGTTCTGAATTAAGTAATTTTCTCTACATAAAATTTTTGAACCAAATTTGTAAAAAACAACATTTGTTATTATATACAAAGATGTAATAAAATACGTGTACCATTTGAATTTTATTTCTCAAATCGGTATGGCAATTTTGAGTAAGCGTAGGTAGGCCAGCCCAAATGGTTTGAGAAAACCTTGCTCGAGCAGGCCCTGTCGAGGAAAGTAATTTCCAAATCTAGTTGTACGAACCAATGCAAGCTTGATGCAGATGGGCCTGATAATGCCAAAATCACCTCAAACGTGAGATCTTGGAGACGGTGAAGATTAAAATAAAGTGCGTGCCAATCTCTAAGACGAGCTAGCGATGCAGACCTATTAGATCGAATATTGAGATATTACGAACCTCCAACTGTTGATAAATTTGGGGTCAACAACTGAAGATACGACCCACACCCAGTCTGTCATTGCAATGTTTAATACAAGGCAATGCACATATATTTTTTAATATATCACCAAGAAGCCACTTGAGCGCATTGCTTGAAACAAAAAAAAAAAAAAAAGTCCCTACGCGGGAAATCATTGTTCAAATAGTTTGAAGCCCAAAGCCCACGAACTGTGGGGCTTTTGCCCAAGATGGACTAAGGGCTCCGTTCCATTGCTCCCCCGACCATTCACAATATGAAAAATAAAAATATCAAGGGAAATTACGAGCATTTCAAAAAGCCCAAATAAAAATTTCGAACGGTGCACGTCTAAGATAGCACCATCCTTTGCTCTATCCTGGTTTCTGCTAACAATAAGCCGGTGGGACAAGAGATCCCCTAAGAAGAGGGGAAACTTCTAATGCAGCCTGTTTGATTCCAAGTTCAAGCGGACAAGGGAATTTGTATGACCATGCGAAGTGATAAGCCACGGAGAGGAATATTGATGGCGGACATGAGACATCCCATCCGATTTAAGGTGGATTCGGGGCAAAAGGATTGAGGCTTCCAATAGTAGAAGAGGCTGAGCAAAAATACCACCATTGTTGAGCTACGAAAGTTCTCCGAGTCCAAGTCATATAGGCATAGCACAGGAACATACACGTGCGATGCACGTGAAAATGGAGCCGTGCAACAAACATACAGAACATAAATAAATAAATAAATAAAATATGAGGGCCACGGCAAAGTCCAGCGGAAATAGGGATCCAAGGTTGACATAGGCAAGGTCTAGTCGAACTCAAAAGAATTCGAACCGTTCAAGTTTGCCTTACAATAGTAGTATACTAGCGTGTAGCCACGCATTCTATTATTTTTTTAATAATTGTTCTTGAAATAAGATATACAGCATTATAATAAATTATTAACTTTACTATTAGCTTCCATCATATCATTAATACCGGTATTTACACATATGGAATAAAAAAACTTTGCACAGATTAAGTCTTCATAAAAAAAAATTTCATCATTAATACCAGCGTTACTAATAATGGCTCTGTGCTATGCCTGAGTATCTATGCCACATCAACCTATGCCTCATCAACCTATGATATAATGCCAAAGGCCCGTACCACTCCCTTCTTCAAGAAAAGAGCAGCAAAAGTTCTTAAAGATGTATTTAGAGAAGCCAATAGGACGGCTGACTGAGTAGCTGCCTACGCGGCCTACCACTCAGGATACACCTTTTGGTCCAGGAAGGGAGAGTTGCTACTAGCACTCCGCGAGCTGTTGTATTTTGATTTTATTGGGTGTGTTCATCCACGTACCGTATGAAGCACCCATTTTAAGCAAAAAAAAAAAAAAAAAAAAGTTCCTAAAAATCAAAGAGGTAGAACCCACTATGGTGGCATGCCCATACGTCGTTCTAGATCAAAGTAGTAGTAGTAGTACCATTTAGTAAAAAGTTTATATGTGCCCTTCACGTTGTGATGCAAGAAGCCCAACCCAATGACTCCAAATACGGAGTCTACAAATATGATCGACCTCTTGTTCAACACATATTCAGACTGTGTAAACTCCTAGCTAAGACTTTAGAAGGTCCTGTAATTTGGATATCGAAAGCACCAACAATCTTGTGAAAGAAAAATAAGCATGCAAGGAATAAACCAGATACTACATATTGATCTGAATTGTTAACAGCTTTGAATGATAGTTCATCTAGTATCTATTTTATCTAACAGTAGCTCGAGTTCTACAACAACACATTGATTTCAGATATTGATAACATTATGAACTAATGAGTATACAAGAAAAACCAGAAAAGCATGAGTCAAAGGATTTAAACTGTGCAAACTTTGGACAAATAGTCACAGCCCTTGTATACCTCCAAACCTGGGCGCCCAAGCTCCTCTTCTTTAAAACACGCACACCGTTGGCTGATTTTTCCAGTCAGGGCTATATCTACAGGTCTCTTTACCAACCTTGGATATCCCGTGTCACACCAAACCTGAATAAGAAATAAATGCATTTAAAATAACCAACAAAGTGTCTAACTAAACCAAACAATCAGGATGTGCAGAAAACATTGCTCACGCACTCAATTGGACAATGGTGGTATGGAGACCAACGGAGCAAACTCCCCAAACTTTACAAATAAGTATTCACTTTAGTGGTACAAAATGCATTAGCAAAATTAGAAAGTAAGATTCTAGTAATGAGGTGAATATCTACCTGAAACATTATGGAAAAAAATCTCTTCAGCTCCTAGGAGTAACAATCAAAAATAATTTTTTTAACAAAATAAAGGAAATACAATTTCAGCTAACGCTTTTCCAAGCATCTCCTAGCTATACAACCATCCCTTCTATTCGATGGGAAACTGAAAAATAGGTTAATATACCATTATAAGAATGGGCATGCTTAAAGCATTTACATGCATATACATACATAACCATAGTTTTTTTTTTTTTTCCTTTTTTCAGAATCAGGGTGAGTACAGGATTGACCCGGGTCACTGGTACCCAACACCCAACTACTCTACCAACTCAATTAGATGGGCCGCTCGTAAACATAAGCAATTAAAGCAACTTTCTGAACTATTTCAGACTACAGCTTCTACCACGATACCTGCAGGTAGCCCATGGACTGAATTGATTGATGATGCCCTCTAGGGGGCGTTTGGTATGCATGGGCTGATCGTCCCAGGATCAAGGGTGATGTGGATGGAGGTGATGAGATCACCGTGTTTGGTTGCACCACGGTGATCCTACGTGGCGGTGATCCTAAATCACCTTCACTCCTCAAATCAACGCCCAACCCGGTGATGGGATACCCGTCCTTGAGGTCAAAAATCCAAGATTATCCCAGGGCAATGATCCTGCAAAAATATCCCTCAACCTTTTTTTACGCTCGAGTCATTATCTCTCCCATCTCTCCGCTCTCCTTTCCAGCGAGCGCAGGAGAAATGATCTATAAAAAAGGAAGGCTTCTGCCCAAAGAAAGGCTTCCGGGAGGCAAAGAAAAGATAACCATAGAAGAAAGGAAGAAGGCAAAAAGGCACCGACTTGCGATGAAATAAAGAGAGGAGAGGAGAGAAAGAGAGGGGGGGGGGGGGGTAGGGAGGTTCCTTGCCCTGTTTTCTGTGTCTGACCATGACCAAAAGGAAGCAAAGGCCCCATATAAAACGGGAACAGGAGCTGGCTACGAGTCTTCCCCCTTGATGGAAGGGAGGTGGAGAGTTTCCTAGCCTGCAGTTGTTGCGATGTTGCAGTTGCTACTTGGGGTTGAATGGCTGCTGTGCTGTGATGTTGCAGTTGCTACTTGGGGTTGAATGGCTGCTGTGCTGTGATGTTGCAGTTGCTGCTTGGGTGCTCGAAGGGGAGATGGTGGGATGGGACTTTATTAATTAGATGGAGTCAATTTCTCATAATGCCCCTACCTTCTCTTATAGATGGAGTGAATTTGTTCCTTTCTGGACAAATTTTTTCCTTTACCTTGACCATGAAGTGCCATGGGATAACCTTTTCCTATTCTGCTCTTGCTTGACATGGTAAACAGTTATTTAATCAATTTCATGGGCCTTCTTTTAGAGTAATTACTTTTCCGTGCTTCCATTCAAGAATTATATTAAATTGAAGAGGCTTCTTGTCTATCTTTGTTAGATTCATGCATCTTTGTTGAAATATTATACTTGACTGCTATCTATTTTCATATCATTTTTTTAAGTATTTTATACTTATTAAACATTTTTTATATTGTTTAAATTGTTTTATATGTGCATATTTAGTCTATATTGATTGATTATCTTCTTGTAGTATTGTTTATGAGATTTGAATTCACATCAACATCCAATGGAGGATGTTGCTCAGTCATTTGCTCTGTCAATGATTCTAGGCCCAAAGAACACTGCGCTTCTGGTCCCTTGGAAGGAGTTAATATCCTCAATAAAGTATCAACAGTTCACATGATTATATGCCAATGATAATTCAACTCCATAACAAAAAATAAAAAAGTGAGATTAAAATAAGGCATGAGATATAAATAGTTTAATATATTTTTATTTTTGCATAACTAATTTGGCTAACATGAAATTTTTCTTTTTATAACTAAACTAGTAAAGATTTTGCACTTTTCTTTTGAGATTAAAAGAAAGCTTGCCATGCAAAATTAAATTGTTTGCATTATTGTTTGCAGTAAGAACATGTTGGATGTTGTAACAATTTAACTATAATTCAATTTGTTGGATGTTGGAAGTTGTTGATAGAGCGAAAATATAGTCTGATTTTCTTGTGATAAGGGCTACTAAAAGTAGATTATGCGACAAGATTATGGAGCTATTATAGAAATTAGCATATTGATTTACATTTTTGATTTATGAGAATTAAAAATACATAAAAAATCTATCTAAGATATATCGGGGTTTTTGTGGTATTATGTAGTTGGTGATTTTGGATCTTCGTACCATACCAAACAACTTACTCATGGATACCCGAGAATTTTTAATCACTGGACCATGGCCTACTAAACACGGTGAGCTTAGATCACTGGGGATTAAATCACCCCAGCATTCGAATCACTGGAGATCTTAGATCACCATGGTGATCCTGTTGGGGTTACGAAACGCCCCCCTAGATTGGTCTCAAAAGCCATGACAATGCATTTATTATTCCATTAGAGTACTTTCGGAAGGTCGGGGAAAGTTTATTTAACAGGAAGATAACGTCTGTCATATAATTTGTGGACTCGAATGGTCCAATTGATAGGCCCTAAGCAAACTACGTGGCTGAAGAATGCTCAGACAAACTTGACTCATAGAATAAAATAATTTAGACTTCAGATGGGTATAGATTCACAATACATCTATGACAACCACATGGTATCATAGGTTCAAACTGCAATAGAAAGATGAATGTCATGATACCATCGAGCACTTGAAAATTATACGAAATAGAATGTAATATTTAACAAAAGATCATAACTTAAAGCCACATAAATTCGGAACAGAAATCCTACCTTTCCTCCATCTTGTTCACTCCATTTTGAATTGCAACTTGGAATTTTAGCCTCTTCAATTTTCTGTTTCTCCAAAAGCTGAGCTCCCCGTCTGGCCTTTGCTTCAACGCCCTTCAAATGTTTTGTCGGATTACCTTGGCTGTCATAGTAGCGGCCAACAACTTTACCAACATATCTGACAAAAAGAAATGATGCAGCAGGACATCAGAAACAATTTTACACTGTCAGTTCTTAGAGTAATATGTCATAAGTTAGTCCATTCTTAAATTGAGTGTTGTTCAAAATTCTGTCCAATTAGACTATTGTAGCAATTTAAACAGAAAACTGAGAGTCTCAACCACACCGTAAGACCTGACAAGTAATCTGGATTCGTATTGACCAGTAATATGGAACCTTCCTGATTTGCTTTTTCACCTCACAAATTTCTTACCATGATTAAGGAAGGGCTCATCACAGTAGCATGCAGAATCAAAATGTAGCAATTACATGCATATATGTATATATCGCACATAAATTTATTTCTAATTATAGAAGGACAAGATAAGCCTAGAGGCTTAGAGACCACAGAGTACCCAATACAAAGGAAACAAACTATTAATTGCAAAATCAGAATTAGCTAGCTTACATATATCTTTCTATGTAAAATTTCCGCCAGTCGACAACACTATTTACCTGCAACAAAAGCAAATCAGAAAAGAATATGAAATTAGTGCTTCAGGGGATAAACATTCTCATATATCAATGTACAATAGAGTGCTGATACTAATATAGAGTACAAAGAAACTACAACAATTATAAAGGCACAAGATTGACTTTTAAAAGTAGTGCATTTGTAGAAAATAAAAGAACGACAGAAAACTTTAGAGAGATATAGTATAAAAACATCATCTATTAGCTCAAACAGTAACAAGGGTTCATATAGCAGGCCATGGATGTACATATCAATCTTCTGCATGACAGAGCTAATATGAGCAGCTCCTTAATATTGGGGTCCAGTAGGACTTTAATCCATTTCAAGAACAGCACTGTTTAAGTATAAAGTGAAAGCAAAATATTTAGGCCCAAAGATTCTGGTCTTTATCTTATTAAACTGAACCAAGATGCCAAAATGAATACAAACTTTTACTGGCTGATTTCATTTTGTCTGACTTTGTCCTGTACCATGGTTCTAGAAAAAAAGACATCCGAACTTCTTTTCCCCAGGATATAATGCATGACCATGTTCATCGATGATACAGTTATAACTATGTAATATGCAAAATTCTGGATTTTACACAAGTAATTGCCTTCTTATATAAACAATATCGATACATTTTACCATACTTATTATTGTTACTCTACAAAAACATCCAGCATCATTCACCATCTACAAATATACTAATAGCCAAAAAATAGACACTCAGCTCAACTCAACTCTGCCTATATTTTTTACATAGCCTGTAGCAAGCCTGAATAAAGGAGGAAGGTTGCGGTAGATTGATGGCAAGCATAAAACTATAGTCACATCTGATGAACATGAATCCAGAGAATAGTCAAAACATAGATACTCATCTCAACTCAACTAAGCCTTAATCCCAAACTAGCTAAGGTCGGCTACATAGGTCATTTTTCTCCATTTTGTTATGTTAAGGCCTGAAAGATGTAGCAATATCAGGTCCTTCATTACTACTTCATTTTGTGTGATTTTTGGTCTATCTCTACCCTCTTTCCTTCTACATGTACCAAATCACCCCTTCGCCTCATCCTACATTGTACACATCCAAACCAACCGAATCATCCTTCTATTAATTTATCCTTAATTAGTGCTACCTGTACTTTTTTTTATGAATGACTTCATTCTCGTTCTATCTTTTCTTATATTATCATGCATCCATCTCAACATTCTCATTTCGGCCACACTCATCTTGTGCGCATGTTATTTTTTAATTGCTTAAAATTCTGTTTCATAAAAGCATAGCTGGTCGCAGCCACTGTTAGAATTTCTTGGGAAAAAAGGAATCCTGTGATCAATTGGTGAGCCAAGTTTCAAAAGCATTTTAGTATCTAGCACACTTCCAAATGGAAATCTCATGAATTCTAATTATCTTTTCAGTCTTCACAATATTAAAATCAACCTTAAAACATTCCAATATATCAATCAGAAAAGTTTCCATTTGTTCAAACAAAGTTTACCAAATATATAAGTGTCACTTATGATATGAAGGTAAAATATGGAGTTAAACCTAGAACTCGCATTTGTGACTTTTTCTTCAGTTCCTTCACAGTAAGAATAAAGAATGAGACCTTTTTCACAGAACTTCTGAAAAATTGAAACATAAAACATATTGGTACTCTGAAAATTATCAGAAAGAAATAAGCATATGAAAGACTCAATGCACATAGAAAACAATGTTTAAGAAGCCCCAATGCAAATAGAAAAAAACGTTTAAGAAGCCTCATCCCTCCCTGTAGAAGATACAAAATTTATATTGCAGATTATTTCTGAAACCAGAGAACAGGTTTTTTCCCCCTTTGTTTGTTTTTTCCTTTTTTTTCTGTTGGGGGTGGTGGGGGGTGCATGTGTTTGGTTGAGGTGAGAGACTATGTGTTTATGGTTGACTTATTTGCATTGAACAACTTGCTATAGTAAGAAGATAATGGCATGTTCTCACATCCTAAATTACACAACCAAAGTATTCTACCAAAAACATCCAGAAGGCTTCTTCAAACGGCACCTAATTTTGCTGTAAATGAACATTCTTCTTCGAAAGGCTTCTTCAATTCCCAGAAATCATTCTTTCGACTTGTGTAGAGTTTTATTATTTAGCTCTTTTCATCTATTCTTTATTTAGAACTGTAAGATTGCACAAATAAGAAATTACATTTCTCCCAGTGGTTATACTCTAATGCCCATTTCATTTCATGCTATTTAGCTTTGATACATCGGAAGCAGTAAAATTATTAGATCAGCAAGTCAGATCTCTTTGTTCCTAATAACAGGACAATTGAGTTTTCTACAATGTGTCCACTATCAACTTACTATCCACTAAGCATTTAAGTAAAACAGCAATTATTGTGGTTGGGTACATGAACATTAATGCGCTGTCGCTGTTTTAGGCATCTTATTAATCTCAGTCTTTGCCCTCCATAGTATTGTAAGAGATCTTGATTTAAGTTAAGAATTTATTGCCCTTCAACTCATCTTTTTTCGCATTTGGTTTTATTAACATTAGCTGATTATTGTATAAGCCAGAAAGCATCAATCTTACCAGAGACATTCATGATACAGATAAGGTGTTATAGATACATTCGCAGGTCGACATTTTACTTTTCTTGCAATTCCATATTGCGCATACAAAGATAGTCAAGAATGCCACCGACAAGTTCACATACCATTTCCTACCTAATATTTCCAACAGAGGACATAGCAACAAGACTACAACTTAAAACCATACACTAGGCCTCAAAAATCTACTACCTCTCCACTAGATAGACCGTGCAATGAGTCAGTCAATCCATCACCTACAAGAGAAGGACAAATTGATCATTATGATAGCATGCAAGAGATAGTAGATTTCACATTGCCATTATTATTCACTACTAGTAACACATCAACTTTCTGAGGAGGTACAAAGGTTCCGGTTGCAGTATATTCTCCACATTAGGTACTGCGTTCCTTATATCATAAATAACAAGCCTTTTACCATTAGTTTGTTAAAGATGTCATCTTTTCGGAAAGAAATTTCAAGAATTTTGATTTTAAGATAGTTGTCTTGAAGAAATATTTGAAATAACAAAACAGTTTTGTACTTTCTAAAAAGTTGTGAACCATAAAACTATGAAAAGTTTACCTGTAAAGTTTCCAGAAACAAATGCTCGCGATGCATCTCTGGTATCCACACAACAATTGTAGATTCAGTATAGAGCAGAATAAAACAAAGCAGCTGAAAGACAATTATATGAGGCATAAACAAAAAAGTGGATGTGGCCGAAGTGCGATACTAGTGGTCATGACATGCTCCCTAATTTAAGTCAAAATTGTACTCAAGTTGATTTGCAATTGGATATCAGCAGTAGCATTATCTCTAGAGTTGTGTCAAACATTTAATAGAGCTGCAGAGTTAAATATTAAGGTGCCTAAAAACTGAATTCAAGTTAGAGTTGGTTACTGTGGAAACAGCAAGACTCTATCTTGGAACTCGCAAAACACAGAAAGGATCTTTAGACCACCGATCTGATACTCTCGTTTGAAGATGGCCGGTTGGCCCAAAGAGAGTCAAAGTCTGAAACTAAATTCTAACATATTATATTTCAAGATAAATTGTTTAGATAAGACAGCAATGAACCACTGAAGACTGCCTAAAATCATGAAAGGAAAGAAAAACAATTACACGATCCCAAAGTCCGGTCAGCTATATTTTCGTTTAACAAACACTTAGTGCATCCTTGCTTTGCTTTGCAATTTAGCCCCCTAAACATGGAGACTTCTGAAGTGAAGGCCATTAGGCAAACTTTTGTTGCTAACACCAAAATGCAGCTGACACAATCCAATATAAAATTCCAGGTCATCCTGTCTGCCTTCACTCCTTCAGCCATCTAGTCTTTGTGCCACTAGCAAATAACCAAATCTAGTCAACATGGTTTGTCCCAACAAGCCCCTTAGAATATCTTGTCAAGATGATAGAAAGATAACCATACATGATTACATGCAAGGGATATAAAGTGGCATTTGAGATGTCTCTTACATAATTTAATAATTCAAAGGTTCCAGTAGCAATTGGTGAGGTAGCTCAGAGTTGGCACAGTATTTAGCAAGAATTGTATACGGAATTGTACTATTTGACAAGTAAACTACACCGAAAGGCAAATTATGTTGCACATAATGAGGCAGTATCAAAAGTACATGATTCTGTAACCTCCAGGTTGAGCTAGGAGTCTTACCCTCAATGTAAGCCTTAGTTACACTTTATTTTGAATATAATGTTGTGGTAGGTAAAAGAAGACACAAGAAGATGGTTGTTTTAGTTTTAGACATTGTCAAACAATAGTAGCTTGTAGTCTCCAAAAGGTGCCTTTGGATTTCCAAGTCTAGTATAAGGTCTTAGTGGAAAGTGGTCACTTAAACTTGCCAACGAGAACTAATGAAAGATTGTGACAGTGGGAAGATATTATATTAACAAATCACAAGGAATACCAGAGAGCAATTTTTATTTCTAACACATTTGCAACATAAGGGATTATGCTAGGTTGTAGGAGCCTTTTGAGATGCAACTCTGATTCACATAGGCAGGAGCATCTGGGTTCGGGTACATATATGCATGGAAAATGGAAAAAAACTGGTGATGTATTGTCTCTGACGACTTTGGCTGTTCTCATTGAACTGAATGCTAGGTTGGCAATTGTGGATTGTAGTTAGGGTTGAGGAATTTAAAGACATAGTATGAGTGCGATAATTATGCAAAAAATTAGTAAATCTGTGCTGAAATCAAGAGGAGCAATAGAGAAATAAGTAGATGAGAGAATGGAAATAAGCTGATGGTATGAGCATAAGCAAAAAAGATTTAAGGAGGCTCCTGATAGGAAAGAGGGACATATTCATGACGAAGGATCAGAAAAGTCAGTACTTCACATAATAAGGGTGAAGATTGTGGGACAACTTTTCTAGTTCAATAATGAAAGCTACAAAGACTCTCAGTAAGAACAAATGGCAAAAACAATTCAGAAAGCCAGCCCAAGTAATGGGGACAAAGATTGTTAGTAATGGTTGTTGCTTCTTTAAAAAGCAATTGTAAATGAGTCATCACTTTCTCAAGCTGAATTACAAAAACCTCAAACTAAATTCTCTTACCTGAATCCCCTTTTCTTTTTTTCTTTCTATGTTCTCCCAGTTTTCCTACATTAATTTTCAAAGGTCTACAAAATCTAGCGACACTATAAAATCTAGAGAGTCTATGTGCTTTCTCCATCCTCATCAATTATCCTCACATCTTTAATTTAATATCGCTTAAACTTCTATTTTCACATAGCAAAAAATAAACATATTTTGTCATTAAAGAAAAAGTACATAAACACCACCTCACAGTTATCTCCTTAATAATGGTTCACTTGAGTTACGTCCTATGACTGGACCAACCAGCAAACAATCATTACCACCTAGCTACTGATGCAAAAAAAGTAATTACCTGACCATGAAATCATTTAATAAAACTTAAGACTAAAATAAGAAACAAATCAAATGAAAAGAAACTAACCTTCCAGAGAAGTGATGGTAGCCTCCTCCTGGACCATAATGCGATCTCCCTTTCGTAACATCAAATACCGAACTGCATCTCAAATCAGATCCAACTTACTCAGATAATTGAACAAAAAAAGGATCTTTGTAGATTTTTATTTAAAAAGAAGAGGAGGAAAAAGAAGTTTAGGTCACCCAAGTATTCCTAATAGGATCGGTAATGTCTCATCAGTTCCATTGTACAAAGCTAACTCCTCGATAGTCCACAGCCGCTGGCAATAACAAGAAAAATAACAAACGAACCAGAATGTCAAGAACCTCAAAAAGACGCCTTTAGACAACACCAAGAATTTCCTTGAATTACAAAGGCCCGCAAGAACAAATTATTCATAATTCTAGATGGTCGATTCATCTAATTCCTTCGGACCCACAAAAAACACAATCAAATCTTTAAATTCTTCATAACAAAATCAAAGATCAAGAAGTCCCCAAATTTTTTTTTAAAAAAAAAAAAAACTTTAAATCAAGAACTTTCAATAGCCAGTCTAACGGAAGGGTGTGGGCATAAGGAGGCAACGAACCGGTTGGAGTGGCTTCTTCAACGAGAATTGGAGGACGAAGGCGATCAGGGCGATGAGAAACCCTAACCCTAGAAGCAATGGAGACAAGGCCCTTAGCCTCGAGGGCCACCCCTTCGCCACGTTCTCGCTACTCGCTTTCTCGGCTTCTCCTCGCGACGCCGTGGAGTCCATGGAGGAGCCCAAGGCTTTCCTTGGAATCTACTGCTCGCTCCCTTTGCCTTCGGCACGAGTTGCAGCGACCCGAGACAAGCGGGATTTCGTACCCGATCGCAGGTATTTATAGGTAAAAAGGGTCTGTGTGTAATAAATATATATCGTAAAGGGTTATAAACAAATAAAATTTGAACTAGTCCCGGCATACTCATTGCAGGAACCGGCTCAATATAAACATGATTACTTTTACAAAGAACCCCTTGTGTTACGCGACGTTCTGTACCGTATCGGGGATATAGGGAAATATGTCTCTGTTTACTGGAATTGAATTGCAGGCACTAGTTCAAAATTCAAGTTAAACTTAGTTACTTTTACAGATGACCCCTTATGTTGAGTAAATACTACGTTGTGTATTCGAGGTAATTGTAAGCTCTAGATATGACCTCCCATCTTAAATAAATGGCGTAAATAAGTCTTATGTTTAGGTTGAACAGATTTTGACAAGCCATCTACAGGAATCTGTTTAAACTAAACATAACATTTTTACATATGGATCCTGTGGCTTGTCAAAATCTGTTCAACCTAAACATAACATTTTTACATATGGATCCTGGTGTTATCGTACAGGTTATGTATGCTAAATTGCATTGCCGAGTTCGGGGGAGTCTCAGCACAAGTCATAAGCAGAAGCAGCTGAACCAGTTGAAGTCAAAACTGCCAAACACAAGCACTTTCTACATAGTATCCCCTGCATTACATTAAATTATGTATATGTTAATTGTATATGCTTATTTTAGTTTGAGCTTTGACGACAAGTCGCATGTAAATACCGGTAAAAGCCAAATATAAGCAGTTTGGCATATGACCCACTGCATCAAATGAATACTATGTACAATTTTCTTGTGTTAGAAGTAATTGGCTAATGCACATTTGAAAATCTTTCAAAAAAAAAAGCATGCAGTTTCAAGCTATATTATATAAAACTTATAAATAGAAAATAGAATCTTTCTCTCTTTTTTTTGCATTATTACCATTAAAAAGAGTGATTAGAATTTAATTATTTTTTATTCTATTTTAATAGCTAGAATTTAGATTTTTTATTTCTAAAAGTAGTCAAGTTCATTTAAATAATGTAAGTCCAATGTACAAGGTTCTCAACATCGTGAGATTTGAGGAAGGTTAAATGTACGTAGCTTTGCTTCCGCTTGTGGATAGTGTGTTTGAACTAGTTTAAATAATGTGAAAGAGTATATTTGGAAGAAAAATTACTGACATATTTGGAATAAAATATTCATTAAATATACCAACAAACAAAAAGGCTTATGTTGTGTTTGAACTAGTGCCTGCAAACTGAATGCAAGAACTCGCTTGATGCCAAAGAGAAGCAGAAATGGGCTTCACCTCGGCCCATGTATGGCCGGAATTCAACCGCGAACAAGTTGAACATGGCCTTTCCCAAGATTTGATTGGCTAGTCATGGACTTCTTCTTTTTTTTCCATAAAAAAGATTGTGAAAAATTCCATTCATCTCTCAAAACGGACTTCAGCAACTTCCTATCATAGCTTGTTTCCAAGATCTGTGCCAACCAGAATATTAACATACGAAATCACCAACAAGAGATATTTTCGTTAATTAGCTAATGCGTCCTTGATTTGACTAATTTTTTCACAGATAATTCATTTTTACCTCGGTAAATACTTTTAGACTCGTTTGATTTGTGAGAAGAGAAGGAGGTAAGTAGGGTTAACATGAAAATGAAGAGATGCCTCATATTTGGTTGGAGTCTTCAAAGACGAGAGATAGCAAAGTAGCTTGACCGTAGGAATAAGATTTCTACATTTTATGAAAAAAATTATATAAAATATAGAAAAGTCTAATTTCCTCCGGCTATGAATCGAGGAAAATTTTTTTTTTCAAATGTGCTCTTAAACTTTTAGATAGAATGAGATAAGATTTTTCCTTTATTAAGAGTATAACAAGTATTTTATACAACTTTCTCTGAAAATTAGATGCTTGACTAAATATAAGCCATTCTGGGATGTCACTTTTTTCTGATCAACCAAACATATGAAAACCACTATCCTAGGTATTATATACCCACATATCAACTTTCCCCAAAAAAAAAAAAATTGTGGCGAAAAAAAATTCTTGCCGGGAACCAAATAAGTTCCAATAGTTTGTGGAGAACCCAAGAAGGCTATGTCTCATAATTCAAAGTTTGTATGAGGACTACTAGATCTTACATTACTAAGAAATATCTTGCATGTTAAAGTGATTCTTTGTGATAACCAGACAATATGATATACAATTATATTTTGGCAGAATTAGTTAAGATTGTTGGGGTTAGGAAGAGCTGGTCATTGAATATTAATGCAGGACACACCAGAAGTTTTGACATGCCAAGTTGCCCGCCAATTGTTATCCGGGCGCAACCCCCAGAAACACGATAGATATAATGGGCAGCGGCCGGTGTGGCCCGCAGTGAAAGAGGCTCGAGGGGACCTCGTGCATGGTCAATCATACTCTGACACGTCGGTGCATAAGTTTATGCTCGCACAGGGCTGGATTGGCTAGTTTTGATGCTTACAGTTAATGTTGATCGTAATTACTGGCGAACAAGTTGGTTTTGATGACAATGCTTCTTAGCAGATATCTAGCTCTCACTTGTGTCACTGCATCCAAACATAATGTTGCCGTAGGGCCATGGCCATGCGCGCTGTCTGGGAGCAAACTCTCTAGATCCCACATGGACCATGGCATCACATGCCACTACGTACCTTTTTATATTGGGCTGCAGGGCGCAAATTGCATTATAGAGTAATGTGCGGCGCGCAATGGTTGTCATCAAGAGATGAACGGTTGTTAATAATGATGCACCATGTATAACATGTAAGACTGTTTTATTTGATAACCATTCGTCTCTTCATGATCACTACAAAGCATCCATGCTCCATTAGGAAACCCTAGAAAGTCCCGTACATTAGATAGAGCCTTCCCTACTCTCTTCATCACCGCAGAGGATCCGTGCTCCACAGGGAAACTTTAAGAAGTCCCGCACTTCAGACACAGCCTTCCCTACTATCTTCTCTCTTCCCAATTCCATCCTAATTCCCGTACAGTCTAAACTGAACTAGGAGTCTAGGATAAGGCCTGCCCGGATAGCATAGCACCTCCAAATCCGGCCGCCCAAACTGCCTGTCCAAACCACTGACGGATTTCCATCAACTTTTATGCCCGCTTACCTTATCCCAAGCTTCTAAAAGCAGTATAAGTAACAAGAATGGATGGATGGGTTAAGGGCCATGACGCAGAGAGGCTCCTTTCTACGATTTATTAAAGCTTGGGGCCTTCCAAATCCATGTCGAAGAATGTGACCTTGCGGAGGAAAGCACGGTTGGTACAAAGACATCACATGTATTGCCCCGAGAGTCCCATGTACCATTGATGCGTTAAGAGTATAGGCGTGGCGGTTAGATAGATAGACTCGGATGTGAACTTCCTTTGCGATTTGATACACTGGAAGCAATCGCCATAAAATGGCAAGTGTTTGATTAGAATAATTTTAAGTAATTGTATATTGTAATTTGGTCCACGATCACCCTAGCTGATCTTAAGAGACCATATGCATTCAAGTTTTGTGGTACAATGGCTCTTGGGTGCCGGCAGGGCCGTGACCCTCTGTCCTCAGGTTCCCGCAATGAGAAATGAGCAGGGAGACAATAAAACCAATACATGAAATTGAGAACTATTCCATTCAAAGGAGGTTCCTAATTGTGAGGAATTTGATATTCTCCAAGTGCTCAAGATTTTGATATCCTCATGAGAACCGTATGAAGAAGGCTTAGTGATCCTCTTGGGGATCATGAAGTTTGGTAAGAGGAAGCCATCATGCATAGGTGTAAGTAATGCGTGGAATGACCATTACTAAGCCTTATTCATATTTATAATATATATATATATATATATATATATATATATATATATAGGTGAACTGTGCTTTTAGCATATACATCTTATGCGTCACTTCTTATCATAATAACTAATGTCGACTATTATCATCCTATAGAATAACAAAGAAATATTATTTTAGTTTTTCTAGCCAACCTGCTCCCCATTATTATGTTACAATAACCTTCAGAAATTTTAGACTTAGGCTATTCTCTAGATATAGTGGCATAACTAAGGCCATGAAAAAAGTTTATCACGTTTTAATAGCTATAAAAACAAACTAGAGAGTATCTTTTTTTTTAGTAACAAGAGACTAGGGTTGTCCCAAAGGCCTATGGTAAAGTTCTAATTGCAGGCGACTCGAAGACTCCTCAACTTGTTTATTTAAGCACTACAGTTAGAGACAAGCAATGCATCTTCAGTGGATAAGCAATCAAAGTTAAATCCATGAATACCATGGACGCTTTAAGAGTTAATTTTTCTGTCAGATGAACACCCCTCAACTATTTCGTTAAAGGCCACAAAGGTAAACAAGTGCATCAATAAGTGGCATGGGCAAATATTTGTACTATCCTAGTTAGGTATACAAACAATAGCATGATATACTATAGAAAAGTTCTCTTCAGATAAAAATGTACGTAAGGATCTTATCATAGAGCAAAAATTCTAGGGCAACATTGATGTCCGATATACAACCATCATGACATTCATTGTTATCCTACTCAAAATCTTCTCTTGCCGACTACTAATCATCTATTAATAATTGCAAAGCTGCATATCAGCTACATAACCTTTTAGTTTACTATTGAAACATTTTTGTTTTATAATTATATAGACAAGCCCTCATTACTCCTCTCTCCAAAAGTAATTTGATGTGTATCTTAAAAGGTGAAAGTGTCTTCCTTCAGGCTTCACCTAATAATTATCAAAAGAAAAAAAGAATGATTAAGCCTATGAAATTATAGCATAAGATTTAACTACATCAAAAAGCATAAGATGTCATAGGTATTGATATTTGCAATTACATGAAATGCAAATGGCTATGCATCTTTTCTGGATAACAATGTACCACCAGAAAATGGCCATGTGTCTTAAGCATCACTGCATGATGTGGTTATGTGGTGGCCTAATGAGCAAATGTCTGAAGTTAACATAAGCATAATGAAAGATGAATATTTAAATAAAATATTTAATTTTGATTAGGTTAATTAGTTCTCTTGGCTCTAGTGGATGACAAAGGTCACCAAAAGTGGCAGATCCCTGACCTCAGCTTATCCGTTTAGGGAAAAGAAAAGGCACTCCATATATTAACAAAAGTTTGAAGCATCTGGTCTTAAGTTAACTTGAAGTTTTCTCGCCACTTTCTTTCCTGCGGCAGCGCCACGAGATGCATCACCAGCTACGCCATCAAATAGCCCGACTCCACGCCTCACCTTCCCTAACCACCCTCTCTCGTCGAAAGAAAAGCACCAAGAAAACCCCTTCCCCGCGGAACGCGGAAGCGATGCTCGCCGACTCGATTCTCCGCGCTGCACACGTATCACCGACGTTTCTCCAACGCCCTTCCACGTATGTTGCACCAATGTCGCACGATCTCCACATAATTTAATCATTAATCAACTAGTTAATTAGTTAAGAGTCCCGTCGTTTCCACCTGTTTGACTGTTTCCCTCATTCTCATCCTCGTCCCCGCCGTATTAAAACAAAGGGATGGTCTCGTATGGATGAGCGCAAATTTAAAGTGAATGACGACGTACCATCCTGGTCGGACCTGCCCAAAAGTAACACAAAGGTTGGATTGCAGTTATGGTCTTAGCAATAGTTATACTGGTACAGCAATAAAGATACAATCCACCTGATTATCGCCAATCATAGAAAGCTGTTACTATGCTATTAATTTATGATTAGCTGTTAATTCAGAAATGGCAAAATATGATCCGACCTGCTAATCTGATCCGTATTTGACCCATCATAAATGGGTTTGGATTTGGCCTAAATAAGTTCAGATTGTAAACAAGTTGACTTATTTAACATGTTTATTAATTGGGTCGGATACATATTTTAGATGTATGACCTGTTTAATCTGTTTAATCCATTTAATATATGAGCCTCATTGGGCCTGATTTTATTCCAAATAAAATAGATGGAGCAATATATAAATATCCTTAGGCTAACGATTTCAAGATCCAACGACTAAGAGCGGAAGATCATCAGATGAAAACCCTAACTAAAAGAAGAGAAACCCTAGAGCCCTCGGGCTCTTTCCCTCCTCCATATGTCCCTCTCTTCCCCTGGCTGTCGAGCCACCGAAGGTCTCCCTCCGACCGTCACCCCTCCATCGAAGACTGGAGCCGGCCATTACCTCCCTCTGCCGATTATCGGTACTCTCGTCCCCTCAGATCTGACCTTTTCGTGGGATTTGACCTCGGTCCCCTTAGATTCGGCGAACAAACGAGAGGAATAGAGGAAGAGAAGATATCGGATCTCTATGGGTTTTGAGAGGAGGATGGGATGAAGAAGGAGAAGCAGAAAATTCGGGGATGCTAAGCCTTCGATAATGCTGAGGAGGTCAGTGAGGAGGGACTCGACGTCGACGACGGTGCCGCCGGCATCGGGGTCGGAGGAGGGGGCCAAGGGTCAGAGGATTTCATCGAGATCTGGAGGGTCGTCGGAGGAGCGGAGGAGGGAGTGGTGGCCGCGGAGGAAGACCCGGGGGTCGACGGCCCACGGCTTGCTACGGTTGGGGTCATGGGACCTTCCGAGGTGGGGCTTTTGGGAGATGGGCGGTGGCCGCTGGCGGCGAACGGAGGGGGAGGCGGATGAAGTGGGAAAGGCGACGTCTTTGGCGCTGGAAGGGTGAGGAATGAGGTCTTGGAGGAGAGGGGTGAGAGGAGAATGGGGAGGGGAGGGGGTCGGGTCGGGTCGGGATTATCTATTTATTAAACAGGTTAAACGGGTCGGGTCGGATTACCTATTTAATAAACAAGTCAGATTCAAGTTGTAATTTCTGACCTGTTTAATAAATAGGTCGGGTTCAGATTTATGATTTTCTGATCCGACCTGCATCTGACCCGATCCGTTTATGTCCGATCCGACCCGATTGCCACCTCTAACTGTTATAATGCGATGATGATACTTTCCGGTTAATTAGGTAATAGACACCATTCTCATCATATATATATATATGTGTGTGTGTGTGTGTGTGTGTGTGTGTGTGTGTGGATGGTTGGGGGGGAGGTGCTGGGGTAAGCATTCCTAAGCACTCCTCCACTCTCATTCTCTCTTTCTTTCCCACTAATGCTTTAGGTCTTCACTGATTTAAGCATCGGAGGGTCCTTCCGCAATTAACCTTCGGATAAGTAAACTTTTGTGCAAGTTGATCTCCCGCCTTCTTCCTAGATTCTAGCCAACTTTGTTGCACCTCAGTGTCAACCGACCTTGGCGTACCTCAGTTTCGGCCAACCATGGACCACCTCGAGTGGTAATCGACCTCTAACCATCTCAAGCGGTCACCAACCTTAACTCAGTTCCTAGCAACAACACTACTTTCTCCTATCTTTTTATACCAATCGGTTGCAAAACCTAGCTACCAAATTATCTCTACAATAAATTTCACAATTTTCCCACCCCGTAATGCTCTACACTGACATTAGAGCCCCGTCTCATATTTTACATTACACATGTTTCTCATGCGACTGCCCATCAAGTGTGATATGCATCTCTCTTTGTTAAATTTTATATTTATTTAGTTAGAAGAATTTTTTATTATGAGTACATGATATATGAAAAAATGATTTTTGCATCTTAGCCATGGAATAGTGATACATTTTACATTGGCTTATATTTGGTCGAGCATCTATTTTTCTGAAAAAATTATATAAAATATATGTTATTTTTTTAATAAAAAAATCTTATCTAATGTTATCTAAAAGCTTAAGTATATTTCTGAAAAAAAATAATTTTAATTTTCAGTCGGCAAAAATTAGAGTTTTCTATATTCCACATATTTTTATAAAATATAAAAAAATATTTCTAAAAAAGTTAGTTTTTCGTCACTAAGATCAAAATTTATATTTTGGACCACAACATCATAATTTCCCACGTGATAAAAACGTCCAAGAATTTTATTCAATCATCGAGGCGGAAAAGCCAATGGAATTTTCTTTCCAAGCTAATCTTATCAAGGAAAACCCTGGTTGCTGCATGGAGGTAAAATGTAACTTTCATGGAGCCTTTTCACCGTCTGAACGTTACAGTTAAAAATCATTTGTCAGCAGTAGATCGATACCTTTTTCTCCCAAGGAAGCCGAGCAGGGTTTTCTGTCAGTGCATCTAATTTGGCTTTGATATCGGGGCTCTCTGAAAGCCGTCACATGCTTTGTTCGGCGTTCTACTGCAGCCATGAGTGCGACTCTTCCTTCCTTATTCGATAAGTACGGCGGAATTAATGCTACCATCATGATGCTTGCTCGCAGAGTTTTTCCTTCGATTCCGGTACTCTATCCCTTATTTCATAATGAAAGCAAGATACGAAAACAGTGACAAATATTCTGCTTATTAACTACTCAATAATTGCAGGGTAGAGGGAAATATTGCCATTACTCACCGTTTGGTCAGAGCATAACAGTACCTGATAAATAGAATTGCCCGATTGTTTGAAAACAGATGGGAGGCACCGAAGCATGCTGTGGAGAGGCTTTTATCCAGGCTGCCGAGATCCGCAGGACCATGGAGACGATTTCCTCTAGAATGGTCAGAAACTTTTAGGACTCTCATCTTGCTAACTCAGCACCTCAAATTCGTCCTTATTTTTTTAGAAGCCCCTATCTCCTCCTCCCTCTCAAAGTAAACTCTAATGGTAGTGCGATCGGCAAACAAAAGTAGATTTTGTGATCAGATGTCACGACTCACAGATCATTGCTGCGGGCAGGCAAAGCACAGATGACTGTCAGCTTTAGCGGCGGAGTTCAGAGCAGCATGGAAAAGTATCTCCTACACGAGACGACGATTAAAGGCAGAGCGCATCATTCTTGAGGGCGACTCGACCACGGTGATCGATTGACTGTGCGAAGAGGGGCGGAGGGGGATGTGAGTTCCCTACTCGATGACATCTGGTGGATGATGAGAGATTGTACTGACTTTCAGACAGTGCAAGTGTATAGGAAGGTGAATAGGACTGGCGATTGGATTGCATCATTTGCAGCACAGCACTCCGAAGGGGTTCTATGGATCGACCAAGATATTCTTTTTTCGCAGTTTTGTCAGATTGTTGCTCTTGATTCTGCTGGTTGTACCTATGCTAGAATAGAATGAGCAATCGTTGTAACAAAAAAAAAATCTTTTATAAGAGTTTTAATTTAAAAAATTTTAATTTCTTTTATAATAAATAAATAGATTTTATTTTTAAAATTTTAGTTAATTTAAATATTTTAAAATTTTTTTATCGGTTCAATAGAGTCACAACTTTAAGTTGTAACTTTTCCAAAAAAATATTATTTTTTAAAAAAATAGCATTTTTAAAAATTTATTGTAGTACATGTGCGGAGGTGCATTTAGTGCCACATCGGAGGAACCGCGAATCCAAAAAATATATTCCGACTAGTTATTTTGAGAGAGATTCTGAATTATTTTTAGACAACATACACCATATAGCTCGATCCAAAAAAAATCTTTTCAATCTTTTAAATTTATTTTAATAAATTATTTTTTATAAACTTATTTTAAAAATAATAAAATAGTAATATAGCTATTGTTAGACCTATCTTCTTTTTTTTTTTGCTAAGACCAGCAGGTCAGACTACTCGAGCCCCAACACACCCAATAAAATCAAAAAACAGAATATTACGGAATGCCCTAGGCAAATCCTTTTCCGGGGTCCACAAGGTGCTACCAGAGTGATTGGCCGCATAAGCGGCCACCCAATCCGCAATACTATTGGCCTTCCGAAAAACGTGCTTGGCTTGAAAGGCCATCTCATCCCCGCTCATCGACCAAATGTCCCGAAGTAGAGGGTGGTCCCTACCCCAGCCACTCAGACCCCCTTGGATCCAATCTATCACTGTGACTAAGTCACCCTCCAAAATGATGGAGCTGGCCTGCAATACTCGGCGAGCATAGCGAATGCTCGCCTAAGCTGCACGCAGCTCAGCTCCAAGAATCGTGGTATTCGACAACTGACAACCACATGCGGCTACCACCCTCGAGCACGAGTTCTTAACCATGAAACTCGCGCCCCCTTTGTACCCTCCATCTAGTACTGATTCATCGAAGTTGACTTCGAAAAAACTCGAAGGTGGGGGCTCCCAGGTGAAGAACACCATCCATGGTGCTACCTGAGCATAATGAGAGTTCGAGATATCCCGAGCTGTCAAAGGCCCGCCTACCGGGGTAACCCAAAAGAACTTCGCAGCCAGTATTCGGCCCCGCTCCACCGCAAGCCGCGGAGACAAGCTGCATTCACCGAAGGTCCAAGCATTTCTAGCCAATCAAATCTGGTGGGCGATGCAGGTCATTTCAAAAGCTATATGACGCAATTGGGGACTACTAGACCATCGCCGGATGGCTTGGACGAACTGGTCCCTCTCGCCCCAGACTCCTTATGGGAACCCGGATAGCTGCCAAGTTCCCCTCGCCCACCCACACCGAAAAAGCACGTGGTCGACAGTCTCGTCATCCCCATGCCAAGCACAATGTAGGGGTATGCTCCCTCCGTCTACTCAGGCCGCTCTCATGAGTAGTCTGTTCCAAAGCACCTTCTAAATGAACAAGGCCAGTCTCGAATGTAGCTCAAACCGCCAAACCCAAGCACAATCCGGGCCGGTCTCATGATCCAGCTCCAGGACCCGGACGACGTCCCCTACACTGACCCTGGTCCTACAGGAGAACCGTCAGGCCCGGGCATCCGGTTCGGTGCACTCCGACATTTGAAGGAGTCGCGCCGACTCAGCTAGATGCACACCAAACACCTACCTCAACCTATCCTCATCCCACTCCCTCCTTCAGGAGTGAGTAGATCGCACACCCGTAAACCATCGACCCCCTTCAGATTAACCATGGTTGGCCACCATCTCACCGAAAGGTCGTCCAACCATGGATCTACCACCACGTCAATACTTCTATCATCACCGATTAGCCATCTAGTGTTAGCTAGGGCCATCGGCAGAAACCTCCTAATCCCGTGCCATGGGAAGGAGACTAGAGTCCCTATATCTTCAACACCCGTCGTATCTAGACCTCGTATCGTGCAACGTGGTTAGCATCTTAGGCCACCAACCAGCGTTTGAAAGAGTCCATTGACCGACAAAGTGTTTGGTGGACCCAACATTCAAACCAAACCCAACTCAGAATTTTAAAATCCCATTGTCCATGATATCTTTGGTAAAGTCATCCACAGATTATTAATCCAAATCGATGTGACATCAATAACAAATTTCTGACTTCCAAAAAAAAAAAAACAAATTTCTGCTTCGAAAAGCAGCAGTAGTCGGAAGGTCGGCACGACTCCTTCCCTAGTCCGCGCTAAGGGGATGTTTCTTCTTCTTTTTTTTTTGGTAAAAAACGGCTACTCAATCATATAGATCTAACATAAGTACAGCCTGCCATGTCCGTAGAAATAAAAGACAACAGAGAAGAAGGAGCGTCAACAGTAGACGTCCACAAAAAATCCCCGGAATGCCGGGCCACAAAAGAGGCGACCCAATCTGCGGCCCTGTTCGCCTCTCTAAACACATGACCAATCTGGAAACCGACCATCGTCTGAGCCATCCTCCGAGTCTCCCAAATGAGGGGGTGACCGTCGCCGTACCTGTCCGCCCCCCGGATCCAATCGATCACCACCGCAGAGTCTCCCTCGAGGAACACCCTCTCGACGCCAAGAACCTGCCTGGCATAGGATAACCCCTCCCAAGCAGCCCGTAGCTCCGCACCAACAACTGTAATCCCAGGTGTCCGACGCCCACCTGCAGCCACCAATCTACCACCGTGATCCCTGATCACAAAGCCGACCCCTCCAGTCAACCCGTCTAATGACCTACTGCCATCGAAGTTTACTTTGAGATAGCCAAGGGGTGGGAGAACCCAAGAGACAGTAACAAACAGGGGCGCTGAAACAGCGAAAGGAGAACCCCAGATGTCCCTGGCCATCCCAGAAGAAAACTCAGTGGCAGCCACCATAACCTCCCTCGCATGTCGCGCCGCCCTGTCCACCACCATCCTCGGAAGCCCCCTCCTCCCCTCAAATATGCCTGCGTTCCTATCCAACCAAATGTGGTAAGACAGGTACGCCCTCAATATCCCCTCTGCTGCCAACCTGGGTCTAGACATGGAATCTCTCAGCATCCGCAGCAGATCCTGTGTCGAGACTACCGCATCAATCAGGGGAACCGAAGAGCACTGCCAAATCTGTCGAGCTCTAGGGCACAATAAGAGAACATGCTCAATAGTCTCTACGATATCACCGCACGTCTCACAAAACTGAGATACCCCCATACCACGCCGAACAAGCAAACTCCTCGTCGGGAGACATCCCCACGCCACTTTCCAGATGAATAGTGCCACCCGTGGGTGAATCCGTAATCTCCAAATCCATCCTCCCTCAATCTGTCGCGCTGGCGTCCTGCAGAACAATGCACAAAGATCCCTGGCCCTCACCCGCGACCGCCCCGTCGGAGTCCAAAGCAGCCTATCCGACACCCCTCCAGAGGGAATAGGCAAGGCCAAAATCATCTCCGCCAACTGCTCACCAAACACCTCCCTGATCAGCCCCACCCTCCAATGACTCCCCTCAGAATCCAGCAGATCCCTGACCCTACACCCGGCTAGTCTCGCAGAGTCCACCATGGTCGGCAGACGACAAATCGGCCAATCAGTCACCCAGCTATCCTCCAGCACATCTATCGAGTGCCCGTCACCAATCACCCATCTGATCTCCGGAAGCACCACCATAGCCCTGGCACACATCACTCGCCATGTAGGAGAGAGGTGACGCTCCATCCGCCCCCCAGGCACCAAGACACCATATTTGGCCCTCATCAATGAGGACCACATACTCTCTGGCTCAAGCACAAATCGGGCAACATGCCTCGCCGCTAACACCTCCCGTCTCGTCATCAAAGACTGCACTCCCAGCCCCCCGGCACTGGTCGGCTGGCAAACACTCTCCCAGGCCACCAAGTGGATCCCGCCTCTGCCACTCCTCCTCCCCCAGATAAACTCCCTGAACAACTGCTCAAGGGACCTCAAGACTGACACCGGAATATCGACATGGGATAGAAGATAAATAGGAACAGATGAAAGTACAGAGCGTACCAGTACGATCCTCCCCATCATAGACAATGAATGGGACTGCCAGCCCTCCAGTCTCCGTCTGACGCTAGTCACAAGGGACGCACAGTCCCTAATCCTCAGACGACGACCACATAAAGGTACCCCCAAATAAGATATCATGCCCCCCTGTTCTCCTACTCCTAGAACCTCCAGTATAGAACGCTTCAGCGCCCCGCGCGTCTTCGGACTAAAGATAACAGCGGACTTGTCCAAATTGACCTGCTGCCCAGACAGAGCACAGTAATCCCGAAGAATCTGATCTATAACTCGAGCCGACTGTCTCGTGGACCTGGCTAAAAGCATACAATCATCAGCAAATAACAGATGGGAGATCGCCACTGCTCCCTCCACCGGTCTGTAAGCCTCCAGCTCCTGACTCATCACTGCCTGCCGCAAGAATCTAGACAATGCATCCGCACAAATAATAAACAGCAATGGAGAAAGGGGACAACCCTGACGCAAACCCCCAGACGACGAAAAGAAACGGGAGGGCGAACCGTTCACCAAAAGAGCAAAAGAGGGCCCCCTGATGCAGCTCATCGCCCACCTGATCCATGTCTCATGCACCCCAAACAACCGCAAGGACTGCTGCACAAAGTCCCACCTCATCCTGTCATAAGCCCTCTCCATATCAAGCTTGACCCCCATCAAGCTTCTCCTCATCGGAGCTCTGCTAAGATCAAACATAAACTCCTGAGCAATGAGTACATTGTCCGATATACTCCGCCCCTCCAAAAAAGCCCCCTGCTCCGGGGATATAAGCCTGGGGAGCACCCCCCTCAATCTGATAGCGAGAATTTTCGTCGTCACCTTGTACAAGGTCGTACAAAGGCTGATCGGACGAAAATGACTCGGCTCCGTAGCATCCTGTCGTTTCGGAATCAGGGCAATGAAGGTCCTCTGCCACTCAGCCGCCATCACTGCTGTACTGAAGAACTGCTGTATAGCTGCCGTCACATCCCGTCCTACTATCATCCAATATCGCTGAAAAAACACCGGTGGGAACCCATCCGGCCCCGGCGCCTTGTCCCCTCCGAGGGACCACACCGCCTCCCTGATCTCCCTCTCTGATACCGGTCTAATCATATCAGAGTTCTCCACCTCTGTGACCAACTCCCCTGGCGGAGGAATATCTGCTAGGCTCGCTACACCAGTCTGCTCTGTCCATCTGCTCCTAAAGAAGCTCACCAGAATCCTCTGTATCACCTCCGGCTCCTCCGACTGCTGCCCCTCCTCATCCCTAATAAATCTGATCCTGTTCTGATTCCTCCTAATCACTGTCGCCTGGTGAAAATACCTGGTATTCCTGTCCCCCTCCATGATCCACTGAACCCTTGCCTTCTGTCTCCAAAAAATCTCCTGCTGTCTAAGTAGACCATCATGCAGAGCAAGTAAGGATCTAAGCTCCCCCACATCCTCATCTGACAGACCCCCTCCGCGAGCCTCCTGATCCTGTAACCTAACAATGGCCTCCTCTGACTCCTCAATCCTCCTAAAAATGTCTCCCACCTCCTCTCGATTCCATCTCCTCAGCCTTCTCCTCGCCAACTCCAACCTCCTGGACACCCGGTACATGGCATCACCCCTCACTGGAGTGCTCCACGCCTCCCTGACCATCTCCCATGAACGAGGGTAAGAGAGCCATATCTTCTCGAACCTGAATGGGGGGTGCACCGGAACAAAGGCATCAGTGCTCATCAACAAGGGACAGTGATCAGATGCAATCCTGGGTAAGTGAGAAACGCGATGATCCGGGAACCTCTGGACCCATCCAGCTGTCGCACAAGCTCTATCAAGTCTCTCCCAAACCCTGGCCGGACCCTGTTGATTATTGCACCATGTAAACCTTGGACCTGTAAATCCCAAGTCAATCAACCCATTTGTAGTCAAAAAATCCTCGAATTCCTTAACCTTCCTCTCGTGGGAGAAAGGCTTACCCCCCATCTTCTCCTGAGGGTCGACAATACAATTAAAATCACCCGCCATCAGAAAAGGGAAGCCCTGAGCAACCAACTGCGATGCCTCCTCCCACAACCGTCGCCTCTCCCTGAAGTCAGTACTCGCATACACCGCCGCAAGAACCCAGGGATCGTCTGTGCCCTCCGAGATCACCAGGATCACCTCTTGGCCACAAACATGAAACGGATCCAATCTACACGACTCCAGCCTCCACGTGACAATTATCCCGCCCGACAATCCACGGGACTCCACTGCATAGAATCCCCATGACCGAGGGAGCACTCTCCTTGCCTTCTGAAGGCTCCTACCCGATAAACGGGTCTCAAATAGAATACAAATTTCCGGTCTGTTCTGTAGCACAAACCTCCGGAACGCCGGGGCAAAAGAGGGCTTCCCCGCACCTCGACAATTCCATAGGAGGACCTTCATTGTTCACCCATGGTAATATCACAACCCACCATCCCGGGGTTGCACTCATGAAACTCCACCTCATTCTCAGCTCCCTCACTAACCAATCCTCCTCTGTTCACCTTCCTCACCACACCCTTCAATTGATCCAAGGCACAGAGGGGAACATCACTGGTCTCCGGCACGGGACACCCTACACGAACCACCACCTCATTCCCAGGTCCGTCACAAGCCGATGCCGATACTCCTGTATGCACCCTCTCCACAGCGGTCTTCAGTTGGTCCAAGGCTCGGAGATGAGCACCACCAGCCTCCGGCTGAACCTCCTGGCCCAACGCCATTCCTCGCTCTGGTGCAGGAAGCACCGGCCCTCTATGCAGTCTGCTACCTGAGTCCTCGCTCTGGCCACCCCCCACACCACAGGGTCTGGAGGACTCTCCCATATCCGGCAGCACAGGGAGCTTACCCCGATCCACCTGTACCGCTGTGGCCACCGCAGACGGAGGTTGGTCGAGCGGCCCAACCGCACCCCCCATCCCCACCAAAGGACACGGCCCTACCTTCTTCCTTGCCAGCCGTGCCGCCTGATCAACTGCCAGCTCCGGGGCCAACGCCGTCACAGAGAGGGACCGGACCAGGGTCTTCCCAGTCGCCCCCATCACCACCCGCCGAGAGGGACCACCGCCTTTGGACTCCCGCTCCGCCCTAGGAGGCCGACCAAGCACCGCCGAGAGGGGCGGAGGGGAGCTCTTGCTCCTCCAGCGGCGGCTACCCCCCGACCTCTCCTTCCTCAAAGAACCAATCCCTCCCCCGGGGGAGGCCGAGCGAAGCAACCCCTTAGAACTAACAGGGCTTCTGCTTCGTTTCATCGGGCTCCGACCCGTTCCGCCGAGTTCATTGGTATCATTCTTGACCCCGAGAATGAATCCCACCTCGCCCACATCATCAGACTCGACCCCATCCCGAACAAGATTGGGTCCCGCGTCACCCACAGTCCGAGTCGGCACTGAGTCGATTCCACCCGAGCTCAGACCTGGATCCGACACAGCTGCCGCACCTTCGGCCTGGCTGGGGCAACTCGGGCCGCCCTTGTTGACACCTCCGCCGGCTTCCGAGACGTCCTTCTCCGGCGTCCTTCGGCGAGCAACCTTGGTGGGCTTTTGCCACCCATCAAGGTCGATCGGGGAAGATCCCGCACCATCCCTGTTCACGCCTGGCTTCTGACCGGAACGGGGAGAGGTAGGTGCCGCACTCGGACCACCCCCTGGCTTGGCCGTCATCTTCCTCCGTGCCGACCCCTTAGCCGCCCACGGCGCCCGTACATGCCCCATAACCATCCATGGGCCGAACAGCGGTGGATCCCCCGGTTCACCACCGCCCCCATTCACCTGAGCCGACG
Organism: Phoenix dactylifera; assembly: GCF_051530095.1. Classification (NCBI taxonomy): domain Eukaryota; kingdom Viridiplantae; phylum Streptophyta; class Magnoliopsida; order Arecales; family Arecaceae; genus Phoenix; species Phoenix dactylifera. The sequence goes on along the minus strand of NC_143201.1, from coordinate 26,431,306 downwards.
GCCTCGGGGGTTCCATCCCATCACCATGAGTCTCCCCTTCTTCCGCCACCTCGACCTCCGGGATGGAAAATGCACAGTTCGCCATCGGATGCCCGATCCGCCCGCATCTGGAGCAGGGAGCTGGCAGGTTTTCATAGATGAAATCCTGCCAGAAAACCTCCGCAACCCCCATCGATGACCCCCTCACTAGAGTGCCCGGTTTGAGAGGAGCTGAGCAATCCACAGCAACCTTCACTCTGGCAAATCCACAGCGCCTCCCCTGCTCTGTGACCCCATCCAAGGCCAGAGGAGTACCAGCCGAGGCAGCAATCCGCATGATGGTCGCCTTCTTCCAGTAATCCAAAGGCAACCGAGGCATGCGGAGCCAAACGACCACCCGACTGAGTCCCTCGTCGCCCGGAATGAAGTTAGGACGCCACCGGTCCATTGCAAGAAGCTGACCGGCCACCATCCAAGGACCGCTCGCCAGAGCAGCTTCCCGATCAGCCTCGTTCTCAAATCGGACAGCGAAGAACCCGTCCGTCAACAAGAAACACTCCACCTCGTATCCCAGGCGCCCCACCCTTTTGATTTCCTTCGCCACCCAGTCCGCCGGAACATACCTCCCAAGACTTCTCACCAAGATCGTAGAGTTCCGCCACTCCGAACGACTTCCCTCCAGCTCCTCCTCCGGGACGTCCACCACCTCAGCGAACCTTCTCTGCAGCAGTTCCAACACCCTTGGGGAGGGACGATAGGAGGGCCCATATTGCCTCCGCGGCTCTCCCTTGGCCACATCTGCCCATGAGCGGCCCTTCTCCGCAGCCCCTGAGCCTAAGCCCTTCGGCATCTCAGCTTCCGGCGCCGCCGATCCACCCCCCGAATCAGTCATCCCCACACACCCCCACCTATTCGACAGAATACCCCAAAGACCCCCTCAGAGAACGCGAATATTGATGCACCCGCTCTCCACTCTTGTTTTGCTGGTATATATTTCATAGGTCTCCCAGGGAATGTTTCTTCTTGGATAGGTCCTTAAAACAGCCGAAACCAATCCGCGTACTTGGCGTCCACATTATAATGCACCTTGTGCGACGTGCACAAAACAACAACTTTCTGCTTCGAAAAGGAGCAGTAGTCGGAAGGTCGGCACCACCCCGTAGTCCCCACAAAGGGGAGGTTTCTTGTTGGATCCTTGATCTATATACTTAAAACAGATGAAACTAATCCTCGTACTCGGTGTCCACATTATAATACACCTTGCTGCGACCTGCACTTGTAGGAATATTTTATATGGATATCATCCTCAGATCAAAAATAATATAAATAGAGAGATTAAAATTACCATATTTAGTTGCACCATAATGATTCTCCATTACTGTAATCCCAAATTACCTATATTTCTTAAATTATCATCAACCCAGTAATAGAATATCTATCATTGAGGTCAGAAACCTAAAATGACCTCAGGACAGTAATTTTGAGCTAAAAATTGAGAACAAAAATGCTACTCAATTCAGCAAAAAAAAATCAATATACTATTAATATATTATGTCAACATTATATATATATTGTATTATATTGATATTATATATTATATTTATAATATTCAAAAATAATTTAAAATTATAGTAGAAATATATTATTATATTTTATATTTATCTAGTGAAAGTATTTGCCTTATTTTCCTAACTGAAATAATTATTAGTATTAAAAAATAACATAATATAAGTATATAATAAAAATATTAATTATATAATAATAATTAATGTATTTTTATAGGATCAATATTTTATAGAACTAATAAATATATTTTATAGATATACCAAGGATAATTTTGGTATTATATGGTGAGTAATCTTTAATTTCCATGAAATACCAAATAAGTTACTCGTGTATACCTGAAAATTTTTAATGACTGAAACATATCATACCAAATACGGTAATTTTAAATAATTAAAAATCAGATTATCCGAAAATAAAGATCACCAATGACCTAAGATCATCTTGATGATCCTATTTGGATCACCAAAGACCATTCGTGATTTGGCAGGATGTACTAACGTTAGAGTTATATGAATTGCCGTTTTCATTAAAAAAAAAAAAAAGCCCATCCGTAAGTATATATTATATAATGCATTCTATATTTTATTCAAAAAGCTGTATAAACTATGGTATCACGAGTTGATGATATGATCCACTTGGAAATCATTGAACCTGCTATATCTGTTGCCCGTGTCGGTCTACAGTAGAAACAATATGTGGCCGATACTTTTGTAATAATGTCCATGAAGATAAACCATGCACATCAGAGTCACCCATTATCCATCGGATCTCGTTCACATAGAAGCTGGTCTATGTCACCTAATGCATGTATCTTAACAAAAGTTTTAACACCACCTTGAAGGAACTTATATGCTCTCTCTCAAGAGGAAAACTAGTTTATTCCTCCGAGGATATCCATCCGAATGTGACCTTTCTCCTTGGTCAATACCTGACATTTTTTTTGGGGGGTAGAATAAGGATGGCGTATTTACACCCACTCCTCATAACGCCAAAACGACACCAATTCGCTGACGCACGGACCCTAACCCAGATGGTCTCCACGTATCTCCGCGTGACGATAACGATTCCAGAGAGCGAGCGAAAGGGTAATTTCGCCAATAGCATATATTTTAGTGCGACGATGACGGGTAGTTCTAAATACACCCCCCCCCCCCGATTGCTCAGGACACCCCCCAAAAACCAAAAAAAAAATACCCAAACTAACCTTTAGTGTAATTACCATATTGCCCTTGAAATTTTCTCAGTACACCCCCCTTCCTCCTCCTCCATCTCCTCCTCCGTTTCGTTTTGAAAAGGAAAAAAAAAACCACCCCTCAAACCCCCCTTAAACCCCTCGATCCATTTACATCGTTTAGGCGATCTTTGAAGGAGATTTAAGCCCCATTCGAAGCATGGACAAGCAACTAGTGATTTGGGACGAAGAATCGGCCGCAAAGGTACGTGTTCCACCTTGTTTCGAAAGTTTTTTTTTTCACGGTTCGTGCTCCGTTCGGCACTGGATCGCCGAACAAAAGGCTTCTGTTCGGCTGCATAGTGCCGAACAGAAGCCTTCTGTTCGGCAACGCTCTACCGAACAGAAGGCTTCTGTTCGGCTGCACAGTGCCGAACATAAGGCTTCTGTCCGGCACACTGCAGTCGAACAGAAGGCTTCTGTTCGGCACTCTGCAGCCGAACAGAAGCCTTCTCGTGCCAAATCGCGTGCCGTGCTGAATTTTGTGCCGAACAGATCCTCTGATTCATTAATTCTTGATGATAAATTATTTTATATGTAGGGCTATGCTACAACCGAATCTAGTATAATTGGATCAGAATTTGTACTGGATTACACAAGCGAATTTACAACTTACGAGGTATTATAATATATTGTGCAATTTTGTATTAGTTTAGCGAGCTATTTTTACAACTGTGTACTTACATAAATTGTTTAATGTATAGATCTTCAAGAGTAGAGAGGACTTGTGTAATTGGTGTCGTGAAGCTGGGAGGCGAAATGGTTTTGTTGTTGTAATCAAATCATCCGATGCAGGTACCATTTCTAAGAAACCCAGAATTACGTTAGGTTGTGAGAGGGGTGGGACGTACCGAACCACAAAAGAAAAGCGAATAAAGACTGCCTGTGGGACAAAGAAGTGTGGATGCCCTTTTGCATTAAGAGGAAAGAAATTGGATACTGCGGATGATTGGATATTACTGGTCGTATGTGCACAATCATCCCGCTGCAGAGAATCTGGAGGGGCACTCATATGCAGGGAGATTATCTGAGCAGGAGACGGAATTGTTAGTGGATATGTCGAAGAGTTTGGTTCGTCCAAAGGACATATTATCCACATTGAAGGAAAGAGATGCCCTCAATGTTACGACTATCAAGACTATCTACAATGTACGTCAACGGTTTAAGGTTGCAGAGAAAGCCGGGAGGTCTGAAATGCAACATCTATTAGGTAAATTATCAGAGGCTAAATATATTGAGTGGCATAGGAATTGTACTAATACGGATGTTGTGCATGACTTATTTTGGGCACACCCTGGCAGCATTGATTTGTTCCGTGCATTTCCCCGTGTGTTGATAATGGATTGCACGTACAAGACGAATAGGTATCGTCTTCCGCTCTTAGAGATTGTGGGGGTGACATCTACTGACATGACATTTTCAGTTGCTTTTGTATACTTAAATTCTGAGGGGGAAAAAAGCTATACTTGGGCATTAGAGAGATTGCGCAGTGTCATAGCTGATGATGTTTTGCCTGAGTTGATTGTTACAGATAGAGACTTGGCTTTGATGAATGCAATTCATAGAGTATTTCCTACTGCTAGACATTTATTATGTAGATGGCATATTAGTAGGAATGTTTTGGCCAAGTGCAAAAAAATTTTCGAATTGAAGGAGAAATGGGATAAATTTATTATGAGTTGGAATGTATAATGCTGTCCTCCACGGAAGACGAGTATAATGATCGCTGGAGTGCACTACAGAGAGAGTTCGGTACCTATCCAGATGCACTACAGTATGTGTCAGATACTTGGCTGAGCAAATACAAGGAAAGATTTGTTGCGGCGTGGACTGATACATGCAGGCACTACGGAAATGTGACGACAAATAGGTATCACAAATAAAGACTCATTTAAATTTAATTTGCCTCAATTCTTATATCTAACTTTCATTTGTTTACTAGGGTCGAGAGTGCACATGCAAAGCTCAAAAAGCAGCTTGGATCAAGCCAAGGAAGTTTCGAGTCATCTTGGACTAGAATACATGGATTGATTGAGTTGCAGCACAGCTCTGTTAAAGCCTCATTGGAGAAGAGTTTATTGGTAGTGCAGCACAACTTCAAGCCAGCTGAATTCAAAGAGTTGCGAGGTTTCATATCTATAAGTGCGTTAAATCATGTCCTCGCCCAATCGAAACGAGCCAATTCAGTTGGGTTTGATGATTCAAATTGTGGGTGCGCTATTCGACGCACACATGGTATACCATGTGCTCACCAGATTGCGCGGTACAGGGTGGAAGGTCGGCCCATTCCTCTCGACTGCATAGATCCTCATTGGAGGAAACTTGATATTCTGCCTACCCCCCCCCCCCCCCCCCCCCCCCCGTGCAGCCAATTCAGTTGAGTTGTGATGCAGAGTTAGATTTGATTGCGCTACGATTCAAGAAGTTAGATGGGGCTTCTCAATTGCAGATGATCAAGAAGTTACGAGAGATTGCAAGTCCAGATAGTACACCTCTTTTAGAGCCTGCAAAACGGAAGACCGGTTCACGTGGGCGCGCTTCACTGAAGGTTGATACGTCTACTCGACGTGACCCGTCTGCGTTTGAGTTGGTTCTATCTGGACAGGATAGTTATTCACCTGGTGTTGAGAAAGTTACCATCCGCAATCCATCTACTCAGATTCAAAAGAGACGGCCCAAGCAAAAGGTAAGTACCAAATATTTATTTCCTTACAATAGGTATCACAACGTCTACGGGACGGTCCGTGCCGTGCCGGTATGTCATGTGCCGATACGGGACATGTCGGGACGTGCCGTGCCGAGATGTGCCGATACGGGACATGTCGGGACGTGCCGTGCCGAGATGTGCCGATACGGGATGTGCCGTGCCGAGATGTGCCGATACGGGATGTGCCGTGCCGAGATGTGCCGATACGGGACATGTTCTGCCATTGTTACATATTTTCTATCATTTGATATTATTTGCAGATTTTTCGTACTAGAGCCCAGTCACATACGCCCATTATCTATATTGATGCTATTCCTTCTGCCTTGAGACCATACATCCAGCATATCAAGGATGTAAAAGCTGATGGGAATTGCGGATTTAGGGCAATAGCTGACTTACTGGGATTTGGAGAAGATGACTGGGTGCGTGTTAGGAAGGATTTATTGCAAGAGTTGCAATGTCATTCGGACCACTATCGCACATTATATGGTGTGGAAGGGACGATTGCTGAGATCACTCATGCATTATCATATTATGATGATTGTCCACCATATGACAGATGGATGACTATGCCGGACATGGGTCATCTTATAGCATCCTGCTATAATGTTGTCCTATACCATCTCTCGTTGCAACAATGTCTGACCTTCCTACCTCTCCGTTCTGTGCCAGTACCTCTTCTATCCCGCAAAGATATCGCTATCGGATTCGTAAATGGAAATCATTTTGTTGAGGTACTACGTTCACAACACTTGCGAATATTTAATTTTGCTTATTTAATTTTGCTTATTTATAATTTTGTAGCTATTAATATTTTCTTATTTCTAATTTTGAAGGTGTTCTTGTTGCCGGGACATCCCGTTCCGCCAGTAGCGACCAACTGGCGAAAATATCATCTTCCTTGTGCTACCGGATGGGAAAATTCATATGAAGCACAGATTCAACAGTTCAAAGAGAGCATCTCACCTAATGTTATAATTAGCGAGACAGTAGAGTTAGATTGATTATTTATATATGTACAATTTTTGAAAGTTGTAAATTTTTTGGGGCTCTTAGAGTCATGTACTGTGAAACTCCATCATCAGCTGGGAATACATATGACGACTGTTGTTTCCGTTGAGATTTCAGATGTAAACAGAAACATACTTAAGAGCTGGTGGGAGCAAACAAATCAAACAGGGGAACTAATAGACCTTTCTGATGTACAAGAACTTAACGGTGACAAGCTTGAGCAGATGATTAACACATTTGTTGGAAAAGAGGGCTCTGTGATGTTCTTGGTTAAGAGGTTAATCGGCTGCCCTCTCCTTGCAAGGCCAGGTCTTGCCACTGGCACCCTCTTAGGCTTTGCTGCCTTTTTTGGAGGGGAACTTTGTCCAGGGTCAGCTTTGATTGGAACAACATTTGGAGGTACCTCAGGGGGAGGTGGAGGCAGAACATCAGTCGTATCAGATTCAGGGTCAAACCCCCCACGGGACTCCATCTCCTCAGGGGGAGGTGGAGGCAAGACAGTAGAGTTAGATTGATTGTTTATATATGTACAATTTTTGAAACTCCATCATCAATATAAATCAAAAAATATCTGTCTTCGCATTGTTAGATTGATTGTTATGTGCACTGTTATATTTATGTAAAATAGAACGGGCCAGGCTTTACAAAGATTACACGTAAATGTACCAAAAATATATATTTTTCATTAATATCAAAGGCTTTACAAAGATTACAAAGGCTCCATCATCAATCCCTATGACGCCATCGTCGACGCGTGTACTGCTGTACGTCCGAATGAGAGGGTCCTGGATCCAAATGAGAGGGTGCTGTACTCGGGCCAGGCTCATCACCCAGAAGTACCTGATGCATCTGAGAAATAGCATCATATAGGTGCCCGGCACCTAGTGACGTAGCCTCTGAGGGACCCATCCGTACAATGTCGGTACTGATACCGAGTGCAGCTGCATTACGCCGCCGGTGCATGTCAGCATCATCATGACCTCCCCTAGCTCCAGAATGAGTACTCGAGCGCAGATGAGGAGGCTGAACTGCAACGTGCGTGATACGGAGATACCACTCCATGTATCCCGGTACGCTGTCTGATGGCCGGGTAACTGGGTGGCTCCTGCTCGCCTGGCTCAGCACGTGGTCCTCCCACCGCTCCCAAAGCTGATCCATATAGGAGTAATGTATCCGGTACGAGCCTGCTGTGGAACCTCTGTTGGCTCGCGTAGGGGCTAGTGGCGCTCGAGGGATGGTCTGAATACGACCAAACTGTCTAAGAACCCTTTCTGGATGATAGGGTTCTACGATATCAAGGCACTTGATGGAGCCACTAAAAAATGCGACGGGTATATATGGGCGATCTCCCCGAAGCCGATGATGGGGATCCCAAATAACCTGTAAAACAAAAGGTCCATTTCAGTTTTATACTATATCGCATATTAAATGTACTGACAAACACAAGCAAATGGTAATATGATACGTACCTCATCGATGCTCAAAAGGTCCAATGACTCACGTAGAACCACTAAATGGTCCATCGTGGTACGGGATGGAGTACCGGGCATTCAGCGGTGCACGCGGGGACTGGCATCAGTATACTCGAGCGACGGGTGAGGACTGAGTGCTGGAAAATGCTCATAAATCCATGCCTGCAGAAGCGTCATATAACCACTGATCTGTCTCACTGATGACCTCGACGCAATCCCCAACTGCCGATACAAATATGCTAAGGCAGCTGTACCCCAGGCATATGTGCTCACCCTATCCAGATCCCGCAGTAAACACAGATACGCTATAGGCACCCTGGTCCCACTCTTATCAGCAAAGAGTGTGCAGCCTAACAAAAATAACAAATAGGCTCGTGCTGCACACTCTATCCTCTGCTGCCTGTCTCTATCAGATACAGAGTGAAACTGAGTCCTCAGCCACTCCATCCTCACAGACTGACCGCGCGATGACAGTACCTCCTGACGTGCGTCTCCAGCTGACACCCCCAACAACTCCACAAGTAGCTCCTCAGCATCCCGATCACTCATCCTCTCAGGAGAAACTGATACTGAGGAACCTGCGACAGGAATCCCTAAAATGGCGGATACATCATCCAACGTGATAGTGATCTCGCCAAATGGTATATGGAAAGTGTTCGTCTCGGGCTGCCATCTCTCTACGAAGCCCGAAATCAGAATCTTATCGATGAATCGATAAGAGCACTGTACTAACTCTACGAGGCCCGACTGCCTCAATAGTGCTCTGAACCTGGTATTTGGTTGGTTTGAAGACCACCACTTCCATTCACCAACCTTGGCAGTATGGTTCATGCACTTTAGTGGAGCTCGTTCCTGTAATATAAATGTATAATTACTACTACTTTATAAAACATCAATAAACAAAATATAATGCTATAACAAATAAACAATACCTGTTGCCTCCAGATGGAAGCTGCTATATGCGTCCTGAAACTGATCAGGACGGACTCATCCTCTGGACCTCCTGGACATGGTCCAACGGACTCATCGTCTTCGCCCCTAGCGGGCATATCATCATGCTCTGACTCAGGAGAGTCCGATGGCATATGAGCAGGCTCGGGAGAAGCAATTCTAGCACGACGTCTCCTAGCTGACGCCGTAGGTCTAACTCTGGCGGGACGGGGATCCATGTCTGAAAATATAGAAATTCAATGTTAGGCTATATCAAAGAAAATAATTCAATTGCATACATAAATGTTCGGCACAAAATTCAGCACGGCACGCACCAGAACCCTTCTGTTCGGCTGCACAGTGCCGAACAGAAGCCTTCTGTTCGGCTTCACAGAGCCGAACAGAAGGCTTCTGTTCGGCTGCACAGAGCCGAACAGAAGGCTTCTGTTCGGCTGCTCAGAGCCGGACAGAACCATTCTGTTCGGCACCGTGCAGCCGAACAGAAGGCTTCTGTTCGGCACCGTGCAGCCGAACAGAAGGCTTCTGTTCGGTTGAGTGTTGCCGAACAGAGGGCTTCTGTTCGGCACTGTTCAGCCGAACAGAACCCTTCTGTTCGGCGATCCAGTGCCGAACGGAGCACTGGAGGCGGGGGGGCGGGGAGCTACCTCGACGTGGTCGTGGAGGCGCCGGCGAGGTGCTCGTTGCTCGGGAGATGGCTGGGGAGGTGGTTCCGGGAGAATGCCGGCGACGAGAGGGAGAAGGGGAGAATGCCGGCGACGAGAGGGAGAAGGGGGAACGGGGGGGTTTTGGGCGAGGGAGAAGGGGGAGACGGAGGGGGTTTGGCCGCCGGCGAGGTGCTTGAGGTTCTTGAGGCGAAGTTTTTTGGGGGGAAGGGAGAAGCCGGCTGGAGTGGAGTTTTGGAGGGGAAGAGCGGGGTTGGGGGGGGGGGGTTTGGGGGGTGTAGAGAGCAATTTAGGTGAGGGGGTGGGGAGGGTGAAGGGTAATTTAGGATTTTTTAATTTTTTAGGGGTGTCCTTAGCAAATGGGGGGGTGTAGAGAGTATTTAATTTTTTTTTAATTTTTGGGGGGTGTCCTGAGCAATCGGGGGGGTGTATTTAGAACTACCCGACGATGACCTCTCCAAAGGCGTTTAGACCCAAAACAAAGACAGATTTGTTTCAGAGAAAGGACGGCTGCCGACTAGATGACTGCATATATGGTTAATCATTTAGAAAGTATCTTATAGTCAGAAAAGAAGGAGTTACCTCGGGCACTCCGTGAGCTTGTATTTTTTATTTTTATTGAATGTATTCGTACACATATTGTACAATAAATCCGTCAAAAAAAAATAATCTAGTATATTTTTCTATCTTTATCAGCTAACTTGAACTATCGAGGCCGATATGAATGTCTATGATCCAGCATGATTTGCAGCAATCTACACGAGCTAACAATAGTATCTTGCTTGCATATTTTAGAATATATCCTGACATTAGCATGCAACAATTTCAAGGAAGTCTAGGTGATTCAAGCTTGACCATGCATCATCTAGCATCTTCAACTAAAATGTGCAATTTTCTTTAGAAAATACAGCTTGAAGTTTCTCATGCACTCTTTTTTAGTGAGAGGGGAGACACTTGAAGTACTTGAAATCTAAATAATCTAATTCCATAAGAGTCTGAATTGGCAAGAGAGGCCAGCTTAAAGAAATGGAATCCCCGGTGTCATAGTTATCATTAGCATGCTGCTTGGCCAACCAATCCACCTCATCTAAGCTTTAATTTGTATGGAAGAAGCCTATTCTAGCTTATTAAGTGCTGAATACTTTTTTTTTTTTTTGTGAAGAACATGACACACAATACTATTTGAATCATGTGAAGAAATGTTGTATTTTGTTTCGTTATGCTATTTTCTCATTTGAAACTTGATATTCTTTACCAATGTCATTGCTGATACAGCACTCATGTGTTAAATATTGATTAAATTTATACTAATTAATTTTTGAGCACACGTTGGTTATCCACCACCTCTCAAGTTTGAGTATAAGATATCAATTATTATGATAATTTACTAAATATCATTATTTTTGAGGAAAAAGACGTAGTATCCTCATAATTTTAACAAAGATTATATATTAGCATAATATCATGGAGTATTAAAATCAAAGCACTCTATCTAGTTCATACATGCATTAGAAGCATATCAATTGTACTTTAAAAGATGTCAAGTCTAGTTTTTTAAAATCAAGATAACCTTTTTCAAGCTTATAACTAGATATATACTTGAGCAAGCATTTTGTTAATAATTATCACCCTATTTAGATCAATATGTGCATTGACAAATGTGTTTTCCCTCCTCCTCCGCCTTTATTATGGTTGATTTGAAATCTAAAATATTGAAGAAGGATCCAAGAGGAGAGTATTTAGTTCAATTGGTAAAGTTAGCAAGAATTCGCCATTTTAATCTCAGCTTAAATTTTATTTTTACCATAATTAATTATCTCAAGGAATATGGATAGTCTTTGCTCGAAAAAAAAAAGTTTGGACAGATATGCCAAAGATATTAGATATTTTGCATTGTGAAAAACTAAGTACAACCACCGAGGTGGTAGTACGGTTGGAATGTGATTAAGATTCTACTGAAGTGGTCCAGGTTCAAAATGCGCGGGCATCGATTAAATGCGGAAACCGGATGCCTCCCGTCTAGTTTGTCCAGTGGAGTCGCCATCTGATCCGCCGGTATTTAAGTGATGCTGGTATAATGTACTCACATGTGAAAGGAGCTGTTATGCTGGTAGGATTCTAGTGGGGGTTGCTATGCGGGTGAGGTTCTCTTTTTTTATTTTTTTATTTTTTAAGAGAAAAAAAACCTAACTAAGTACACAGACAAATCCCGTTAAAGGGGGCCGCTAGTATTTTGGATGGCTTCAATATAAAACCTTGGGTGTCAGTGCATGCCATGTCTTGATATATTATCCTTCTCGAGTGGAGGCTATCATGTCGCAGAAATATAAACTCCCCTCAAAATGATATAAAAATTGCTTTTTTGTCATTAGTCCACCAATAAGACTGCTACATGCACCTCTTTTTCAATAGCAATTAGCAAGTAGATCGATTGGCAAATATTTCAAGGTCAGGAATGACTCGAAATGAGAAGATCAAAAATTATAAATTTATATAGTTGTTATTGAAACTTTAACTAAAAACACAAATGAAAAATAAAAGTTGTTGAAAAAACTTTTTTTCCAACCATTTTGTTTTTTAGACCGGTCTGGCCTTTTTTTTTTTTTCTATGCTTATTTTGTCTTAGGAGGCTAGTTTAGCTGTATAAATTTTATAACTTTATGGTGTACTCATAAATTAGCTAGTTTTTATTTAGAAGATTATAATTTTTTTGACCGCTGCATTTTTTATTTTTTAAATAATTTAACATATTTTTTGTTATAAAATAATACGTTCACTTAAGATAAAAAATATATATGTCTACTCGACTGCAAGCATGAATAACGGTGACAAAAGCATTGACTATTAAGGTCGTTTGAAAAAGCATTAACTATTAATATATAAGCCTTTTCACATAATCCATAGACCTATACGAAGTCAGGGACAAAATATATTTTATTAATTCTCAAAGCCATCTTATTTTCACACCGCTTACAAACCCACCGATCACGCATATACCACCGTCGAACGTAAAAGAGCCAAGAAAACCGGCTATCAACACTTAAAAAAAAAGAGAAAAAAAGAAAACCGGCTATCCCCGGTCCCCCCGAGCCCTACAAACCCTGCACCGGAGCCGTTATGGGAGTAGGCCACCAAGAAAAAGGGCGTGAAAATATAAGCCAAGAAGACGGAGAGGCGGGCCTCTGTGGCGAGTGTATTTTAATGGCCTCCGCGTCCTCCTCGATCCCCCTCAATCCTCTTCTTCGTACCATTCGCCTCTTCTCCGTCTTTTCCAACGACAGACTCTCGCTCCTCGAAACAGCTCCGCGGATTTAGAGAGGGAAGGATAGATAGAGAGAGGGTGGGAGGTTGTCGGCGCTCATCCCTTCTCGTGCTCCGCGTCCACTGAGCTCCTATTCTCCTCGGCCTCTATCGCTCCCAATCCCAATATTATTCTCTTCTCTTCTTCTTTCTTGGATTTTAACCTTTCCCCTCTTCGTTTCTTCCAAGAAGTCATTTTTGTTGAAGGTGAGAGGGAAGAAGGGGAGAGATGAAGTACGTATTGGTCACAGGGGGCGTAGTTAGCGGGCTGGGGAAAGGGGTGACCGCTAGCAGCATTGGAGTAATCCTCAAGGCGTGCGGGCTCCGGGTCACCTCCATCAAGATTGGTAATCTTGTTTCTTTTACCGTGGATGATTCATCCTGGTTGCTTTTTATATCTTCAACTCTGCTTTGAACAAGAAAGTAAGGTTCTTTTCTCGTTTCTTGTGGTTTAGAGGTTTTAGCGAGTTTAATCTTTTGTTTTATCTAATAATCCGTGGATGTGGTTCTTTGTATCTTGAAAGATTTGTGTTTTTTATTTAGGAATCTATGAAGCATTTTGGTATTTTGTTGCCTGCGGCATTGCAAGATGGGATTTTTGTTCAAGATTGGATCTTTTTTTTCTTTTTTCTTTTTCCTCCTATGTTTAATTTTATGTCATTGGAGCTAATCGATAATTTGTTTCTTTCTTTACTTTTATTTAATCTTCTCTGTGCTTTGATGCATTTTGATACGTGCTCTTAATTTCTGTACCAAAGAAACATTATGTATTTTTCTGTTTTGCGAATTGCAAGATTGGCTTTCTCTTCTTCTTGGTTTTATTTCATCTCTTTTGGGTAATTTATTTCTTTATTTATTTTACGTTTTCTCTAATTTCTCCGTGCTTTTAAATACCTTTCATATTTTTTGGTTAACGTGGCTCTACGGGACCCTAATGAGTCCACGTCTTTTCTCTTAATTTGATTACTTCCCTTTAGTTCCAAACTGTCACAGTTTATTCTAAAAAACGTTTTAGCCTTTCAGATTTTCTGTCCCCAAAGTCGTTGCTTTCTTGTAGAAAACTTTAGGATTTTGTAGTTAATCATGCTCCTCCTTATCTTGAGAAAAACTAGTTCACGCTGAAGCAAAGTAAGGAAAGAAGAGAAAGAGATGAAGTGGTAGAGCGTTTTTTTTTCTTCCATTTTTTCATTTCAGTATGTTATATTTCTTCTGGTAGAGATAGTAGAGAGGAGAATGATACTTGTCATATGGTGTAATTCTTGATTTGGCTCCATGCTGGGTCACGGGGATGCACCTTTTTTTATCCTAGTTTGTCCACCTTGACTCGAGTGAAAGAGGAGAAGATTGCAGTCAGCTCAAAAATGGTCGAGTATGGAGTACTTCGTATTTTTCTCTTTGTATCACTCTGGCCTACAGTTTTACTGTTTCTTCTGTTCATGGACATTTCTTCAAGTTTTTAGAATTTAATTTTATATGCCTGATGGATTGGAAAGCAGTTTCAACATTGTTGTCTCCTCCCCTGTCTGGTAATTTTTCTGTTATGGTGGTTTGCTGAATGGTGATGCATGATTTTACCATTGACATGTGCAGATCCATATTTGAACACTGATGCAGGAACTATGTCCCCATTTGAGCATGGGGAGGTGTTTGTTTTAGATGATGGAGGCGAGGTAAGGAAAGCCCTGAGATTGTATTTGTTTTAGGCCTCTTCACTATAAGGGGTTTCTGAAGTTTGGCATCATTCTTGATTCTTCTTTCCAATCATTCTATTGTTAAGTTCAGCTGGTGGTATGGTGTAGGATTTTTTTTAGTTATCATAATCATGATCTCTTATCTAGCAACACTTTTAAAATATTTACATTTTTTAAGTTGTCATTAATCATGATTGATCATCTTATTTAGCTACACTTTTAAAATATTACCAACTCTATATCTCTCAAGTCTGAAAGCTGTAGTTTAGACATACCTTTTGAGTTCGCTAATTTTTCATTTATTGTCTTCTTGTTCCATAAAACTAACCTTGTTGCTGTGACATGTCCAGTTGATGGAAAACTATTTAGGCGAATCTCTATTTCTTTTGCTATCCTTCTACTTGGTCTAAAAAATTCCCAAAATAGAACTTGTTATCTTTGTCGGTGTTTCTCGGCTGAGTTTTTATTGACCCTGACATATGCTAGTTTTTTAGGTGGATCTGGATCTGGGAAACTATGAGCGGTTTTTGGATTGTAAATTAACTTGCGACAACAACATCACAACTGGGAAAATTTATCAGGTATTGCAAATTGCAATTATCAGCTCTTCTTCTTGAACTTGTATGTAAAATTTCTTGGTTTGTTATTTCAGATATTTGGTCTTACTAGAAGATATTAAAGTTAAAGTAGCATATATTGTACTTTCAAAATTCTCCATTCCAGCACATTTCCTGCCACATTTTATTGTAGTTTCTCAATTATTTCTTTGTGTGATCTATAGTTGGTCATTGACAAGGAGAGAAGAGGAGATTATCTTGGGAAAACAGTTCAGGTGTGCCTTAATTGTTAGCACCATTTTCCTGCTTTTATGTCTACTGGATCATTGAGGTCATATTTTAAATGGGAACCGTTGCCTGAGTACTTTTTCATGGTTCCTGTAAAGGTCGTGCCCCACATCACAGATGCCATACAGGAGTGGATCGAACATGTAGCTATGATACCTGTTGATGGCAAAGAAGGGCCTGCTGATGTTTGTGTCATAGAACTGGGTGGAACAATAGGTACCCTTCCTTTAGTTTTCTTTTAAAGGGAACAGCTTTCATTTCTTTCTATATTGATACATTTTGTTACTGCTTTCAATAGTCATGTAGGTGTGCTACAGCAGTCACCATCAGCATAATAACAGCATCATTCTTGATGCAGGGGATATGGAGTCGATGCCATTTCTTGAAGCTTTGGGTCGATTTTCTTACCGTGTAGGTCAGTGTTTATGCCTGCACATTCCGTTTTTATTTTTTTTGTAATTAAATATCGACTTGCTGTCTGCTTCTAGCACAGTGTGATTTTTTTTTTTTTTTGCCCTTCTTGGTTTAGGTCCTGGCAACTTTTGCTTAGTTCATATCAGTCTTGTGCCAATTTTAAATGTAGTAGGTGAACAGGTATGTAATTAGAATTTCTAACGCGATATTTATCCTGCAGAAATGTTTCTTGAATGAACCATTCTCTAAGAATCAGTAGATATTGTGACTGAACCTATTTTTCTCATGCAGAAAACTAAGCCCACCCAGCATAGTGTTAGGGGGCTCAGAGGATTTGGATTCACTCCAGATATTCTAGCCTGTCGTAGTGCAAAGGTACCTCTCTTATTTGCTTTTCTTTGTGTACCTATGATTTTCTATCCTTTTTGATGCTATTGTCATGGTCTCTGATCAATGTGTTGAATTTTCTGGCAGCCACTTGATGAAAATGTGAAGGAAAAGTTGTCACTATTTTGCCATGTTCCGGTATTGTAGTGCAACAAGATCATAGTTAATATGCCTTATTAGTAGGTGTATGATGGCATTCTTATTTTTTAAACTATGTCTGTTATGAATCATTTAAAATTCATTGCAGGCAGCTAATATAGTTACCCTCTATGATGTTGCAAACATTTGGCACATTCCTTTGCTTTTAAAGGTAGGTGATATTTTCTTTCTATTAAATTGTCTTTGCGTTACTGAAGTCGTAGTTTTACCCATTTGAACTGCCTACAGGAAGTTGGGGGACATTCAATTTAATTAGTCATGTGGTTTTTTTCTTTTCATTAGAACCAGGAGGCGCATGAAGCTATTTTAAGAAGGCTGGGCCTTTTAGGGTTTGTCCGTTAACCTCATCTGTCCATTTTAAACAATCGTATATTCTTGCACTTTGTTCATACAATTAATATCCATGAACTGTAGGTACAGTTACTTTTTTGGCTGCATAACAATTTTATCTCCATACTATTCAGTGTTGCTAGGGAGCCCAAGTTGGATGAGTGGATGTCTAGGGCTGAAACCGTTGACACGTTGCAAGATCCTGTGGGTTTCAAGAACTTATTTCTAGTGTTCAGGCTGTAGTTATATGTACTGATTTTTTGGTATAATTATATGTACTGTTGATTTGTGACATATTGGTGCCTTTTGTGGCCTACAGGTTAGAATTGCCATGGTCGGAAAATATAATGGTCTTTCTGATTCTTATCTTTCGGTATTGATGGTGAATTTCTTCTCAGTTATCTCTTTGTATACTGTTTTTTCATTCATATCTCTTTTCTATAGGTTTCTATTTGCATAAGATTATTTATGTCATGTTGATTCTGTTGAACTGTACAGTTGTCCAGACATGGCATTCAGCCCAGTACCTTTCTCTCCGAGCCCTACCTTCTACAATTCCCTTCTAGTGACATAAAATTACTCTTGGGGGACTGCTTTCATGTTAATGCTTGTGGTCTAAAATTTTTATTACGACTTCTCCTTTATATATATATGTATCATCCTTTTCTTAAGGAGATATGTTTCGAGGTTTTGGACATTGTCTAAAAAACAGTTTATGCTGCTGCACGTTCTGCCTCTGACTGCCCCTCACAGGGTTTAGGCTTTCTTTGTACGTGGATAGGCCCAACCATAGGTGCAAAAGTGGCTATCCTAAGTGTAAATTCGAAATATGTAGCCCTCTGCCTCCTTTCTATAATCTTCTCTTACTTTTCCTAATCTTTTACTGATTCCTCTCTAAACCCTTTGTAGGGTTTAGGCTACCTTTTTATGTGGCTAGGCCGCATCATAAGTGCAAAAGTTGCTAGCATAAGTGCAATCCCCAAATATGTATCCCTCTGCCTCCTTTTTTCCTAATCTTTACTGATTCATCTCAAAATTTCTACTTCTATTTATTATTATGCATATAATTATTATTTTTTTTAAAATGCAAACCACCTACCTAAGTGACCAATACAACTTAGAATTATAAAGTACCTCAACCACCTGCTTACCATGGCAATTTTTGTAATCTTGAATTTGGATAAGGACAGTCTTTAAGGAGGAACTGTTGATATTTCTGTGAATCTTGCATCACATGATTTAATTACTATGATATTCTGCACTACTCTGGCTTAATGATCTTATACTTCAAATGACACAGTATGTCTTAAATGCTGTCTGTTGTTCTCTTCCATATTTTTTCAGGAAAAATAACTAGTCTGATGCATTTGAATTAGAAATCAAGCTGGGATTTCCTTTTCTTCTTTTCTTTTTTCTTCCTAGGTTGTGGTAGTGACGACGGTGGTAGCAGCTAGAAAACAAAGCACCTCCTACTTGGGTTTGTTTTATCTCATGCAAGGCTGTTAAGATGCCATCTCTTGGGAGTGCCTGGTCCATTGATAATATGCATATTTGCTTGCTCGGAGTTAGCACACTACTTTATTTTAATTTGGTACCCTTACCAATAGATTGTCTGCTGCTTTCACTTGGTTATTCATTCTTATTTGATGCTTACTAGATGCTTAGTGTCATATTGAAACTAAAGGGCACATTTTAGATATTAAAGAACTCATGCTGTAAAGTGAGATGTAAAAGTTTGAATACCCAAGTGATGCTGCAAAAGTTTGGACATCCAAGTGATGGGGCTACTCAACAAAGTACTGCAAATATTCTTGGATGAATACATTTAGCACTCTTTAAGCCATATTGTACGCATGGAATTTGCTGCTTTGCGCAGATGAGAGAATCAATTCATATTATGTTTAATGGCTGTCTTTTCATTTATTTTAACATATAATTTCTTGCTGGAAGGATTCCTAGATATTTTATGGGGATAAGATCAATATAATTAGCTTGAATTGATTGTTTTTTTGGTTTTATCAGCCATCTGTTGGAACAGGTGGTAAGCCTCAAACGTTAAGTGTATACGGAAGTATTTAAATTAGAAACTATACATGTGGATAGGCAAGTTTGACTTTAAGTTTCCCTAGATTCCAATGTATATAGCATATTAGTTACTAAATACTAAATTATGGCCTTTTCATGCTAACGTAACTTGTACAAATCATTTCATTTGTTTACTTAGATGAGATTTAATTTCAATTTGTGTTGCATTTTGTGATGGTTGACCATATGGGCTTCAATAATGTATATGATGTTCTTAGATGGTGTGATTTTTCAAGTAGCAACTATAGATCCCATCAATCCTTTTAATCGTGACCTGTTCCAGGCTCTCGAACATGCTTCTATTGCTTGCCATCGGAAACTTGTAGTCGATTGGGTTTCTGCTAGCGACCTTGAAGTCATGACTGCAAAAGAGGTTTATTGTTTGATTCAGTCCTTGTATTTTTTTTTATTTTGTCTTTCTCAACTTATAGTATTGCAAATGTTTTTCCTATTCATTGTGTATAGGCACCTAATCTTTCTGAAAAGGCATGGAGTCGTTTGAAGGTGAGCTGCTCCTTTGCCTATGATGTTAGTGTTTTATAGCCAAACCACAATTCTATTACCATCGTTCTAAATCCTATTTGATTTTTCTTTATTATTTTCTATGTTTCTCTGGCAGTCTCTAAATAGTATTTCATCTCAGAATGCAGATGGTATAGTAGTTCCAGGTGGCTTTGGCGACAGGGGAGTGGAAGGGAAAATTCTTGCAGCAAAATATGCCCGAGAAAATAATGTTCCATATCTTGGCATATGCCTCGGAATGCAAATTTCTGTTATCGAGTTTGCACGTTCTATTCTCAACATGCAGGATGCAAACAGCAGAGAGTTTGACCCAGACACAAGAAGTCCATGCATTATTTTTATGCCAGAGGTCAACTTGGTTTTAGAACTATCTTCAAAAAGATTTGTTTATGTTTCAAAATGAATTTGATTATTTTGAGTCTTTCTGTATCATGATATGGGAGTGACATTTGCAGGGTTCAAAAACTCACATGGGAGGGACCATGCGACTTGGATCAAGAAGGACATTTTTCCATATTGCTGACTGCAAATCTGTAAAACTGTAAGGACTGAGACATGTCCTTAATAAACTTTACCTGTTTTTTGATGCATGCTTTGGCAGATTGAGTTAATACCTTTTCTTCTTTCAGGAAAAGAAAAAAAAAGGTTTGATTTATATTTTTTCCTCTCTCTGGTAGGTACGGCAATGTGAAGTATGTTGATGAACGACATCGACATAGATATGAGGTCTGTCTGATGGCATTGCTTTGTATAGCATTTCATTGGTTTTGTAATTACATGATTGTCTGGTATATATCTGTTGACTTCTGTTCTACTAGCAGTAAGAAAAGTTATATTTCTCTTTTGATGTTGGAAACTTTTTTTTCCCTGAGTACCACCACCATATATTGGAGCATTAGGTTCTTATATTATTGATTCATATATATATATTTATATTGTAATCCAGGTAAACCCTGATATGATCATGGAACTGGAAAGAGCAGGTCTTGCATTTGTAGGTAAAGATGAAACTGGACAACGTATGGAGGTATTCTGTGAATTTATGCTGTTGATTCTTTTCCTAATTTGTCGATGCCTTTGAATTGCTGATGGTTTTCTTTTATTCATTTTGGTTCTTGCAGATCCTTGAGCTGCCTTCGCATCCATATTTTATTGGAGTGCAGTTCCATCCAGAGTTCAAGTCAAGACCCGGAAAACCCTCAGCTCCATTTTTAGGTAATGTCACTTTCTCTTTGTGATGAGATGAGATGATTCTTATCTAATTTACTTTCATCAGAGGAAACCAAAAAAAGAGGCTGATTTTTATTATTTATTTATTCTTCTACATTTTAAAGCTCCTTTTTCACCTCTTTTAAGGTTATGCTTCAGAAAGATGCTTCTTCCCTAGATTCTTTGTGATTTCTCCTTTCTTTTAAATAGTCTCATTTTCCTTGAGTTAAAACAACACTAACATGGTAACTTGGAATTTTATCTCTCTGGGCACTTAAAAACTAAACCTGACACACAGGCAATTATTTAGTTTGACACAAAATTTGCTTGCACGATTTCATTTATGGACTTGCTGTACTGATATACATGTATCACCAATTGGGTTTTTTTCACGTTCTGAATGTGGTAGATTAATCAAAAATCAATACAATCGGAAAAAAGAACGTCACGTTCCTGGATATGTTTGCCTAATATAACACTGCTCCACCCTTTCTTTTAATATTTTTTTGCTTAGGCAAGTAATGCTGATTCCAAGTCGAGGATTATGCATGATTGACACCCAAGGTATATGCAAGGGTGTGTACACGTACTAAAGACTTCTTGAGAGTTTGTGACTCTTGAACTCAATCTGAGTGCAACAGATTCTTCTATTTGATTGCTATGTTATGTATGCTCTATTTACTGTAATAAGTATATAAACTTGAAATTTTTGTTACTTATTTGTCATAAGTAGTGCTTCAACTAGGATACACATAAATATGTAGATATTTATACACATGTTTGTCCACTTGAATTATCTTATTTATGGTTGAGAGAATCTGACACCTTGCACCTACTTTTGATACCGAGGCACAATGTGTGTGTTGTTTGATTAACATTACAATTTATAATTTACAGTAATGATTTACAATCTGCTATCTAAGTGTGCTAAAACTGGCATCATTCAACCAGATAATAAATATTATTTCTTCTCTCGTATTTATAAAATTTGCATTTGAAGAATTTGTTTTCTGTTAAAATGATGGTATGTACTGCATATGAATGACTCCTCAAGTTGAGATCTTTTGGTCTGGCCATTTTAAAAGTTACTTTGTTCTCTGGTTCTAGTATCATCTTGATAGCCATCATTATATTATGAGATATGCATGTTATTATCATCTGTTGCATAAAGGGGATTTTGGATTTCATTTTGTTTTGTTGCTAGCCTCTAGAGGCTTGATGTTTAATTTTCATTGTAAAGATAATATTGGGCTATTGGGGTATTTTGAGTAATGTGCTTGCATAAAATTGATGAACCAAGTTATCATTGATAGATATTGGTCTCAACATGCCTGGTATATGCTGGGGCAATCATTTTTCTTTTATTTTTCCATTTGCATGCTTGTTTCTGCTTGCATATGTGGTTCAAACTTTGTAGGTCCCCGGTTTATTTACACTTAAAAAGAAATGAGAAATTGTAGGATATCCTTTTTTTACTTTCATTTACAGTCCCTGCTTCAGAAGCCTGAATTTGTACTGTTTAATAGGGCTTATAGCAGCCTCATGTGGGCAATTGGATGCCTTGCTGGAAGATGCCGCCCTTTCTAATCAGCTAACTAAGAAAAATGCTCCAAGCAATGCTGTTTCAAAGCGGAACGCCTGCCAAATTGGGAATACCAAGAAGTCTGCGAAAAGCCTATTTGAAGGGAGCCTGTACTCCAATAGTAATGGCTTTCTTGCCTAGGAAAACACTTGGTGTGGGTGGTTTAGGGCCTTCTTTTTGTTTTTCTCTCCCGTTGTTGGAGTTATGATTTTTTGCGCGTTTTGGTTTGGCCTGTACAGTTAAGTGAAATATTTTTCTAGCTCTAGGTCTGTTTTAGTTGTGGAGCTTGTTCCAAGGTTTTAACAAGGAACAGCCTGTATGTATTTTTGGGTGGATTTGATAGGGTTTGACTGTAATAGCATGTTTTTCTTTGATAGATGGAAACAACTTTGTTCTTGAAGAGCTCTATATTTTGTCTGAGCATATGAAGGCATGCTTTTATCTTCGTTTGGCAGAGCCTATGTCATAGAGTAATTGCCACTGATACATAGAGCTGCTAACGGGCCGAGCTGCTCGAGCCCGAGCTCAAAATAAGGTCCGTTTAAATTCAAGTCCGAGCTCGAGCTCAAGCATGAGCAGCTCACGAGCCCAAACGAGCTCGTGATCTAACACGACCAAATGAGTTCGGAATTTGACGATCGAGATCATTTGGAACTCTGCATCTAACGGGCCACGGCTCTCGTCTCCACTCTCTAGCTCTTTTAGTCTCGGGAGGGTGGCGGCGTGGGATGGAGCATCGGGGAAGAAGGGCTGGACGCCGTTGAGGTGGTGGAGGGAGATGAGCGGGGCCACGGGTTGGGCGGCGAGGAGGCTGAGCAGGTCGCCGTGGACATCGAACTGGTGGAAGCTCGGGTGGCGAGTGAGGGGAATGCCGAGCTCGGCCATGCAGGCCAGAATGCGGTCGTCGCTACCATAGAGGGCTGAGTAGCGGTGGAGGCAGCAGTCCTGCACGCGGGTGAGGGCGGCGGCGAGGGGGCGGCTGATGACGAACCCGCTGCCGCCGTAGGCCATGGCGTAGGAGAAGTAGATGTTCTAGAGGTGGCTTTTGGAGACAGAGCCGATGTATTAGGGCTGGCGGTGGTCGAACTGGGAGAGGACGCGGATGAGGTTGTCGGGGACAAAGTCGGTGTCGTCGCCGCCCGTGACGAACCACCAGACATTGTTTAGGCTGAGGCGGTAGGTCTCGAAGACGACACGGGAAATGCGGATGGCTGAGCGGCTGCCCTGCCGGTGGGTGTAGGGGAAGCGGGCAGTGTCGCCGGAGAGCTTAAGGGCGGGGAGGCCAGCGGCGGAGGCGGAGCTGCTGAAATCCTTCATCGGCTTATCGAGCCAGATGATGCCCCGCATCTGGTGTTGGTGGCCGAGGGGGTAGTATGGACGAAGGGATTAGAGGAGAAAAGATGGAGGATCGGACCGGCGACGATGGAGGAGGTGGTGGTGGTGGTGGAGCAGGGAGGTTGGCGGTGAGTAAGGAAAGAGGAGAGGAGGAGGTTGAGAGTATAGAGGAGCAAGGGAGTTGAGAGCCCGAGCCCGAGCTTGTAATCGAAACGAGCTTTACGAACTCAAGCCCGAGTCTTTACTTTGCCAAGCAAGCCCGAGCTCGAGCTCAATACAGAGCTCGGTACCGAGCCCGAGATTCTGTGAAACGAGCCGAGCCCGAGCCTCTCGGGCTCGTTAACAGGCCTACTGATACAATTTGTAGCTTTCCGAACCGAAGTAGGTAATTTTGACTGCTTTATTAATATCCTAGATGAAATAAATGCCTGTGGCATGTCACTGTAGAGAATGTATTTGAACCTTGTTTTCATTGTTTATTTTTCTTGGGCTCTCTCTGTCCATCTGTGTTGCTTGACAAGAAGATGGTACACATGCAAGCTGGAATAGCATAAGGCTGACATCTAGTTACACAGGTTTTGAGGTTCCCACTATGTGGCTATCATAACTTGGGATTCTCATAAAATTAGGGGCTGTTTGGAGCCCTATAAGTGGTGCTGTAGTGCAGCTCAAGTTGAACCTGGAATTCTTCTAAAGTGTTTGAGGGAAAAGAAGCCCAGGGCATAATGACACCATTAAAATTATTAACTGGACACCTAAATCTTCATATATTGGCATCAATACTGTCATTTTGTGGGAATTATCTGAAATTTATCAATATTTCAGGTTAGAAATCTCAAAATAAAAAATGTTTTAACGATGATATAGAGAAAATGGGATGTCCAAAAACTTTCAAAATCATGCACCAAATGTTTGAAAAGTCTGAATTCCTGGAGGCAAAGCAGCTTCAGTGTCAAAAATTTATATTCATCAACTATACACCTTATGAATATGCCATGATAATGTGCAGTGCAATATATAACATTGTTTCTGGTACATGCCAAGGCAAAGATTATCTCGAATGAAATACACAACTCACGCATTTATTTTTCAAAAAAAATCCACACCAAGTACCATACTTAATTTTATTTGATTTGTTGAAACTCCCAGCAGGCTGATGGCCAGTGACCCCAAGGCAAAAAAAAGAGAAAAAGAAACGGTTACATTTTTCATGCACTCTCCTCTCATGGA
This sequence comes from Phoenix dactylifera, assembly GCF_051530095.1. Taxonomy (NCBI): domain Eukaryota; kingdom Viridiplantae; phylum Streptophyta; class Magnoliopsida; order Arecales; family Arecaceae; genus Phoenix; species Phoenix dactylifera. Next base: position 26,406,638 of record NC_143201.1, on the reverse strand, counting down.
TAGGACTAACAAAAAAACAGAGTCGGATCTGCTTTGGCTCTCGTAACTCGTAATATTGTATACCACAAAGGCAAGTCTTCTATCGCATTAGGCGACGTTTGTTCGTGTGCGAAACCTAGGCTCGCCGCGAGCCTCGTATTTGCTGCCCAAATGCGGCAATAGCCTGATGGTCCGTCGTCACCCTTCTCACCCACAGGACACAGGTGGAAGTATTGCATGGCCCAATTGGCCGTGACCTTGGACTTGGAGTTACTTGGAAGAATATATATGAGTATATGACGTACCAATTGTTTGTTTTTTTGCCCTCCAGATATGTCTCAACATCTTTTTAGATTTTCCAACATTTAGTTCACTCTCAAAATATAATAATAACAGTATTGTTCTTCTTTTTTTTTATAGCAAAACAGTGCCACCAAGGAGGACGCCACCATTCATTTCATTATAGTACATGTATACTGTACCATATGAAAATTTTATGATAAATATATGCTTATATATTCTCTCAGTTGTCACATGAAATCATTGCACACTATTAATGAAAAATATGGGCCTGTTCACAATTAGGGTGCAGCCGAAGTATCAGCAAAACAAATCGATTTCGTAATAGCTTGTAGGCAAGATGACCACCATATTGCTCAAAGAAGAAGAAAGAAAAGAAAATAAATAAAAGGTAAAGAAGCAAATCTATTGTCTGCAATGCATATCCAAAGTGCATGCACTATAATCTCTTCTCCATTTGTACTGAAATTCTAGGCCTACCAACTATTAGTACTCTCCATTTTCACAAGGCAAGAATTTACTATAAGGCAAGAATTCTATCCTCTTTTATTTTTGCGGCTCGGTGGACCGGATTCTGATAACAAGCCTCTTTTGACCATTCTTTTAAGTATTCTCTATGCTATACCTATTATAGGTTTCGAGACAATACGGTCTTCTTCGTTCTTTCCAACCACAATGCATGCCTTCTTTTGACTCCAATAATTTGAATTATTTTTTTTCTAGATAATTATTAACTGATGCTTCCTTTCACCTTTTCCATAATAACTACAGGACCCATATCTTCCGGGAACGGTCGAGTGTATATATGCTTATCATCAGTGGCAAACCATAAAGATATAAAAGGAAATGCCTTGAGAAATTTAGACCTGCAGAGTATCGAAACGGAAGATGGCAAAATCTGGAATGGTCGCTTCATGTCCGCCAACAAGTATGATCCTGTCAAGGTGAGAAATTGCACCCATCAGTTGGCCAACGACAGGGTGGAAGGTGTTCTCTTAATTAGATGTTTCTCATAGCTAATAGAAAGCTCCTCTACTAGCTCAAAATGGAGTAAGAAAATTCCACTAACTGATGAGAGGAAAACCCAAAGTTTGTCTTTATAACAAGGGTAAATGACATGACTCCACTATCACTGTATGCCTTTCGGCAAATTCTACAGGCCAATATCAAAGGTAGGAGAATATACCCTACACAACTTTGTGGGCTAGCTGCAAAGCAGTTAATGACAACCACAAACCCTAGATTAGAATCCGAACAGATTTCAATGACTAGAGAAAGAGGCTTTTAGGCAAAGGCATTCATCTTGCATATATATATATATATATATAGGTGTCGATCGTGCAATCGAAACACCAGCCTCCATTTCAAGTATTTTGGTCATCTGCAGCACAACCATGAGCAGAGAAAGGGATCCTTTGGCTGTGGGTAGAGTGGTTGGGGATGTGTTGGACCCCTTCAATACAACCGCCACTCTTAGAGTGACTTATGGATCCAGGGAATTGAGCAACGGGTGTGAGTTCAAGCCCTCACAAGTGGTCAACCAACCCAGGGTCGACGTTGGTGGGAATGACCTCAGAACCTTTTACTCACTCGTAAGATACTTAAATCCCATTAAGGCCTGCATTTCTTTAATCCTTTCTATCTTCCAAGAAGGACTCACGAAAACAAAAAAATAGGCCTGTTAATAAGAGGGTGATATACCAAGTGGCTTTGGTGTTGTATATTTAGGTGATGGTAGACCCAGATGCTCCAAATCCAAGCGATCCAAGCCTTAGGGAATATCTCCACTGGTAATTAACCTCTTTCTTGGATATCCAGTGACTGCTACTTCTTACATAATCTCTTTCAATGGTTAACGTACTAGTCTCTATTGATGGTGCAGGCTGGTCACAGATATCCCGGGAAGCACAGGAGCAACTTTTGGTAGCTAAACAAAAGCATAGCGAATTTCCATATACTTTCAAGAGCACAAGCTTTGTTCCTTCCCCTTGATTTCTACCAAGTTCTGATGATTGAGTGATTTCAGGGCAGGAGGTGACGTGCTACGAGAGCCCGAGGCCAACAATGGGGATCCACCGGTTCGTGTTTGTACTCTTTCAGCAGCTCGGGCGGCAGACTGTCTATCCTCCGGGCTGGCGCCAGAACTTCAACACCAGGGACTTTGCAGAGCTCTACAACCTCGGATCCCCAGTTGCTGCCGCCTACTTCAACTGCCAGCGAGAGTCCGGTTCTGGTGGGAGAAGGATGCGAACTTAATTAGTAGGCGAGCTTGGATCACTTGCACAGGTCTATCTCGAACTTCTACCTGTGCAGAATCTGCATGCAAATTTTAGCCCGATAAGGAACTAGCTAGGGTATTATGGCCAACACACCTTTGTACTGTTACTAAGCTGTTTCTTGCTCGGTCATGAGCTATGGTGTGTAGTCGTGTGGTCCTGCATGTAAATGTTTTTCCTGAACTGATGGTAATGTGAGATGATGTGATACGTAAAAAATAAAGGGTAAATCTAAAAGTTAGATGCTGAAACTTCTATGGATTGACAACGGGTTTTTTCGAGGCAAAGAAAAGTTGGACCGGACAGGATGGATCGATGCAAGGTTTGACAGGATTGATAACTTTTCTGAGGATGAAAAATTACTATGACAGTGTTGTTCAAGGATAATTAGAGAAAAAAAAGGTAAATTTTCAGCGTTTCTTCTCATTAAAATTAGGGCAAGTCCCAGCTTAAACCCGGGTTGAAAATCATACCAGGCTATCCACAGTATGGATTTATCTCGGTTAGATCCAGTTTGACCAGATTATCGGGTATATCAATCCTAGTCTTGCAAAATAGCCGTTTGACAAGTTATACAGGATAAAAACCGGGGATAAACCCCCTTTTATAATGAATGTAAGCAGACTAAAAGTTAGATGCCGAAACCACTCGTATGTCTGTGAAGAATAAAGGCCCTCCTTGACCTCCTCCACATACCTTGCTAGGAGAAGAGGATTCACTTCCCTTTGCGGTGTGTTAGGCAAGATAGCAGTAGACTCCTTTCACAGAATGCTAAACAAAACAGCTTCGGCGAAAATCTTTGAAGATCTTGATATCCTTGGATTAGCGGAGGCACAAAAATCTTTTAGTACGCCGATGATACTCTGATATTAATTTACCAATCACCAGAGCTAAGAAAGACCACATGGCAGATCATTCTTTACTTGCTAGGCGAATCTTTCTTTCGTGCGAAGGAAATAACCCCGATCCTTCTCTCGTAATATCTTCCGTCTATGCTCTCTATCAATTTTTTCTCTAGCCCCTGCCGAGTCGAGATCCTCTACGGTGCGTGCTTTGCACTATAGAGAGCTTGGACACCCCTCGATGGCCATCATGTCATGCAAAAACGAAGATGCACGGCTATCAAACATTCAAGAACGACGTCTTGTGTATCGCACGCAACCAGTTTGATAGCCATCTATCTCCAATATCGGAAGATTGGATGAAGTGGTAGCTAGCAAGGGCTGTACAGCTCTCCGCAGTACATAACATGCACTGCAGAGAGGATCCGAACCCCACTCTGCTCCTCTCCATAGCATTTTCTCTCCCCATCCCCTTCTATCGAGCACAACCATTTTTTCTGTTTGCCCTCTCTTACGCTCTCAAGCACATTGGCACCATCTATTCTTTCATGTTCTCTCTCGTCATCTCTTTATTCGTCTTTATCTCTTGCATGCGAAAAAACGTATACCTCTAACTCAATATCTGATATATGTCCTTTGCACTCATCGAGTAAGTAACTGGGTTTATCTCTTGGGGAAGAGAAGGAGGAGCGTTCGGATTCACAACAACTAGGTTAGATTTTCTCCTCCCATCCATGCTTTTCTTCTTTAGGATAACTTAGGATTTTAGAATTAATGATTTTAATTGTTGAAACTTAGACGCTAAGATTTTAAGGTTTTAATTAGGTAGTTTAGAATTATGAAAGAGGGGAGAGTGTCAAATGCACACATGTGATCCTAGTAAAGGTAATACCCTGCCTATTAAAATAAGAAAATTATATCTCAAGATGAGGTAAAGTGGATGAGGTCCAGACTAATGCTAGTTGAATCTTATGGCTTTCAGTTACTCTCCTGAGACTCATATAGAAAAATCCCAGTTTTTTGCTGGAGCTCTTGTTAGCTTTAATTTTCTTCCTATCCCCTCTTTCATAGATAGAAGCAAAGCATCCTTTTCTTTCTTCTCTTCTTTTGTTAAAATCACCATTTATCTCAAAAGCTTAAGCCTCTTTAATGGTGAGCCCAACATGTAAAATTTTTAATAATAGGGTTAAAGAGTGCTAAGACATAGTTCGAACTTAGAACCTCTGATACTATGTTATATCTCAAAAACTTAAGTTGATAAGATGAGGTAGATTTATTTATATATTTTATATTTTCTTATTCTTCTATGTGAAATGATGTTTGGTTTGCTGATTGCAATCCCTTTGATTTGACCATGTGAAGAGGAATTTTAATGAACTTGTGGAAGCTAAGGCAGCACGCAATCAGACAAGGGCATCATGAACAGAAGGGACGATATAAGAAGTAAAGGGCCGCATGCACCAAGCCTGTGAAGAGAGAGAAAGGGAACAGATCACATGGCGGGGTCGGATTTGATAGCGTCGACATGGTATGCCTTTGCTTGCCTTCTGCTGATCCGTCAAAAGACCGGAAAAGTACCCACCTGACTTAATGGGGCTCAAATGGAGGAAACGGATAGCTTCATCACTTTATAGCTGTTGGAAACCGAGAAGGAAATCTGATTCCATTGGTGGAACCACAAGAAATCCATACCCTCACCACTTCCGTGCACTACAAAAAAATAAAAAAAATGCCGACATATATATGCCGATGCTAGATAGAAGCGTCGGTAATTTTGTTTCCGACATCAAAATTTGACAGCGCGTCTTAAGTAACGTCGGCAGGGATTAAACTAAGACGATGATAATTAGCATCGTCGAAAGTAAATAGTAAGACTACGCTTATAAGCGTCATCGGAAGCCAAGGACTACTAAGATTTAGGCTAGATGACGCTTAAAAGCATCTTTGGAATCCTACGCACTAATCCCCTCTTAACACTAACTTCCTTTTCACTTTGTCTAAATACTAACTTAAGACGACACTTATAAAAGTTGTTGGAGACCAAGTCCCACACCTACAAAACCCCAATCCTCGACCCTAGCCCTAGCATCTTGATCATTTTAGCCCCCTTTTCCTCTCCGGTGCCGACTAACCGATCCCAATCCCCCGATCCATTCATACAACCTTTTGGACAAACTAACCCCGGTTGCTGATTGTTACTTTGCCCAAAAACTCCTCATTCACTTTTGTTGCCCTTTTGTTCCGGTGACTGCACGCATGAGTGGAAAAGGTAATCTCTGGTCGTCTCTAAGGGTTGTTGTGAATGTTACCACGACAATCTCTTTAAGGGCAGCATATGCTCTAACGAAATTTTTAAGGGACAAGAATTATGGCAAGATTAGCGCATAACCGATGACGCACATGGGTCTTAACATAGTCTTCTCATTTAAGCTTTTATATTCTTACCAGGCTAGGAGTCCAAATTCAATCATAAGTATCATGATTAATCTGTGGTTAATCTCAAATATACTCATGCTAAATATCTTCTAGTCCACACGGACCATGATTCGGATCCTCCGTGATATCATCTATAACAATCCAGATTTCTCATCCAAAAAGAACTAGCTAGAAGATATTATTTAATTTCTTTAATCCTGAATATCGATTATTTCAATGCCACCTCTGTTTCCTTACAATTCCAATTATGGTGATTTTTCAGATTAAATTAAGGACTTCATTCGATCAATCTTTTGCTCGGGCCTTCATGCAGAAAGATCCTAGGGCGAGAGATTTTAGCAGCCAGTTCCTTCAATTTCAAGGGATGTGTCAATGAACAGATCCGACAGGAGGACAGAAGGGTGCAGTTCACACAGAATAGCCGTCGACGTCACCCTTCACCCGAGCACTCTTACATGCCAGGTGCGATTGTTAGCAAGTTGGGTCATCAACATGACTCGCATTGTCTTGATTCCTAATTTTGACCATGGCCATTTTTGGCTGTGCTCGACTCATCAGACCTGGCTCATTGATACATCAAGTTCTTGTACGTAAGGGTGAAGACAAGCCGAGTTTTGGATTTAGTTCAACTAATGTTGATACGATTTAGACCTTAACTACTACAATGTCCAAACTTGGTTTATATACATTTTAACAGAGCTTGGGTTGCTCGTCAGCTTAACCGAACTTGTTTAAATAGGATGTGCTAAACTTCATAGGGTTCCTTAGTTTCGTAATTGATGAGGTTACTTAATACGAGGTTTAGTAAGTTCGAAACATTTTAATAATTTAACATATCTGACTATTCAGTAACGTTTACATTAAAATATTTTGCTTTTGTAACTCTCTCAAGGGTTTATGTTTCTACACTTGAAGCTCAAGTTTTCACGAACCTTTTCCCTTCAAAAAAACAAACAAAAAAGAGGTTTTCATGAGCCTAAACAGGCAGCTCTTGATGTTATTTTAGCTTGGTTTGGTATCTCAAGATTGAAAATTATGCTTGAGCTTGGATCATTTAGTTGTTGGATGAGACTAGATTCACGAAGAACTAGATTCATTTGCTGCCTTATTCTTGCAGCTATCAAGTACTGCTTGTGTTCTTAACTGAATGCTTCTCATTTCCTTTTTCACCATCTATCATTTTACAATTGATGTGATCTCATAAATAAAATATTTTGTTTCTGATAAAAGATAACCAAAAGAACACAACAATTAAATAACTACTTGCTGATAGACAAGAAATATATTTTTGTTACTGGTTGGTCATACACATCCCGGGAGCAACGGGAGCAAACTTCGGAAAGTTCACACTAGATATATATTGATATGTTGTAGCTCAGAAACCTAGGTAGTAAAAGTGATAAAGTATCGCAACGTAGCCGTTGCTTTTGACTCTACGCCTACAGGGGAATGAGAGGGTCAGTCATGGGGAATAGATGCCAGAAGATGGTGAAGGAAATGCATGTAATTGAGAAAACCATATAAACACCTTTCCCGTATTTGAAAAATATGATTCCATGTAATTAATTTTAGTCCGTCCATTTTTCTTTCTTGACGTGGACTCATAAAAATAAAAAGAAAGATAAAATAAACACAAAAATTATAAGTATATAAATGTAGTAAAAATAAAAACAAAAATTCAGAAAGAAACAAAATTAAAAATGTATATATACAAAATTAGAAATAAGAAACCAATATTCTAAGCTGTAGAATAACAAAAATAAGGAACAACTTGAAGATTTAAAAATAGAAGATAAGTTAATATAATAGAATAAAATAAATTAAAGATATTAAATACTTGATATGATAATAAAATAAAATTTAAAAGTTATATATATTAGTAGAAAAAAGAATGGATCAATTAGCATGTGATATAACAAAGTAAATATAAGATATACTTAAAAGTAAAAATCATAAAAGTATAAACATGATTAATATAACTAAAACACAAAAAAAACTGTAAAATATTAAAAATAATGATAAAAAATAAATGAATGACGATGATAAAGTATTAATAAGAATAAAACCAAAACAGATGAATAAAAATATAAAATAATATAAATAAAATTAAATACAAAATAATATTTAAATAAATAGAGGTAGAGGGTGTAGCACTTGAGAGAGGACATAGGGCAGCTGTTGTGGGGCAATGGAGAGAGATAAATAGATTAGTGACATAGTTGGGACATCTACATTGTGGAGGCGTAGTCCAGGCCCGGTCCCATTGATCGGCCTAACATAAGGATTGACCCATGGGATGGCCCGGAGTGTGTTACGCATGTGACAAGAGTGGAAGACTCATAAAAGGAGTTTTCTTTCTTTTCGATAACTCTGATTAGGAGTTGGAGACCTAGGGTCGCCGGAGCCCCATGGTTTCTTTATATAAAGACCTCCCCACCCTTATAGATCCTCCACCAACAATCATCAGATCACTTTCTCCCACTTTTCTCCGTTTGAAATCACGACATCTGATCATCGTGTCCGTTAGAAATCTGGGTCGGAGAGCTTCCTGGAGCAAGGTAAGGTTGTGGTCATCTTTCTCTTTCATTCTCTTCTCGCTACGGCCCTAAACCACCCATCGTAGGTGACATGGCTATCTCTGCCGCCAGCATTCATTTCCGAGGGCGTCGACTTCTCCCCTGTGTCGGCCTCTGGCCGGAGTCAAATCTCCAGTCGCCGAACGAGCAAGCTAGGACTCAAGAACAACCGAGCTAAGAACCCCCCTGTTCGTCCCTATTTTTAGGCTGATTTCAAACAGTCGACCATTGCTGCTGGCCGCTCTATGCTACTTGCCACTGCCATGCCTTGCAGAATGACCACCCCCTTCCTTTCTCTTCTTCCTCTTCTTCTTCTTTCCCTGTTTTGTCAAAAAAAAATAGAAAAAACAGAGAAGAAAGAGAAGATCCATCCCTCTCTTTTCCTCTCTTGTTTCTCTCTCTTAAAAAGATCTATAGATCCCAGTTCGAAGTTTTGTCTCTTTTTCTAGTGGACCCAAGTTGACCTCTTCAAAGAGGCCCTAAACCACTTTAGTGCCCAGGCAGACTATCGGACCAATCACTCCGGCTTTATGGAGTGTCCCTATAATCTATTAATAATGAATCCTTTCAAATGACCTTAGTCTTGACTGAGTCTATGCTCTACGATTCATTGATCGAGTCTCTTAGGCCTAACCCATCTGGAGCCGCTGAATGTTGTCATCCGACCAACCATTTTTTATCTCTTATTATTTAAATACTATTAAAATCATCGAATAGAAATTAATTTTGATTTTAATATTGTAAATAGATTTAGCAAATTTGCCTGGTGAAGTTTGAAGGTCTAAGGTAGAAGAGGTAAGTAATCTAGACATTCCTTACTAGTTTTCAAATTTCAACATATTTTTCATGCTTGTGATTTATATGAAAATATGAAGATAATATTAGATGTTAATGATATCATATTTTTTGGAAATTAAGAATCGAGCATATGATATCATGAAACTCATGATTTGTCATGAAATGATGGTTCCATGAATATTTTAAAATTAATAGTTTGTCTATAAACTATATTGACAAAATATACATTTTTGTTATGAAAAGAATAAGTACATGACTATTTTATTATTGATGATTTATTTATGGACTATGACCTTATATATGCATGATTTAAGAAAATATATTTTAAGAACATATAACTTAAGAAAATATGATTTAAGAAATATGACAAAAGGCTCTGGGGTAGATTGACATCCAGAGCTAGTTCTGTATGATCTTGCCAGCGAGTAACAGTAGTTGAGAAACGACCCTGTCAGCGAGTAATAGTACTTAGCATATAATTTTGCCAGTAGGTAATAGTAGTTAGCATATGATCCTGCCAACAGATAATAGTAGTTAATATTTTCTCGAGTACGGCCATATCACGGGTATAATAGTGACCTTAACCTTTAGCATGAGAGAGTTATTAAGAGTTATGATGTGGTAAAATAAAAAATGATTTATGACTTTATAAAGTTAGCATGATTTAAGATTATGTTTATGCATTGAAAACCATATCTATGTAATTTCAATAATTTATGCATTGCAAGAGCATGATTAATTTATGATTATAATGTTATAATAAAATATTTTGTTTCCTATTGGTAGTTATCTTATCTAAATAATTTATTAATGCATGTAAAAGCTTATGCTTGATTCGATAAAGTAGTGTAAGATATATTTACTGAGTTGTATAGCTCATACATATCATATTTATTTTTCTTTTGCCCAATGAATAGGGTCACTAGGAACAAAGGATGGTCCGGGCTTGGAGTTTATGCTAGGAAGCTTGGTGATTTTGTAAAAAAAAAATTAGTATATTAAATGACAATAAATTTGTAGTTAATGGCTTTTTGAATTTTGAGGTTATAGTTTTTGATGTTTAAATTTGAATTTAATCGCTCTAAACCTGCCCTTATTTATTTACTTAATATATGATGGATTTGGAACATTTTGTTATATTTTCATTTGAAGTGGATTTGTATACAGATTATGACTGTTGGCTTTGTGTTATCATGGGTGGCACCTTTCGATAGTATGGCTGTATTATGTCCCGAATTTGGGGTGTGGCATATTAAGTTTTAAGGTACTATTTAACAAGCTGATTTCTAGGATTATTTTAGCTAAGGGCAAAGATTTGGATTTGATAAAAAATAAATACAAAAAAAAAATCAACACAAGTTAAAAATCAAAATTATGCTAACTGGAATAAAGATGGAGGGCTATCAAAATGTTCGAATCTTATGGTTGACAATGTGTGAATCACAACATAGATGCACCATAAATTTTTTGCAACCTTATGCTAGCATCATGTATACATCATCCATCATGCATTACAGGAATCGCTATGTGTTCATGGTACAATTCATGCGATAGTCCCTGGCAAACACGTCTAGGTGATGCTATTTCCTTTTCTACCGGCTAGGGTGAGCCCATGGGGCCCTTGCTTGACGTGTACACCCTCTCCACCAGGCCCTAGCAAGCTTTCCTCAATTAAGATTGGCTCAAGCTAGCAATCTTTTCTATTGCTTAGGCTCGGTATTGCCCTCAGATAGCTAAATGAAGAGAGTGTTAGTAGATTAAAAGGATGGGGAATATGGTCATGGCGACATACTCGTCTTTAGGCCATAGGGCATCAGGCATCAAAATAAGTGATATTCTTAAGATGGCGTATGAAAAATTATCTTTTCTACTTCTGTTATGACGTGTTCTTGAAGTTATTTCCTTAGATGATCCGGGATCATTATTAGCTTCCTTATCCCCTATATCTCATCATGGAAACAGAGGAATAAAATATCTGCAGCTGGACGTTTATGCGAATGGTGACAACGTGAGCTTTTACCACCTCAAAAGTATCATCTTATGCAAAAATGTTGGCCTACCACCACAAAAAAAACTGTGGCTCTCGCAATCCATACCCTTCAAAACTTTAGCTATCCGAATTCATGCGTTTCTTTTCTTTTCAAGAGAGCAGTACATGTGGATGCTATGCTTTGTGTTCTTCACACGAAAACCCTCTAGACTTTTCAGACAGAATTAAACCTTAAGAAGATTGCAGCCTTGGAATCAAATACCTCATCTTCTCAAAAATTTAAACATACCATGTATTTGTATCGTTAATTAGTATCTTCTGCTATGCAATTTTGACTTCTAGTCCAACGAGGACTGGAGTGGATTCCATGTCTTTTAGTTTTACTTTCACAAATGTCCCTATTAGTATCAATTGGTGAGAGGAAAAAGGGTGAGAGCCATTTCATCGATCTGAATAGAATATTTATAACATCAAACTTTGGCACTGATGATTTGGCAACGTAAATCAGGATGGTCAATACTAAAGTATTAAGTATTCAAAGACTGGTCAAGTGCTACTCACATGGAAATTTACTTTCACAAGATGTGAAAAGGTGAGGTGAATGTCACTTTCACTTGGTTAGCTTGTTATATGGTACCGATATATATGGATTATTTCCTAAATTCCAAATTATGTAAGCAGAAGTTCGAGTAATATTAATTAATCAAGAAAAGAAAAGGTTAAATGTAAGTAGAAAAGCTAGCTACTTGTCGGTTTTCTTGAGAAGCATTAATTTTATTCTTAAGAAAACTGGTTTTGAGCTTGATGTGTTAGATAGAACTTTGTCCGCCAAATCTCTTTACAATCTAAAAATAATTTATTTTCCAGAATAATAATTTCTCAGCTATTTTTCAGAAAATATAACACTTTTCTCATTCAGTATATATATATATATATATATATATATATATATATATATATATATATATATATATATATATATATGTATATGTATATAGCTAAACACATTCTAACATGTAGATATGTTTTGAAGCGACACACGTAGGTATGAATTACTTATTTGGAAAGCGAAACAACAAGCATCTTTGGAGAAGTTATTAATGATCACTAATATATCAATCATAAATTTTACAGGCATTTGATGCACATGATTGATATACTTATATTTAAAAAGTGACGGGCTTCATAATAATTCTCGTACATTCTATCATATACATTGAAATAAGTGATAAGAATAAGAAAATAAGAATGTAAATTATTCTACCAACTAAGACTTACTCCAGCCATCTAGATCTAGATGCTCTATAGGAAGGGCCGATATACTTTTAGTATTTATTTTTTAAAAAAATTATAATTTCATCTTCACACATTTAGACAGTTTTCATGCACACCCTCTCATCTTGGATCTTTTCGAATATCTTTAAAAATAAGAAGATATGGTTAAAAATCATCCAAATTTAAGAAAGTAAAATTATAATATTTTTATTTAAAAACTAGCTATTTAATAGATTATTTGGTTTTGGTACAGTGAAATTAGGTGCAGCTCTCTTTCTCTCTCTGTGCGTGTGCAGTGCGTGTATGTATTGGTGGGGTTGGGGGCTTGTTGCGTTGGTGTTTTTCTGCCGTGGGCCTTCCTCCAAAAAAAAAAAAAAAAAAAAAAAGTCTTCTGCCAATGGGATCTCGACAACTTTGGAGGAGGTGACAGCGATGGACACAACCATCGGGAGATCGACGGACTTGAAGCGAGGGAAGAAGATGCCCGGTTCATCGCTTTACGTGCATCAACTGACCATCTAACTGCTAAAGGAGTGATGTGATTTCTACGGCTATTGACAAGGGACAAAAAGCTGACGACGTCAAATGGACACAAGAAAAAAGGTTCATGGGACCGACAGCTTCTTTCATAGGCTATTCGGCTTTCCCACCAAGGATAAGGAAAGATACCTGAGACTTCACGGCCGGCAGGAACAGATAACCATATGAATTTTAGGATGCTACGCACAAATAATAATATGGTGCAATGCAAAAGAAGAACTCGGAGACAAAGCTATACATCTAAGAAAGACCACAGACCCACATCCTATGTGCCGAAGTTGCTCTCTAAATCCAGTCATCAAAGCCCTCTTTCATCCCCTTCTTCTATATTTACCCACTCTTCTCGTCATATTTCCCTCCAAGTCGCCAGTCTTGCCATAAGTTCTTTATTTTTTCTTTTTCCCTCACAGGTTGCACCTTCGGAGGTAGGACTCATGCAAGGAGAAAGGAATCCTTTGGTTGTGGGCAGGGTGATTGGAGATGTGTTGGATCCGTTCAAAAAAAGTGCATCCCTCAGGGTGATCTATAACTCGAGGGAGGTCACCAATGGATGTGAGCTTAAACCCTCAGCTGTGTCAGACCAGCCTAGGGTCGAGATTGGAAGCACTGACCTCAGGACCTTTTACACCCTTGTAAGCGCTTTTGAATCTTCCCCAAGATGCTTCTTACCCTCAAAAAAAAAAAAAAAAAAAGGGAAAAAAAAATCTTTCAAGATTCATATCCCCTTGTAAATCTGCACTCTCCATGCTTACAGGGGGTTGGTTACCTTTGGTTTTGGATTTAGCAAGGTCCAGTGCCCTTATATTTGTTCTATTATGGTGATATTTGCTACTTCTTAGAGTGGTTTTAACCATATATCTTGCAGATTATGGTAGACCCAGATGCTCCAAGTCCAAGTGACCCACAGCTCAGAGAGTATTTGCACTGGTAAGCACTTCGACCATGACCACCCCACCCCCCTCTCTCTTCCTCTCCCCCTTCTTTCTTCCCCCCACCTCCCCAAAAAGGAAAAAAACCATGCATCTGGTAGTTAACGTTTCTTCAGGTTTTCTCTTTGCTGTAGATAAGACTTCCATACTGAAAAAAAAAATGTTATGTTATCTAGGAAGATTCATACAGGTTGCCCATCACTTTCAATACGAGATGACAAGTAGCTCCCTCTCTGAAAAGTAGAACTCTTTTAATAGACGGAGTGATTCTTTCATAGGATATGGGATCCACCAGACCTTCTTCACTCCCAGGCTATGAGATCTTTCCCATGGCCCCGCTGAGTCCAGCATAAGCTGGGCTGATGGTTCTATCCAGTTAAACTGCTCCTTCTGGACTTGTTTCCCGGTGACATGGCCTTAAACGCTAAGAGGAGTCGCACTCATCGGGAAGCCATGAGCATATTTAATTCTTTCTGCATCCGAGGTTTTGATTTCCCATGCAACTCATATCAAGAATATGCCTATAGTAGTTTCTATGGTACGTAGCTTTCTGGTAGAAACTTGAGTTCCATGGATAAAACGCCTAAAAAGCCAATTTCCTAGAAGTTAAATCTGATCCCAATCCCAGTACACAATCTAGAGAAGTGGAAAATTGCACTTGTAGTGTCTGAACAACTTCCATTGCTCCAAAGTTAATTATTCTATTCTTGAGTTTTTCCAATAATATCTATGCGTCCTGTACTAAAATGTGGTCTACACCGCTGCTGTAGGTTGGTCACAGATATCCCGGCAACGAGTGGAGCTGCCTATGGTAAGATTATAAGAACCCAAAAGAAAAAAAAAACCAACAAAGAATACACCCTATACCTAAGTATGATTTCCCTGCTAGTTATCTGTATTTCTGACAGTGGGATATAAAAATACCTGATCCGCTTCCTAATTCAATCACCCATATTTCAAAGTTGACAGTTCTTAAAAAAAAAAAAAAAAACAACATACATCGTCGTATGTGTGATGAGTTTATAGCTGGGTTCAGGTCAGGAGATCGTGCGCTATGAGAGTCCACGCCCCGCGCTTGGCATCCACCGGTTCGTCTTTGTGCTTTTCCCGCAGCCTGGGCGGCAGGCAATTTACGCTCCTGGGTGGCGCCAAAATTTCAACACCCGGGACTTTGCGGAGCTCTACAACCTCGGATCGCCGGTCGCGGCAGTCCACTTCAACTGCCAGAGAGAGTCAGGTTCCGGTGGGAGAAGGATGAAATCTTAAACTAAGGCTGCTATGGCGAGATTGGGAGCTTACACAGTGCCATCTCTCCTCTTTCCTTGCAACAGAGAACAACCGGGGTTATTTGCACAGCATTATCCGGGTTACGGTATCTAAAGAAGATAATGGCCCTGGAAGTAAAGCTAATCGAGCTTTGTATTTCATGAAAGTACTCGAAGATTGAACACATAAATCCCTTTTTCATGATTGAGATGCATGGACTAAAAGAATGCAAAAGAATGAAAAGAATGTGGTGGATTAACGAGTAGAATAGAAAAGTGCCGTTTTATGATGAGTAAACTTTCGGGTAGTCAATCACTGGATATAAGAAACTTCATGCATCCATAGGTCTCAAAGAGATGGAAACATGGAATCTATGACAATTAATGTATGTTCAGACTTCTATTATTTTAAAGCTGGAGATAAAAGCTTCTACCTACCTTCGCACACGGCCCTGATCCAATCAAATTCAGAAACCTCCAATCAAACTTCTATTATTTCATACTACAAATACCTACAACAGTGCTACATCTGAAATAAGCACTCACAAGATTTAAACCAATGACCTCCTCCAAACACAAGAAGGTACTAGCCCGTGGAAGGAAGCTTTACCAGAAAAAGTAAAAAATTTTATATGGCTTGCGCTCACACATCAACGGCATACAGAAGAGATTCTTGCTAAGAAAGGATGGCAGGTTAGTGATGGATGTGTGATATATGAAAAAAGAACTGAAACGATCTCCCATCTACTAATTAGGTGCCTATTTGTCCATAATTTATGGACAATAATTAAAGTACAGTTAAATCTGAGAGGATGGCCTACCAGCATTAGTGATATGTGGACCAAATGAAGAAATAGAAAATTTCAACAACCAATGAGAAAAGCTGGGGATCGGTTAATTGCTGCTATCTATTGGAAAATATGGAAAGAGCGAAATGCTCGGATTTTTTTTAAGAAATCAAGTTCTATTCATTGTGTTTTGCAGAGAATCCTATCAACCTTTTTCAGCTAGAAGTATTTGTGTTCAGAGAAGTTGTTGGATCCTCATCTCAAACTTGAAAATAACCTCATAGCATTGGCGCTGCACGTTGAGAGACGTTGATTTATCTTTTTAGAAAAGGCTGACTCACATTAAGATACAGAGCTTATATGATTTCATATTGAAGATACAGATATTCTTCAAATTACTTATGAGATTATTCAGCTTGTTAAATAGTTTAACAGGTCTACATACAAACCACTACTTCTGTAAAAGATTATTATTATTTTTTTTGTGCTTTTTTTCTTTGCAAATCTTTTATACATAGTTTCTGTAAACACAACTTTTTTAATAAAAGCTGGGTGGCTTTGCCTTCCTCTTCATAGAAAAAGAAAAAAGACTTTTCGTATCAACTTGATCGGGATGGATGAGGAAACTCTAACCCGTTGTTAAATGCTAGAAGGAGCCAAGCATTAGATAGCACCGCATTCTGCACTAGAGAGTAAAAAAGTTATCCTTCGTTATCCAATAATAAATTTTTCCATTCGGCGTAACAAGACCATGTGGGTTCTACCAGCATGCCAACAATATCATCTCAATGTAAGCTGGGAAAATAAAATAAAATATATGTAATACTTCCATTAAGATGGAGGCATTTTGGCAAGAAATTTGGACCCATGGCTGTGTGAATTAATGTCCAGTCCCGAGTTTTGCTTTTTATCCTTAAGCACACAGAACCAACTCATGCTTGTGAGATAAGCTATCAATTATTTCCTTATGATGGCATCTTATTGTTTTTTCCTTTAAGGTATCTTTAGATCTAAGTAAATGTAATGCGATGTGACGGGGAGTATAAGGAGGGTGAGGGAAGGTTTAACCACAAGAACTAGAAAGAAGAAGAAGTTGCAGTACTGTTAGTTGGATATCCTGTGCACAGGCAATGCTCAACTACAAAACATTGAATTCATCCTTATATGACCTGTCTTTAGATCAGAACGCACCGCCCATGATTCAAGGCCCCAAAAAGTCACAGAGGTCCTATACATAATTTTATTGGAGCAACCGAAAACATAAGCAATGACTATTAGGATGAGAAACATTTGTAGATTCTGTACTGTTACCACATCATTGAAGACTAGGACGACTCCTTCATTTTCCTCATGGTTATTAATTAAAGTAGGACTTGTGCGGAACTGTGTTATCTCTTTTCTTGACTTTTCTTCAGAGAATAATGGTGGGGCTACTACCATAAATGGTGGGAAACAACAGCACCAAGATTTGAATCCATTTTAAACACATTTCTTATCATTAAAGCTGTATGTGAAAAACTCATCAATGAGTCAATCCAAGGTTCATGATGTAATCTCAAATAAACTTTCAACTCCCTTTGGTTTTTTTCTTCTTATATAGATGGCATGACCTTGCTCCAGTCTCATAAATAATCTCTTTTCCATCTTTATTTTGAGCAACAATCCCTTTACAATTGGTGATGCAATTCAGTAACCTTTTGATTGGTTTCAACTGATGGTTGTATATTTTCTTTTCAGTACTTTCTCTTGCTTTAAAAGAAAAGCTGGGGAAAAGAACTTCTAAGCACAAGAAGTAATCAGCTTTGAATCTTGGATTGATAAAGAAGAGAGAAGAAAATTTAATGTTGATTGTTCTAATCTTGATACTAGGAACGGCGTTCTCGTACTCAAACATGTCCTTTGAAGTAAGCCAACCACTTATCATCATTAACTCCCTGACACAAAAGCAGCTCTCGTTATCTTTTGTAGTATACGCTACCTTCACCAATATACTCAACTCAGTAATCTTCCAATGTAGAAACAGCCACAGACAGTATATTACTCTCTAAGTACCACCACCAGAGATCTACATATAAATTGGTCATCATTTATTATTTCCTCTTCATCACAAACAAAAGGTCCTTATTGAGAATAGTATTACCCAGAAAGGACTATTTTAAAGATGTGATCATTGATTTTGTTAACTAAAAGCTGAAAATTATTCTTTGCCAAAAAAATCTGAAGATTATTCAAGTTAGAAATTCGGGATCAGAAGTGAAACCATGAAATTCATGTACTAAGAGACCTCTTTTTTTTATCATCCAACATGACATGAAAGACAACTATAATTTTTCATAATTATATCTTGAACTTATTGTTTTTCATTAATCTTTTCTTTTTTCCGGGAGTTTGATCGTTCAATTCGACTGTACAAAATACATATCACACTAAGGATGGATTGCATGATCATTTATTATTTACGTCAAAAATATGTTTTCCTTCCAAACATTCTACAAGCAAGCAATGAATCTCAAAATATCATCACGGGCAACTTTGTAAAGTTCAAAGTGAGTGTTTGTATCCCACATTGGTTAGTAAGGTCATAAATCAGATTACTTCTACATTTTGACACTGCATCACTGTATTATTTTGTCTGGCCATGTGAAAGGGCATGGACTTCTGATACAAATAAAAGCAAGCTTTCATGACGACATAATAAGGGCAAGAATAGCAGAATAAGGCTTGACGCAGATTTTGTTCAAGAGGTCCAAGTGGATTGCTCTCAAAATAAAGCGCTGCCTCTAGATAAATGAATTTAGAAAGCCATATCTAAATTGGTTCTAGATGACTTAGCGAGCCTCAAATGTCATCTTCCTAATCTATCTTATGCTATCTTGATAACATAGCCTTTCCATCCAATTTTCTGTTTATATACCGGACCAAGTAAAACGTTTGGTTGTGGTTTCTTGCTGAGGTTTTCTAAGAGTTGGCCTCAATCCTAATGGTGATTCATATCAGACGTACAAGATAGTTGAGAAACGATATTGAGATGGCATGGTCATCTACTTATACGGAAGTAAACAATAAAATAATGTATATCTCATTTAGTTGAATTATTTCAGAAGCAGAGAAGAAATATGTACCCTCCAAATCTAATATTGTTTATTAAAACCTACATGAATAATAAAAGACTTAATCGAATCAAGAAATCAAAAGAGAATTGATCAAATCCAGAAACCAAAGCCATCCGTACAAGCCTGTGCCAAACTGCATGGGTTTCTATTCTTCAACTTTCACATTTATTATCCAAACTCCCTTAGATAAAAGCCACATGTTATTAGCACAATGTATGCAGAGAAAAAAAGAGCCTGAGCACAGAGGACAATTGTGAAGAGTCCAACAAAAGTGGGCGCACGTAAGTATCAACTTTTGCAAAAAAGGCATCATCTATGTTTGTTCATACTCCATGCTATATTGAGGTTTAACAACACTATATAGGAATAATCAGGCCAGGTTCAGCTTACATTAATCCTTCCAAGGCATTTATATCACCACCTTCATACAGACCCTCTCTCATGTCATCATGCCATGAAGGGCTGGAGAGTTGAGGCTTGTCCCTACCAACCCATGGCTTGGCTTGGGCACTTTAGAGGTTTGATGCATTTTCCAGAAAAATAAAAGGAGTGATTTAGGAATGCAAAGTTGGGAACATCAGCCCTAGTGCAGAGAATTGCAGTTGGTCGATGATCCATCTTCACATAAAAGGAGCACTTTTTTCTTTCCGAACGACTGCTTCCAAGCCAAATGGTAACTCTCTGACAGGCTCATTGATTGTTTATACATGTACAGAGTCATTGTTTCACATTTAAAATGCTGAGTTCACCTCTTCAATGGAAGTGGTAGGGTTAATGGACTCAAGATGCCAGTTCCGTTGAGCGCTGTTCCTCGAATTGAATTTCGATATGTGCAAGACCTTGTTGTGGTAGTTGTATAGTGTCTTGCGGTGTCCAATGCTGATATATGTAATACCTGCAGCTTCAATCTGCCTGTATAGACGAGCCTGTGGATATAATGCAATTGTAAGAAGATATTGTTAAAGTTTGGACTCTAGCTAATTTATGTATTATTTCCCAATGATAATAAATTATCTATTAAAAGCTCTCAATATCTACAAGATGCCTATACCCATGTTTTGATGATTTAAGAGTGGGGACAGGGGGAAGAGATTTCAGTCATAAATAATATTATTGAAGACTTCAAGTTCAATAATGAGTGTTGCGGACACACTGGACATTTTTTCTATGCAGAGTGAATTTCAAATGCTACCCGTAAAATCATGGAGAATTCCAACGAAAAATGCAAGGGCCTGTTTCGTATTGTTGTGTTTTTTTTGTTTGTTTCCCTACAAATTAGTAAAACACCAAATGGAGATTGACATTGAAGTAGCATTTGTGCAAATTTTCTGCTATTTTTTTTGCTTTTATTCTCACTTTTTTGAAAGCGAAAAATCATTGCTACCAAAAGCTCTAAAAGGTTTTAGAAACAATTTAAGAAACAGAAGGGTTTCATTATCCATATTTGCCCGGTCTAGTTCAATTTTCTTCTTTGATTTTCGAAAACAAAAACAACACCAAGCAGGCTCTAAGTTATCTACCTTTTCCCTTTTTTCTTTTCTTTTTTTTAAAAAAAAATCAATGATGCATGGCATATTCATGTCTCACACCTGAAAATTTTAAAACCTGTGTCACTGGTAATTTTAGATGACTGATAAAGGGACCTAAGAACCCAATTATTGCTGAGTTAAAGAAGGAACCCAATTATTGCTGAGTTAAAGAAGGTTCACTATCACAACATACCTCGTTGGTATCATCCAATGCACTTGTAGACTCATCCAATAAAATCAATTTTGGCTTTGAAAGTAACAAACGAGCAAAAGCAAGGCGCTGTTGCTCACCAAGAGAAAGAACACTTGACCATTCATACATGGAATCCAGGCCATTGAAACGAGACAAGATGTCTCCGAGCTGAACAACTTCAAGCACATGAATCAGATCATCAACCGTGGGCTTCTTAGGCTTATTAGATTCATTTGCTGACCTCGACACTTCAGACAATAAAGGAAGAGAGACTGAGAAGTCATGCATGACACTACCTATGAAAAGCTCATCTAGGATTCTAGTAAATAGTCTAAAACATAAAACAGTAATTCAAGAGTTTATGCTAGAATTCAGTATTTTGCAAAAATGTAACTTATAAAACAAAAATAATGCTTTATAAATTATCAAAATTTCCAGAACGAATGTGATCACTCAAAAGGCCATTAAAGGACATGCAGATCTTCAGTGAAGATAATTTTTTTAATGTGCAATCGCGTTGTCTGTAAGTACTTGCTATATAAGGAGAATTAGCATTAAGTGAGCACCCAACTTCAGAAGCATTCAAGTTTGCAAATGCATGTTGCATAACAGACAAGTGGATTTAAAATGGAAAACAAGATCGGCTCCACAAACCAAAAAATGCCAAAATTATCAAAATTGTTTTCCATATTTTTCTTTTCTTCCTATTCTGTCATTCTTCTATTATTGAACTTTGAGGGTTCCCCCCATTAGCTGAATGTAAAGTGAAAACATTGCTAATTGGAAAACATTGCTAATGTAAACTGTAATTCAGCAACAACAAAAGAGTGCATTACGACACAGATATCCATCAAATATCATTGTTGCAGGCATATTTTTTCTTTAGATGACCCATTTTGGCTTAAGTATTTATTGTTGATAAAACCTCCAGCAATACATGCATTTATTAATATTTCCTTCTATTTGGGAAAGTCAAAAGGTAAACTGGACATCATTTATGAAAGTCAGGCACCTGATTTCAGTGATGCTAGGCAGCACCAACAGAGGTTTAAATAATATTGGATATGTTCGACCCACTTTCCATATTCCTATTGGTATCTACTCAAGTATGGATATTGGTTATATGTTAGGATGCAAATATAAAATTTTGCACATTTAAATCCAAATCCAAGTAAAAAATACACGTACAATGTGAGACTCGGCCAACTCGACTTACTTGAACCAAGTCAACCATTCTTGGCCAAGCTGGAGCTCGAGCGTCCAACCAAGAGAGATTGTTGCTCAGCTAAGCTAGTGAGAACTCGACTTACTTGAACCGGGCAAACATGATCACTGGGAAAGATCCCAGATCCGCCACCATGCATGGCATGACTGACAAGTGCATGCGAAAGCACCTAAAAACCTCGCCCCTTTCCTCTATTCTCTTCCTTCTCTCCCATGATTTCAAACCATCACCGCCTCTATCCTCTATTCCACCACATCCCCTATTCTCCTTCGAACTTTCGAGGGAGCATCGAAGCTCCTCCCCATTGATTTAGTAGAGCGATTAGTAATCAGACAATCTATACTATTTTACTTTCTGCCTCAGAGAATTAGGTCTTGTCTCTCCCCCTTCGGCCCTCATCTCTTTTCTTATTGCTGCTCGACCCACCATCCTGCCTGTCGAACATCACTGCTTGACCGGTGGTTTAGCTAAGCCCCTCAATCCACTAGATCCCCTGCTCTGTCGCCATTTCCTTCCTTCTCCCCTCCTTGATCCACTGAGTATCGACCACAAATCTTTCCCTCTTCGGTTGATTCACCACCCTCCCCTCACTACTCAGTCGTGGCCTCATCGTCAGATGACCGACCAGACCACCCTAGTCTCTCCTCCTCCTTGTCGCTCAAGTTTTGGCTAGCCACCACCTGCAGTCGGCCCTCCAGCTTCACCACCATCGTTGTGCTGGAGTCGATCCTAGCTCCTTCAATTTTACCTCTCTCCCTCTTTCCTCCCTCTATTAACCCAGCCAATGGCCTCTCTCCGTCATTCTTAACTTGCATACGAGTGCAATCGTCTGGACAAGAAGCAACCTAGCAAGGGCTCTATACTCAAAATCTTGAATTATGAGAAAACCCTAATCTCCTTATTTATCTAACTTTGGTAATTAGTTTGGATCGGGGTGGAAAAGTTCTAAGCATCAAAACCTTAAAATTAGAAGTTTGGAAAATAATAAATCAACAATTAATTAATTAAAATGCTCGAGAGGTGATTGATCATACTAGGTTGGTTTCCAGATTTTTATGAGGGTAATTAGTTTCTCCAAGCATATTAAATAATAACATTGAGTTAATTGGATATGTTAGGCGTACATGCGGACTGGTCCAAAGTCGAAAATAACTTAATATAATTAAATATACATTCTTGAAATGAACGGATGGGTGAAAGCTCTGGATTAGCCACATTAATATGGTTTGTCTGTCACAGGTTGGAGTGCGACATTGTCGATTGCCCCATCACGAATGAGAAACATAACATTATCGATTGCCCCATCACGGGTGAGAAACATGACATTATCGATTGCCCCATCACGGGCGAGAAACGTAACTATAACTAATCCAAAACCAAAAAGATGGTCAACAAGAATTGACAATATGGGTGGTATGGCTGTGACTAAAACTTATGGCAAAGAAGAGAGAGTGGCTACATAATAAAGACTTACACAAAATGAATCAAACCCTTCAACAAAATTGTGTATGATGGTCTTTGAGAACTCAATTCTTATGGATTGGCAAGTACCCAAATATATACTATGGAACTACTTCCAAGGCAATGGTTCTTTCCTTCCTATGAAACTCTAGAAATTGTCCCAATTTCATTTTTCATGAATTAGTTTCAATTTTCTACAAATGAAGAAAGTACCTAATCAATGAAATAACTTTGTGAGAAGTAGGGCTAATCCGACTCTTCAACCCAACGTGCGCTCAACCTACCGTAAATAGGTTTGGAATTGGGCAAAACAAGTTCGGGTCATAAACAGGTCGACCCATTTAACCTATTTAAAAATCGAGTCGAGTTCAAATTTAAGGCCCGTGACTTGTATAACCTATTTATTTATCTATTTAAGTTTGTGGATAATCAATCTTGTCTCTTCGCCTCTCTCTCTCTCTTTGTTGTAGGGTTCCATCCTCAAATCTCATCCCCCCCTCTCTCATTGTAGTCTATCCTCTGCAAACCCTATCCCCTCCTTTCTCTATGGCTTTGTCCTCCACGGCTCCATGATTGTCATCTGAATAGATGCAAGGCTCTGCGACGGCTGCAGCCTTGCCAAGTTCCAACTAGGAAGATGCTTTTAGGTTTGTATAAAAAGACTAGGATGATTCTTGGATGAGAATTTGCTGCATTGTGAAGCGAAATCTTGGATGATTCTGATAGGAACCAATTTTGGATGGTCTGTTTCCATTCTACTGGCAACCGATTGCAACCGTTTTGATTTAGATGTGAATCTAAGCCTCCTCTTCCTCTTCCTTTCTTTGCTTTGAACAGGTTATCAAACATGATTTAGCTATGAATTTGAGCCGTTTTGTTTATTAAACAAATTAAACAGGTCGGGTTAGGTTACTTGTTTATTAAACATGAGAGGTCCAAGTTTCAAATCCTGACCTATTTAATAAACTGGTCAGGTTCAGATCTAGGATTTTCTGACCCAACCCATATCTGACCCAACCTGACACAATTGCCACCCCTAGAGAGAAGTGATATATCCCTTTCTATTTGATTGCTATGCTGCCCTGAAACAAGTCCATTCCAATCTGTTTTTTTATTTACTGTTATCACATCCAGGCCTTTTGACAGCACCAACTTTGTATATAACAGAACTACACAGTTCATATCCAAAAAGAGCAAAGTTACAAACAAAATATGACAATTAAAGAAAAAAGGATGAATAAAATTGAACAAAGACTTGAACAATCTATCAACTAAAAGTGGAGAGATGGTTTCTCAAAAACATTTCACCCAATTCAACTAGCATTTGACTTTTGGAAAAGCTGTTTACCTTGATTATGCCAAATTTAGGTTGAGAGAGATGTTGTGTAAGCATACAAGAAATGTGAGAAGATGTAGGAAAAGGAGCTATTTTATGGAAAACCAAGAAATTCTGGAAAAAACAGTTCCCAGTGGTTCCCATGTGTTTCTCCTTGCATTGCACAATGTCGAAAGAATTTCTCAAGATCAGTAGCTGTTTCCTAAGTCAAGCAATTTTTGCCGCATGTTTCAAGCTTTTGTTTACTATGACCCTTCCAACGTGCATTGCATGCATCAATTGGGTAGAACAGAATAGCAATGATGTTGGCAATGCTTTATATAACAAAAAGCCCTAAATAAAATATAATTTACATTATACAATAATATGGAACAATAGGCATCTAATATGGGGTTAAGGCTTTAGCTTTGTGGTGATGAGTCCAGCAGTAAGGCAGATCACTGCCAGGTCAATGGCTTTGAGATTGGATGGCACCTAGTGCCCACCTCAACCCACTGTAAAAGACAAATAGAAGTGAATTTTCAACTATCACCCTCCCAGGTATCTCTATTGCTTCTCCCTATTGATCTATCGTGTCCGTAGCAGGCACGGAATGCATCCTCATGATGCCAATTCTATGTGAAACCTCCATTCAAGCGAAGATGGATAACTTTAAAATAGACAAGTATCATAGAGTTGAAATCTCCACTAATTAGCAAAGAAATTTTTGGAGTTATAAGAACTTATGCTAGCATGATGACGTATCAAGTTTCCCCAATATGTGGTTAGGATCAAGTTTTACCAACCAAAGGAAACTTGACTGCAGGTTCCATTCAAGATGAAATTGAGAACGTGGTAATAAATTTGGGAGTAATCATGATGTGGTACGTGCAAAGTGTCATCCTTTGATCAAGATGATATGAATGAGAATATCCATAAGTGGAAAATCCAAAACTAATTGAACAGTGGCAACCTTTGAATTAAGAAATATCATCTCACAATCACTTTCTAGAATGGAATTAAGAAAGCCATGAAACAGTCCAGCCAAAAATCCTCAAATCTTAATTTTTCCACATTCTCATGTTAAGGAAAAAATTGTTTCTAAGGGCAATGCATCACAGTTTTGGTGATTAGACTTCAAAATTCTATTATTTATGTGAAACATTAAATACTATATTAATATTACTGTATTATTTCAGTTAAAAGATCGATTATCAATATAATTATTGCAAGGAAGAGTGTTTTTGTTGAATAAGCAAAATACTTTAGAAAGGATTTTACTTCTTTTGCATTGTTGAATGAAAATATTGTTTTCTTTCCTTTGCATTTCTCCATCAAACCAAAAGCTTATTATCTGCATTATAAATCTGACCTTAACGCAGGTCAATAACTATACTAAGGAGATATTAGGCCCTAAATTTCTAGGGCACAAATGCAGATTGTCAGGTCTATGTAGATACATTCAGTTAGTTACTGTTTCAGGAATTACCTTTCGATAAAAGAAAGCAAGCCAACTGTATGACCTGTAATGACGGTATTTAGCATAAACCAAAACTTACCAGTCGTTTGAGAGTTTTCTGAAGGAAAGACTACATCCTCACTCCATGTGGGATAGAGTAATTGCTGGCGAAGTGTTCCCAATACCATATATGGCCTTTGGGGAAGGAAAAAGACACCCCTAGCTCTCCTGTTTCTTTCAAGTTCATCTTTCTTTAGTGAATTTATTGGTTTGGAAGAGTTGGTATCAGCTGAAATCGATGTTTGAAGTTGCCCAGAATCTTTCATATAGAATGTGATATTCCCTGTACCAGTAGTCCAGAGACCAGCCAGAGCTCGTAAGAATGAGGTCTTACCACTCCCACTGGGGCCCATCACCTATACATAAAACAAATTACATAAAATGTTCTCTGTTAATGGCGAGTAGTGTCAGGTAAAACATATTTGATACAAGAAAATCATTTACCAGCAAGTGATCTTGGTCATTGATATCAAGTGATAAGTCAGTAATAAGAATGTTACCACTTCGTGGTGTCTGTAATGTTAAATTTTGGATCTCTAATAACTTGTGGCAGCCAGCCTTAGGCACACATCCATTTGACCTCAAGGAGGTCGGAATCTTATCATCTTGAAATTGAATATTTATCTTCTCTGTATTACCATATTCAGGTATACAAGACTGGCTACCATCCAAAATATCATCAAACTCACCTGGAGGTAAAAAAACAATGGATTGGAGAGATGGTTTAAGAACATTGGTCTGAGATGGATTCAAAATGATAAGTGCATAGAAATCAAAGTCAAAGACAAGAATTATTCTAGGAAAGCACTAAAGATATAGATACGTTATGACATATGGCTGATAGTTAACGCACGCACATTTGAAAGTTCATTCTATATGTTCATCATATATCACCTGGCATGGTGGCCGACTTAGGTCAAACAATATTAAAATGTTGGTAGAATACTAATATCAACCTTAAATTTTCAAACCAAAACCAATGTATTATTGCATTTTTACTGATGAAACTATGCATTGTAGCACGTCGCCTGCTAATCAAAGTACAGATGAGCATGTTTCTTCACTTTCTGACCTACCTATCAGGGTATCTGAACTTACAAATACTATACATATGGTGAACATCCAGACACTCACAGTAAAGCCAATGTGTGACACTGTTGGACCGTTGATGTATAAATGGAAGACAGGATCTTTAGGGGCTATCTCAACAAGCATAAGATTTGCAATGCATATCGAAGCATTGTGTAACAATCAGTCAGAGAAAAGCCTATTTGAACTGAGCACATGCATCACACATAAGGAAGACGTCAGTTTAGTCGAGGGATAAACTATATGTCAACACTATGGATTGAAGTAACGGTGCATACTGGATTTAAGTATATACCAGCCTCAGTGATAAGGTACATATATCAATACACCCCTTGGTATTAACTGTACTGGCACATGCTATAATATCCCAGTTCTGTAGTGCCAGCATCACCAGGAGCATCATGCATCTGCATGATATCATACCATATTGGTAATGTACCGGTAAAGGTACTGGTAACTTCAACCGTGATAGCAACACTAGACCTACTCTTAAAGCTTCGAAGTAGTTGCAAACAACTTGGAGCCCAGTTTAGGACATCAAAAAACACACTTAGCCAGGTATCCACAGTGTGAATCAATGATGATAAGTGAACCAACTGATGCGGCCCATTATATGTTATAATAGGAGATAATTATACAAGATCCTATAAAAATATAACTATATTAATTTTCAAATTGCTAAAAAAACTCCCTAGGAATCTCTC
Organism: Phoenix dactylifera; assembly: GCF_051530095.1. Lineage (NCBI taxonomy): Eukaryota > Viridiplantae > Streptophyta > Magnoliopsida > Arecales > Arecaceae > Phoenix > Phoenix dactylifera. The sequence goes on along the minus strand of NC_143201.1, from coordinate 26,378,496 downwards.
CTCCGAAAACATATAGGTTTTAATGATACCTCATATTTCCTTATGAATCCATATCGCAAAGAACATATCATTAAGAGCCAAAGTTTCAAAGGGTAAAAATCTTTATTCCAATTATGGTTGACTAAGAATTCAATGATGATATGCTATACAACTGATGAGGCCCATTATATGTTATAATAGGAGATAATTATACAAGATTCTACAGAAATATTACTACATTAATTTTCAAATTGCTAAAAAACTCCCTAGTAATCAGTCCTTCAAAAAATGTAGGTTTTAATGATACCTCATATTTCCTTATGAATCCATATTGCAGAGGACATATCATTAAGAAGCCAAAGTTTCGAAGGTTACAAACTATGGTTGACTAAGAATTCATTAATATATTCTTCATTAAAGGCATGTGAGCTCCAATAGCTGATTCTTCTTTCGTATTCTGGAATTATATATGAACACTTTTTGTACTTGATATATGACCCTTTTACAAGAATTATATATTCATAATTTCAGATGTATGCATAGGAGAACTATAATTATAAAATCAAACTTTGTTGCAACTATTTGGGATTGGATGTATGAATCTTCTTCACCACTAATTCCTATTATAGGCTATACCCTATATTGTTGCAAGTCCTTCAAATCCTTTCTCTTAACTTTCATTCATGTTATAGGTCCTCCTTTCCTAATGCCCGAAAAAATCCAAGCACTGCTACTTTACCAGGGCAAACTTTCATAGTTTTGCCACATCCACTTGGTACTGATACACATATAAGACAGATAATGATATTCTTTTCACAAATGAGCAACCTAGGATTTAATACACATTTCGAAATTCATGAACCTAGTATTCTTCTGGGATGGATATGACACATTGTACTCATGAAACATTATATCGTGAATACTCCTTAAGTGTCTTAAAATTACCAACTATAAATCATGCATTTGCCCATAACTTTTATCGGCATGTCTTTTATTCTTTTACATCCAAAGAACACTGTTAGTCCTGCCATTATTCTTGCATACTTCTACTAAGATTTTTCAAATAAGCTACAAAGCACATTGGAATTTATTGGTTTCTGACGCAAGCCCTAAGCTATATAGAGAGAAGCACAAGGAACAGCAAGAGAAAAGTGGAAGACAACACCATGAATAAAAATTTATTAATCAACCAAAAGTCTCCTCAAACTAAACCCAAGGCCGTCCTATAGACAAGCCTTACAAAGGCATACTAAAAAAGGAAATCCAACCCAAAAAATAAAAGGAAAATAGACAAGGATTATTCAACCACAAAATATGAAAATTCGACGAAAACTAAAGCCAACTCTATGGAAAATCTCTGTAGGACTTTTCAATTGTTGGGGTTTCCAGCTGCAGATCTATTGGCTCCCACAAGGTTTGGCATGGTCCAATTGATCATAGTGTTTGTCAACTTCAACCAGGCCGCATCAGTTTCATGAATCATCCTACACTAACCTCAAACTTCCATATTGTATGGATCAAAAGAGTACTGCTAAAAGATACATTCACCAGGAAAGAGTAAGGCTGCAAATGGGTTGGGTTGACCCGTGACACAACCCTACTAGTTTAGACCCGACCCAATCCGTTTTGGAGGACCCGTGGGGCCGGGTCGGGTCCTAAAATTGGACTCATTCCATTTTATGGGTCGGGTTTGGGTTTACTGAATTCAAACCCGACCCGACCCATTTGAAATTTAGATGATTTTAGATTTTCAATCCTACGGCCCGACCTGACCCGAATCTATAAAATTATTTGGGCCAAAGGAGGTACAAACAAGTTCGGAAGCCATGGATAGATTGACCGGACCCGAACCCGAATGACCCGTTGGGTTAAAAATTGTAGCAGTTGACCCGACCCGACCCTACCCGATCTTCTATTGGGTTGGATCTGGGTCCAAAATTAGGACTCAAACAAAGAATTGGGTTGGGTCGAGGTCACTTATGACCCGACCCGACCCGACCCATTTGCACCTCTAGGAAAGAGCTACTAAAGCTTCTCTACAAATTCCTCCTCCCAAGGCAACAAAGATGAACCATAGTCAAACATGAAGAGTCAACAAACATACTTGCCAAGAGTTGCCTACAAGAAACAGATTGATTCTAAGCATGGTCTAAAGTTCAATATTCTCAAATGAAAGGCCCAAATAAGAGTAAAAGACAACTACATCCTAGAACTTCTATATTAGAAGGTTAGCTTTATCAGATGAATCTGGAATATAATGTTCAAACTGTTCATAAAGGCCTTTGTTCATATTATTTCAGAGAAACCAAATTTCATACATATTGATGCACTAGTCAAAATTAACAACTAATAAAAAAATCCAGAAGGGTGATAAAATTGGAGACAGTGGTGTTTCATTCACCTTGGGATCATGAACGCATCCCAACTTAATATGCTTGTCCTCCTATATCATGATAAAAAATGAAATCTAGAATTCAAAATTTTCACACCACATAAACAGCATTGAACCCATGTTCTTAAACTTTAGATCTCATGATGTGAAAATAGCTGTTAGTTACTCTATATGATCAATATTCTCAATCAATCAGCACACTAAAAACCCGCTTTTAAAACATGCCAGAGGTTTCTTTTTCTCAAAAATTATTCCAGAGGTTTGTATAAGCATTTTCAGCTGATTGAGAGACTCTCCACCTCACAAAACACTAGTAACAGATTTTTCAATGTTCTCAGGAATTACATTATTTAATTTCAGCCTAATCTTGAACAAAGGAATATTGGGAGAATGCTTCACAATGATGCAATATGGCACTGTTCAAATGCAAACAGGCTTTATACAAAAGGTAACGAGATTGTTATCAGGCTTTATACTGTTGTTAGGAGAGTACTGTGAGCATCGTATACCTGCATCAATTGCACCCTTGAGATACATGTAATAACAGATGTGAATATTTATAACCTGTTTGGTAGTTACTGACCATGAAATTAATCATATCTACATTGATGAACAAAGCAACTGATATACATACATACATACATACATACATATATACAGCACTTCAAATGAAATAAAAAATGTGCAAAGGCTTTACCTAGACGATCTATGACAGCTGAGAAGGCACTGATTGCTTGAAATTGATAAACGATGATGGAAAAATCGCCAAGAATATGATTGAAAGCAGAGACAGATTGGTTGATCACACCAAACTCGATTTTTCCTGAGAAATACATTGGAGCAACAACAGCAGCAGGGAGAATCTGAATTAAGTAGCGGTAACCACTGGTAAAGAACTCCAGATTTCGAGAAGAAATGAGCAATTGCTGCAGATGGAAAAAAGAAAATCAAATATGTTATAGATACAGGCGCCTCCAGAAAGTATGGAAATTTGAGATGCAAGCTGGAATTAAAAAAGAAAAGCATTCCTTAATACTTTGAAAGAAATAAGAAAATTTTAGTAGCATATTGCTTCATTAACGGCATTTGGATCTGGATTAAATGGTTGATAAAGGTATATTCTTCTTGTAGAAATTGCAATTCTTCATATCCACATCATAATCAGGCATAGCATGTCTCCGGCACAGGATCATGCACCATAACTTAAGGTTAGTATCATAATGAAGGTACGCAACTCTAATATTTGCCGGTTTAGAAAACACAGTTCGAGCACCATTGTTGAAAACAATTATTATGATCCGAAGATCCATTGGCATCACCATACTAGATCTGCAAGGGTCTTCAAAGCATGACCAGGTTGAATAGATTTATTAAGGCTAGTTCAACCACGATCAGAATACTAGCTTATAAAAATTGATATATCTGGTTTTAACTTAGAGCTTTCATATGAATACTAAAAATATTGAACCAATGGAACTTATGACTGCTAAACAGGATCACAGACTTTACAAAGAGGATAGTGCTTGTTTGTTATTTTATGGTGACGAATAAACTAGATTAATCAGACTTAACAAACATTTCAAACTAGCATTTGTCAAAAAATGCTATTCAAGTTTTTGGACAACAATTCAACCTGCCTGTGCTGTCCTGGAGCAATTTCTATTCAGATAAGTAGTCCATTCAAGAAAGATGCTATTGTTTCAGAACTTACAAGAATATACAATCAATAAGACAAAAGTTTAAAGGAACTTGATTTTAAAGCATAAATGCAGATGACAGGGACATGTGATGACACAATTGTCAACATGGAGATTACTATCACCTTTGTTAAAGGGTAACGTCAAATTGGTTTTCACATGCAAATGAGTCCACCAGCGTCTCATTTAACCATCTTATTGCTGTGTAGAAAGCGTTGCAAATTCAACCAACTTGCATAATCAATAGTAATGCAAGAGTTTGATCACTCTGATGTCTTCCAAAACAGCTATTTCACAAAGGTGATCTGAGTGAATGGCATTTTTTGAGTTCCTGTGCTTCATCCATGCCTGATACCAATACTCAGTACACCATGCAACCCATGTACATAATAAACTGAAGTTGTTGTCCAACAGAATAGTATCTAAGGAAAACGTTCTATTGTGATGTAGCAGAAAAGCATATTGATTGCAACTAAACACGCATCACCATTGAAAATACAAAGAAAAAAATACAAAGAAAGTCAAGACATCAAGAATGGATAATGGATGCCAATTTCATGAAGAAATCATTCTTAAAAAAATATTCAAAGCTTAAGGTAGCCATATGGTAGCTACCACAAATGACTCCTTATCTAAACATGCTTCATTTCTAAAAGTAATACCAATAACTAAATATTAATAATAGACGAGGAATTGCAGCAGTCCTGCATTCTGCTATCCCATGGCATGCTAATCTACTTGAGCATCAAGATTAAAGAGAACTTTTTTAATTTTTATTAAAATTATTAGTTGCAAAGAGCCAAAAGTGGATTGGTCATTCAGGCCACAACTAGAAAGCAAAACATAAAACTATTTTTGTCAAAGTGCATCATATTGCATCTATCATTTATAAAATAAACAATTATCTCAACCATGGTTAGTCAAACCACGCCGAACCAGCCAGTTCCGACGCACCGAACCGGACCAGTCAGTTACCGACATAGTTCGATACTTTGGTTCAACACATAAAAGGATCGCTTCAATTCAACTTTAATCGCCATCAAGGCTTTCAAAACCCCATCTGCCTATGCCACCACGTCCCCGAGCAATTGATTACCCTCTAGTTCCTCCTCTCTGGCCCTCTCTCTCTCCCTCCCTCTAGTTCCTCTTCTCTGGCCCTCTCCCTGTCCCTCCCCATGGTTCTTGTACATCACGGTTCAGTACCGTACGGACTAGTACACTATCGTACTAATCGCCAGCCCGCAGACCTATCGATACTGATTTTTCCAACCTTGATCCCAACTTTGTGAAAATGAAACAAAATGAATAAAGTAGTTTTTTATCACAAACTATTTTTTTACTAACAATCAGACGACGTTAAAAAAGCATAATAATTGAAAAGTAAGAAAATCAACAAAAACATAAAAAAAAAAGAAAGTAACAAACAAGTACCATCATAGGAAAGTAAACAAAAAAGACAACTACTATCTCAGTTTTATTTTTCTCTTAGGATGATGAAGGTCAGTAGGACAGCTGAAATTGGCGCAATCGTAAGGTTACTCCATTGTGACCTAAGTATCATGAGTGAAAATATAGAAACAATCTCTTCGTATGCATGGATAAAGGTGCATATATCTAAACCTCCCCAAACCTCAAAGTGGCAAAAGCCTCGTGCCCTAGGGCACACTTTTTTAATGATAAAGTTCAGTATTTCCACAATTGGATAATGAATGTGCATTCCTCACTTCCAACCATTGTATATTTGTCTTCGTAAGGAGTATGGTATTCTAAGAGTTTATTTGGGCGATGGCGCCTGGCAATGGATAGTTTGCATTCATTTGATTAACTCCAACAAACACTCAAGTTCATTAAGTTGCAGTAAAAAATCATCATTCAGTGCCTCTATTTTCAACTCTAGAGCAACATCTTGTACCAAACAGTGGTAATGCAAAAATTAAACACAACGACATTCATCCCACCCTGTTTCTTAGCATGCATACTTCATTTATACTTCTGAAATGGGCTTGAGTCCACATTTTATCTATAAATGCCTCTGATGCAAAGAAAAGAAAAGCACCCAATTAATCGTATGTAGGATTATAATGTCAATTAAAAATTACATCTGAGACACTCCTCTAAAAGTTTGGCCATTTGAAGAACCAGTATTATGTTGTCCATAATTTTCTTGCAATCTTGTGCTGATTTCATGCAAGATTGTTGCATTAAAATTTTTTAGCAGTAATGTATTCATAAATAGTTTTGCATGTTAAGATTTACAAACAAAAATTCTTTTCACCCCAGCTATGCATGTCGATTAATTTGTTGATTATAATCAACGCATCAAATAAAATTAAACAAGCCAAAAACATGCAAAAATGCATGTGTATAGATACATTCTTTCTTTAGTTTTGTTCATATAAAAGTTTATATTAAATATCTTTGCATAAAATACAATAATAGTTAAAGAACTTGGTAAATCATCTGTACATAGAATGTATTGTATTTCAAAACATGATTAGCAATTCATACATGTACATGTATATTTAAATTTCACTCAGTGACCTAGACTAATTGCAGCAAACATGCCAGCATCACCACATGATCATGTAAACCTATAACAATGGGCGGGTGATCTTCATGCCTCTGCTGGAGGGCATAGGGAAGAAAGGGCCATGATCAACGACAAGTGTTGGGCAGGAGCAATGCCATCGTAATGTCCCACTCACTAAGAGACCAAATGGGAGGGTCTACCTAATGAACCTGCTAAAATGTTTATGGTTGTTTAAACAACAAAAATAAGCTCATAATAATGGGCCATTGAACTTTACATGCATCTTCCAAAGAACAAAGAAGTGCCCTTTCAAGTACTCGGTTACAGAGAAGTGTCTGGTGGCAATAATTTTACTGCACTATCTCATTCTCCAAGAACATAAGTTTAACAGATCAGTGACCTATCTTATGCAACAATCACTTCTGCCACTAAGCTCTAATTTGTTGTCATAGTCAAATAATAACTTATCATCTCAATAACTTATGGTTTTCAACCTGTTCCTCACAATTATACCTTGCTTGTGCAAATGTGATTGAAATGTGTACTTTTTTCAATTTCCAATGATTGTACCTGGTAGTTAATATTTAGTCAGATGGTTGATTATTTATGGCTTTATTTTTTTGAAGGAAAAAGAAAAATAAATACTTATAAAATGGACTAAGCAATGATCCATGAGTATCATAAGATGCTGTACAGAATAGTTAAGAAATTAATTAGATGCAAACAGGAACTTACACTTAAATTTTCAAAAGCCCTTCTAAAACGCTCCAGCAACAGGTGCACTTCATTTTCCTCACCTCCATAAAAAGCAATTGATTCAGCATTTTCTCGAACCCGCACAAGCCCATAACGAAAATCTGCTTCTTTCTTCTCTTGCAGAAAATTTAAAGTGACTAAATCCTGAAAAATAGACAGGACCACTTAGGAAAAGAAAAGCAGAAGATCACCATGCAGAAAGTTCTATAAGTAGTAGAGTTAGGCAGAGTTACCTTTCCAAGGAACACACTGATAGCTGTGCCACCAAGAGAGTAAACAAGAAGCACAACAAATAATGGTGGATAAATTCCATACAGAATGTTACTGAATGATATCAGGTCTACAGCTGAAGTGAAGAGAGTCAAAGAAAATGAAAGTGCAGTTCCAGTGAAGGTACTTAGATCATCAACAATCCGTTGGTCTGGATTGTCAATTATAGACTGAGATTGAATTTTATAAAATGTCTGGTTCCTAAAATAGCGTTTCATGTAGTAGCCTGTCATCCAAGATCGCCATCTTAAAGAAAGGGTCTCCCTTGCATAGTCTCTTAAAACAAAGAACTGCAAGACACCAGAAAAGCACATGCAAAGCTTAGTTGAAACCAAAAAATAAGAGTGGAGTTTATAATAATTTGCTTTAATTCGGTTGCACATCCACATATGTGTAATATGAAAAATGCTGGAAAGAGGAAAACCCCTATGGTTTACAAGCTGCAACACTAGTACCAACATCTACAGCTTATATCTGTGCCATATGTGATGTATAAATGTATGCTTGAGTCTTTTGAAAATTGAAGTGCAGAGCATATATAAACACCTAAACAATTGTTACCCATGCAAAATCTAGGCGGGACCACTCCTAGGTAGTTCAATGGTTTAAGTGGGTATAACCACAAGCCAAGAGTTATTGATCTCTCATCTTGGCAGCTTAGTATCTTGACCCATGAAATCTACTTGGATCGCATCAATATAATATTTTACCTTTGCTCAAGATAAATTATCTTTTGGATGACTTTTTGATTATAAGCCATTAGCTCTCCTCCATTTTACATGCTTACCTATGGAGGCTTAAGACATCTCCTCGGTCCTTAATACTCCTCTTAAAGTCCTGATGCTGCTGCATGTTGTTATCCTATGCACTTGATAAGGCACACCCGAGATCATTTAAGTTTGCATATAATACTCTTGCTCTATGCAATTTTATTCCTTGTAGACATTCTTGTAGGCCAAGCATTATCTAAAGGCAGCTCAATTTACAGATTAGCAAGCAAGGATATCAACTCTTGTGCATATGCCAGCTAGCAGTTGACACGATACATCTTGAGCCATGGTGGCACTCAACACACACATCAACAAAAGGATACACTTGTTATAAAAAGACTAGTAAGTTGTGTGCTAAGAAATGCTGTCTTATTCATTTTACTCAAGCACAAACAAAATTTAATTGCTTTACACTTCTTTATACATGTATTTCTTTAACAGATGAACATAATTTTACGCAATCTACAGTAACAAAAGTTGTAGACCATCCTAAACATCGTGATTGTTGTTTAACATGCGCACTGCATATTCCAAGACATATTCCAAGCAAGTTGATATGCAAACATTACTTAGCTATGTACACATGTTAAAATCAGGAAAATGCTTGAAATATATGATACAAAAACTAATAGGGAGTACATAACTATGTTTACATGTTAACAATTTTCCCCCTGTTACTTTCATTAATATTTTTGTATTTACAACTCATACTATAGTGTCCATAAACCATTACTTGACATTTAGTGTATTAACAGCAGACAGAAGTAACAAATTCACTAGTAGATTAGATGCATGATAATTCAAAAGTTTTTCATTCCACAAAAACTTCATTAGTTCCATGTACTAAGCAGAACTAGAAGAATCGCCATCATAAAACAAAACAAGTTGAAAACCTTAACCAATAAACTTCAATCCAATCACGTGACTTTGAAAAACAAACATATGTAGATGCCCCAAAACATTCTTTTAATGGCATGCAGAGCAATACCTACAAGAGAGCAGCAATATGCTCACCGGAATTCCTCCAGCAAAACCCCCTAAATAGTAGAGAAGTTGCTTTGTAAATTGTTCCTGATCCTTGTCTTGCAAAAGATACCAGAAGCAACTGAAACTTAATTAGCAAATACATGTGTCTTTTTATTATCATTAACGTTATGTTGGGAAAAAATATATAAAATGCCATGATGATTCGAAAAGAAAAAAAAAACTCACTAGCAAGCGCATTGTAAAAATCACGCCCAAGAAAGTTAAATCCAACACTAATCCCTGTTGTTCCCAAGGTGAGAGCAAATAATGCAGCAAGCCTTAGCCTAGCTTGGACTTTGTCCTCTGATGACCAATATGGTGCAGCCACCTTCCAGAATCTTCTTAAAAGTGTCCCAAGGTCTGGATGCACCCTGTTCTCATCCTATGGAAAAGGCATACGTGTCAATTAGCTATATGGAAGGTTGCAATAAGATTATCGGGAAAAAAAAAACGCTAAAAAGATCACTGACAGCAATCTTCCAGTAAAATGTATCAGACGATTGACAAAAGCGAAAACCAACAAAAGACTTCTAGATAATAGCAGAAAAAGTTCAGCTGATATAAGTGTAGAATGTAGATGCACAGCCTCCATAATCTTAACAATTATCTCCATCCTGTTTTGAGCATGATGAAGAGAGCGGACCAAGAAGCAAAGAAATCTACTCGGAAATCAAAATTTCATCCAGCCAATCTGCATATAATCAATTCAATCAAGAGAACAAAAAGGAGGGTTTCTAGAAAAAAGGAGTCATATGTACACCAATCAAGCAACTAATCTTATAGGCGGCCAATGCTTACACACTGACAACAAGTCTTTCACCACCCCTTTATTGGTCCTTCCCTTTTCGAACATTATAGAAAGATCAAACGAAGAAGCAAAGAGACTGAAAAAAAAAAAATAGGGCCCGTTTGGCATTTCTTTGTTTTCTGTTTTTGTTTTCAAAAACACAATAAGGAAAATGAACTAAAATAAACAACACTTGATAGAAACCCTTTTGTTTTCTGCAATATCCTGAAAAACCTTTAGAACTTTTGGAAGCAAAGATTTGTTGTTTTCGAAAAAAAGATTGAAAATAGCCGAAGCTTCATGTCAATGCTATCTTCAACATCAATCACCGTGTGGTATTTGACTAATTTATAGGAAAACAAAGACACAAAAACAATAAAGAATGCCAAACAGACCCTTAATTCAACGAGTCTACCGACAGGATCAATACAATCGACGAAACAGGAAATGAACAAAGAACGTGAGTCTTGAGCAAAAGATAGTTACCACACATATCACATAAAAAGGATTAAAGAAGTTCCAAGAAGAACAAAGCATCAAAAATCATTAAATAAAACAGTGTCTTTCTGAAAGAATCAAACCAAAAACCAAAAAAAATCTTTGCTCAAGAATCAAGATCTCACCCAAAGAATCTCACACACAAGATCAACTCAGCAAGAACGAGAACTGAAGAACAACAAAGAGTCTCTCACCTTATCTTCCACTGCGGCGGTGGACCTAGACTCCCCGACGGCGGACGGCGATCTGACGACGGTGGGAGGAACCGCCGTCCTCCGGCGGCGCATCGCGAGAGGAGACGAGATCTTGGAGACGCCAAGGGAAGAAGAAGGACAGGAGAAGAATGGAGCGGAGGAGAGGCGACATGGGGGTGGAAGTAGCAATAAAGGAGGAGCAGAGGAGAGAATAGAAGCAAGCATCTTCTCTCTTCCCTCCCTTTTCCCCTATTGTTAGGTAGAGGCTTTCCGCTTTTGGGCCGGAGGAAGCAATTTGGAGCCCGCTTCCCTCTCTCTCTCTCTCTCTCTCTCTCCCCCTCCCCCCTTCGCTGCGGGAAAAAATTGATTTGGCACGTCGGCAGCCGCACGCGGCTTATCCGCATATATTTACACCGGCAACGAGTAACACCTGGTCCCAATTATTACATCAGCGACTGACCGTCAAACATCGCCTGATGGAGATCAGATGGTCAGTTTTCAATTCGCTCGCGAGAGAATCAATTCTTGGCTTGCATTGGCCGGTTAGTCATGAGACCATTTTTTTTTATCGAAAAAATAAATCCCGTAGATTAAAAAAATAAACAAATACCATCAGAAAATGATATCTAAACTTTTCTATTGGATTACTGAATAGTTGTAATCTAAAAATATCATTTCTTAATAGAGATATCTTTATTTATATTATATTAGTAGTATATTAATGACATTAATATAATTAATATTAATTTTATTAATATTTTATTAATAAAATATAAATTTATTACTATATTGATTAATAGTACATTTAATATATTGATATATATATATTAATAAAGATAAATTATTAATAAATAATTAGCAAATATTTATTAATTTTCAATAAATCTAATATGTGATTTAGTAATAATTAATATATTTATTTACATACCAAAACATATTGAAATTTATTTATAATAAGAAATATATTTTCTAATATATATAATTAATTTAAAAATATTTATTAACCCATGAAAATATATTTCAATATTTGAAATAGTCAATATTAATAGTGTTTGTATAAATTGACCATAAATAGCCAACAAATGGATAAAAGAATATTTCTATCCCAATATTCTAAATATTTGTTTCAAGCAGATGAGATTCGGTTAAGTTTTAGCCCAGATTAGAAGAAACACAAGAGTACATGATGGAAAATCAATGCCACGCATAAATATTTTTTATTACTTTTAATTTGCCGAGGTCACCTAGATAGTATACAAAAGATCAAAGTTTGATAATAGTAAGATAATGATCTAGAAGAAATGCCACCAGCAATTTGAACTCAAGGCTAAACATGAAATGATCCATAAATATATCCAAAATATCCTCCAACATGTTTAAAAGCAAATTTTTAAATTTAAAATTGAATTAAAGGCAAAAAAAAAGTATTTGTTTTGAGAAGAAAGGAAAAAATAACACCCATCCTCAGGCTACCAAATAAATCCATGGTTGATCAACAAGGACCAGTGACATTAAACGCTTCCAGTTGATGGGGAGTCATATAGAATGTTTTGGAGTTACACCAATTCTTGACTAAAACCCATGAATATCACTTATCAACCAAGGCTCTGCTTTGTTTCATTCCATAATAATAATAATAATAATAAATGGAAAGGAATAATTGTGCCTTCTGAAATAGTTGTATCACAAGTTATTTTCAAGTTAACCTTTAGTCAAGACTTGAGAGTCCTTTCATCTATTAAAAAAAAAATAGATCCAAATAATGATTTTATATTAGGAAGTACCGGGACTTCTTTTCTTGACATAGTAATCTCTAAATGAATTTTGAATCCCTTTGTCTTGTATATGCTTGGTTTTTATAAAACTGATTGATAGGTATGTCAGTAAATATAAACAAAACTGATAAGGCCAAAAGAAAGGCTTTTATGTTTAAATATAACACCCGGTCCGCCGGAGGACCGAGTGTGTTAATTTGCTACACTGGCGTCCATGGGGAAGAAGAGGCTTTTTTTTTATACACCTTGAGGTCGGTATTTGAATGAGGTCCGCGCTTTTTCTTAAGCTACAAAGGAATTCCATCTTAGATTTCCAGGAGTAGTTGATTTAATGAACCATGTTTTTTTTTTAATTTTACACGGCATCATTTTGAAATCTAAGCTAGAACCAAATTTATAAATGCATAAAGTCTTAGCAACATTTATATATTTACAGATATTTATGATTTGATTTATGCAAGTATCCAGAGGCAACAGCAGCAAATAATAGAAACAAAACTACGTCCGACAAACAATAGCATCATTAACTTAATCTATTTTTGTTCAATTAGTAACCGTGAACAATTCATGAATGAATTAACAAAGATTGTGGACCATTTTATAAACAAAAATAATTCATTCAGCCAATGAAAACTTTGGGAGTCTAATATTTAATGAAACAAAATAACTTTCATCGATTCAAACGATGCTGTAACTGTGCCTGTCATGGGCTAAATCCTTCAAATCTATGTATAAGTCTTTCCTCGCAATTTAATCACTGAGTATTGAAGTGAATCATTGCAGACCATATTAAAGTTTCTTTGCCCAATCTAGAGTATATTTTCAGTCTTTGACCTCCAAAACTTGCTCAATTTTTTTAAGAGTTTTAGCTTTTCCGGTTCTTATTTTATTAGCTCGCTAGGTTCACACTCATGCTAACAAAGTTGCAATAATTTAAAGCTATGGGCCTGAGCTTCTGTTGGTTAAAACTTCGTTCACGTGTCTCTCTGACGATTAATCAAATCATAGGGTGCAATCCCTTTTGATATCGACCGTGTGATAGGTTTGGACTGCATGAAAGCGGAGCTGGAGAGCTTTTTTTTTGCAAAATCTTTCACAAATTTGCTGAAAATTGGCTTTCGATTATGCTTCATTCCTTGTAAAAAAATTGTACCATCTATTTTCTTCTGCAGCGTTTTAAAACCACTGAAGAAGTGGTGGTCGAAGCTGCAACTAAAGCAAATATGGGACTCTTGTTATATCGAGGAATAGTAGTCTCACATCGAGAACTTTTGTGATGCTCTTGGGCTTATCCATCTAAAAATCTGAGTTCTTAAATAGAATCTTGACATGGTATTGGAGCTAATTAATTTTTCATACCTATCGAAACTAAGATGTTGAGGAATAATAGTCCGATATGAGATAAGTTAAGAATGCTAGTGGTGCTTATATACTCTTGGGCCCATAATTCTATATGAGAATTATGAGCGTTGGCGACAAGGAGAGTCAGATTGTAATTATAGCCAAAATGAATGTTACGTTCTTTCATCTAAGAAATAACAAACCTTACAGCTATGGAATCTGACAATGGCTTCCATCATTCTTAAGATCAAGAGCTACAGTTGTGTGCCTTGTCTAAAAATTTCTTGCACTCGCATTTGTATTATCATGATGGAGCGCTGTGTGCACAGGTGCCAAGTCTTTATGATTCAGTCATCTAAACTTCGAGCTGTTGATCTTAAATGAAAGAATATTAATTCTTGGGTCTTGGCACACTAAACAAGTCTCAGTGCTGACATCTAATAAACTTTTTCTGCTTATCCCTAAGAATTGGTCTAGAACGATTGGGTTGATTTGTGATGCGCCACACAGAGTACTTCGTCTCATCCAGAAGTTGGTGGCCGCAGGCACCGATGATCTAATTCCGAGATTATCTGGAAGCAATCCAGGAATGGAAGGGAGCAAAGATGGGTCCGTCGACCTTCCAGATATTAATTTTATGCACGGAACCCGCAAGCCGAATTGAATCTTGGGCCAAAAGATCACAATAATTGGGCCTTGCAAGATGGCCCATCACGTTAATATCCTGATTTGTTCCTAATCCAACCCCGATACACCTTTTAGATGAACCAGCAGCTTTCCATATATATTACACCACAGTGAAGCCCTTCTTTCCATATTCTCTTACGATTTCCGAAACCGTAGGAGTCGGAAAGAACTCTCATTCGATAGTAACTCGGATTCCTAATTCGAACAGAAGTAGGAGTAGCAGCTTTCTATATATATATATTACACCAGCGAAGTCTTTTCTTCTCATATTCTCTTACGATCGATTCCCCTTCTGAAAGAGTTCTTTCTCCTCTTCTCTTTGTTGTGTTGCTCTTCTCCATCAATTCTTCTACCATGCAAGAAACAAGCAAGATGACGCAATCCAAAGGGAAGAAGGTCGACGCAATTCATTGCCCACGCATTATTCCTCGCTGGGTGATGGATTTGGCGGAGAACGAAAAGGGCACCGAGCCGTGCTTCATCATGGCCAAAAGGCTCACGAAGACCGACCTCAACCGGCAGCAGAACCGCCTCCTCATCCCCTCCGGCTTCGTGGATGCCCATCTCATCCCTTTCCTCTCCGACGAGGAGAAGGCCGCCGCCAGCCTTCTTGACGATGGGAGGAAGCGCAAGAAGCCGAGCAGCAGAGCCAAGGAGCCCAAGAAGATCAAGCCGGCAGGGTCAGGCGGTGGAGCAGTCGAAGAACACGCCCACGGAGAGGCCGCCAAAGACGACAAGAAGAAGAAGGAGGCGGGGAGGAAGCACGGAGGGCTGCCCGTGTCGGTGCACGTGGGAGCTGGAGGGTGGAAGGCGTACGTGACGATGGCCCGTTGGGACTCCTCCAACGGCACCGTCCTTAAGGGCGGCGAGTACTCGAGGTATGTCGCCAAGTGGAGTGGCGTCGAGGTGGGCGAAGAGGTGGAGCTGTGGGGATTTCGGGAAGGACGGAGGGGAAGTCCCTACTTCGTGCTCCACAGAAAGGAGAGTAACTGAGTGGATTGGTTTGCCTTTCTTCTCCTCCTTGGGCTGGTTTGTTCTTCTTATAATTGTTATCATTATTATTACTATTTGAAAGGAAACCAATAGTTTGCCTGCCAAACGGTGGGATGTTGCGTTTAAGTTTTCTCTGAATTTTTTTCTGTTCTTCTTTTCAGAGTTTCATCAGGAAGTTTTCGTGATAGCAGAGAATCTTGGGATATTGTAACTATTTTATTGATATGGTGAACAGATACTATACATTATTTTTGGAAGAGTCTGTTCAATTTGGTGTTCTTGATTCTATTTCTTAATTTTGACTGATGATGGATGGTCATAACATACATATCAAACTTCATCTCATTATTATGAATCTTTGCAAAAAAATTTTTATGAAACTGCAAAATATAGATGATTAAAAAATCATAAGTTTACCTATATTTTGGATATCCCTAACTCCAGACCCTTTCTGTTAGAATTTGGCCCGGACATGAATCTCAACATGGAGAGGTTACTGAAATATTGCTCATGCATGTCCAAGCACACATGAATAATCATGATAATATCTGTTACATAAATTAGCAGAACATAGTTAAAATTTGATTTTGTTTTGTCTGTAATTTTGACATTTTAACAGTCTGTTCAATGTTGGATCCAAAAGGCTGATGTTTCTTATTTTAAACATTGCCCTACTCTACAAAGAGCTATTCTACGCTCATGTTCCATTAAGGACCAACATCTGTTCTACTTCTGTGGCCATTGCCTCATGTCATTGAGTGCTTTTCATGGCCCTGGAGAAACTTTCAGACTCATTACAGGAAGAAATAAAGGCAACGAGCGCAAAGAGATTGAGAAAATTTATTAGATGAAACATTATTAGCAAGTACATATGGATGAGCGTCTTGGTTGAAAAGTAATTAATTGGTCATTATTAGAAGAATTTAAAAGATATCATTATTCTGTTGGATATATATAACTCTCTTTTTTGAATGGTCTGTTGGATATAACTCTCATCTTGAGGTGAGGATGGTTTATTGAAGGATGCTGCTGAGTAAGGAAGTTCATGCATGGGTGTGGGCAAAATAGGTTTACTAGTGGAAAATGTGACTTCATCAAGAAATGGATGACTGTACTTGTGAAATAAGACATCTGGACTTACAAAATTTATGTCCCTAGTGGTCATAAACACAATGTCCTTTCGCCCATATCTGTATCCAACTGAAACACACTTTCTAGCAACAGGCCCAAACTTATCATCATTGATATCTAAGCATAACAAAGAAATCGAAACACTCTAAAATGATCATAGGATTGTTTAGATTTATAAAGGGCTTCCATAGACAGGTGTTGGTAGAAGTTTATTATGTAAACAACAGTTGACATCGAGGTTCGCCGTCTCAGTACCAGACCCGTACCATGTTAGCATAGTATCGGTACGATACGTCTTATACTGTTCGATTCGGGCTGGTATGGCATACTATGGTTGATATGCATTCATCCTAAAAGGATTTAGCCAATTTTACTTGAAATCTGGATGATCGAGCAACTTCAATTGGCCATCTGTGTTTATGTTCTGCCACCATTCTATTGTGGTACGCCACCATAAGTGCTTTGGTGGATGATACTAGAGACATGAAAAAAATCTTGCATATGATATGAAAGAAAGTCTGTGGCGCTATTCCGTCTAATAATTTTTGAAAGGGAAAACTGAGTTTGCACCATAGCACAAGATAACTTGATAAATTAAGGAGTTTCAGACAAAAAATTCTTCAAATAAACCCATTTGCATGGAGTACAGTCATCCACAATACTCAGAAAATATCTTGCACCAGTGCGTGATGGTGTAGAATATTTGCTCCAAATATCGCAATGAATTAACTCAAAAGCAATTGTACTTTTATTATTGCTGATAGGAAAAAAGACTTCTAGCTTATTTAGTTTAACACTACAGGATAAGGACTATTTTATTTGTCAAAAATTGAAATAAAAATCATCATGAAGTAATCCTTTCAAACAATGAACGGAGGGATGCCCAAGACAATTGTGCTGGAGATCCAAAGCAGAGGAGGATTGGTTGCAAGAAAAAAGGCTTGCTGGTGCATCCTGCCACTGCCCATCTTTTTCCTCACCTATCCAAATCATTTTCTTCGTAAAAGGCCTGAAACGCACAAAAATCAGGGAAGGAATATGAGATCAGGATTATGTATTTTAGTTAGCTTACTAATGGACAACAAGTTAAGACTGAAAGAAGTCATGCAAAGAACTTTAGAAAGCTAGATTAAAGATGAAAGTTCAGAGCTTCCTATATGTGAAACTTGCATGCTAACACCATTTGGTTAGTGCAAAAGTTGATTCATAGGTAGTTTTAAAGATAGGAGGAGCAGGAATGCATGCCATGTGGTCAGATGGAGTATCCATGATGATGGTGAAGAAAAGGAAGTACAAGACAAAGCCATACCTGTAAAACTAGTAGCAGATAAGCCTTGCTCAGCATTTACTAAAGACATAAGCTGATTGTATTGTTGTGGCATGAGATGAGGCATGACAGAGTTATTCGATTGGCTCACACTGCTTTCTTTTGGATAATTGGCATTGCCGCTGTCGAAGAGTACTTATCCTTTGTTTTATTAGGATATCCTTATAATCTGTAGTATTAGGATATTACGCATATGCCCAAGATAACCGCAACGATCACAACGTGCGCCTTCACGCTGAGAGAGCCACGACCAAAGCCCACAAGTCTACGATATAACAAGGCCATAATACCGTGGGCTACCGTCTACGATAATACAAAACCAACTATACCAACTTATATGAACATCTAACTCGTACAGAATATAAAAGATCGAAATCTCCCATCAATTAAACAACAAGTTGCTTGTACAAAACTTTTAAACCCAAAATTCAAATGTTCAGAATTTCATAATTTCAAAATTTACAAATCATCAACTACAAGTCTCAAAATATCATAAATTAACTATTAAACCATAAATCTGCTGAAAGAACCTCCATTGCTAGCACAAACCTACAAATCTGGATTACTCCTGGCTTCTAGCGATCTTACTCTTCTGAAAAGGATAGAAAAGATAGTGAGTTACACAAGTCGGTCAATAAATCTTACACACTACATTATTAGATCAAGTATAAGTTTTTGCACGAATCAATGCATCATTTAGAGAAAATAATTTTCATTGCAAAATAGAATACTTTATAGTAGGATATGATAAAACAAGTCGTAAAACCAATCATGCCTCATACATGCATAAACTATGCAAATTTCTCAAATATGGTTCCAAGTGTATAGCATAAATAAAGTCATCAATCATTTTTCATTCAGCCATAACATAGTTTAAAATACTACTCTCAAACTAAATATTAAAGTTGCTGTGATAGGGTCGTAATCAATAATGTGCCAACTACTATAATTTGTTGGCGAGGATTGTATGTCAATTACTAGAACCCTCGAGAGGGCCATATGTCAACTACTGTAATCTATTGACAAGGGCCATATGCCAACTACTATAACCTAGTAACAAAGTCGTACATAACTATTTGAGAGCTTGTAAACATATTTCTTAAGATAAATTTTCTTAATCCATATTCTCTTAAGATATTTTCTTAAAGCATACATAAATAAATAAGTTGAAAGGCACTAAATAGTTTTATAGAGTTCATAGTTCATAAATCATTAACAGTAAAAACAGTCATAGAATCATTCTTTTTACTACAAAAATGCAAATTACATAAATATAGAGTTAATAATTCATAAATAAACCTTTAATATTGAAATATTCATGGAACCATTCTTTTTATAACAAATCACGATTTTTATAATATCAAATGCTTGACCTTTTTTTTTAAAAGAAAAATATCAATCATCAACGTCGAGCATCATTTTCATCTGTTATAAAATTTTAATCATTGAAAATAATTAGTATTCGAAAATTAGTAAGAAGTGTCAGGGTTGATTATCCTTTTTACATTGAACCCTCAAAATTTAACTATGGGAATTATCTAAAGCCTATTCAAAGTTCTATTAATTTATATTCAATAACTTTAATAGTATTAAATCTTCGAGAAAGAGAAAAAGGTATGATTGTCTAGGTAACAACGTCCAACAACTTTGAGTAGGTCAGATCTAAGCGACTCGATCCAAATAAAGATTATTCGACGAGGATCATCAATGGTAGGGGTTTCAAGGATGCTTGATAAAGGCCATGGTGAGGAGTCGACATGCTGCCCAACACCAGGGTAGTTCAACGCTTTTTGCTAAGTCAATTTGGATCCATAACAAAGAAAAATGAGACCCTCCATTAGAGTCCATGGATCTACTAGAGAGAGAAAGAGGGGGAAGATAGAGAACGAGAGAGAAAGAAAAAGGAAAAGAGAGAGAGAAGAAAATAGGGAAGGGGAAGGGTCATTACATCGTTCTTGGGAAAGAGGGAGAGAATGCCAAAGGTGATGGTCCAGAGAGCAGCGGCAACTCATGGCGATATTGGGCAGTGGAAAGCAACCGACAGTGATAGGGCGTCCGACGAATGAAAACTTGGAAAATAGGAGATGAGTTATTCGTGCTCTAGCTCGCTCACCGATGGGTGGGTTCCAACTTGGCTACAAGACACTGAGGAGGAATAGCCCAGGGTCTCGATAACGAGCATCGACGATAGGGTCAGCCGAAAAAAGAGAAAAAGGGATAAAGAAAAACAAGGCCCAGTCATAGGGTTGAGATTTGATGAGATTTTTGGCAATTCTTTGTCAGAATATGGCTCATAAAGGCTCAATCAAAAAGGGAAAAGATAAGGGAAGGGAAACAAATGGGATTATGGGCATCTCGCCTAGTCTCCAGCAAGATTGTTGCGGCCATAGTGAACATGGAGTGCCAACTATTAAGAGGGAAAGGAGAGAAAGGACATCGGTGGTCGACAGTGTTGGTGGTGTGGCTTCAAAAGGGAGTGGGAGAACTTTTATAGTGCAAAGGCTAGGGTTTTCTAACTTTCAGTAGAGTTCAAGATGAAGGAAAAGGCTTCTTCCTCCATGCGGACAAGGGCTCTACTTCAATTATTCTGGAAGCGGGATTTTGGGCTTCGTTTTGATACCAAGTCTGGCCAAAGGGCCAGGCCATTGCTTAGGCTAGCCAATGGGTTGGGTTTGACAGATGCAGCCACTGCAACAGCTTCTAATGACTGAGTAGGATCGGCACAAATGCAACTATGCTTTGGTGGTGTGGCTTCAAAAGGGAGTGGGAGAACTTTTATAGAGCAAAGGTTAGAGTTTCTTAGCTTTCGATAGAGTTCAAGGAGGAGGAGGAGACTTCTTCCTCTATGTTGAACAAGGGCTCTACCTCGATTATTCTGGAAGCAGGACTTTGGGCTTTGTTTTGATACCAAACCTAGCCAAAGGGCCAGGCCACTTCATAGTTAGGCTAGCCAATGGGCTGGGTTTGACAAATGCAGCCACTACAACAGCTTCTAAGGATTGAGTAGGATCGACACGAACACAACTATGCATCTCCTCTTGTGAAATCAAGGAATAGATTTTATTCATACTGGGAAGAGAGTCTATAGCTAAAATTCGGCTCTAGATAGCGGAATAGGAATCATTTAGCCCCATAAGGAGACCTTTACTTATTATCCATGCTGAAGCGAAGTTTTTGTGACACTGCATGTATATGTGGGAAGGGAAGAAAAGATCCAAGCTCATCCCGTTACCCCTTTAGAGTGGTATACTAAAAATGTAATAGAGAGTTGGTCCTGAACATGTATTAAAATGATACATTTAATTTGATAAATCTAAATAGAATTACTTAGAGCATACCTTTCTTTGAGATCTTCCACAACCTCAAGTAAATAATACTACTAATAAGATTCTTAGAAACAGCATTCCAGATCCAAGAGATAACCATCGTGTAACAATGCTCCTAGGATTCAGATTTTTCTACCGACCCATTTACAAAGTTGAGCTTGTTCTCGGCCGAAAGAACCAGGCTCGACTCTATGTAGGATATTTGTCCCCAATGAGTTGTTCAGCCACCAATATCATCCTTGGGTTGTCAAAAGGAAGGAGAAAGTAGGGTCATAACGTATCAATAGCATTGTCATTAAGAGGTTGTTTGGTATGGAATGATCATCCCAAATCAAGGGTGATATGGGCGAAGGTGATGACATCACTACTTTGGGTTGCATCATAATAATCCTGTGGCAGTAATTTCGGACCATCTTTGCTCATCAAATCACCGCCCAACTTGATAACGAGAAACCCATTCTTGAGGACGGGTATCCAAGATCACCATAAGGCAATGATCTTGAGCTAAAATTTGGAGACAAAAAAACACCTCAATTTAGCTAGAAAAATTGGTATATCAATATACCATTAATATATTATATCAATATATTATATTATATTATATATAGTATTTAGTATATATTAATATATTATTAATCATATTATTATTCAATTATAATTTTAAATTATAATATGAATATCTTATAATGCTTTATAGTTGTATTATGAAATTATTTAATATATAATTCTATTTGCCTTATTTTTTTAAATAAATATAAATATTAGTATTAAAATAATAATACATTATAAATAAAAATAAAAAATAATTCTATAATAATAATATATTTTTATAGAATTAATAATTTATAAGATTAACAAATATATTTTTTATGATATATGTTTTAGTTAATATATTAATAATTTATATATGATTAATAAATATAATTTTATTAAATATACTAGGGATAGTTTTGATATTATCTAGACAGTGATTTTGGATTGGCACAAAATACGAAATATATTACTCGCAGATACTCCAGATTTTTTAATTACTAAAACATATCATATTAAACTTGGTGACTTTAGATTATCAAGGATCAAATTACCTCAAGATAAGAATTACCAGTGATATAATATCACTTTAGTGATCCAATTTGTGTCGCCAAATAGCACCTAAGGGTCATGGAAGAAGCATGCGAACCACTAGAGTTGTCGAAAGCCACCTTCGTAATACAATGACTTCTCAAATATATCGAATTGATGCTCTAGTACCATGAAAATTGTATTGATTATCTATATAAATTGTTACATATGTACATACGTATGTGCATATATGTACATATGTACAATATGATGGGATGCATCCCATTGGATACAATAGTAGAATAAAATAACAAAGTGATAAAGTATTCCTATAGAGAATATATCAAGTGGGAGAACTCTTAAAAGTGTGCCTTCCACATTTCTCCCGTCGGTTGATCAGACACATGAAAGGCTTGACTGCGCATTTGCAACTTCGGAATCCCCAGAGAAAGAAGCATAAACCCCGTTGTGAAGCAGACGGTCATAGAAAAGATGAGGTGGTTTTCGGCTCGGGGGCACTCCTTTAGATGACTTGTCTCCATGAGGCTGCCATTGGAAGGTTTCTCCGGGAGCGTGGAGAACTCAAGGAGGGCGACAGACGAATTTGGGCAGACAATGGGACCTTCTCATAGATTCCATGGCACGCAACCAGGGAAGATGTAGGAAAAGCGTACTTGCTAGTTTCAACATGAATATGGGGGAGTGATTATTTTATCAACACAGCAAATAATGTAACATCAAATATAAGATACAGTAGGCCAGTCGTTTAGTTGATTTATTGAATACCTAGGCACCCTGTAAATATGGAAGAATTTCTTGCTTAAGTTTCCATTTTTTCAGAAGTGATCCCTAGCTGCTTTTGATTTGAATTTGATTCTCCATCCACATAATGCCGCAACAAAGAAAACTGTTTTATACTTGATGAAGATCTTATCCAATGGATTACAGTTTGGTTTTACATCCTTCAGTTCAAGCTAAAACTGTTAATTTACTACATGTTATTAACAATACTGAAGCTCCCTTGAGGCTGTTACCACAGCCCTTCTTGATGTTGTAGCAACCATCATTTAAGATCATGTTTCTACTAACATATCTCGATGCATATCAATCAAAATAAATAAAAATAAAAATTGCTTACAAACATATCTATTTAATTTTTAACATAATAAGTAACCTCAATTACCTACTCGATTAAAAGTAGAAAGAAACAAAGGCAGCAGGAGGCATATAATCACACTTCCTAAATATCAATGTTTCATCTCATCATTAAAATTAATGCTTTTAAATACCTGATCCTAAAAGAATATGGTACTTTAAAACAGCCAACACCATAACCAAGATATAAGCACAATTCTTGGAGCATTCTTACCTCACAATTACCATCACCAGAAACACATCTTCAGTTTCCCTCCACAATGCAGCCCTCTTTCTCTTAGCTGCAAACAGAGCAAAGCAGAAAACGGGCCTTCTGCCTCATATGACTGATATTTATGCAAATTTTGGAAGTCTAGCAGGTGTTTTTTTTTTCTCATGCCATTTCTCCTAGGACCTGTCTTGGTGACTGCAGCTTTTTATACCATAACAAAGCAGAACAGACTTTCCCCTAAGAATTGGATGCAATTAAATGGAACTGAATTCCCATTTTTTTTTTTTGTGGGTGGGTTGGGGGGGGGGTGCAGATATTGGACAATGATTAATGCAACATATGCAAGCAAAAGGTGAGCACCATGATCCACATTGGACATGGCATTGCAGAAAAAGAATGGAACAGAAATTGTTTCAATGTGTACTTCCAGGAGAAATAGGTATCCGGTTTAAATTTACCCTACACTCTGGCATTACAACATCGCATGCCTGTGAACCCTCACCAAAAACAACAGCATCAGAAATGACATCAGAATGTCGTTGTTTTGCATCACCAGAAAGATCACCTTGTGCATCGGCATTAGTGTCCTGCTGTTGCTCGGCATCACCGGGAACATTATCTTTGGCTTCAGTAATAAAATTGCTTCCTTCTTCTGTGCTCTTACAGGAATTAGCATTTGCCAACGACAATTCTTCAGGGAGCTGATCATCAACCACCTTCACTTTATCTGCATCAGAAGCTTCTGGAGAATCTTTTTCTCCTCTTGAGGAGTCGGTTACAGTTACAACAGGGAACATTTCTCTTGCTATTTCACGCTGCTTCTTATACAATGACATGGCTCTCTGCACAGTTCAAACCATGGAGGTAAACTCGTGCCACTAACAGAATACTTTGCAACTATTTGATACTGTTATTAGGTTCACAGTTCAGTCTGCTCTCACAGGAGAGATGCACTCTTCTTTTATTCCCCCACCAATAGAAGGATCCAGGTTATTTTAATACTATATTTGAATTCCCACGAGTATTTTGATGATGGTAAACACGGAGCTCAGAACTTAGAAAAAACTTGTACCAAGTTTTACAATGTTCAATTTATGAAAAGGTGGGGTTCATGATAAGCATTCCCAACAAGGTTATTAATGAACCCATCTTAAATTTATGGTCCTCAATAATATTTTCATAAAATTGGGTATTAGACAACCAAACAGCCACCTTGATAGGGAAGCTTTTGACTCATGGGACCCTTACTGACAAGGATAACATCTACAATATGGAAACAGACATACGGAAAAATTCATGATATGGGCATGTGGTACACGTTAGAGCGCACACACTTACTGTGGAAGAGGCAAAGGAACCCTAAACTACCAAAAAGCAATGAGTTTAAATGGTTAAATCTACCTTTCATCCCACCATTTCAAACAAAACAAAAAGTTTATATACACATGGTTGGGGTGTCAGACAAAAAATGCCTACATGCAGGTAACTGAATTACCTCCTTTTTTGGCCCGTATTAAATTCTAAAGTTCTAAAATTCAGTACCATACAGTGCTCTGAATTGTTTTTGCGTATCAGTTTATGTGCACGCAAACTAGAAGCCTGCAAGAACAAAGCCTAAAGAATACATAAACAAAAGTAAAAATAGCAAAGATCACCACAGAGAGCACAAATATACCTGAAAAACAGCCTCTGTATTTGCAGGAAACAGAGAACTTAAGATGTTATTAGGGCTCTTCTTTACCACTTTATTCTCATCATTAATGTTCTGTAACAGAAAAAATTTGATAATCAACACCAACATGTACATAAGCTTATACATGAAGGTACACAACAATAGATTTTTGTTTAATACAGAAAATGTTGTAAATACCTGATGGTATCCATGCTTTGAAATATTACATACACCATTGTCACTAGTTCCCAATAGCGTTATGCATTGTTTATACAACTCTGTGGAGGCAAGGTCAACTGAGATATCAAGCTTAGAAAGGTAATTACAGCAAAAACGGGAGCAATCATCTTCTGCTATCTTAGAAGGAATGGGAGTCTTTTCATATATAGATTTTGGAGGCACTTCAGCAGCATTCTTAGCAGGAGGTGCATCATTAGATCGCTTGATTTCATTACTTTCTGAAAGGACCTGTTCACTGCGAGACTGGTTGCCAGATTGCCTAGTCCAACCTTCATCCGGCAGTGAATGACTTAAATAATCTGGCTCCTTCTGAGGCTGAGGAATCTCAATATTCAAATTTCCATTTTGTCCCTTCCACATACCAGCACTCATCCCCCACTCTCTGCTGCCCATTAGATATCTATTCTGATTATCCCATTCTGGTCTACCATGGACATGGGAATCATCACCAAGTACACCAGTGCTTCCATCCCACCCTTGCAATTGAGGACCTGGATCCTCCATTGGATTGTGCCACCTGAATGGGCGGACATGACCAGCAGCTCCATGCATGTGATAAGAAACACCATCATGGGTCACATCCATAGGCGGTCTCATTCCAAATAGAGATGCAGGAGGAAATTGCTGCATAGCTGAAGGAAATCCAGGAGGCATCAGCCCATGCTGGAAAGGTATGAAACCATTAGCAACTGGAGATGGCCAAGTTGGGGCACCATTCCAAGCATTTCCATGTCCTTTCCCAGTAATGAGATCACTATTTCTTCTGTAATGGCTGCTAGATTTACGTTCCTCGATATGAAATCTATTGTCATCTTTATATGAACCGAAAACTAAAGGACTGTCAACTCCATTCCTGATAGGTGGTGGAGGTGGATAATGAACTGGTGAACTTTCAGGGAAATGGCCATTTCGGTTGAAAGATGGACCAAGAGGAACATGTTCGTTGCTCTCTGTCCGAGAATAGTTATTCATAATAAGGTTCTTCAATGGTAACTCTCGCTCTCTGCCATCTACAGTGGAATAATCTTTTTTATCCATGTAAGAACTGCATTTTTTGGCCACGTCTTCAATATCAAGACTATGCCTTGTGCCGCTTCTATATAAAAATTGATCATTTGTGGACTGCGATATTTCTGTTAACCGAATTGATTGGGTTTGACCATCTGATCGTCGGATCTTATCATGTTGTGAAGCTGTTTCAACCAGATAGTCACCTGAATTCATGTGAACCTTCATTTTGGCCTTCTCCAAAGTCCGGGAATCAGAAGTTCTATCACAACCTCTTGAAACACCAGCAAGATCTCCCATGGAAGGTGCACTAGGGCGATCTCTCTCTCCCAACAGCAAGCCTTGGTGTGTAGGCTCCGCTTGCCTTGAGCTACGCCTGAAAGACATAAAGATGAAAGCACATTATACACTTCTAGTATCAACTATCTGACAAATTCTCCTAGAGAAAGACTATCTCCAACTCAAAACATTTCCTTTAACTTCAGAACATCACCAATGAACACAGCACCACACATGAGTAACGGGCATAGAAAGCACCAGAGAGACAAGCAGGCAATCAACAAAACTAAAGAGATCCATGGAAATAATGGAGACAACATCGACAGGGGATGACTCATCAGAAGCTAGAGATACAGGTGTCCATCTCAATAAGGTATCTCCATCATACAAGCACATCCTTTCCAGATGGTCAAAAAATCAGCTGGCTGGAGAAGAGGGAGGGAGGGAAGAAGGAAACTCTGATGTGCAAAAAGAATGAATTAAAACAGGCACTGAGATGAAGCTACTGGATATGAAGACCAAAGGTTATGGACACTACCAAGAATGGGAGTAAACAGCATGTAATAAATAAAAATGCTTATACCTGCTCTGATCCTTAATGGCATGAACACTGGAGCCGGAAGAACTCTTTGGCCGCTTATTGCTCCGATTGGAATCAATCTTGTTTGTACTTCGAGGCCTCAAGTCACCATAAGCATCATTTTCGTCAAATGACCTTTTTCTTCCCCATGAATCTTTATGTCTGCTGCTATAATCCTCAACATAAGAACCACCATGATCACTATCCTGAAGCCTACTTTCCTTATAGCGACTCTCTGAAGTCCTATTTTCATCCCTATGACGCTTACTGTCAGATCTGTCACTAGTACGATCCCTTGAGGAGTGCTCATCTCGGTGTCCATCATCTCGATGCCTTTGATCCCTGTCAAGATCCTCCCTGTATTTACCTTTATACCTTCCATCTTTATGCTTTTCATCCCTGTGCCTCTCATCTTTATAGCTTTCATTTTTGGGGCGATCATCTCTTGAAGATAATCGCCTATTATCACTATCTCTACCATCACCCTGCCATATATCTCTATCACCAGAGCCATCTCCCCTCCTCCTAATACGTTTCTCAAGCTCCTTCTCTAGCTCAACATTACGCAATTCACCTTGTACTTGCCATTCTGGAAACCCAAAAACAAATGAAACATATAATTGAACAAACAATGCTTGATCATTGTTGACAAAAATATTACTTAATAAATGCTGCTGATGGACTACATTAGAAATATTATGAAAATTTGTAGCACATCTCCATTCCATAATTTACCAGGTTTAACTAAAATGCATACCCAATCTAACTGCAAGTGCCTATAGATTACATGGGGGGAAAAACATTGCTGTAACTGTCTAGGAAAAAGAGACTTATTAAACATAGCAAGCGCTAATAAAAAAGTAATTGGAAGCATAAGAAAAGGATAGTAATAAATGCCTTATTGTCAAGCAAAGAGAAAATATTGCACAAGATTGCATCCCTGATAGAGCATGATAAATCACAAAAGTGGGATGTTTGAGAACATGAACAGGAATTAATGAATAATTGAGTAAACTTATTTTATAGAAATTCAAAATAGTATGACATGATGAGAGACATAATATAAACTAATCCTTTAAGAAATGCATATATTAAACAGACAGCTATTTGGCAACAAAAGAAAATATATGTTCCAAGCAGGTATCTTTATCCATCATCAATAATGCTTCATTTGATACCGTCAATACAAAAAACTCCAAGATTTCAAGAGAATGAAAGATAAATGGGCGTTAACAACTAATTTATGAATATATAAAGTACCTACTATTAAATTGGTTTGCCTCTGTGCCATTACTGTTGCATACAGACATACTAACAGAGACTTTTTCTAATTAATATACCCATTATATACATCAACAGAATAATAGAGGCTGAGTGTAAAAATCACCATGTCCATGCTTTTTCAAGTCACTAAAAGTTATTTGGGCCCTTCACATACTCGAATATATGACATCCTTAAAGCCTTATTGAGATTTTTACCAAGCAATGCCACTTCCATGGTGGTGCAACTCTTGTGTTTTCCCCACCTCCCAAGTTCAGTTACACATGATGGGATTACATGTAATGAATAGCACAAGTACTGCAGTCTTAATAAGGCAATATTAACTATCAATTTAAACAAAAGAATTTCATAAGAAAAATAAATTATAAAAGAGAAAAATTAAATCACCAATGTTGACACTTGTTATCATGATTTAGATCCAAATATGCTTTCAGCCAATCTAATATACCTTTTCTAATGGAGTCATCATGACCTATATTAACAAGATTTACATATCCGGACTTGAGTACAAGGCTTCAAGTCCCGGTGTGGCGCCCTACAGGCCGTTAAGATAGGGGACCCTTCCATGTGTCAAGACGAGACTGTCCTGTCATCACCCCAGCTTCCCGTTCAATGCATCCTAGGACATCCACCATCAAGTGCTGGGGCGAGAAGAGGTGGTGGCATGCCATTCCACGGAAACCGAGATGCACATGTCTGATAGGATTTGAATCATTGCTTGAGTATAACAAGTTAACAAAAATTTCATCTAAAGCTTTTGCCTAACAAACATAGTGATAGTCGGGAACAGTGGACAGAATGATATGATTTAACGAAAGGAGTTGAAAAGGAGATTCTCCTTCAGTATCTTCTTCCGATAGTTTCAATTGGCATAATAAGCTCTTCGTACTTCAGCTGAAAGTGATTCTACCAAAATACACCTTTTGCACAAGCTATACTATGTTACAAGTTGAATTATTGACCTGCTTAAAGCCTAAAACAACTTTAAGTTCAATATCTTCTGTTCTCCATTACTCAACTACAACCTAAATTAAAAAATTGAAATTCCTCAAAAAAAAACAGTCAACAGAAAACCCATCATGCAAGACCATCAGTCCACTATAGTCTTAAGTCTTAACTTTTATATACTTCATTGAAATTTCTCTTTTCCTAATTTAGCAGAAAAAAAAAAAAAACAAGACATCAGCAGAATCACGCTCTCTAAAAATAAGTGGTGAACCACATGCACACTAAAAGGTTGAAAATGATGTAGAGAAAATACCTTGACCCAAACATAATAGTCCATGTAGGTTTAGAGATGCATGCCCTCCTCCCCTCGCCACGCCCCCACCCCCCGAAAAAAAAAATCCAAATCCATCCCAAATTTTAATGATTGATTCTCATCTTGAATTCAATATATCATCAGGTTCATGGGATCCAATATTTAGCATCGAGGAAAAATCCACAAAAGAGTGACGAAGCCTATCATATTCATGCCCTCAATGGCATCACTTCCCTATATGTCTCTCTTCAATACATGCATTAAAGGATAGATGAAAAGAATCTCAATCACAAAAACCATCACCCCCACCCCCACCCCCCCAAAAAACAAAAGAAAAAAAAATAAGGATCAATTTGACATCGCATTATTTCTCATTGTTTTTTCTTTTAAAAAATCATAGAAACCGACACAAAAAATATATTTAGTGATACTATTTTTATTTTCTATTTTCAAAAACTATTTTCATTATTTCTAGGAAAAATAAAAATAAGAAAATTTTACTTCATTATTTTCATAAACAAGAAATATCTTTTACCACCACCTCGAATACCACCTCCACTTTCGCTGCTATCAATGCCGCCATTGCCGCCACCATCGCCATCACCACTATCGCCATCGCCATCATCTCCAACATCACCATTGCCACCACCACATCATTATCCACACCACCACCACCACCACCATCATCCACACTGCCACCACCATTATTTCCACCGCCACCGTCACCACCACCACCATCGTCTCCACCACCGCAACTGCTGCAACCACCAACATCGCCCCACTACCAACTCCAACACATTTGCTACACTACTGCCGCCACCACGACCTCTACCAGGCCACCACCACGACCTCTGCCTCACCACCACCATTATTAACACAACCACCACCACATTATTGATGCTCCCATCACCACTGCCTCTGTTGCTACAACCATTCGCCTTCACTGTCTCCACCACAACTATCACTGCCTCAGTCACTATCATATTTATATTTTTTAAAAATTTCCATTTTTAAAATAAGAGAAGTGAAAGTGATGCCAAACAAACCTAATTCCAACTGGAAAATTGAAGTTCAGCTCTAAATTCAAATCTATTGTTTAAACAAAAATTGAAATCAAAATCTAAAAATACATAAGGATCCAAAATCTGACCTATCAGGAACCTATTCATAAGTAGCATAACCTTCAGCTTGGTCCATGATGGAAATGAATAAATCAAAGTCTAACACATTAATGAGCCCTTTTGTCAACCATTTTTTGCCCAACCTAAACCTCTATTAAGGTGACTGAGCAAAAAATGCACAAGCCGCAAAACCCGAAAGCATAATTTTTGAAGGAGAAACACAGCAAGGAAAAAGAACACTACATAATTCCCCAAAGACAAGCATAGATCTCAATGTGATCATTCCAATGCATTTCAGGTCTCAGCATCACATAGCACATCTGATCTCAGTCCACCAATATAAAAGGACACCCACATGCTCCCTACATCAATTAGTGGTCTGCTTTATATGCCTCTTTAATTATTTCTCTTACAAAATGCCAGCATAGCTAAATGAATGATACAGAGGATGGCCGGTTGGGGGAGGGTTCCACTTTTAGATATTTATAATTTAAAATTAGTGAGTATCTTTAAATGAAATAGGCCTTGACAATGAGTTACAGATAGAATCCACACGTAGTTAACCATCCTCCTTCATAACCTAACTGATCTGCAGAAGACAATACTCTAGTTTGAAAAGACTAGAGGTAGAAAACAGTAAGCAACCGAAACCTGCTAAACTGGTTCAAGTTGATCTTGGGGGTTTAAAGAGAGGCTTCAGATGAGAGGCAGGGATTCATCTAAGGGTCAGTTTCAAACTTAAAAATGAAATTAATTATGTCAGACTTCATTACTAACTAAACCTTTTTAACTATAACTGCCCTTCGACCTTAAGCCAAACCACCATATCTTTTCATGTAAATTTGAAATGGAAATAACAGTGTTGTGAACAATTACTTTTGAGTGTTGTGGCATCAAATACCTTTGAAATGTAATTTTTATAAGGAAGTAGTAATGTTGACATCATTGAATGGATCAGAATGTTAATCAATGAAAGAGATGAAGGAACATAAAAGTTATGAAGACTGGAATGTTGAGGTAAGCATAAGGAAAAACTAAGAAATATAGAGCTAAGAGCAAATCAAAGGAAGTGCAACAAGTGAAAAAAAAATCACTAAATTTAATTAATAGCAAATTTGCTAAGATGGTATAAGCTTATGCAACAAAGAATGGGGAGGATAAAATGAGGATTGACCTGCATGTTTGTTTTAAAAAAATAGTAAATATAAAAAAGAAACCGGGTTGATTTTCCTCACTTTAATTCGAAATTGTGCAAGTTGAAGAAACTATGCCATGAGAGGCACAACAATTTAATGTCATCTACATCCTCTTGGAGACAATCCATGGACTCAGAAGCTATAATGGAGGACCTCCAAATTATTCAAATTGGGCGAGATCCATTAGTGATCATATGTTACACAATGAGAGTACAGCATATCTATTGGCATATCCATAGCTTTAACTCAAAGGATCTACGATACCTATTTATAGATGACTTGTCATCATATGTATCTGAAAATCATAACAAGATTCAGTGACCCACATACAGAAATGACTTGCATGGGTAGACAATTTCAAACATTTTGGTCATTAGATGTGTAGCAGGTATATGCAACCACCACTATGGCTACCTCCTCCATACGAAACTCATAACGTACATTTTTGCTACCTATGTTGGCGGTGATGATCGGTGTCTACCACAACATTGGTGCATATATGGAGTACATGAGAGCGAAAGTAACACTATACATGGTTTTCTCAAGACACCAACATGGAAATCATCTAAAACATGCTTCTGTGTACAATTCTGTATTGTTTGCTTAATTGTTTGCATGACAAATCACCTAACTATGCAATCTATGTAGTACAAGAATAGATAAAGATGCAAGGATGACTATCAATGGTAGATTCTGTTTAGCAATCAATAACTGCATTATTTCTTCAAAACATCTATGAAATAATATAAAACAATTAAACATTGGTCTAAGTTTAAATAATGTACCTTAATGCACTAACTGCAAATTGCTTGACAGATTTGTGTACCATTTTGTGTTGGCGCATGCCAAGAATCAGCATGCTATGACATAACATACCATGATGATCCCTAAATGGAACACGATACACAGGGCTTCAATTCTTAAAACCAGTAAGATCCAAACAGACAAAAAATAAGGAATATAAATAGCACATATTAACAAAAAGTTGCAGCATAGCTCAAAAAGTATTCACAAGATAGACCTCCATTGTAGGGACAGCAAAAGTTACTAGTGGGCATGCTTTTCTTATCTTCTGATAAAATGTTATCTAGGCTTCCTGCTGTCTAGGGTTCTTTCTAAAAATTCTGCTACCCTTTTCAATAACTAAATACATCATTGGTTTTGTATACTAATTTTCCGATCTAGCCCTCCGTCACCCTTTTTCTCAATCTAAACAATTATATATCTCCATATGCATTTAAAACTAAAAGCAAGAAATTAATCAATCAACTCCACATTTTATCTCTGAAACCTAAACTGCAAGAATGAACATATTTAATTATAAAATTATAGCCATAGTCTAAGACAAGACACCATATAGTCAAAGGACAATTCAACTCATTGCCAGGGAGAGCTTTTGCCCCAAAATGAACAAAGTAACTAGAGAGGAAAAAAGAAGAAAGAAAAAACTTACATAATAACATATTTAAATCCCACGTGTCGTCAAAATAACAAAAATATATTTGGGTTCTCTAGTTCATGTTTTTGACTTGCGCCCCAGTTACCATCACTGGCCTAGCCAAATTTAACTACAAGATCATATTGAGGCTGGTGTACAAAACAATACTAGTTGGCTCCATCTTGGCCGTATATATACTTTGCAATGCTCAAAAATGACTGAAGAGCAATACCATAAGAACTAAAAATGGCAATCACTATTTTTCACCTCCTGAACAGTTCAGCAGATCTAAAAATCTGATCTAACAATCTTATTTACAGAAAGATAGATAAAAATTTTCTTTACACCGCAAAATGGGGAACACAAAAGAGAGGGTACGGTTATTCAATTGAAACCACAATTATGAACAGAAATATATTTACACGAAATCACCATTTTTTACAAGAGAAACAAGCTTTTAATTATAACTTACGAATTGCAACAAATACTGGTTTTTTCAATGTTCCATGGAGACCAATATTATCTATATCCTTGCCTGATTTGGATAAGGATAATATGTTTAAATTTCCTACAAGCTAGAGCAATGAGGAGCTCATCATTTTACAGAAAAATGGGTTAAAAAAGATTCATATGAGATTAATTTTCATGCATAGGTAGACCTATGAGCTCTCAACTTACTTAAGCAACCAAATTGACTTTTTAAGGCTTTCAATAAAGAGTCAAGAAGATAATTCTGTCAATATATACAAAGAGAAAAAAAACTTACTTAGCCCCATATAATTTTAACTACCTTAAACATTATTAACGGACTTCTCCATCACCTGGCGACCATACTCGTGAACCCCCCTATTTTGCTGGAATAATATGTTCATAATAAGACATTTTACCATATCTAGAAAAAATGTATATCTCATCCTTGTTAAACTTTGACAGTACTATAAAATATCGACAAGAAATGAGATATGCAAAAAGAAAAGAAAAGAAAAGAAAAGAAAACAAGAAAATTATTATTGCCAGTAAAGCACTAGAACCACTACATGAAATCATCAAAACAAAAAAATTTATCACCCCTAATAATGTAGCTAGTGCATGCAGTCCAAGGGACAAGCACAGGTGAGGAAAAATATCGCAAACTTCATTGAACAGACTCTGGGTTCATTGTTCCCATCCATGTTTCAAGTTTAAGTGTAGTATATAGAAGGTCCAAGTAGAATACAGGTTTATAAGCAACATAACAATGCTATCAAAAAGTAGAACGCCAGAAGCTCCAAGAAAATGTTAAACGAAATGTCATAATAATAATAAAATTACAAATCATGATGACTGCTAATCAATAAACTTTACGAGTGTCATTTCACCCACAACAACCAACAGCAAGTGCTAGAACTATAACTGCAAGCAAGGAAACCCAAATATTCTGCTCATAAATAAGCAACTAGACATTTCTGCCAAAGAAAATAGTTGGTCTTGAAGACTAAGAAGTCTGATCATCCATGGGCTCACAATACTATGGGGCTTTGATTTTGTCAAAGGGTAAGGGCAGTTAGCTGATTATTGCAAAAAGCTACTCTACACATTGTTTTAGATAGAAGGTTGTCTGTCGACACAAGGTCAAAAGACTACTAAGGAATCAATAACCTGAAAATGTTGTCTGTCGACCTGGCTGAGGGTGAAAAAAGTCGAAATATCAAGTTTCAATTAAGATAGATGGAAATATTCTGACTGGCCCATTATGACTTCATATTATAAAATTATACTGACATCCAATTAATGTCGATAGAAATAAAATAATGACAATAATACTTAATCCAAGAGTAGGAAATGTTGAATTGAACAGGTAAAGGATTTGACATGGAAAATTGAGATAGAGAGGTTTTCAGAAGATCAACAAAGTTCAGTATCCACACGAAGCATTTTACCCATATCTTTTTGCTTGTTTCCAAGAGAAATGCCAAGGTCTTCAAATACAAAAGTGTGGACAAATAGAGTGATTATGCGAGCCCTTAAAAGATATTATATAAAAAAGAAACTACTGAACTTGCCTCCCTAGAGTTCCAACAAGATTTCCACAATTATCTAGAAGCAAATAGGAGAGTTTAACAAAGGAAGAATGAAGAAATCATCCGTACTTTTTATTCTTTGCGCTCCCTCTTAATAGGGATTAACCTGAAATCCAATGTTTGATATGGCTAACTAAAGTTCTTTACAAGATCCATCTGGCTCTTGGATTGATACCTACAAGAACTCATCTATGACGATCCATTTAAGGATAGGAAGAGATAAGTGAAGTAGACTAACACTATGTTACAGGGTCAGGCGTTTGATAGCAATTCCAATCAAGCAATTCATAGTGTGTCAGGGAATGACTATAAATAACCCCATGCAAAAATTCCATCTAACTCAAGCTTTGAGTGAAATATCTGAAAAAATATACTTTATGAGTGTTAAAGTAATCTCCATGAGAACTGCAAGAAATGAGAAGATGTTCGAGAGAGCAAAAATTGACAAGTTGTAAAACAAAAGATTTAGCTTGGATTAAGTCCACACCTAATAATCAAGAGAATGTGAAATAGACCTAACTACGACTAAGGGCTACTTTGCACCATCTACCACAGATACAACTAACAAGCAACGCTTTACAAACCAATGAGAATCACAGACTAAAAAGCTTGATTTCTATTATGAATCAGTATCATAGTACTTTCCTCATACATTTTTGTTGCATATATTTTCTCAATCATGTGACTACACACATATTTACAGCGGAATAGTGACATGGAAGCATACAACTCATGAAGCCTTTGCAATGGAAACCACATTAGACTCTAGATAATTAACATTGGGAATGAAAAACCAAGTGTCCAGATGACCCACACCCGATCTGCTTAAGATATTCTCATTGAAAAAGTGGAATTTAGTGGATTTTTTTTTCTCTAAACTTGCAAGCTTTAATAATTTTTGCTGGCTACAATTCTAAACATAATCCTAAGTTCCTAACACTATATAAAAAAGCCGCAATGTTCCAAACTTTTCAATTCCCATAATTACCTTAATCAGAATTCAACCTCAAAAGCTTACATGCTAAACCTCTACTAAAAAAGGCATTAACATGGTTGGACCCTAACGAGGGGGATTCCAAGGAGGAACTCTCCTTGACTCTACGCATGATAAGAGTCCCACATCCTCTGAAATCCAAAATTATCATGATTTGTTGGTCACACCAAAAACTTAGTCTTATCCAGATTAAGGACGTAATATGCTCAATAAATCATAAACAGTTTCTATAATTTCACGAAGGAAAACAGATTAATGCCTAATCCACGCTAAATGTTCATTTGGACGGCCATTTGCACGTGCATTATAAGGTGCCTGACTAAATTTTAAACCTATGTGACACACAAAACACATGTCAATACCAGTTCAGAAAGTAATAAACGATGTCACAAAAGTTGTCGTATAACAACCTAACAAGCAAATGTTGTCAGAGAAGGTAATCACGAGACAGTCTGGAAAACTAAATACTATAGCGATAGGTTATCTTACCAGTAATTTCCTTATCCTTCTTCATTACTCTCTCCTCTTCAGAGGAGCCTGTTTTAGCACCTTGGTTCCGAGTCCCCGCATCGTCGGACCTCCCGTGCCTGGATTCATGGACCTTCTTATCCCTCTCTAATCCACGCTCCCTCCCCTTCTCCTTTGCATCTTTGTGCTGGCTACTGCTTTCTCTAAGGCTCACATCACGGCTCAAATCCTTCTCCGATCGCCGCTTCGTCGACTCAACCTTACTGCTACTGTCCTCGTACCTTTCAGTATAACCCTCACGCCTTCTGCTTGACCTTTCCCTCGAATCAACAGCCGAAAGCTTCGATTTTGCGGCCTTCTTCGGTTCTGAAGGCCCAATGTTCTCACCTTTAGGCCCCGAATCGGCCACGCCATCATTGCCTCGATCGCCCTTCCACCGATCACTCGCTGCCAAATCTTCTGCCCTATATTTCCTCTTCCTACCATGCTCCACAGACACATTCCCATTACCAGCACCGCTCGGATCCTTCCCCTGAGATGACTGCGGCAAAGAAGAGGACTTCCGCTTCTCAGATTCCTGATCCCTCGAAAACCTAGAACCACCGCCCCGCTCTTCAACCCTCTCCTTGCAGTCCCTCGAGTTCCTACCCTCCTCGGAATCCGACCGCTCGCCGTACTTGTGGTCTCTGTGCGATCTATGACCGGAGCTCCGCGGCATGTTGCACCAAAGTCCAAACCTCAAAACCCTAATTCCAAAATCTGGATCGAAAATCCAAAACGCGAATAAAAACCCCAGCACAAACCTCGTCAAAGAAACAATATGTCCGGATGGCTCCGCCGCAAAACAGAACGAAATCTTGCGGTACTTGCCGTAATCCAACCTCGCCGCAGAGAAGGCTCGCCTTGGGATCAGAAACCGAAGGATATCGGAAAAAAGTCGACCAGTATCTCGCAAAGCGGCCGAAGGATATCGGAATCGAAGAATAGAGGGAAAAGCGAAAGGGGGAAGAGAAGGGAAGACGGAAATCGCGAGGGGCCGGGCTTCGCGAACGAGGGAGAGCGAGCTCCAGGGGATTTCGTTTCTCGAGATAAAATTGTAACTCACGGCCGCGTCCGGGGAAGTCCCGGATAGATTATAATTCTTATGAACGAAAAAACCCTTGACCCTTTGTGGTATTACGATGAGGACCACGGGGTTTTGGCGATCAGTTGCGATTACTTCACGTGTGGGGTAAGGGTACGTTGGTAATTTTGTTGAGCCTACAATACGATGTCTCGCGGTGGAAGACTTCTTTTGGCCTTTCGTGGCAGTCCGTACGGCCAGTGACCGCGGTTGGATTACTCGTTTCGATGATCCGCAGGGACAGGGTTGCCAAGTTGAACCGGGGTCAGGTGACTCTCCGTGCTCTCTACGCATAATTAAAAGATGAGACGGAACCGTACGTGTTTAGCTTTCCTTTTTCGCTTGAGGTACAGGTGACTCGGCTGTCTGTGGGTCCATGGCTTTGATGCCACTTGCAAGTTTGCAGCAAGGCAACCAATCCGGTTTTTAATCCGATTCGCATTTTACTCAGGAAAGCCGATTATAGAATGCAGTGGAGGCCGTGTAGTGTTGGATTCCATAATGAAGACTTAATCTCAAATTAATAATCTCACTCCTCCGGTTAGGCCAGGAGGGGGAACAATTACACCTATTATGAAATTTAATAATTTCAATAATAAAATTTAGCTTAACTTTACTCAATTAAGACTTAATCCTAAATTAGTTAGAATCGATTATACAAATCCTCTTACTTCATTAAATAATTTAAGTAATAAAAGGAAATATTAAATATTAAAAATAATTTATAATATCTAAAATAGGTAATAGTGAAAACATTAATTATAATTTTATTAAAGATTAATCGAACCGTAGCTAATTTTGTTCAAATATATAATATATGTTCAACAACCACTAATAGTATCGGGTCATAGTTCGTATGAATAGATTAGGCTTTGCCTAACTTAAATATAGTCTAATCATTTCATCCTCCAACTCAATCTAGATCCTAACTTTCAAATATAAGTTGGATAAATGAGTTGGAATTGTTTGAATTGGGTCAAGGAAATCTATTCTTGATGGTAATCTAGAAAAAAATTTGGCCTTCATCTAATCTATCGAGGTAACTAGATTTACCCATCAATGAATGAGATAAATTATTTGTAACAGAGACAAAGTTATAATAACCATGCTTTAGAATGTAAAAAATCTTATCGTTAGGATACTTTAAGGGTCAACTATTGTTCAATGTCACTTGATATTTCAATGATTCATATTTCATGAAGGCGAACCGCTACTACTTGGTTCTTCAAGGAGTTCTTTTTTTTTTCATTCAAGAGACTGGGCTAGTTTTTCTCGTGCCCTCTTGAATATAGCTCAATTTTATATTCTAGCACTATTGCTAATGCTATTTAGGCTTTATCTTTGATAGAAATAATAATAATAATTGTGTTATTGTCACTTCCAGAAACACCCAATGAGACATCTACTATGAAAATGTGTGCTCAACTCTATCTTCTACCTCTATGTTGGATTAGTATGGTGATCCGCAAGGCTTTTGCTTGCCATAAGATTCCTCTTGATCGGATCTCCAATGTCTCCAAAAAAGAACCACTACAGCAATATCAATAACTATTGTTGATCGAAAAATGCTAGTAAAGAGTGCATAACATGCCAATAATTCTATTGCTGGTATTTTAACAAAATGCCACGTAACATTATGTCGGAATTTATAACCAAGTATTTTAACATATGCAGGGAAAATTATGGATTTGGAAGCTATATTCTGCTTTTATTTTAATAAAATGCTAAATAAATTCATGTTGGAATTTATAACAAGACATTTTAACTTATGCAAAAAAAAATTATGGGTTTGGCAGCTATATTTTGCTTTGTCTGCCAACATTTTATAAATGCTATGGTTGTCTTTTCCGGCATTCATGATAGCAAGAAAATCTCTGTACAATGATGGGCTATTCAAATTCAAGACAAACCCAACACTATTAACCGCCAATATAGAATTTCAGCGGGTATAATTTGACAATGCCAAGAAATAGTTGTGTTGGTAAATGTTGAATTTTTAAACTTTTTTTGGCATTTATTGGCGATAAAGACCTACTTTTCCAAAACTTCACGATAAAATCTATATATAAAATCTATATAAAATGATCATCTCCAAAAATTCAGAAGATAAATTGCAAAACTAGATTTTAAAACTATGAACCAAAATATATATTGATATCCGCACCTATGCTTAGATTCAGCCCTTACAATAAATAACAACCATCTGCTGTCTAACAAAAGTTGATGTGCAAAAAAGAAAAGAAAATAAAAAATTGATCTCACTTCAGTTATAGATTAATAAGTGTCGCCTTCAAAATGACAAGGTGAATAATTAGCTTATAATGAAACAAATTTGCTATGGAGAAAAAATTGAAATTTGTTGTGTATGCATAATTAATCAGTGCACTTAAAAATAATTCATAGGTAAAAGGTGAAGCAATCTTTATTATATAATCCTTAAGCCATGTCAAAGGCTCGACTACACAAACTCCCATTTCCTACCAGCTTGAATGGACCCTCATAAGAAATTCAAATGCCAAGGGACTCTGGCAATTTACAACCCGAGATGCCTTCACACCCGACTACATGAGAGAATAAAAGGAATAACAAGTACAATATCGCTCACATGAATTTTGTAAATACAAGAAAAGGTAAAAGTCCACAAGGATAAAATTCCAACCTATCAGTTGGCCATCACTATCACCTAAAGCTGCATATATGGTAACGATATCACCTTTTCTTTTTAATTCAAAAAACATCATGAAGTGTTCCATTGGATCCTTTTTAATAAGGTTCGGTCCATTTATTTTAGTAAAATTGTACATTGTTTTCCTTTTTGGTGTTGACTGAGTTTATGAACATTAAGGAAGTCTTTGTGAATTCCAAATATCCCATTTTACTATAGTTCTCGACAGAAGAAGATTTTCTTCTTCTTTCCAAATTGTTATGCAAGTGGTTGAGGCTAACTCCATGGCTATTGGTTTCTTAAGGTGATATATATTTTTTCTACAGGCTTACCAGACATCAGCCTATTGAAATGGTAAGTTTATCATGTTGCTTAGATCTCCATAAGAGAGGAAAAAGAGGAAGAAGAAGAAGGATGTGAAGGGCTAGAAGCACTCTCTAGATTAAGGAGTGTAGCGTGATGCCTGTAATAACATGGTGGTAAGAAAATCCAACTACGTGCAAAGAAGATTATCAATCATTACAAAGTATATATTTAAAAAATCTTAGTACATGCTTATCTCATCAAGTAATTAGTTAAAAAACTCCTAGACCTCGCATATACATTAGTCTAATTCTTTAAGCTTTAAAGGTATATTGCTAATTTAGTCCATGGCCAAATGAGGCAAAAAAATGATTAGTCTAATGGCAACGGGTATTAAATAATTAAACATAACTATTCAAAAATAATTAGACTAGACTTGCTTCAAAGTTCATTGCTAGGCAATAATATGTTTACACACCTAGAACCAGATAATTTATAATATCTACTTCAACTTTGGCAACTCTCCTTTCATTTATAAAAATTTCATGTCAGTTTCATTATCACTTCGTCGCTGAAGAGCTAAAATTCTTTGACTATATGATGCTTGAGATTTTGCCTTTTAGATGCACCTTGTGCTCTTTGTTACTGACAATTTTTTAATAGAAAAAATATTCAGTTATAATCTATTATCTCTAGAACAGCTAAGAATCTCCTCATCAATAAATCCATGAATCCATCATGTTTCATAAATGTTGTCAAGGTTCACTTCTTTTACCCGTTGCAAAAATAGGGGAAACTTCCAAACAAAGCCGTTAACGTCTGCCGACTATTATGTATATGTTCTCCCCGCCATCGAGGTTTACGTGTCCACTCGCAAAACGGAAAAAAAAAAAGAAGGAAAAATCCTTCAGGACGTGTCATACGCAAGCGCTTTTGGCGGTTTGCAAAGCGATTTGTAGCAGGGAACATGATTACCTCAACTCCACCGGCGGCACAGCAGACCCCGAAAGCCAAAGGTGCAAAAAGAGGAGCAGAACAGGCTGGAGGAAGACTGGTGCCGATCGCTTGCTCGCTGGCTTTCTTCCATCGAACAGGGGGAGAGGATGTAACGATCGCTCTCCCACTCGCCCTCTCTTCGATCGAGGCTCCGGAGGATGGAGGGGATCACAAGGATCCACCGATCTCTTCTTGGAGCGGACGAGGAACAAGATCAGGACTTCTTGGGCGAATCCAACGGCCCTTGCTCCCTATCTCCACTCCAGGTCTTCCTCCCTTCCGAATGGAAGACACGGAAATTTCTTCGATGATTCTCCTTTCGATTCAGTTGAAGTTTTGATTCGTTTTGCTGTTTCTGAGCAGAGACTCTATGGGTTCGCGGCGTGTCTGGTTGCTGGCTTGGCTTGTATGCTCTTGGTATCGGGCAAACCTTCCTTTAACTCTGCCGATTAATCTAACTACGATGTTTAGTTTATGTTGATGCCCGTTTCCTGATAATCTCTAGGATGAGAAAGTTTCGTGTTCCTGAGATTTATTTGTTTGTGTGTACCAAGAATGCGGTGCTGCCATGGATTTTGTTACCAGTTTACAGACCAGTAGAACATATAGTTAGATTTATATGTACTTTAGTGCATTGTGTTTTAATTTTCTTTTGTTCAATATGAAAATTTCTTGGGCTTGACTCTGCCAATGAACTCATTCATGCGACATAAACTTGAATGTTCATTTCCATCGTAACTGTATTTATCTTGTACTTGTAATTGTATGAATTTTGATCATTTTTTACCATCTGCTTATCCCTATGATTTAACATGGCTATACAGCACTTCTTCTAAATAACAATTCATTGAGATTGGGTTCCGACTTCCAAAATTAGTGCATAGATTTCACTTTCAGAATGCCGTGAAATGGTGACATATACTGTGTGCCGATATGCATGTGTTTGCAGATTGTTTTTTTTTTCTTCTTTTCCCCTCTTCACGTGATCGACAAGCACTGACTTTTGATGGTTTTGTCATTAGGTACTGGCCTTTCCATTGGGGAATTTTATGTATTATCCAGATAAGAAAAGAGAAAAATGAGCAATTTGAATTATAGATATGCCAAAATTCCGTGCTTTATAGTTATATAGCGATTTATAGTCAGCATTGAAGTAGAAGAAAAAGGAAAGGGAATTTCTTTGATGCCTTTGGGGAGACGCACGCACACACGCACGCACACTCTACATAGTCTATGATTTGCCAAAATTCCTTACGTTATAGTTTTATAGTGATTTAGAGTCAGCATTGAAGTTGAAGAAAAAGGAGCAGGAATTTCTTTGATGCTTTTGAGGAGACACGCACGCACGCACACATGTGCCCACACTTTACGTAGTCTTTAATTTCTGATTGTGTGATATTTTGACAATCATGTTCTAATTATCTGTTCCCTCTTTCTTGTGCAGTCGCTTATCGTTTTCTCGAAACCTGTCAAATTTGCAGTGATTTTCACCTTTGGAAACATTTTGGCTGTAGGAAGGTGGGTTTATAGAGTTCCAAATGATCTTGTTAGGCAAAAATGTATCTAAATTTGATTTCTGGCATTGATAATGATCATCTTCTTGAAAACCTTATGAATATTTTTCAT
Source organism: Phoenix dactylifera (assembly GCF_051530095.1). Taxonomy (NCBI): domain Eukaryota; kingdom Viridiplantae; phylum Streptophyta; class Magnoliopsida; order Arecales; family Arecaceae; genus Phoenix; species Phoenix dactylifera. The sequence continues at coordinate 26,334,277 of NC_143201.1, read as the reverse complement.
AGCAATCTGAGTATTGCTAATGAAGAATTTCAAGGTGAACAATACTGTTTGGTTTTATAAGAACTCTCGTTATTTTTTCACAAGCACTTATTCACTGCCTTTTGTCCTGTTGTTTTTTCGTTCTGCTCTTCCTTCTCCTACTCTCAGTCTTCTTCCTTTCATCATTTTCCAATTTTCTGAAAATCTATATGGTAAATTGAGCCTTAATGTGGCAGCACAGCCTTCCTGATTGGACCAGGACGACAGGTAAGAATGATGCTTGATCCGGTTCGTGTTTATGCAACAGTGATTTACATCGGATGCGTCATCCTGGCCCTCGTTTCTGCTCTTTGGGTAAGTTTGATGCTGCAAATTAACTAAAACATTATATCTTTATCCTCTAGCTGTTCCTGCAGAAGCATGTGGACTGCAACTTAATGCATCCTCTGCTTTTGTTTTTATTACCTTTTTGTTATGTTATGCAGATTCATAGCAAGGTATTGGCACTGCTTGCAATTATAAGTGAAATTTGTGCTCTTATCTGGTAAGCCTGCTTTTCCCATCACTGTTTCTGTATATTACTTTAATATCAATTTATTTGGATGTTGTGCCCTCAACTTTACAAAGAGAATGTAAAGAGACAGGAAAGAAGAATATCAGATGTATAAGCAACTAAGCATTCCCTCAGCCATTTGAGACTAAGCATTACCAAAGTACAGAAAACCATGATCTATCTTAATACCGGACATAGAATTTCTGTTGGATGTCGGTTTTTATTGCCATCATCATTAACCGTTAGTAATATATCATGATTACCCGTTCTCTCAACCCTTCCATCTTGCACATTTTGGAGAGTCTTGTAAAGAAAGGACTTAGATTCACTTCTTTTGGTTTTTAAAGCAAGTCATTCTATAGAATATGTCAGTTTTGTCTGACATGTTGTGGTTATTGTATAGCTTTAGTGGTTTACCTAACCATGAGCTGTCTTGAAAAACATTTTTATGCGACTTTGTCTTCCAATAATTGTCACTAGAAACACGTTTGGTTTTTTTAAAAGCTAATGAACTTACATTACAGTCAGAACTCAGTTTCTCTCTTTATCTCATTGGATGGCATTATTATCAAACCTAAGTATCTCCAAAGATGCTTGCTTGTTTTTCTATTCCATGTTGCTTATATCATTATCCAAAGTCCTTGAGGCCAATGGCTTGTGTTATAGCTGTGAAATAATGAAGGAATCAAGGAACCATCATCCAACTGGAGCCTACCACTCCCTGCGAGCAACCAAGGTGTTAATCTATCACTTTAATATATGTAATGCTCTTCACGAGCAAAAGGAGAAATTTGTTTAGTTCATTGACAAGATCATTGAAAATAATGTCGGAAGTTCTAAACTTAGATAGGATTTTTAGTTAGATGTCCTCAATCAACCCCCAAAATAAGTACCAAAGCTAAGCCTAGTAGCTTGAGAAGTCCTGAAAAGAGTCAATAGCATCCTCCAACTATAGTGCCCTCTTTTCCATATCCATTGACCACCTATACAACTTTAGAAAGAAACCCATCTTATAGAATGCCCTCAAAAAAAAAGAAGGCAACAAAAAAAAAATCCGTTGTAAAAAAAGACATGGTTCATGCCTAGCTATCGCAGGCAATAAAAATCTTATGTACCTTTATCATACAATCCCCACTTAACCATTCCAAAACCTAAATTCAGATCACCATGTTTTGCATATAGGCACACACATTTTGGCAAAGAACCCTTAAATATATAAATTGAGATAGAGAGGTTATCAGAAGATCAATAAAGATATTAATATTAGGGTGCTGTTAGGTCAGCTTGGATTCAGGTACCTCCTGCTTACCAACCTGGCAAGGACCCATTAAAGGGTTCATGATCAAATTTGATCCAATCCTATTCATGGAAGAAACAAGTCAGGTCTGGTAGGAAAGATTTTTTATAATGTCCATGGGGTCTATTTGTCCAGGTTTGTTAAAATCTTTACATTCCTCGGCAGTCACCAGGTTTGGATTGATTACAGAGTAGGTCCATGTTCAACCCTACATAGTACATAGGTACTGACATATGACAGGCTCGGTTCCCTTCATGCCTCAAAATAATACATTCATCACATAGCTTCAAAGTATTTTTAACAAATTTTATAAGTGTAAATGGTACAAGAGTAAAGCTGTACATATTGTACTGGCTGAACTATCGTATCAGGTTTTGGTCAGGTTCATGAAAGTCAGCTTATACCATTATATATTTTATGCCCGTGTCAGGTTTGGTCTGGGTGGGTTGCAATTTTACTAGAGCCAGACCCATACTTGGAAAGCTTTATGGTTATATTTTTGGGCCCATGCCTGACCCAGATGTTCATGGGTCTGAATTGGGCCTAGGCAAGGTCCATCTCTGAGGGTCTCAATGGCAACCCTGATTAATGTACATGCTATTGGATATTTATGTTTACATATCATATTTTCATGTATTTATTAGGATGTTATGCGACAGGGTGAAGCTCCACATGTCATATTTTCATGTATTTTATTAGGATGTTATGCGACAGGGTGAAGCTCTAGTTTTTTACCATCTTTGGCAAGAACACTCAATTCTTATTGTATTTTGGGGGCTGTTGTCCTGGAGTAAATTATTCTACCAACAACTGTTCTAAAATTTGCTTATTGATATGCTGTTTGATAGATAGTTAAGTTGTTACGGGTTGTGGCCAGCTCATCCATTTATATTAAATACATGTCAAAAGTTTATCTGAAGATCAATAATATAATGATATGTGGACAACCTTTTAATAGAGTCCTTGTATCCTTCTACTTCTAATCCTAAAAAGAGCTATTATTTCCTCTATTTATATAAATCTCCAAGTCTATTTCCTTGTTGACATCACATTAAGATTTCCAGGTATTTCACTACTACCTAACAAACTTCCGAGGTAAAACCAATATTCTCATGTTTCAGCAAGTGATATGTCAAATGACTCACTTAATCTAATAGAGAAATCATCTATTCGAGTAATAGTGACAGAATTAGCTAAACTTATTTGTCAAAAAAGTGTAACACCTAGTCATCATTCAGTAGTCATGCACCTAAAACAGATACATGTGGACTGAGACATGCATCCTAAAAGGCAGCAGCTACATTTTAGCTTATGTGAACCAGGCACTCGTATCCTTCAATCTTCACCTCCGCCTCCAGCTTCCCTCCTCGGTTGCTAAGACATATCAGCAGTTCCATGATCGCCAGCACCTACATTCACTCTTGATGCACCTATACCCAGAGATTGAGCCTTTATGAGAGCAACTTCTCCATTGCGACCCCGTCCCTGGGCTTGACACTGCTTTGTCTAAGCTGGTCGAGGAGATTTGTCTTCACACTCTAGCCACACACCGTGCTTCTCCTAAAGGATGCACACATCGTAACAATTCACCACGATAGCTGCCATGAGATACGTACCTTTTTTGTATAACTGACTGACCTGTTAGAAAGATTTCATTATCTTACCTACCAGAGAATCTTGGGAATAGGGGTTTGCCCCATGGTAACACCTCTTTGCTTGGCAATCAAAGATTCTGGGTTCGAGTCTTGGGTGGCGCATCCCCAAGTAGTTGTGCCTAGGTAATTATAGTGAAGATGGATCTCTGTCCCTTTCTCTCATGAGAGAGAGAGGGAGAATCTTGAATCGTATTAAGTGCTCACATAACACTTCTAATAGTTAAAAAAATAAGAAAAGAATTAGCTAAAGACACCTTTGTTGGGCCATCTTCTGTATTAGATAAGTTTGCTTCTTTATTGCTTTCCTGTCCACAAGCTCATGATTTTCTTTGCACAATGTTGCTTGATCTTCACTGCTAGAGATCTTTTGTATATGCTGCTGATAAATGGTGTAGCTTGGTGCCTTTGTATCTTTTTGGGATTGGGTGGTGGGGATTCGTTTTGTTTTTCATGATCTGGCAATATCTGATGCTAGCACGATATTTATGGTTTCACCCTATTCTAGTATAGCCATCAAGGTTTTGTTTTCAAGTTCTTCATGTTGGGAGGAAAATTGTGATATATTTCAGACATATTTCTCTGAAAAATGATAGTTACCACCCTGTAGTTTTTGAACCTTCGGGTTGTCATCTTGGATGTTAGAACCACTAACTGCTTCCTAGGAATCCTAGGTTCATGCTGGATGTTCATAACTACTGTACCTTTTAGAATCAACATTAGAAGTTTTCTAATATTCTTTCACCGAAGAGCTCGTTATCCAAGTCTTTTGTTTGTTGTTCAACCAGTCAATATGTTTGGATTGATTTATTTGCCTCTTCACTGGCATAGAAGTTGTTTTTTATTCTGGAACATACTAAGAAGATAGCATTTGAGATTGCCTCTCGTTGGAAGATGAAATCTTGTCGGGTCATTTTAGTAGATTGCATTTTATGCTAATCATTGTGTTGTTAACTTGTCATACAATTTCTTGCTGATCTGGTGACCTCTAAAGAAAAAGAACTCCCGTATGGTGATATGGATTGGCGGGATCCTATTCCTCTGATGGCTACAGCTAAACTGACTGCTAATGACTTCTGGTCAACTGTAGGTTTCTTTTGCTTTCTATGGGCTTCACGGACAGGCTGAAAACAAATCTTTCTTGACCTCTCTAACAGTCACAATGATGTCTAGTACGCTCAAATTGGCAATCAGCTTGATGGTGTGCATGCATGCGAGGTTGCTGTGGTGGTTAGACACCTCACTTGCTTGGGTTCTGGCCCATGTTACAATAACTCCGATAGCAAGAGCACATTTTTATGCAAAAAGGGAAAACCCTAATGGCAAAAAAATTTCATAGGTTTAAGTGCTTGTATTGTTTCTTGAGGAACTTGCCAACTCTCTGAGCTTGATTATGATGTTTGTTCACATGCATATGACCCACTAGGCATGATAAAGCAACATAATGTATTCCTAATGATTGTATAATTTGAGCATTGTTTTCACAAGGTTGTTTAGCTTCCCCTCCTTCCTGCCAGCTACGTGGCCCAGCAATTGAGAATATGAAACATCATTATTAGAGTTTGGATTTGATATTTGCTTTTATCATCTGTACAAGCATAGTATGACAAGTCATCAGGCGTCGGCTGATGTTCAGTACCTATCCTATAAAATAATTTGCTAAATGAGAGATCTCTTTCTCATGCAGAGTATAGTCTGGAGGTATTGAGTTATTTTAGAAAGTTCAATTTTTGGATATATTGCTGGATGGATGTTCACCAATTCTGGACGTCATTGTGCCTTTCAGGTACAGCTTGTCTTACGTGCCATTTGCTCGGAGAATGGTCTCAGAATTGCTTATAAGTTGCTGTGACACAGAGATATAGGCTGATGCTGAGCCAGTGATGGTTGGATGGTGATACACATTCCTCTAATTATTGCTGATTACTGAAACCTTGAGTGACACCACAGTTTCCTGCTGTTCTTTTTTCCTTTTCATTTGTTATGCATGAGATTGCCTGTTTGTCTTGTACCTTTTTAGGCTTTAGGAGATTCTTTTGAGGTTCCACAAGGGTGTTGACATCATTCTCTTGTATTTTTGTTTTTTTTTTTCATATTACAGTTTGATTTTAACTGACTATTGGTCTGTTTTATTTTGGATTGTTATGGTTAGTATTACATGGTGGCTAAGAGGCATCAACATCTGCCTGCTTTTTACTGCTCTCCGTGATGGTTGGTATCCCATGTCAAGCTCTAACCAATCAGCAACTAGTGGAGTCTGTTTTGAAAAACTGGAGAATCTTTATTTTGGAAATAATTTGACAGTGCAATTGTTGTACTAATCATGGTTATAGTTGAGGGATTTCTGCAATTTCTTTCTTTAGTGGTAATTAGCAAACGTCAGATTTGGTGAAATAAAAATAATAATAATATAGCATAGGGAATATGGTCGGATTATATTTTGGACCTTGCCAAAGCTACAGTTACCTGACACGTAAGCTCATAAGAACCGCAGATGCTGCGTCAAGTCACAAGTGCGATCTCGACGAGGAATTTTATTTGAAATATCAGAAATACCCCGACACATTCTAGAATTACCCCCATTCTTCAGGATTAATTTATTTTAGATGTTGAAATCGAGGCTATCCCGCGCCTATAAATAGAGGGAGGTATTGGTCTCCGGCTATCTGGCTTCTCCCCGAGCGCCAGCGACTTCTGAGGCGAGAGAGGATCCGAGGAAAAGAGAGGGGCAAGAAGAAGAGGGCGACGAGATGCCTCCATCAAGGAAGAGAGAGAAGGGAGGCGGCAAGCTGACCCAGAGATCAAGGAAGAGAGAGCGAACGATCTCGGCTTGCACCTCTCCTCGAGCCACCTTTCTTGCTCGCCACTCCAGCTTCAACTGGTTCTCTCTCTCTCTCTCTATCTATCTCTCTCTCTCTCTCTCTCTCTCTCTCTCTGATATATGGATCTAGCTTACCAAAGAACGCTGGGAGTCTCTAATTATGGAGTTTTCTAGTAGAAATTCCACTGGATCTATGATCAGGTTACTGATCTTGGTCCTATTAACTTAATTTCTAGCAATGTTTTATAATCTGTGAATCGTGAAGTTTCTAGTTTATGTTTTGATTCAAATCGTATGTATAAAGCCAGATTTGGAGAATGAAAATCTAATTGATTCAAGTTGTTTAGGCTTCTGTTTTGTGATCCGAGTTGTTCCATTGGGAAATCGACATGAAATATTCTCAGATCTCGATCAGTGCAGCTCCTTCTATGAATAAACTGAGATCCGCGGACAAGTGCCGGTTGGAATCTAACGGAAATTTCCTGATCTTAGTTTCTTCCGGATCTGTTCTTTTTCTTTTCATTAGGTAGCATTTCCTTCGATTTTTTTTCCTTCTAAATTTGAGCACAATTTTCTTCTCATTTCAAACCTAGGGTTCGCAGATCGAAAGAGATTTCTAGAACCGAAGATCCGATCAGCAATTTTTTTTAAAATTCCTGGCATTTTTATATCATTTTAACCCCTCGCCTTTGTCATTTTTCGAGTTTTTAGCTCCTTCGTCATTACAAAGCCTCGAATGTAGCTTTCTCGTTACAGAGGAAGATATTTATGGTCTGATACAAAGAGATCTGGACCGTCTATGGGCCACTTGGTAGGCGGATCGCTGTCTTCGATTCATCCGCTTGGTTAAACCTTGCCTTCTGATCTATGTAAGTCGTGGTCAATAACTGTGTCTCCTCCCTCCCTCCTTAACAACGGGAACCCCAATAATTCGAAAAAAATAAAAAACTCAACAACCCCAGATCTCTCTCGAAATTGCTCTCGCCATTGGCAGCGTGCGAACTGAAATCTAGCGGATGTCGGTAGAATGCCTTTAGTAAATGGCCGTTCACTTTATTTTATTTTATTTTATTTATTTTTCCTGGGTGGAACGAGTGAATATTGTCTTCGATTAAATAAAAAAAAAACGAATGAATTGAGCTGTTGTTTTCTCTTTGTTCTATTGGGGAAAAAATAAAAGGTACAACGTGGATATTTGGACGGAGGTCATGTAGATTTCTTTATATATTTTATTTCACATATAGGTTGGACTTTGTTAAAATCATCATTTTTTTTAAAAACTTAAGCTGATAAAGAATGAGGTAGATTTATTTATATATACATAGGAGAAGAATCTAGTGAGGCTCAGGTTGGCCAATCGGTGGTTCCACCGTCGGAGCATGAAGGACAGCATCCCTCTCCCATTGCCCCCTTTTCGGTAGAGAGTCAGAGAGGAAAGTGCCACCTTGGCAAAGGGTCCAACGCTGGCCATCCGTCGGCGACCTGCTCAACATGCACGCTTTTGGGCGGATTGCTGAACCGCAGATCCATCCTCGGTATCTCTCTCTTTGTTTGCTGTGATTTCTTTGTCCCTCTGCCACTGCTGCTGTTATCCAGCTTGACCTTCATTTTCCCTTTTTCCTTCTCGCTGCGCTAGCGCTTTTCTTTTCATCGGAGAGATGGCTGTGGAGGCAATAGAGGGTTGTAGTTTTTTTATCGAGATCGGAAGGAGAGAGCGGAGAGCTCCACTCATCTCTTTCTTAGTTAAGTAATGCCGATGTGGCGAGCCGAGCCATGTGTCGAATATATTTGTGTAATAAGAAAGGAATTATATCCTACACTGCACCATACAGCCAATCACAGCCGTTTGTTTCTACCAACTTTATTCATCAAATATTTATCTTAATGCATTATTATAGAAATGAGCGGCTGTGATTGGTCCTATTTTCTTTCATCACGCGGTGCACACAATATAGGGTCCAATTTCTCAGGAGAGGCCACGGCAGTCCGGTGTTGATATGATCCCAGAGATCGAACGTCTCGGAGCAAACGGCTGAGATGATCCTATTTTATTTTAAATGCAGGAACGATGCAGGTCCTGGACGCGTGACACGTGTAGCTGTTCTTGGAGGAGCGATACAAGAACGGGAGCTGGGAGTACGAGGACATCGGGGTCCACCGGATCGAGAAGCCCTCCGACTCAGCCACCGGGGTATCCTCGACCTCAAGTACCTCAACGCTCCCGGCACCACCGGTAGCCATTACGGGCCCTCATAATCTTTTTTACCTCCTTCCTACATTCTTCCAATGGCAACGAAGGAAAACGAGCCGTTGCTGGTGCTGCTGGTGGTGGTTTTAAGGGTATTGGATGTGAAGTCATGGATTGGGCAACCCGATCGACGACTGGCAGCCGAAGGCCAGGCCTTCTCTTCACGCGGTCGCCGTCAACACCAGCCTCCTGCCAAACGAGGGTAAGTAACTCACATGAATTAAATTTTTACCCTTCTTTTGCGTCCTTGTTTATCTTATAGCATGAGGTGGTGTACGCAAACAGGGCTTCAAGTGAGGTTCCAGGCTATGAGAAGCAGAGCAGCGGATGGAGAAGTGGTTTCCATGAGAATCTCCCAGCAGCTCATTTATCTTCTATTATCATTTTACATAAAACCGGAGTTCCTCCCCTTTGTAGGAGGGGGCGATCTCCGCCAAAAACTATAAGAAATTCCTCTGGGGGAAATTTTGGGGTGAAGGCTACTCCCATCGCCTACTGTAGTGCTGAACATGACATGTTTCGCTCACCATTTGCCTATTTTTCGTGATGTTTTAGTGCTGTAGAAAGTACGTAGATGCATTTGGCAGCTTAAAACAGGGCAAGTACATAGAATTCTGGGCTTTCACTCTCCCGGACAAAGCGGTAGAAGTTCGTTACTTGAACGATCAAGCTTGAGATAAATTGTTTTAGGGACAGCGTCATGTTACAGATAGCCTTCATGCAACTTCAAAGTTTCTTGCATAGTGTCGATGGGGCTGATAGAACGGTAACACGGACATGTTCGTCATATAAGCCACTCACTAATTCAAGATAACCTCCAAACAACTAGCTTTTAGCACGGATAAATATAGAAAAAGAGTTATTTCAAAATTAACAACCAATAGTTTAATTTAAAAAAAATAAAAAATTGATCAATGGTGCGAGGGATCTCTCTAAGCATGTGAATGATTATGCATTGAATATATTTTGGATACTTGTACGAGATCAAAAAACTTCAATAATACTTTTCGGCTAATCTTTGGATGAGCCTTTGAACTGTTACAAATAGTATTAAAATGGAATCACACTATGACTTATGTAAATTAAGGAACATTATAGCATAGGCCTATTCAGATTATCCATAAGTTAATCGTGATATTTGTGATTAAATTTGAATGGATTTAGATACTTAGTCTGGCGAGGACGTCATGGCTTAAATGGAAAGATATTTGAGGATCTATGTGGGTGTTTGTTTAGTCCCATAATAATTAGGAATTAGGTAAATATTAGATACTTTTTTCGAGCTAGCTTTTTAGGTGAGATTCTGAATTGTTACAAATTAGATACATTAGGATTCCATGAGAGATTTTGGATGCTTGGGGCAAATGCAATGTGTTTTTTTAAAAAAGGTGAGACTAATGAGAGGCTCCCAACCAAACGAGCATATCAATTTTAGTGTGCTCTGATTATGCATCTCATTGGAGCTTTTTCTCAACCTGAACAAAACTTGGTCGGCAGAACATCAGGTAGTAGTTTAGTGTTTTATTTTTTTGGGTCAATACGGTAGTTCATATAATTCTAATGTGAGTACATCCAGCTAGATCAAGAGAAAGCAAAAAATACAAAAATTGGGGCATGTCCCCTGTAGATGCATGAAATCAGATGGGTCCAATTCTTGCAAAGATCATTCAGAATGAGACACTAATTTGAGAGGTGAGTCACATAGCATACTTAATATGAAACAAAACTATAGTTTCTAAGATCGGTCAAACGTCCCCGATTCTATATTCGGATCCCAATAAACTTGAACCTTGCTCAGACGACCTGTGTTTTGTACCATGACTGCATAAAAGTTAAGCTCTTGGGGGCGCTATTTTAGTTATCAAAAACCCAGGTCCAATTTGGAAAGAGGGCCAGGTTCAAACTTTTGAAAAAATAGAGTCAATTGGACCCAGTTATATTCAGATTAAATTTTATACACTCAATCCGCCTTTTCTACTCAATCTGCCTTTTCTTCATTGTCGGTCAGGTTTGGTTCGAAACTATCAACTTCAAAACCATATGGATAGCCCCAAGGCATGCTTGATCAGAAGTCAAGACCCAACATTTAGGGAAGAATAGAACTGCAACGGACACCAAATTTAAAATATATATATAGAGAATTGTGAAAAGAAAATAATAGTGGAAGAAAAAAATTGGGACAAAAAATAAACCTATTCAAAAAAAAAAAGAAACAATGTGTTTGGCTCTCTCTCATAAACAAGCCTTATGCTTCTCCAAAACATCTTTCCTCACAAGAAAAAACGGTTCTCTCTCTCTCTCTCTCTCTCACATAAAAAACCCTCAAGCTTCTCCAAAAACATCTTTCCCCGTTAAAAAAAAGTTCTCTCCAACTCTTCATGTAATTCTCTCCTTCTATTTATAAAATTACAATCTCTCTCATATTGGAAGATAAAATCATCACTATCCCACTCTAAATAAAAAATAAATTCAAATATAATAATTCTAAGGCTCAACCTAATTAAAGTGGAGTAGCACCGAAAGACATGCTATTCTAACTAGCATTAAAATAAGAAATCAAGATAAACTACAAATTGAATTCTAGTATAGATAGGACGAGCGGTGAACTTTCAATATACTAAATCCTGTATGGTGAAAATAATATAACTCAATTTATCAATTGAATGATGTACAATAATAATTCACCTCGTTGGATTTTGGGGGGAGGGGGGGACCAAAAGCTAGCAGGCCCATTTTCCAGCCAACCCTCAAAAATTCTACATCTCCCCGTTCACGGCACCGCTATCCTCTTATATGTACGACGCCTATCTAGGGTAATTAAGAAGGTCTAGAAATGTTTTGAGACCTATGCCATTGACAAGTTTCATGCAAAAGCAATCACTCAGGTGGTTTTTAGTTCATTTTTTATGTGGCACACTTGATCACAAGGTCAATCCAAAGTGCAACAGCATTGCAACAAACCAGATGAGTGATTTTTTGAGTAAGATTTCTGAATTATTGAAATATTAACTTAATACTTTAACCTATTCAATTTGATGCATAGATAAGACGTTATATATATTTATTCTAATCAATACTAGTTGGGTAATTAAGTATTTCACTTCCTTCATCTCCTCTCTCTCTCAAAAAAAAAAAAAACGTAAATAACATAATTATTTTCATAGATTTCGCCAACAGGTTCTGGTTGCCTTGGAGAGAGATCCCGGCATCAAATTCTAGTGGACCCGGCATTCCCTTTTCTCACAGAATTTATCAGGCTGACCAACCCGGCTCATGTCCATTCTATGATGCTAGCTGGTAGTCTGTCCGAGACTCAAAGCTCATCATCTAACCTTAATCCCGCTAGAGACATTGACTTCGTCGTATCATCTCCTACATGCCATCCGTTGTTTCCACGTACCATTTTTCTCTCGTTCTTATCCTCGTTGTCATGCTAGAGATGCCGTAAAGCTTTGATATGCGTATCAAGAAAAGGAAAAACAACTTTGATGTAGACCAAATCTTGCGCGATCAGCGGGAGAGAGGGACAATGTAGCATTCTTCTCCGGAAGACCGGGGAACCAACAACCATCTATTTGGATGATTAGGTTGAAAATTCTATAAAATATATGAATTGAACTAGTACAACTAGTAAAATCATAAAATTATCGAATGGATTAGGTCTATTTTGTTTATGTATGTATTTTTGTTTACCCAAATAGGCTTTCATTTGTGGTTCGGACCAACGAGACCGTAAACAAAAATACATACATAAACCAAATATGAAAATATAGAGAACAAAAGGGAGGGTTGTGGTCCAAGCCACAATTGCACTAATCATGATGATCCTCTTATGAAACATGGAATGCCAGCGGTGGAAAAAGAATCTTAGGTAAGGGAATTAATTATGACTTATATTAGTATATGAAAAGAGAGTAAGATGTATATAAAAAGAGGTGAATGGTGAAAAGGTGTGAGCGAGAACGCATGTATCCTTTCAGTCAATATCCTCTTGGAAGATTGGGGCGACTCATTTTGGTACTTTTACCGTGAGGGTCCGAAAAGTTGGTAGAGGCGACTATTTTAGTCTTTTATTGTCTGCGCTTTTTGTTGCTATGCTTGGCTGTTTCTCTTTATATTTCAAAAAAGGTGATTGGTCTCTGAAAGCAATCTAGAAAAGAAGAGAAAATACGTATTGCATAGCTTGATCGATGTCCAGTCCTTAGATATTATGTTTGTCACGCATCAAATATGTAGTCTTTTCACACTAAGTATGCATTTGGTTATTTGTAGTTGAAAAATGTACGTAGTTGGGATAATATGGGATTGTGGTTCTTGTATTTGCAACTACACTTTTCGTATTTGGTTCAGTAGATTTGCAGTTCTAGTAAAATAAAATCTCATATGTATTTACCTGCAAATAAGAACTGTAAATGCATTCGATTGCACTACTAAAACAATATTATTTAAATCCAACATAAAAACACCTCTAAAGCCTTATCTTAAGGCAAATTAAGCCTTAAGGTAGTTTACAGCATTTATAGAATTTTAGTCAACTTACAGCATTTCAAATAGTGAAAAAGGATCATATCTTGCAATTGTATTTCACTTGCACGCGTTGACAAGTATCTGATATTAAAATAATATTTTACACGAGTAACCAAACATGTTGAGTTTCGCAAGATGATCAATGATCATAACCATGGCCTGTTGGAGTTGCTGCTCAATCCACCAGCCTCCATGGCGAACCTTAAAAGAGTGGTTAGGTGGAGAGACCGATGCCAAGTATTGGAGATGTCATCAGCACTACGGCAGCGGACTGCGAGACCCAACGGGTGTACTTGTGCGTGCTTTGTCCACGGCGTTTCGTTAAAAAGTACCCACAGGCCAGAACTGGCACCAAAGCTTTCACCCCCTTTTTCTTTTATTATTTTAAAGCAACACAAAGGAGTAGGTGTTACTGGAGCCCAACCAAATGAGCTCGGCCTCTCGCCTTCACGCCGCTCCTCCAATTACAGGCGCCAGTTACGGGCCATGCCCTCCTCGTGGTGTGGTTCAAGTTACCGTCAGAAGTCTCGTGTTTGACAGTCTTTCTTTCTTGTCTTCTTTTATTAAAAAATATTGTCCCCTCAAGGCTCAAGGGCACCTCCAACTAACTCCCACACGCCTCTCTTTATATATTTGTTTCATTACATGGAGGCGCTCGCCACATCTCTCTCTCTCTCTCTCGCTCTACCTCCATGGGCAACTTCTTACCTTGCTTGGGCCGCGGAGCCGATAGAGCCATGATTTCTAAGGCCAGCAAACAAAAGCTCTATTGTTTTGATGACCCCATGAAGTCGCTTCGCAAGTGGAAGAAGGCTAAGAGCAGGGGCGGCACAACAAACACGAGTGTCGCTTCAAAACCTGTTTTAGAGGATCATTTGGGGAAGGGTGATGAGAAGGGAGTCATCAGAGTAAAGGTGATGATGACAAAGGAGGAGGCAGCTCGGCTTCTATCCATGTGCATCCGAGGTGAAGAGAAGACACTGGCGAACCTAATGAGCCAGCTCGAGAGTCGCCATGCAAGTGTGGTCGCCCTCGGATCAAGCCACGGTGGGTGGAGACCGGTGCTCGAGAGCATTCCTGAGGAATATTGTTGAGATCATAGCCTGAAGAATCCAGCTGTATTGGTCTTTATAAGCTATCTCTTCTTATTTTCTCTTCATTTTTTCCTCAGCAAAGTGGTCGCCAGCCATTGCTCGGGCATATCATCGGGACATTAGCGAGAGAAAATGGGATGAGAGGAGTTGTACACATTCTAATCCATCTCATTGCATGTATAATCTCCATGAACCTAATTCCTTGGAAGATAGTCTTCAAGGATTTGTTCCCACCCTTGTAATGGAAATGACAATAGATATTTAATTATATTACCTGATGAATCTTATCTTGTTCGGTAGATTATTTACATAAATCTCTCCTCTTATGAAACAAATCACAGGCTTTCCACCATTTTTGTTCGTCTAATTCTTAATCAGCAACGACCACCATTCTTCAGCTTTAACAACGGATGCACATCTAATCCCTTTGGACCGTACTCCATGGCTCCATGCAAGACATCCATAGATACCCATGTTCTCTCTCTGTCGTACGCTCGTGGGGCAAGTGGGTTAGGCGAATCCAACGCATAGCAACAAGATCTTACAAAAATAATATATACAAGCCAGAGGAGCAGTAACGATATATCCGCCCGTGATTTGCTTAATTAATTGGACGGTTGACGCCGGGGAATTTCGTCTGCTACAATATACAACAAGAAAATGGTTCATCGTGCTTGGTGGGCACATGCCAATAATTCTACGTAACCGAACCATGGCACTAGCATTTGATGCTTTTGGGGCCCCCCAATTGGGGTTCTCGTGTGAACTATTGTAGTAGGTTGTTTTGACCCTCCAAGATATATTATGAAATAGTTACCAAGGTCCACAAGAACTTTAGGCCAAGGCCTTTGCAAGGGAATCTCTTTAGGCTTTTGCGTGGTCTCGGTTGCTGACGGAGGGTGATCCATTTCCTATGGACACTTTAAAGTGATGCATTAATTGGGTTGTATTCTTATTAGGAGATCATTTCATTTTAGATCTATGGTAGATTCGGTCTACCTAATAATTTCTCCTAATAATGACAAACATCTCTCACTAGGGTCCATACTTTTGTCGGGAAAAGATTTGGCCAAGCTGTGCCAAAAGCTTTGGAAGATAGTAGGAGGAGTGCCTTGCTGTGCAACTACTAAGAAATTGACATGCTTGGAAGAAGATAACTGAATGTTTTTTGAGGACTAAGAAGATAACTTGATGTTAATCCATAAGATAATTGGATGCTAGAAGAGATTATATTTGTAGATGTGGTTCCCTCAAAAAATTAGATATTTGTATCCGTGGAAATCAATTAATCACCATGGCCAGGAAATGCTGAGACCCTTGATTTTGTTTGGTTAGCTTCGTCATTTGAAGATGTCACGGACTCAGTCTTCATGTTTATATGGTAACACAGATATGATCAGCTGCATACAAACACTTTAAATGGTGCACTAGCTGTCTTGAATGTACATAGTTAATTCTTTCAAAAAGACAGGAAATCAAAGTTGTAAAGAGAAGAAATTAGACTGATGTTCAGAATATAGTGACAATTTTCATCAAAAAAGAATAGGATTACGAGCATGACAATGATGAATACGGTTTTGGCAGGTAGTATGAGGACTGGCTCCAAGGTCATATATTATGCATTACAAACTCATACAGAAACTTTTGCGCCTAGAGTAAGAAAAAACGAAAGAAAGAAACAAGAAGAACCTATAAGAATTGCCGGTAGTCACATAGTGATGTGTAACTGAGGGCAGGCTTGCTTTTCTAATAATGCTTTTGTCGGATGAGTCTAATAATGCTTTTTGTGATTATCAATTATTATGGGCGGAAGACTTCAGGTTGGATATGCTTTGGAAGATGTCAAGACTCAAGAGAGATATTTCCAAAAAGTTGTTTTCTTAGCAAGTTGTGAATGATGAGTTGTTTGTTTTTTTTTTCTTTTTTCAAGAGGAGGGCTTATCGATCGATATGCGGGGTCATTTATGTACTAGTCCCAGGCTAGAAATCCGAGTTTCCATTAATCAATAGAAGCATGTAAAAAGGCAACGTAAGAGTCTAAAATCTCTCCTCCCACTCCTATCTCCTTCGGAGTGGAAAATGGTACAATATTCTCACACCAATGTTCTTCCTATATTGGGAAGAAGGGAGACCTTAATGACTCGAACGTGAATTAAACCTCCAAGAAATCAAAGAACCAGTGCAGGGATGTAGAAAGAAAGCTTTTGTGGAATTCTCTCTCTCTCTCTCTCTCTCTCTCTCTCGCTATATGATACAAAAGATTCATTCCCATCACCCATTCATCAAGAAAATGAAGAGGTACATGAAAACCGACTCTTGAGCAAGTTCGGTTAAAAGATGGAAAACGAGCCCAACCTGTTCATAAAGAGCCTGACTTGTTATTCGAGGAAAATTTCAGCTATTAACATCTCTTGTGCAAAGAAAACTCTACCTCACAACGTTGTTAAGATTGTAAAACTATGAGAATATTTATAATTATAATCATGTGCAGCATGTACGGAGTAACGCTAGCCACAGATTCTTCCGAGAAATACAACCCCCTAAAATTATAATCGAGTTCAAGTAGGTTGGAAGTCTTTTAATTGTGCTAGTTGTAATAAGATTATATTTCTAGTTTATCTTTGTTTTTTATTCCAAAATTACTTAGAAAGTTTATCTTTTTAGTGCAAGTCCACTTTAGTTTGATAAGCTTGATATATTTAAGTTTGTTTTTTAGTTAAAATGGAATGTTGATATTTTTATCTTAGAGTGGGAGAGAGAGTATGGTTTTATAAATAGGGAGAAAGAATTATGTAAAGAAAAAAGAATTCTGAGGCGCCTTGGTCTTTATTTTCTTTTTAATAAATTTATTTTTCTCTCCTAATTATTTTTTTCTATTATTAATTTCTTCTCGCAATACTCTGTATTTTTTTTTTCTTTGTGTATGTGTTTGATGTTTGTTCTGAATCAAGGATTGGTATGATTGATCTACTTTGGATAACATAGCATTCTACAAAGCATGCCCAATTGAGCATCACCCAGTTTCATGCCTCTCTAATAGAATCAAGATCTGGGTGTTGTTAGAACAAATTAAGAAGCGGTTGTTATAAAGAGCTTCTGAAGACTCGCTGTATACATTTGTATACTTAAAAGAAAATTGGGATAAAAAAAAAAAGAAAAAAAACTGTAAACAGCGTCATCTCCATCAGCACGCCACTGGAAACAAGCCCCACGAGAATGAATAGTGAAGGTGGGACCATGAGACAATGAGTGGTGGGATGAGAGGGTGCCAAAGTAGGTGTCATTTCCAATCCATTAAGAAATTGCACATCTTATTAATCCAACCATGCAGAAGGGAACGAGGTCTCTATCCTATACCTAAAGGCAGAAGGTTAGGGGGTCCAAATCTCCCCAGAAGCTGACTCCTAGAAAAAAATGGGAGGCCCCACGAACCTAGCTCCCTAACTATAAACTATAATGTTTAGGACAAAAGAACCGAAAGCATGGTTGAAAGCGGTCCAATCACCTTCAAAAGCCCCTTCCATCCGCGACCAATTTCAACATTAAAAAAAAAAGAGCATCTTAAGTGTAAACTTAGTGAGGAATTTCTTGACCCATTGGAGTAAATAATCTCTTAAACATCTCATGGTCCATCAATCCACCTACCACGTGAAGAGTTTTATGTAGCTTAAATGAGCTGAAAATAGCCGATGCCTATAACTTTGTCGGTATCCGACAGTTGAATGCGTCTCTCTTTCCGAGCTTCCTTTAAGACGGTTGAAATTAATGGATACGTAGACGAACGTCCACTTGCTTTAAGCTACACTCCATCAAAGTCCAAATTTAGGACGGCTGAACGACGGGGTTTTCCGGGCTTGACCATTCTAAAATCCATGGCATTAGGCATGTTCAAATCTTCCGTCGTGGTTCTTGTATTTTGAACCATCTAGTAATTAATATATCTTATTGCAACGTCCATTCTACCTTTTGATAATCCCCGCACTGGATCCATGATATATATATATATATATGTAGTTATCTTACTATTATAACGCCAACTCTCCCACTTCGACCATATCTCAGTTTTTTCCGGCTATATCTAACCAAGCATTAACAAATCAAATGTTAAACAGTATTTATAAATTAGCAAAAATTAGTATTTATTATTTTTGAGTAGGGCTTTTTACATGAATACCCTCATAAATATCGAATTTTGCATGAATATTCTTTTAAAATTGATATTTGTATGTATACCCTCGTAAAATACTTAGTTTGCTATTCTACCTCTTTTTTTTAATGCTTGTTTTTGCATATGTACCTATGTAGTCAACGTTGTTAAAAATTAACGGTTTCAAATTAAAATGACTAAAATATTCTTAATGGGTAGATGTGCAAAAAATATATATATTTATAAGACAATCGCAATAGAGAACAAAAAAATAATTTCAAAATTTTATTTTATTTTTAATTAAAATAGATATTGTTTTTATTAACGATATTAGAAGAACCGTTATATTAGGAGCATTTGTGCAAAAACAATACTTTATTAGAATATAGAAATAAACATAAATTTTAAGAGAGTATTTACGCAAATTTAAATTTTTAGAAGGATATCCATGCAAAAAACTCTTTTGAGTATCGCGGGGGAAAAAAATAGTATAGCCATGAAATAATGCTAATCTTAAAAGAAGGATATTGTGGTTATGGATGAGACAACCAAATCAAATATATAAATTTGAAACAGCATGCAGCAAGTCCCAAACATTCTTCTGATAATTTCTTATTTATAATATTTAACATTTACAAACAGTGGAATAGATACAGCCTAGCTAGAATGGTATCAGAGAAAAGAAACAAGAAAGATGTTGCAGCTACAAGCCTATATATTCAGGGACCATGACATCAAAACATCAGCATCTCCCACTTTAATCATGGAGAATCAAAAAACTAGAAACCCTAGTACTTACAAGACTTGAAGATAACTACAAAAGAAGAGCGAGGGGGAATCTCATCCACCCGTTCCAAAACTCTGGACCTCCGGGACCTCCATTATGCTCTCCAAAGAGGGTTTCCAACCTTGGGCTTTCCCAGCTCCCTCTCTCCTCCTCCGCTCCCTACCCATCTCCATCAACACATCCTCCAGCCTCGTCTCCTCCTTCTCCAGCTGAAGCATCAACCGCTGGAGCTCCCCTCTTGTCAGCAAGACCTTAACCTTAAAACCACCCTCCTTTCCATCACCAACAGTACCGCTTTCTCCTCCTACTCCTCCTGGTTTCACCGCTCCCTCCTCTACCCTTGGCGAACAGCTCCCCATGCAGTTGCCCATGGCTCCTTGGCTCTAAGCGAAACTGGAGACAGAAAGGTTGGTGGTCTACAAAAGGCCAGCTTTGGGATGGGACGCCTGTGGCTCTCATAAGGGTCTTCTCCATCCCGGTAGAGTAACATACATCAGGCCCACTGGAAAACGCACGACTTTTAACCACGGCCCACGGAGAGATCCGCCGACCAGATCTTCGCCGAAAAACTCGGAGAGAATGGAGAAAAGAAGGCCGGCGATGGCGTCTTTAACCCTTCACTCTCGTCGCACTTTCGCTTTAGAAAGCGACGGCTGCTGCTTTCCTTCTACCGAACCGGCGAACCCCCCGGGCTGCGAAACACCTGCAGCCTCGGCTATAAAGAATTCCGCCGGCCCCCCCGGTTCAGCCAATCACTGCATTCCACGTGGCATACCTAACGTGCTGTGGACACGCTAATTTAGGACACGTCTCCATCCCATGGCACCAGCCTAGTATATTTTACTTTTATATAAAAATAAAATAAAGATTGTGAAGTGAAGGCTGCTCCCTCTTCTAAGGTTTGTTTGCAATAAAGCCCTACTCTTTCTCCTCTCTTTCCGTTGTCATCCAGAGTAGATTTTAAGATCCATTCTAAAAAGACAAAACATCCCAAATCCAATTCTCATAATTCCTCACAAATCCAATTTGATGAGCCCTCAATAGCTAACAGTTTACTTTCATTTTTAGCAGAGCACTTACTTCTTGAGCAACGTTTGAAAAAGCCCATGACAAGAGAAAGGCATATTATAACTTATGAAAGAACAGTAGGTGATGATCATGTCAAATCTTCGATGAGTTGAGATATAGGCTTCGGCGAGGCAGTTCAGAGAAGTGGCAATATTTAATGCTTCCCAACGTTTTCACACGCATGCAAGTATTCATTCTGGTAAATTTACCAGAACACTTAACACTTGACATAGATATCAAGCTTAAAGATATTCATGTTCAAAATTCGTTCATGGGATAAAAAGCATTTTCAGATATAAATCAATATCAGCAGTTTATGTCTATCATGGACATGAGAAATCTTGTATCAGCTACTACAATCTGAGTTGAGGTCGGTCACAGTTTAAGTTACGCTGAGGTCGATCGGTGCGGAGGTGTAATAGACGTGCCCAATTAGATGAAATTTTTGAATTAGATCGGGGCGCAGACGTCTTTCTTCAGGATCAAGATGATTAAAGTTTTTTTTAGATTTCAGCAACCGACTAGAATGGAAAAAAAGGCACATCAGCTATAAGAGTTGAGGAGTAGCTTCAGGACACTGAAGGACCGAAAAACAAGCACTGACCTGCAAGAAAGTCCGCTTGCCGGAAGTGAAAATCTAAAGTTGGCCGACAACTAAAAATAAAAAATCTCACGTGAAGCAGGATCAAAGACTCTTTGATACTTCTTGTCTATGATCCATAGTCGGAAATTATTGTGGCCCATGCCTGACAGCCGTCGGATGGGACTCGCCACAAGAGATCAGAATGCATTTGGTAAACGAGGCATAGGGCTTCTGCTTCTGGAAATAGCCTACAATTTTAAGAAGTGAAATCTGGATAAAAGTAGAAATAAAGAAGAAGAGGGGTGTCCTTCGCAAGCAGAGTAGGCCATCCTCTGCCGACTGTGCAAGAGGGAACAAGGACATGGGGCTAGAGATGTTCCAGATTCTGAGGGCAGCAGTCGTTGTAACTCATAAAATAGTGTTTAGGACCTCACCTGCTCTCACAATCTTAATTTAAGATTTTCTTATGTTTTTTTTTTCTGATGAAAAGATTTTCTTATGTTAAAGTTGAGTAATGTCCCTTTCCAATTTATGTTTCTCACATGACGCTACCAAAAGTTCATGGTAGTAGAAATTCAATACCCAGGACCTTCCATTGGATGGTTCCACTCTAACACCTAGCACAGTAGAACTTTTGTTTTCCTCTTTGATTTCTAAAGAGCAATGATGGCTATTTACACCTTTCACATGATCTATATCATCTCCAGAGATTGAAATTGAAGCGATCGCAGATTTTAAAGCCATATATTTGTTTCACAATTAGGAATCTACTGTGGGATACTTTCTTGATCCTAAAGCCTCCTTGTTTGTGGGATAAGCATGAGAGGGAAAAAACAGTGCAACGGACAAGCAAATGGAAAAAAGAGAGGCTAGGAAAATAACAGAATAGCTATTCAATAAGTAAAATTCTAATAAACTACTATTATAAGAATATACAGTCCAAGAACGAAACAAAAGGAAAAAGATTTAAAAATTTGGCGACCATATTGATCATCCCCTGTTAAATTGACTTCTGCAGATATTTTAGTCATTTCCATTTGCAATACCTAAGATACTATCACATTAGTGTATTTCTATCAAGCATCTTAGTGTAATATCTAATACCCTGATCCAGAAATTTTAGTATATCAAAACCCTCCCATCTAAAGCGCAATGTAACGAAGACAAGAAGCCATCCCTGTGAACTAGGAATGGCTAGAAAACTCACAACTTATCTACAATGACGATGAACACAGGCTGCTGAACCGAGGAAAGAGGAAGACTGTTGGATGAACTAGAACTTAGAACTTCGTGATATGTCCCCATCCTTTCCAAGCTATTGGAGTGCATGAGCTGTATGACCAAATGCATTTTCACAAACTTCTTAAATGTATTCGCTGGTTTCTTCCATCACACTAACAGAAAGTAGACATGATGAAGCAAATTATTCTATCAGTTCTTTCCTTGACAGAATCCAAGACCCGCAAGTATCTTTGCCATTCAAAACAAAGTTCAGATAGAAATGTTAGATTTGGCGGTGCAGGCAAGGCAATAGGAAGCTAGTGCAATAATTGTATAGCCATCCCAAATGAAGAGCTCCAGAATCCCATCTATATCTATCGATAAACAAAGTAGTAGAAGAAACAAACCTCTATTCCCATTAAGGATATGAGAAGCCTGTAGCAATTCAGCAAAGTTCAGGCAACACGATATTTGTGTGTCAAGCAGCCTTGAGTTCCATAGATAGCAAATTTTTAGGGTGGCATATTAAATTTCAGCTTCCTCCAGGGGTATACAACTCATTCCGCTGATACGATTGGCAACTGAACAAAAATCCATGCTGACTTTAACTCAAGGGGAAGCTTCTTGCTTCCTCCTTCCATAAAAAACGAAGACTTTAACTCGTGGATAATGACTAGCGCTAGTGTGAACATGTGGGGTAAATGTGAAGCACTATCAAATAGGACGTAAAAGATTATACCAACATCACATTATTAAGTAGAAGTTGAAAACCCCCGGATTGGGATGAGGAATGGAAAGCTGGATCCAAACAAGATCAATGAAATTGGCATTTTGTGGTACATCCTTACTTCGCACAGCAAAACAAGCAATAACAAGCAAAAAACAAGATACCATGTAGACACAAGTTGAAAAAAAAGAGAAAAAAAAGGAACGAAGAAAGAAAAAGGAAACCATGAGCTCGATCTTTATATTTTGGTTGATAGCTCGATCACCAGCTAAAATAAATAAAAATAGATAAAATCTCACTTCAGGTCAATCCCCACATCCCGTGGTCATGAAATACACCACAGATCCATCCTAATTATTCACCAAGTGAATAATGCATATAGACAAAATGGCAGATAACATGTTGCAATCGTCATAAGAATAGCACAATAAATATGTTTTGACTCTTACACAATGAAGTGAAATTGCCAACTCCTCATGCAAGAAAGTAGATTGATTTCATAAAATGGAACAGGAAATGGATTTCTCCAGACAAACTCCAAATGCAAGTGAAGCTGGGTAGGTCATAACTTACAGATCTACTATGATTTCAGTTTTCTTATTGTTGGAATTAAAGTGGATATCCCCACCTGTAGACATACTTCAATGTACTAATCGTGTAGTATGTCAGTCATAACAAGCATGACATAATAAATAAGCATGACTAAAGAACCAACAAGTGGCATTTGCCTACATGTTACCAGTGAGTAGTCCTGTTTTCCTGTAACATAAGAAAAAATAGTTTATCCAGAGAAGAGGGTGGGTAGGCATTTAGTCTTGGACCTAAAATGACTGAACAATGCTCTTATTGAAGGAATTGGCAGGTATAACCTCATTAATATACCGTTTCTGAGTGTTTCCATGCGTTTGCAGTGCATCATCTTCGCTTTCTGTGAGGAGGCACCATATACACATGCAAAGTTGGGGTACCTTGAAACCTAGGTGATGGGAGAAATGATACTCCTACCAACACTGGATAAGTGAGTGTCATCAAATCCTAAAATTGTCCAGATCTATGTCACATCTCCCGCTGCATGCTATCCTACCTTCTTGCCCACCTCTCGGACAAAGGGCATATGCTGCTAACTAGGAGCCTCAGCAGTGCAGGTGATGAACAGCCAGCTTAGTTAGCAGAATTATTGGCAAAATCTGGACCGAACCAAAGCTAGTATCCCCAAAATTGCAGGCATCTTCAACACAAAAACCTAAGAAGACAATTGCAACCACTGGGTCACTCGAGGAAATGCAACCACGTCCAAATGTGGCAGGTGATGCATATCCAGCTTAGCAGCATTCTACCCAACACTAGGACCAAATTTAGAAGAGTACCAAACATGTATCAAAAATTGGAATTCCAATGTTTCTTAAGATTTAATTGATAAATGATTCCTAAACTAAAAACTGATCCACGTACTTTACAAGATCGATCATAAACATAGATGCTTGTTCTACTTGGTGGCTTTATGACCTCAGGTGCCTGTTCCTTTTTAGGGCCGTATCACTAAAGAAATTCCACAAATTCCTTCTCATGCTTGTATTTCGTCAATCTTACTTCCATGTCCTTAATCAGTCCCTTGTTTTAAGATTATCTAAATGGACAAACCTAACACCCATCCAAAGGCAGACCGTGCTTGTTCCTGCAAATGACCAAAACATCTAAATTCATCAAGGTGCAATAGAGAAGATGGACATCAGTTAGCGTGGGTATATCTCAGGACCAACACTATGCCCAAATTTGGTTTTCAAACTAGCAGGATAAATTTTAGCAGTATCATAACCAATGACAACCACAGATGATTAATGTGAAGTATTGAAAGTTGTGGAGATTATTCTTATGCAAGGTTTTAAATACCAGTGGGTCGACAGGGCATTCCACAGTCCCAAGCGTCGGCATGGGATGAATTGGAAAATGCACCACGACAGGAATGACATGTACCATCCCGAGTGTTGCCACATGGGGTGTTCCATTCCACAGAAATGGCTCCGTCTCATGGTATTTAAAACCTTGTTCTTAAGTGGGCTTCTGTTTCTGCTGAGAGAGAGAGAGAGAGAGGCAGCAACAATGTTAATATCTGCTTCTTTGTTCCTATGAGACCTTGAGATTATCAAGACACGCAGAAATGAAGAAATTAATGCACAAGATCTCCAGCTTCAATTTGACAAAGAAAAGAAAAATGTCACACATTCATATAATTGAGAAACTGCCAGCTTCTAAATATGATAAATATCATTGGCTAATATCATAGTCGAGCAAAATATCCCAATATCCATTGGCATTGCATCACAGAAGCCGTTACAAAGGACCTGGTGAACTTTGCTGAAATATAGATCAGCCAATCACGTTCAAAGATGGGGATCTGTAACTTAGGGTTGACTATACAACCATGCTGAATGTCTTTTTTCAAAGCCCAAATGGTTAAAATCAGATCCACAGCAGGTGCAGCAAGTACACATGGAAAAAGGATCTGAGGTATTGTGAAAAACCTTATAATAACCTTTGTTTCTTCTTCTTGGCAAGATTTTCAAAGACTCCTCGTATATCCGCTGATGTAACCGGCTTTGATGAGTCAAAAGATTCCTGCATGAGTAAAGAACATGATGAATTCTAACTAAAAATCATTTGGCAGGTGTGTTACTAGTTATGCCTTTATAGAATAATGAACAATCACATATGTGGAAAGAAGGGAAAGATGGTCCACGAACCAATACTGAATTGATTAAACTATTACTTACAAAAGACTACACCTTAGTATTTGCAGACTTCTACTATTACCTTGCCGCTATATGTACTTTGTAATTTTACAATCTATTGCCTCATTGAAAACTTGGTGCTTCCATATAATTGAAGGGTACCAGAGTCAGATGCCAGTCATTTTATATAGATGCCCAAGAAACACTTGAAATGAACTTCAACCACAAAAACTGAAGACAAATAATTAGAGTTTATATTAGCCCACTGAACTAATATTATCTACGATTGATAAATGAATGGAAAAAAAAAATAAAAGTTGGGAGCATCCTTCTACAAACTTTATGGGGTTAGCAATTCAAAGTAAAAGAGCATAATGGTTCTCCCAGACAGTAGCTCTTGCTTGAAACTTAACAAATTAAATCTAATGCCTTGATAAAGTGTTCTAAGCTCTTGAAACAATATTTCCAAATAAACAGGATAAGTGAGAAGACAAAGCAGTAGAATTAAATGTTATACAATGAACTGTGTTTTCATGCCACCACCTATTGCTTTGATATTTCCCTATCAAAACAGAAACAAAGTTTTAGGCTTAATAAAAAATAATAAATAAATGAATAAATAAGCAAATGAACAAACAGATAAAGACTAGCAGCAAATATGCCATACCAGGAAGGATTGGAACTCATTCTTCATGTCAGCAATGCCACTTAGGATTTCTATTTTTTGAACATGATTGAGTGTATTGAGAAAGTCTAATTCCGCTCCTTCCTGCTGCTGCAACTTCTCATCCCTCTTCCGTTTTGCCATTTTCTCATATTCCTCAATCGAGTCCTCCCTGTCAATTAGATAGTCAATACCTTCCCGAGCATAGAACCCACAACATGAACTACATCTGCAAAGAAGATCTCTCCATTTTTTTGAAAGGAACATGGACCCTTTTTTCTCCGAGATAGCTGACATTGAATTTATATCCACTTCAAGTATGCATTTAGGACTTGGTTCTTTATTACTGTCACATGCTTGAGTCTTCTGCAAATTGAAATCTTTTGCTGTACTTTCACCATGAAAGGAATTCTTCTCATTAGGCACAGTTTCAGATTCTGAAAAGGTGTTCGAACAATTCCCCAAATTCTCAGAAACAATAATGTTATTTGCAATTTTCTCAGAATGTGTGCTAGCTGAGGATCCATCTTCTGGCACATTTCCCTCATTGCTGCTTACAGGTGCTGTACTTTTTTGCTTCAAAGTAGCCCAAATACAAGCTGGATAAAGTTTCAAGAATGAACAAGTGACTGCACATTCTTGGCAGATACAATCCTCATATAAGGGTTCTCCTTCCTCATCTCTTGGTATCTGTGGCACAGGCAAAAGTTTAAGCTGATAATACTACACATACAAAGAGGAACTTCCTTTAAGGATTTCCTAGAATATGTTTCTAAATGTTGTATCAACCATGAAAACGAAAAAAGAGAAGGATAAAAAAAGAAAATCCCTCTCGCCGTTGTGGTTCTAAGGACAAAAATACCACAAAAAACATGAACAGAACGAGACAGCTGCAAAACTCCCTATAAACTGTGTCAGGCATATAAGTACTCAAAATAAAGTATTAATTTAGACAACCTCATTGGAAGAATTGAGACCAAGGTGATTCTCGTGAAACCAGTCCTCACAGATGCAACACTGTATCATTTCTACTTGCTCTTTAGCATCTGGATCAGGATAAGGGCGACTGCATGTGCAATAAGAACCTTTAAAGTTATGGTTGTAAGTGTTCTCAATGTTTTCGGAATCTTTATTAGCAAAAAGCTTGCAGAAGAACTCTCCAAACTTTGAATTGCCGCAATCACAACGAAACTTTCTCTTAGTCCAGAGCTCCACAACCTTATACAAGTGAAAGCAATGCAATATTAATATCATTCATAGTACAATTGCATCCATAAGCAAAAGCAGGATTTGAGAATGCATCCGCTTGTTCCAACAAAATAAAAAGAAGAAGAATAACAAGCATCACACAAACAGAGATTAAATAACAAATTTACAAGATACAGTTACTAAACATTGAGATCTTAAGACCATGCTTCACAATCCTCCACTAATGAACTAAATTCCTCCAGCATATAGCAGCCAAGATGCCCTAGAATAACCATAAAAATTAGAATGACACAAAAGCAGGCTATCTAACTGTATGTGCTTCCCAGTCAGCTATATTTCGATTTTAAAACTTCATGCCTTTATGGAATTTGTTATAGGGAAAAAGAAAAATAATTGAAAAATGAAGTGTAAATTATTGTAATCAGAGTTTGTGAAAGATACAAGATATGCTTTTGGCCAGACAAAGATGGATACAGGATATGCATGTATACTACACATGTAAAAAGATGGAGAACAGATTTGGCAATAGCATAACATGGGAGTGCCTCTTACTCAAGAGCAATCAATTAGCCTTATAATGTCAAAAGGAGGGAAAGTTTCATCCTCGCTATTACAGAAACAAAGCTGCTCAATAAAATGAGAAAAAGGAAGGGGAAAAGGACAATCTATAAGTGGCACCTGTAGCCTGTAGGACGACCGCATCAAAATTATAGGACCAAAAGAGGCCAAGGATAATTACTAGAGATGAGTCCCCTTAAATAGATTTCAGCCTCTCTTCTAGTCACCACTGGAAGAAAATTTAATGCTTTAGAAAGCATATGCAAATTTTAGGGCAATGAATCACTAATCTAATCAGCTTAATGAAACTTGTTACAAGCATCCTTTTTCATCAGAAGTTTCTAACTGATGGTTTCAAATACTCTATGAAATAAGGACACTCTTCCCTGCAAGATATTTATGAAAGGGTAAGTTTTTAAAATACCAATGAGCAGAAATGCAAACTGCTAAGGGTCCACAAAATACTCGAGGATCAAGAAAAAGCAATTCTAATCCCACAGTAATGCGGTAATGCATGAAGGGAGGAAGAAGAGGTCAATAAGATACTATATGCAAAAAAACACAACTTATGCCTTCATCTATCATTTTGCTAAATCAAGCTGAGTTTGAGCTGCATTACAAGAAATAATACTATATGCAAAAAAACACGCATGAAAATGATTTAAGGTTTTAAATTCTTCAGCAGCAAACAGAAAAAGAAAGGAAAAGAAAAGAAACCAAAATACAAGACAAAAACAAATGGGAGTAAACTCTGTAAGGCTTCTTCTAGTTTCATGGAGTAACATTAATATGTGACTACACATGACAGAAGTGTTGCTAACAAGGTGCACTTGGAGGTGAATTGTAAGGCATCAAATTATTCAAAAACGAAAAAAAAGGAAAAAACTAAGGGTTAAAGAAGAAACATGGTGAGAGAAAAGTAATTTTTTCTCTTGTATTGCAGCCCACCTCAACTTAAATGCCCTCATTAAATGTGTTGATTAGCTGGAACTCATGAGTCAGATACTTTTTTTCCTTTCATATCTTCCGTTAGATATTGCTTGTAGGATTGTAGTGGTTCAATGTTTCATTTTACTCATCTAGCCCTATCCACCAAACCCTAATCTGGTAATCCCCACTCGGCACTCGCCCTCGCCTCCTTCCTCCTCCAAACTCTCGGCTCAGTGTGGCTCCGATGGACATGGTGACCTAGCCAGGGGTGTGCAAAAAAATGGCCGAATTGCGAGCCTAACCCGAACCAGTCTTTTCAGTTTGGTTTATATCACTTTTTTTAAAATCCAATTTGGTGTTGATTTGAGAAAGACTTGACATGAAAAATTTTGATATTGAAACATTAGCCCTATTCCCTTCAATGGTTCGGTGTTTCAGTTTATTCATCAAGCCCTATCCACCGAGCACTAATCCAGCAACCCCACTTGGCACTCGTTCTCACCTCCTTCCTCTTTCAACCCTTTAGCTCAGCACGACGGTGGCCGCTCGGGTGGTGTGGGTTTCAATCGATGTGGTGAGCCTGCGCCTGATGGTCCACATCAGCAGCTGCATTGTGAAGTACCTTGGCTGGGTGGATGCCTCAAAGAAGATCCTTAGATCTGATGATCTCCACGACCTCTACTGGGGCTTCGGCATGTCGATCTCACCTACACCTCCAAGGCCATCTATTGGGCATCCTACTCCATCTCGCAATAGCTCACCTGGGGTGGGATTGGCAACCACACCGGCATGCTCTGCTACCTCTCTAGCAAAGGATGATGGTGGGGGAGGGTTGAGGTCAAATTACAGGATGGTGGTAGCAGAGCAGGCAGGCATTGTGGTGGCAGGGGAGTAGCAGTGGTGGTGATGATGCCATTGGACACAATCAAGATGAGGATGCAGGTGATGGACAGTAAGGATGGGGAGAGGGTGGCGATTGGATGGACAATAAAAAGACTACTAAGATAAGGGGGTTGAGGCGTGTTATAACGGGTTGGGGCTAAGGTGGGCTTTAATGTCTGTGTTAACAACAACCATGATTACTACCTATGAGTTCTTGAAGCAGCTCGCAACCAAGGAGGGATTCATTTGATGGGTATGAAAACAGAAAATGGAAATCAAATAGTTTTTCAATTTTTTGACATTTTCCTCTATATATAAAATGGAATTTTTATGTTTAGAATCAGCCTAGCCCATTTAGCCCAACCCATGGAATATCAATCTAATAAACCAAGGTAAACTAAACTGAATTTCTCATGTCGATTTCAAGAGATTTATATAGTGGTTGGTTCAGTTTCAGTTTCAGTTTCAATTTTAGGAAATCGATTTAAATCGGTTCGATTTCAGGTGTATCTGCAAACCAACCCCACCTGACCAGTGCACACCCATAGCCGGGATGGCATAGGCACAACAGGGTTTTTTTAGAAGTCCATGACTAGATTTTCTTGTTGTTATTATGAAAAGGAGCTTGTTTTGAAAAGTAAAGTAAAATGGTGAATATGGACGTGAAGGTGTGCTTTCTCCTTCATTAAACATTACCTCATTGAGATAGTAATTTTCCAGCCATGGAAGCCCATCTAAAATGTTGAAGCAGCATGATACATGGAGAATGACAAAAGTACCCTTCACATCAGAAAATTAGTGTCCTTTGACTCACTATTTTTATTTACGACTCACTTGCCATAAAAGCAACATATATGATAACAAAATGTTAAATTCAACACATTAATGTCATAAATCCCACATGGACTAATTTCTATAGACATGCTAGACTTACAAGCATGTATATGCAATGGCTAAAACATGCCAATAAATTGCAAGCTTCCACTTCTTGATGTGGGGTCCACATCACATGGGACACACACACTAGGAGGTAGGCAATGGTGTTGTTTAATATTGGTAATTGTTACCTTTATACACATCTAGGTTCAATATTGTTGTCTTCCATACTAAAATGCAAACTCTTGATATATACCAATGCTTTAAAATAATAGATAGGATTCACTGGCCACCAATCCTGCCACTATGTTCTTGAATAATTTCAGACTTAGGGCCTATCTGGATATTCCTATAGGAGTGAGCTCAAAATTCTGTAGGAATTGGGCATGTTGGTTCATCTAGCTTGCATTTTGTTAGAGTTTATTCAAACCCAACCCGGATCTTAGCTTTTGGGCTGAGGTCTTCTTTTTCTTTCTATAGGATTTGGGCTAGATAGAGTTTGATTGATACGGAGCCATTCTTAAATGGACGGCCCAATCCATAAATCCTACAGAATTTTCAGCCCAATCCTGTTGGAATAGCCAAATAGCCCTTAATGTGATACCATTAGTCATCAGATCTAATTAAGATGTTTGACCAATCACCTCTAGGGAGTATTATGGCAACTTAAGCAATCAGAATTGCAGTTTATGGATATCATTCAAAAACTAGTGGCAGAATGTTCTTTGTAGTCTCTAACTTGATTGATGAAACTACAGCAAACAAAAGGTTATGATCACATATGTAGGATGCCCTTAACAATTACACAAGGGATTGGACATTCTATAGCTGCGCAAGTGTATTTAATAAGAAAATATCCAAAGAAATAAATAAAATCCACATGAAAGACATTGTTTGAATATTTAAGTGGACAAACACATCAATTCAATAACTAATCCAAAGAAAGTCATTATTGATGCTGTTTATTTTGCAACAAATATGTTGGAAGTCCACGAAACTTCCATGCAAAGCTACATCAAATGGACGAATTATTCGTTAGTTGCTCAACACAAAGGTAGTAGAAGTGGAGAAAGCTCTAAAGAAATCCTGTTGATGGTGTCCCTTTGTCACGAAAGATATAGGCAGCAAGTTTTACATTCTGTAAAAGGCCTTGCCACATAAAAAGCTTATTGAAACAAATGCTCTAGTGCTGGGAAAGGCCACAAACACTTCGAATCAGCATGATATTCAACAACATTGACTTGGTAAGGTATCATGAAGAAAATGGCCAAACCAATTAGAATGAAATTTGAGATGCTCTGCAAGCAAATTATGGTATACTACTTATGACAATGGAGACTGGTATATTGTATACTACACTAGAGCACGCTCTGCAAACTAGCAAGTTGGAAGGAGGCATAAGAATCCAAATATATTTGGCAAGATTAAGAGTAAGTAGTAGAATTTAGTGAGATATTCTATGAGCTAACAACAAGGAGAAATCCCCAACCAACACATGTTCTCTCCAAAATTCTCGAAACTTCTAAAGAATTGAAAGTCCTGATGAAACCACGAGAAACTTTTCACTTGCTAGTTGATAACAAACATCCTGCTATAGCCTTGCAACATAAGGAAAATGCATAGTTATGGGCAAACTTCATGTGAGAGTTTGACGGTGATTAGTTCTCACAAAGCTGTTAGGTGAATTGCCACTTCGCTTTTTTTTCCAGAGATGAAAAAGTACAAACTAATGATCCTCCACAGTAAAGTAACCACTAAACCCAATAAACTTGCAGTCTTTGAACTAATTAATTTAAAACCTCATGCCATTGAGAAGGAATTCCATGAGAACAAGCGCAATTGGGTTATGCGGCGCGAACAGATAAGGGAGAATCTCGCCTACCTCATGGCCATCGTGGCAGGAGAGGCTACAGGCCGTGCAAACCCCTGCGTTGCCGGCTGGGACACAAGTCAAACAGGAGAAGATAGCTTGCCTCTTCATATACCCATCGGCGTAAGTGCATTCCTTGCCTTCGTCCCCTCCCAAAACTAAATCAGCTTCCTAGGGTTTCCGATCAACAGGGCAATGGCCATAAATCCATCAAGAAACAATAAAAAAACCGTAAAAATCACAGATTCGGTTAAAAGAAAAGAAAAAAGTAAAGAAAAGATAAATGATAAGCACCAGCTCTTCTGCCTCGAGCCCCTCGATGTACTCGCCGATCGTCACCGTCTGCTCCGCGTCGTCCTTGAACGCGTCGGCCATTTTCGCGATCTCAGAACTCCGATTGAAGCGTGGGGCTGGATAGATTCCCTGACGATGAGAAGAAAAGAGAAACCCTAGATGGGGTTCTCTAGGTTTTGAGGAAGATGGGGAGAGGGGGCGAAAGAGGAACGGATAATCGCTCACGATGGCGACGAACGGGGTTCGTGAAAAGTTTCGAGGGCACGGACGGGATCCGGAGTGGGGAAACGAGAGAGCGAGGGCATATACAGGAAGGGGCCTCGCGGTGTGCGTCAGAGACTGGGAAGGCCCATGGAGCTCCAGAGAGGCTTCCACCTGATTTCCCGCCATGCCATTTGGTTTACGTAAGCAATTCGGCACGTGTGGTAGACATCCTTCCTCGCTTGATCCGTCCTGCATCCGTTTCTTCTCTTGAATCTACAGTTTCCATGCTTCTGGACTTCAAAAAATTATTTTTAGCATGCAACAGAAAGTTATTTTAATTATAATTTTTTTAATCAAAATATTTATGATAAAATATTATAATTATAAAAATTAGTTTCTAAAAATATTATATTAATAAAATATCAATATATAATATAATTATACTATTTTTATAATTTTATTATTATATTATACTATAAATATAATATTATATTACATTATATTATAAGATATTGATGTATTATGTTGTATAATATCAAATTAAGTTATATTATTATACTATAATATATAATATAATAATATTATATTACATTGCAGTAATATAATACTATATTTTATATTTATGTATTAATACATATTATATTTTATTATACTTTATTGTATAATAGTATGCGATGTTTTTTATGGTCATTTTGTCATATCAAAAATACTTTCTTAGTTTGTTTATGGCACTTTAAAAATATAGTTACCAAACAATCAATCAAAAAGCTCTACTTCCCCAAGAACACGCAATCCACATGAGAGGGAGTGAGGGATATGGTTTGTGATGACTATCCTCGACAACATAGGGTGATGTTCTGGATTGATGTAAGAGGAAAAACTATTATTAGATGGTAGGATATGTTTGTTGATTGTTTTACCATATCAATAATTATAAAAAGTAAATGAACGGAAATACGCTTCCCTATCTCTCTCTCTCTGTCCCTCTATTTCTATCTCTAAACTAGCAATGCTAGAAGCAACCTCTAAATAGTATAATATATTTTGTGGCTATTAGTTATTAGTTATTGTTGATTCCTGCCATAGCTTGTTTTGCTTTATTTCATTTACATCAAATACCAAAGTCCTCTTTGATGCTGATTAAGAGGTAGTTAAATGATAGTTATCCACTTAGCCGAAGACAAGCAAAGAGTAGTACATTAGTTTATTTATCAGAATCTTAAAAAATGAATATATATATATATATATATATATATATATATATATATATATATATATATATATATATATATATATAAAGAGGTGAAATATGTTTCTCATCTCTTTTTACTTTTTCATTTTATTTTCTAAATCTTGTCTCACTGAGTTTTAAACATCAATTAAACAAGAGATATTGCTAACTCATAGATAACTGAATAAAGGATAGTTACCTAAGGATAGAAGTATCCACCTCAATTAACTATTCAACATCCAAACAGGCTCAAATTTGTTTTAGGATTTAAAGTATCACAGGGAGGCAATCAATATAGATACCTTAAGTATTTTGTAACTCATCACCATCAATTGAGAGTTCAGCGTAAAGTAATTAATCATGCTCTCGTATTGATTTCAGCTTCGTGCTTAGCTCTATGGAGCATTAACAAATAAATCCGCGGATCTTAAAGCATGAGAGTGTGCTTGGGTGGGCTAACCCCATTGTGATAGCGTGTCCAAAATCGGCGACCGGCACCCGCCCGCGCTCGGAGCCTTTCCTCCCACGCGCAGCTCGTGCGACGTCAGCGGCGCTCGCGCGAAGCCAAAGAAGCCAAACTCTCCATTCACGCCGCCCCGACAAAAACCCTCGCCCCAACGCCGCTTAATTTCGACACAAGGCACATAGAAGAAGCCCTCCGTTTGCCTTCGCTTTCTTTGGCCGTGACGAAGGCGGAGCTGGAATTGGGAGCAGAGATGGCTGGCAATCTCCGCCGTTTGCTGACGCCGTTGCGCGAGACCAGCGGACCAAGATCAGGGCTAGGGCTATGGCTTCACTATGATCCACCCCCTTCGATCTATTCTGTTCGGAGATGTCTCAGTTCGTCAGGTCCTCAGCAACCGAAAGAGGCATCCGGAGGCTCTCCTGCTCCACCGCCTCCTCCGAGAACGGAGGAGAAGGAGGAGACCGAAGCGAAGTGGGAGGAAGAAGACACGAGCGAAGGAGACGGAGACGACGGGGCTTATGTAAATAAGCTGACGGGCGAGGTCGGCGGACCGAGGGGCCCAGAGCCCACGCGGTACGGCGACTGGGAGCGTGCCGGCAGGTGCTCCGACTTCTAATTCAGGAACCATCGAAGAAGGTCAAAAACAAAAATTCCCCTTTCTTGTCCTCAAATTTCCTGATGTTTATCTAGGCAATATTTGCCCTTTTTTCTAGCAAACATCTTATTCCAGTGCATCCAGCTAAAATTATGCGTGCTTGACCGGCTTCTAAAAGTCACTAACGATGTCCTTTTGGAAGATGGTACGAGTTGAGTCGCTTTTAGATCGTCCAGGTTTCTGGCGGATCCAATGGATTTTTAAGACCTGCACCATTTTGATCTTTTTTCCACTCAATTTGTTAAAACAAAGATACGTCGGCGGACTAATTTGATTCGTAGTCTAACAATTTATGTACCTGATAAGCTTTTATATGAATCTCGTGCACTTACTAAACCTTAGGATTTTTTAGAGGAGGAATGCTGGGAATCTGGTACTTTAATTTCTTTTGCCTTTCTATGAAGCAAAACAAAAAAATAATGATCTGGGTGCGGACTGCACAAGGGAGACTAGGTATGTAGTAAATTATCTCCTTCATGAAAATGTTCTCTACTCTCTAGTGTATGCATGCATACCCTTATGAAAGCTTTTGTTAACATCTGTACCCTATTTAAAATGCATTTATCGTACAGTGTTGTTGCATCCGATTCAATCAAATGCTTCAAAACAGAGACTTTCTTACATCCAGTGTAACTTGATTAAATTAAGATTCTATTTCCAGAACGAAGATGTATAGACTTCAAACAACATGGCTGATAATTGTAGTTGCAGATTATATTACATTTGCTGAGTTGATGTGTATTGATGATGATAGCATGTTTTTTTATTATTGATATGCTTAATTACTAAATCATATGCATCTAACGATGAGTATGGATGATCGTACCCTTTTTTTATTCAATCTGCTGCATCAACTATGAAAAATTTGAACACCGCAGAGGATTCATGTAGTACGGAGGCTAACATTGCTCAATGCTTAAGAGGAGCCACAAGGAAATGAAGATCAGGATAAAAAGACTCGAAGAGCTCAAATTCCAGCTAAAGCTATTTTTCGAATTCAAGATATCCTGGTGGATATAAAATAAGAATCAAAGTACAACAAAGATGCATTTTCTAGTCAAATATTCTAGGCAAATGAGCACATTCATTGTCCAGCCTTAAGGAGGGTTGGTAATGAAGACAGCTGGAACTGAAAACTCGGAATTGATTTCAGCCAGACCAATGGGTCCCGGTTCAGCCCTTGTGGTGGTTTGAATGAGTTTTGGAGATTTAGTCAGAAAATAAAATAAATAAAAATAAATAAAACACATAAAGAAATAGATGAGATATCGTTTTAGATTACGTTGTGCCTTTTGGAAGCCTTGTATGCATGCATAGTTTGATAGTTTGAAAATCCTCAGTAATTGTTCAAAATTATATGGGAAAGTCAATAAACAATCTTAGAATGATGGTATCTTAACAGTCAGAATCTTATTCACTAAAGATATGTATTAAGCATTTTTGGAAAAAAATGTGATTTTATTTATTGTATCATATGTTTAGAAATGTAGATATGCAAGATATTACTTTTTTGAGAAAAATTTAAAATAATAATATGATAAAACATATAAACAAATATATATTTTCCTTAATTTTCTACAATTCTGAATCTTGTATACTTGTAGTTTGGCTCAAACTCACAAAATCATGCAAAATGCTTCCTACAAGCTTGATAATTTGTAAGTAAGCTCATCTAAATAAAATATTCTTGAAATGTGCCTTAAATATACTAGGTTCAGCCAAAACTAGCTGAATTTGTTTAAATCATACTGAAACTGCTGAAACATTGAAAAAAACATAACTTTAGTTTCTTTCTGCTGAAACATATCAGTGTCAATCAAAAGTTAGGGTTTTGTCCGAAACTTAAAACCTTGGAAGATAGATAATAAGGAAACAAGGGCATCTTAGCGAAGTTGCTATCAATTATGTTGAATACCTA
This sequence comes from Phoenix dactylifera, assembly GCF_051530095.1. Taxonomy (NCBI): domain Eukaryota; kingdom Viridiplantae; phylum Streptophyta; class Magnoliopsida; order Arecales; family Arecaceae; genus Phoenix; species Phoenix dactylifera. The sequence goes on along the minus strand of NC_143201.1, from coordinate 26,297,087 downwards.
GACTTGGAAAATCTAGTGGGATGTGTTTGTCTTCATTGCAGCGCTGACACTAGTGGGATGAGTATCTTGTGCAACGTTGCTATCAGTTATGTTGAATACCTAGACTTGAAGTCTAGTTGATTCTGCTACCACTTTTACCAGGCATATCATTAGCGCAGCATACTCATCTCATAATTTGGTTACAGCGAGTACTTTTGTGCTTTTTTCATTTTGGAGAACTAATTGTGGGGGGGGGGGGGGGGGGCTAGTTTACAAATTTGTTGGGAGACATTCTCTGTTTTAATTTTCTGTCGAGAAACTCATGCATTTGAATCCTTGTTTTTGTTACACTTTCTGGTTTAGTTCTAGATGGCTGTCCAGCCTCAACCAAAAGGAAATCGATCAATTTCGTGTATGTATTGCATGTGGCTGATGCTTATAAATTAATTGTAGTTCTTTTACTTTCAGGAAAATCTCAGTTAGTGCTGCTGATGGATTAACAAAGTAGCATTTCAATTACTTGCTTGTTTTCTTATTCATATGATCTATGAATGTTGATGTTTTATCTCACACACTACTATCCTGGTCAGTTCCCTGTAGTTTCCATTTTGTGGGCACTTGGTTATAGATTCTTTGGCTCTTCTCCCTGCTTGCAATAACTTGTAAAGAAAGCAGATTCCTGTTGGTTCCCCTTTAGGTACCGTGGGATTTCTTTGGCTAGTGATCACCAAGCTGGCTCCTTTTGATCGATAATACAATCTCCCAGCCTCCCTCACGAGAATAATGATCTGTTCAGTTGTGTTTCTCCCCTTTCTTGTTTTCTTAATTTTCAATCTTAAACTGATGTCTGATTGTTTTAGAGCAGCAGCTAGTTTTTTTTTTCCAATTTCATAATTTACGATGTTGCTTCTTTGCTTTATGCAGGTTGGTGGATCTTAAACAAAGTCAGATGAAGAGCAATCTGCTTTACACAGCTAAAGGCACGGGGATTAGACTATTAGTGATATGCTTTGATTTGTTCATGCTTTATGTTTGGCCAGCAATCTAGTCAGGCTGGAGCAGTGTTTTGTTGATTATTATTAGTAACAACAGCAAACATGAAGTATTACTGCCATGAAATGGTGAACACCACATTTGTGCGAGATTTGCATTATTGACAGCAAAATTGATTTGTGAAAGCTGCACCTGAATGTAATCTGCCATGAGATGTCCAGATTCATTTTGGAAAACTTATGCTAGTTAAAATTATTTTCAAGATTCTATCAGTATTTTTTTTTTAAAATAAACGGATTCTGTTAGCTGAACTTGGACTATTCCTCAAAACCTGAAGTCTTTACCGGGGCTAGCGCCAATTAGTTCATACTCTGTAGGGTTTGCATATTGCCTCAGTTTGCCCAATTTGAGATGTTCACGACTTGTGGCTGAGGCAAACCTAAAAAAATAAAAAATAAAAAAGATTGATCTGCCTGATTTCTTATGGAAGTAAAATTTTGTGCTGCACTTCTTGTTCTAAATGACAGATATTGTATTCTCGTTTCATCAATTAGGAAATCTCAAGAAAAGTTTTTCTGTGGCTTTTTCCAAAAGCATGAGGGATCTCCCTGTCAACTGCTAGTAGATCAATTTCTAAAACTTGGAGGATTAACCTTATGGTTATTGACTCTGGATTCAACGAAAACCCTAGCTATGAAACTGAAACTGAAACTGATCACTATGGTGCATACCTAACCCTTCTAATACATCATTTTAGTTGAACTGATCACCACAAATTTTTGCAGTATGTATCATTGCCTATTGGTCAGATTTTCTTTTCTCTTCTTTTTTTTATTTCTCTACTCTGCCTTCAAGTTTCATATATTGATGGTGATTTTGATCATTTACTTATTTTTGCCGGCCTGCATAACTATGGAAGCTCTTAGAGCCTTTGAGGTGAATCTCAATAAAGGAATAAAACAGGGTGAAGAATCTATCCTTTGATTTTGTGTAACACCTATGTATCATTCATTGATTTTTGCAGGATTGCACAAGTATGGAAGCTCTTAGAGGCTTTGAGATGAATCTCGATACAGGAAGAAAATAGGATGGAGAATCTGTCCTCCTTAGATTTTGATATTACGACTATGTATCAGCTTCGTGTTATCAAGAACGTAATGCCATAGGACTTCTTTTCTGATGTAAGGTATGTCGCAAGATATCCCTTCTGACATACGGTGGGTAAGGCTGCATTCCATTTTTTAAAGGAGAAGATTATCTTTGTTTTAATGGTTCTTTCTTTAAGCATTGGTTTCATAGTTCCATAGCTTCTGGCGTGTACTTGATGGAAAGTAGAAATGTCTCATATGTTTCAACATCTTGAGTGGCATGACTATGACACATGCCTAACATGGTACCATCTGATCAGATACAGCTTGCTAAGGACATTCATAATATCAAATGTTGCCGCCAAATTCTGAACTAAGATTGTTGTCTACATGTTGTGTACTAAGGTTGGTGTGACCTCAGGAGAATAGAGGCTGGGTGAGACCGAGGAGAATTAGGATTGGTTGTAGCTGAGACTAACTTGCAAAAAGTCTGCTTGCCGAAAGGTTTTCAGTGGAAGATTTTCCGATGCTTTCATATATAGGGATGACCCGAGGATCCTCAGATAAGTTCTCATAGACTTCTCTCAAGTCTATCAACACTATTGCTTTAGGTTAGTCTATATTTTGATCATAGACTATTACTTTAATCTCTCATAGACTCCAAGAAAGAAATTTCTCACTGCAAAACAAAAACTCTATATTTTGATCATCTGGTATTCGCCACTTGTACAGAAAGCCACCGAGTTGTTGGTGGCCATCTGGTATATAAACCAAACTAGATTTGCAACCACCTAGAAGTTAAAATAGAGTTTTCGTTGTATAACCCACCCACCCGCCCCCCCCAAAAAAAAACCCCGAAGAGCTCTCCTTCTGTTAGCTCCATAACGGGCTATAAATTTTTAGCAAGGGATGAGTAGCTCAAAGCCGACAAGTCATACCCCTCTTTCACTCTTTGGGAACAAGGGCATATCAAAATAAATAGAGTCAATTCAATATATTAACATTTTTCCTACAACAAATCTATAGACAGCCTCATAGTTATATCCACTAGAATTCCTGACATGCTATTAAGATTTCAATTTGATGGTGAAATTGGTTGGCTGCTAACAATGTGAACTAAAACCATGGAGAAAAGGTTTTGGGCCATCTCCTCCTCTAGGGTGGAGGCTTGCTTGAACGACATGGTAGAGTGGCACTCAAACCTAACCGACGTACTTCCCTGAGCTTGACTGAGACGTGAAAGAAAACTATACAACATACCAATATTTTCAGTAAAGTAGAAATGCCAAAAAGATGCGGGCCTAAACATAGGCCCGAATGAGTCTTTATATATTTTCTCCGTTTAAGGCTTTGATATTATCATCAGGCAAAGAGGCCAAATCTATTTAAATATAAGCACAAGCACCATAATCAACTTATGTCAGCCTTTATGAACCTATGCCGCAATATCCCATAGTTTATATAAGCTATGAGTTCGGTTTGCTCTAATATTATTTGTAGTAATCTACGGCCTCACTTAAAAATACTAGCTGAAAAATGTTATATGAGTTCTTTAGTATTGTACAAATATTCTAAATCTACTTAGTGTATAACTAATGAGGGACTAAATATATGCCCGCATAGGTTCTCACACCATGAACTTTCGGTCACCCACATCCCATTCAGAAGCTCCCAGGCATGGTTGACCTCATAATGGCCTGGTGTGAGAGTCGACCCAAACTCGTATTTCAATTTTAGAAAGGCAAATGATAACCATCGCCCCCGGGGCGATGGTTAAGAAATATTAATTGCTTCCAAAAAAAAAGCTTGTTCCAAGAATATTAATTGCTTCCAAAAGGCAGCTTGTTTCAAGAATATTAATTGCTTCCAAAAGACATCTTATTCTAAAGATATTAATTGCTTTTAAAAAGCAGCTGGGAGAAAATGTAATAAAGGTGGTTGGAGATTAATTATTATCCCTTAACTCGGGATGATTAGCGGGATTCAAATTATATTACACATAGTTGCCTGGGATGATTAGTGGGATTTTAATTGATTCTGCTTTTTGATTGAAATTTTAAAGTGGAAAAATTATTAGTACAGTATTTATTGGCTATAATGGTGTATCTCCATTTGTTAATCGAAAATTACTAAAATAGCATCATGTCACCATGGGCAGAGTAGGCACAAAAGTAGTCATAATAGTATGCACCGAACCTTGCCATTTCATTTTTATTCTCTCTTAATGGGTAGAGTAGGAAATGGAAAAAAGATGGAAGTATTTCTTTATTCTCTTTTAATAACTAGTTACTTTTATGATTATTATTTTTATTTTCTCTCTCCATCTAATATAATATTTGAAGGATATATTACATTAATTGAAGATTCTACTTTATTTCTTGAAAAAAAAAATGTAGTCAAGGTAGTTAGAGGCTAATTAATATTCCTTAACTATCGCCCCCGGGGCGATGGTTAGCGGGATCCTTTTAGAAATAATGACAGTGGTTGAAATCTGTGACGCTCAAATAATAACAGTGGTCGAAATCTATAACGTTCAAATAATGACAGCGATTGACATATGTAACGGTTGATAAAGACAGTGGTTTACATCTGTAACGTAAATCGCGGTTGAAATATTTAATGCTTGCCTCACAGATTCGAGAAGTAAAATAAATCTCGTTGCGCATGACGCATTGACACGGTGACAACTATTGAATTCTGTAATGCTCGAATAAACAACGGTTAAATTTGTAATGCTTATGTTACATGTTCGAGGTAACTCTTCCTGTGGAAACAGTTTGATGATATATATATATATATATATAAAAAGAAGATTGATAATCTACTCATTTTGTAGGTTATCAATCTATCAATTTTTTATGGACAAAAAATATCTTTACATTTTATAACTCTTAAAAATATTTTATATTTTTTTACAATTCCATATTAACTCACACTCTCAATCCTCAATTAATACTTTCTCTTAAATATTACTAAGCAATTGATGATCTAAAATATTTGGCAACCAATGTACTCCTTGGCTGCCTACAATATTTCCTATAATATTATATCAATGCTATCAATTATGTGACAAAAAAAGCTAGCCACATCAATGTTCCCTTGCACTCAAATTAGATTATAATAAATGCAAATTTATTTATATGTAAATATTTAATACAAAATTTCTAAACATAAAAGTTAAAATTCAAATCTTTTCAAAATACATTAAAAAAATTTAATATCATTGATTACCACCAATTTTTTCAACAAGACTGCCTACATATAAATAGAAGCACCACCCCCTCTTTCAAAAATGTCTTTCTTGAATTCCCTTGCATTGCCACCTCGTTAGCAAAAACTATGGCTCGCCTTATGCTATTTCTAGCTCTCCTATCAGTAGCCTTGGCATTGGTCTTAGCCGAGACGCACTCGAATTGCGGGGTGGCACAGACAGCGTTCGCCGACTGCATTCCTTATCTGAGAGGCACCGAAATGCAACTTAATCCTACGTGCTGCGATGCCATCCAGTCTGTGAACAACCTGGCACCCAACGTAAAGGACCGACGGGGTATCTGTGACTGCCTTCGCAATATGATGCTTCAGTTCAACAATCTAAAATGGGGCCGAGTTGCTAGCCTTTCGGGCAAGTGTCACATTAGTACTGTCGTTATCCCACCTAGCCCCACCTTTGATTGCTCCAAGTAAATCTCTCTCTTCCTTCTTTTCTTTCTCTGTGTATGGACTTAGGATCCTTTGCAGTATGCCTTATAGGGAGCGATAATATCCTGGATGCCTGCTACATCATCTGATCATGAAGATAAGCGGCAATCAAACAAGCTGTGGTGTATGGCCACAAAATATGCCATGAATAGCATGCAATGTCTATCCTGTTTGATAGCCATTCATCTCCGTAATCAAATGATATGGGGCCATCCAAGATCGTGTCGCTTTCTACGGTGCAAACGATGCACCACAAATGACTCTTTGCTAGACCCGACTTTTTTGGTGGATGTCGGTGCAATATGTAGGATATTAGGAGGTGTTTTCCGGATCATGATGCCAATTTAACCTCCAAAGATTCAAGAGAGTAATCTGATGTCCGCTCTTTTCGAGTATGCACTGAGTACATGAAGCATTTTTCATAATTTGAGAATGTTGCAGTGAGATATGAAAGCTAATGAGATTACCACATGATTTGTTAGACAAGTTAAGGTTGGGGCCGTCTTGCTTTTCAATCTATTAGGACTATGTTTGTCTCTGTGAAGGAGATTTTGGCTAGGCATCCTCTTGTATCTCCTTCTACCCTCTTTTTTTTTTTTCTTCTTTTCGTTTCTTTATTCTCCGATCATTTCTTTAAAAAATCTTTCTAGGCACTTTTTGATCTTTGTTTCTTGCTTAGTTTATTTGCCAAGAAACGATGGTGGATCTTTCCACCAGTTTTCTCTAAAAAGAAACTGGTCACTAAATGATGCATCTCTAACCCTTCTAATACATCATTTTAGTTGAACTGATCAGCACAAATTTTTGCAGCGGGTATCATTGCCTATTGCTCAGATTTTCTTTTCTCTTCTTTTTTTCATTTCTCTACTCTGTCTTCAAGTTTCATATATTGATGCTGATTTTGGTCATTTACTTATTTTTGCAGGCTTGAATAACTATGGAAGCTCTTAGAACCTTTGAGGTGAATCTCAATAAAGGAATAAAACAGGGTGAGGAATCTGTCCTTAGATTTTGTAAACACCTATGCATCACAAGTATGGAAGCTCAGCTTCGTGTAATCAAGAAAGTCATAGGACTTCTTTTCCTTTTTTTCGGATGTAAGGTATGTCACTAGACATATCTATCCCTTCTGACATCTGGTGGGTAAGGATGCATTCCATTTCTTAAAGGAGAAGATTATCTTTGTTTTAATGGTTCTTTCTTTAAACATTGGTTTCATAGTTCCGCAGCTGCTGATGTGTACTTAATGGAAAGTAGAAATGTCTCATATGTTTCTACATGTCGAGTGGCATGACTATGATACCATGTAGAATCGTATGCTGCCCAGAGTAGATCAATTGTGTCGGCCCAAGATCCATAACAAACATTAAACACAACAAAAATTACAAAGACTTGCAAGAAGAAAATAATAGTGAAAGAAAAAAATTAAAAAAAAATAAATTTATTCAAAAATAAATAAAGGCTTCTGGTTCCTCCTACAAAGACACCTCATTAAAGAGGCTCAACAGAGAAAAGAACTCTTCCTTAACTCTTCATGTTTATAAAACTATAATCTCTCTCTCACTGCAAACAAAAACATCATTATCTTGTCCCAACTAGAAAACAAACTCAAATATATTAAACTTAAAGCTCAATTTAACTAAAATGGACTGGCACTAAAAGGCAAACTAATTCAACTAGTACTGGAATACAAAACAAAGATAAATTAGAAATAGAATTCTAGTACAGTTAGGGCAAGCAATAGACTTCTAATAATAACTTAGGATTATATTGCCGCCCTCTAAATATGAGTAATTAGATCGGATGCAGCACTTTCCCTTTTCAAATGATACTATGTACAAACAAGCACGAGTTTGGGTGAAAGCAATGTGGAGGGCATATATTATTGCATACACAACCTAATTTTGATATACCTTTTGGACCCACTATTTGAGTTGCACTCGTATTAAGAACAATCGGATGGCTTTCTCTAGCCAATGTTCTTTCATTTGCCACACGAGCGATGGCATCTGTCAACTGAATACTATAACTTTGGCCTCCCATCATGTAAAGACCTGAAATTGGGCCCGTCCTTGGCCCCAATGAACTGAAGTCGGCAATGGATGCTGACTTCAGTCTGTTCATCGTGGTCTTCCCACGATGACCACGCCGGCCGAACGGCCAGCAGATTTCTCCCCCTCCCCTGCAAATCTCTCTCTCTCTCCCTCTTTCTCTTCTCTGAGAACCCCATCCCAGCCCATCCCTTCCCCCCCATCCCTCTAAAAAAAAATCCAACCTTTCCTCCCCTCCTCTTTCCCCTTTCTTGAGAGGATTGCCGGAGCCGTAGTCATCGCCGGAGCCACCATCGCTGCCGGGAACCCACTTGTCGACGACCGGAGGTGAGAAAGGCAACATATGTATTATTTTTTTTGGATCTAAGGGGGGAGAGAAATGAGGGATGCCAACCGGTTTTCATTCCCCTGTTTCGGAGGATTTTTTTTATGGGATTCGACCGGCCGACGGTGGCCGGCCGGGGTCAATCCGGCCGAAATGAGTTCGACCGGAGGTGGGCGTACAGGGGGGCGGGCTTCCCAGCCCCAGTCTCTCTCTTCCTCCCTTTCTTCCTCTCCTTCTCCTCTTCTTCTTCTTCTTCTTCTCTTCCGCCGCTCGTGACAGTGGGGTAGCCGACAGCGGCTAGCCGAGCGCCGCCGCCGAGGGCCACGGTCGACCGCCGAGGGCCGACCGGAACCACCAGCCACCTCCCCTTCTTCCTCTTTTTCTTGTTCTTCTTCTTCTTTTTTATTCGTCCTGGGTTTTTCCTTGCTTTGAAATCCGTGCCTTATTTGTGAACCAGACCTTGAACCGGATTAAATTTTGAACCGGTTCCACCTATTTCGTGAATTGGGTTTGATCCGAGTTTGAGTGAATGGGTTTTGGTTAGGGCCTGAATCTGAGTCAGGAATTTGGGTTAGCCTGATGTGAGTATAATCTGGTTCGTCAAGATTTGATCTGATCTGGTCTGATCAGATCTGGTTTGGGTTGGGTTGGGGGTCTGTGTTGGGCTGAGTTGGACCTAATTGGATCTGTGGGCTGGGTTGGTTTGGGCCTGAGATCTGATCTGGACCTGTAATCTGGTTTGGTTCATTTGGGCCTAATCTGTGTTGGGCCACAATTGGTTTTGGGTTTAAAGGATTCTGATTTTTGGGATTTAGTTTACTTGTTCTTAGGATCTATGTTTGATTTTGGGGACCCATTCTTGAATCTATGAACTTAGGAGTTTAAGAGGTTGGAATTAGTTTAAATTATGTTTCTTAATTAATTAAATAATTAATATTTATGTTTAATCAGGGGTTCGTGATATCTGTGGCAGGGATTTTTAAGCGAGCCCAGGTAGGTGACCTATTGCTTTAAAGTAGAATTTTAACATGTATCTTGCATATGTTGATGTTATGATTTATTATTGGCATTATGTGTTAGAATTAGAATTAAGTATTTAATTTCATAAACTGTTAATTTATTATTGGCATTATGTGTTAGAATTAAAATTTAATATTTAATTTCATAAACTGTTATGTACTTTACTATTGGGAGTATGATCATGACTTGATTTGGAAAGTTGATTATTGATTTTTAAAATCCGCGTGACTATAGTCTAGGCCCCGCCAATGGGATGATACGTTGGCCCTGTCGACTTGTACTGAGGAACTAGTTCCGACACCGCGACCACCGGTGATAGAATAGTGGCGGCACAGGGGTGCATTTTTGCTCTTCGGAGCGGCTCGGTGGAGCGTGAGATTGGCACCAGGGGGTGCAGCACAGTGGTGCATTGGCTCAGTGGAGCGGCTCTTCGGAGAGTTGTATTGGCACTACGGTGTAACCATGCCACTGGGTGATGTGGCTGTAGTCATGTGGTTGAGTTATTTTGAGTCTCGGATTGGGTTTACGGGTTATCGTGTGGATTTTGAATTTATGAGTTTTAGCCGCTTTTCATATGTATCATGACATGTTATATGATGACTTTATTGCATGATGTTGCCTATTGAGCTCTTAGCTCACTCCTACTATTTACATTTTGCCGGTGATGACATATGATTATGGGGATTACAGGATGGAGTGATCAGGATGTAGTTAGCTAGTAGATGTTGACTTTTTCTTTTGACTTATGTATATATGGACATTTGATATGAAAACTGGAATTTATCTTTAATTAGTTATTGATGCTTGATCTGATTTATCTGCCTTGCGTGCCTGCGGGGTCCGCCCTGCGTGCCTGCGGGTGCGCGGCGTCTGCTCGCGCCCCGGGCCCCGGGTTCGGGGCGTGGCACATCATTTGACCAATGCATGATATGTAAGGACGTGCTGGCTTAGAACAAGTAAAAGGACTTCTTACTAATTCTTCAAATTAACAAACCTAGCTAAGGAAGGAAAAAGGTAGCTATTTGCACATATATGCCTCCTACTAGTACACTGATTTAAATTAATTAAGGCCAATCCAAGAGATGACATGAGATAGAGATATTCACTAACCTTTAGCCTAAACAACAATCAATCCTTATCCAATCCACAAGTTCATTATTTTTGCATGGTTGCAATACAGTCCAACCTAGCCAATATCATTTCTAGCATACAATCCATATAAATAAAAGGGAAGGCTATTTGGATAGGATTTTGAAGAAATGAGATGACAATAGAAAAATATGTGCATTAGAGTTGACAAGATTTTTTAGATTTTCCACCCTCTTTATAGGGTGTTATTTTGATTCACAATTTTTGCTACGGTACAATTTAGGTCTTTGCTAGGGTTAAGTAGATTTTAAAATTCATATCCATGCCCAAAAGGTTGTACATGGATGAATTATTCTCCGATTATAATTTTCAAGATGCATATATCCTGTGGTTTTTATTATATAGCATATTTAACTATCCCGTAATCTACCTTACTTAAAAAATTCAAGATAGTCGTTACAAGATTGGAAAGAGAAATCTATCAAGATTACAATACTGAAAACTAAAATAGTAACCAAAACAATAGCCATTATTTACTATTACAATGAAAAGCAGCAATACTTATTATTTATCAGACAACTTAATTTTTAGCTAGTGTAAATATTTGATTTCAAAAGTAATATCTTTTTTAGGTGGATGATGCAAATATTAAATAATAGGTGCTATTTTGTTAAAAAAAACAGAGAATGTTATTATTTGAATATCTGATTATAAATATCACAGCCGACTTTCTCCGAAACTGTTATCATCCTGGTGGTTGTAACTATATAAACGGCCGTTATTTTAAACTCCGCCTCCATAAGATTTTGCCTCGGGCCCTTAGCGAGTTTTAAGATGACCGAGGGATGGAAATCTTCTCCCAAGTTCCAAGAACCCGCCCGTCTTCTCCTCTCCTTTTCTTCCGCCTCACGAGCAGAAAAGGTCCCGGCAAAATCCTTCCGCTCTGTTTCATAGGTCTTCGCTCGCTTCTCTGTTTTTAGAACTAAAACTCTTGTAGGATTAGGCGTGGAGGGACGGCGGAGATGAAGCACTTGATGGAGGTGGAGGAGGGCCATGGAGGGCGGCGACGGCGAGGCGTCTTCGCCAGGGGTGGCAGCCCGCCGCCTATCCTCGGCTTCGTGAGCTGTTGGGACGTTTTCCGGTTTGTTTCTTCTGATCTCTTCTTCTATCAAGAAACCTCGCGCTACATGTATTCTCTGAGACGATGGGTGTCGATAATTATTTTTTTTCCGTTTCTTCTTCGTCGTCTTGGGGTTCGTCGTTCTTCTTGATCTGGATTTCTGATTCGAAAATATGGTTCTTGTTTTGTGGGGTCCTGATGGATGGTCCAGATCGGTTTTAGACACTCAAATGTTTCTTTAATTCGATATGTTTCGAGGATTAGCTATGTTTCTTTTTTTTTTTTTTTTTTAATTGTTATTAAATCTTGATTGGGTGTTTCGCCGGGAAGTTATTCAAAATAATATGGTAAAGGTAGCCTCGGAATTAATTCCAAGAAGAAGATTTTGGTGGGGTCGGTTATCGGTTTGAACATGTTCCTTTTTTCTGGTTCAGCATCTCTGTGGAGAGAAATCCCAAGAACCGAATACTTGGCCGTCGCAAGATTGTAGACGGGTTGGTGAGTTCTTTCTATCATTAAGGCCACTGGACATGGTTTCTTGATATCGAATTGTTCTTTCTTTTCTTTTGAGAGAATTTTGTTCACTCTTCTTTCTTTCTTTCTTTCTTTTGATGCAGCCAAGTATTTTTGGTTGACTTACAAAGAAAACGATATCATGATGAAATTGGGGCCTCCATCCGCAGTTGTGGAGTTGTGCAGGTATAGTTATTATTATTAATTTTTAAATATGTAGGGCTAACTGTGATGTATTTGTTTTCTGTAGTTTTAAAACTTTGGTTTTATTTCTAGTTGGTCATCTTGATTGTGCGTGGAATGGTGCTGTAAAAACAGTTATTGGTATGTGAATCAAAGAGTTGGTTAAAGCTTTTCTAATATAAAATTTTCTGTTGTTGTTATGAGTTTCTAATGGCACAATAAAGTTTGTATCCATTCATCGATGAACTGCAGGAAGGATCTGCAAGAATGAAGAAGAAAAATAAAAAGGACAAAACTTGACAAGATCTTAATTCAGAAAGCCAAACAATAAACGTATATATACACATATATATTTATACATACACACACATGTAGTATTTATCTAGACACATCACGGTAACTGCAATTGGCTAAAATATCATATACTAGGTTGTGAGGCAGTAGAAAGTCAGGAGTTCAGTCCAAAAAGTATGTATACACCTCTCTCTATCCTGCAAGAGAGAGATTTATGCAACCTTCCTTGGAGCTTGCAAAAGCTACTAGTTGCATGAGCTAAATTATGAACTCTGCAAAGCTAAGCAAATCCTTAAACCATCAGGCCATAGTTCAAGTAGTTAATGAGGACTAGACAAAGAAGCATGCTATGGGTTAGGATTAGGTGCTTGGATCTTCCAATAAACGAGCTGATTGAATTTCATGATAAGATGGTCAATGACAGATTTCCTTCATCAAAATCCCTGATGAAAAAATAAATCAAATACTTGCCCTGCTGGAAGCAGCTGAAAGAGCATGAAATTGGGGATACTCTTGAGAGGTCTTGGAGCTTGGTCCTATGCCATTTGCCTTCTGAGCCAGCTTTCAAACATAGAGAAGTGTTTGCTAATTTCAAGTTTCTAAGGCCACTTTAAAGACAACTTGTGTTTGTATTGAAATTGTCTTAATTATGAAGCAAATATATAGTGTTTACTGAATATTAAGTCAGACTCCTTCACAATTATTACAATATTTTAAGAAACTTTTATTGTTTCTTTGTGTCCATGTGGTTACTTTGATTTTATCTTGGATTGATACTTCGCTGATATTGATTAATATTTAAATTATTTTAGGAGCTGTTTCAATCTTCTGAGATTGTTCTGAAGATCTTTCCAATCTAACACTTTTTACATTAAAAAAAAAGATCTCATTGCTTTTATTAAATTTGAATCGTGACTTCCAATTTATTGAAACTGAGGATGGGTTTGTCCATGTTGCTTGTGGCAGAGTTATTCCGTATTTCTTGAATAGAAGTATCTTTCCATGTAGGCTGTTTTCATATATTAAGAAGAACATATATTGAAAAATATAGTGAAACTCCGATTTGATTTCTTTAATTGCTTGTCCCAGGGTTGTCCTTGTGTTATCTATGGTGCCAGCTGTCCTGAGTGGGTTTTCAGTATGGAGATACTCTTTGTTTATTTTATTATTATCTTTGTTTAAAGCAAATTTCATTCTTGGAACTTTCAACTAGCACTATCACATAAGTGTGTTTTTTTTTGCTGTTTCAGACTATATTTGTTTCATTGAAAAATTATCTTTAACATTCATTATTTCACGTGGTTTCATGATGCAGTCAAAACTAATGTGCTGATGTATATTGCTGTTCTCTCATATTTCTGGTGTGAATGTTATATGACTTATGTTGGCTTGAAATGCTCATGTGTGTTCCCTTGTATGATACTCTAGGTATGTGGTTACACAAGCTTAATGGATTTGTAATGCATGTGAAGTTAACTACAATTATGATCTGCGAACATTCTCTTTTTGAATTGGCCCTTGAACTTTGGGAAAATGTTGGTTTCAGTTTGTCCTCCTTGGCTGTGGAAATTGAAGTTAAACTTGATCTTGATTTTTGTTGAGTCATACTCTCTCTCTCTCTCTCTCTCTGTGTGTGTGTGTCTGTTTCTGTGTCTGTGTTTGTGTTATCTCTTTTCTTGGGTGCTTTCTGTGATATTCTGATATGGGATTTTTTTGGCATGTTAAATATTTTTTTCTTTTCAGAAGGATGAACCCTGACAGTGGAAGCAAGTTACTTGGAGGTTTCAATTTGCTCTACTTTATGCTGATAATTGCTGCATATAATGATTCAACTCTGTCATATCTTTGTCTTGATGTAGGTGCAGGTGCTATAGAATTCATTATATGCCATGCAGAGATTCAGGTCGCTTTTGTGGAGGAAAAAAATGGAGATTGTTGGACTTCAATCTTACGCCCTTCATGGGTACTGTACCTTAGGTGCTGGCCCACGCTATCAACTCTTTTAACTCCCAAAAGATTAGAGTCCCTCAGTAGTAGCAACTGCCATCTTCAGACTAAACACCGCAACTGAATTGGTCAGGTTAACTATTTTTCCTGACTAAGCACAATAATCAGCAATTACCTTTCTCAAGGTAGTGCAATCACATGCCTTTGTTCGTGAAAGAAGCAAGCAGTCATCAACAAATAGAACGTGAGTAACATATGGGCTAGCATGATTGGGTCTGTATCCCTGAATAGAACCACCTGTAATCTCCTCCGTAATGGCTCTTGACATCATCTTTGTGCAAAGGATGAAAAGGAAAAGCGAAAGGGGCCCCCTTTCGCAGCCCCATAACTGAATGAAAGAAATTTGTTGGGGTTCCATTGACAAGGATAGCGAATGAAGGGCCTTTGATGCAGCCATTTATTCATCTAATCTAAATCTCTGAAAATTGGAAGTGTCTCATGGCAGCTTCAAGATAGATCCATCCGACATGATCATAGGTCTGCTCCATTATCTAAGTTGATGGCCATCAGAGGTTGGTTACCAGAAACATGACGCATAGAGTGGATGGCTTCTTGAGCCAGGACAATGCTGTCGGAGATACTTCTCCCAACAATAAAAGCACTCTGTTCCTAAGGCTAGAGTCCATTCGAGGTAAAATACGTTCTCAAGACATTATGGGGATATAGTGAAAGCTTAAACTGGTCTTGTTTGTCTATTATATATTATTATGTGGTGCCTGGTAATGTAATTTCCAAGATAAGCACTTTACGTTGCAAGCTCATAAATCTCTCTCATAGATTTAAAATATCTAGTCCTAACTTAGATATGTCAAATTGGTCTTATTTTCATATTTTCACTTTGATTTGATTATCTTTAAAAAATCTGATAACACTTGTTTTCATTTTAGGGCTAACAGAATGTTGTGGGAACATTTGTCTCTCCATCAAATGACTTCTCAATGATTGGAACTGTGGGCCCTTCAGTACCAAATGTTGATGTGGCCCTGAGTCTGTTCTTGAAATGGGATATGATTCCCTCGCAAGCACAGCCACGTGGAGAAAGGAAAAACCCTGTTCTCAGGATACGACAAATGGGAAGGGCCGATGGGTGTTTTCGAACGGGTTTTTTATTCTTATAATGCACCTGTCATTTCTATGCACATGATATAGCATGCCTGCAACTAGCCATTGATATAAATGCTCTCTAGATTAAGGTTAATATCTGCTTATCAACTTTTTGCTTGACAAGGTTGATCTGGTTGGGCATTTGTCAAACTGTTTCCCTTTCTATCAAAATCAAGCATCAACTGAGCATATTCGTACTTGGATAAATTAAGGTACCTATTTATATGGTTAGCGTTAATGGATAAACATATATATGCATATTTTAACATTTGATATCATACTATGTGTTTAATTTCATGCTTGGATCTTATCACAAAATCTACATGCACTACTTTTGTGTGCATCCATTTTTTAGTGCATTATTATCAACTTGGTACTGTTTTACTGCAGGGGACATTGACGAATGGCATTTAGATGGAAGCATCAAAATGATTGATAGGAAGAACAATATTTTCAAACTTATGCAAGAAGAGGATGTTGCAGTTGAAAATCTGGAGAACATCTATATTCTATAGTCTTATTTCTGATAGAGACTCGATATTTCTTGTGAACAAATATCTTGTAGAAGAAACTATGTTCGTTATTTCCAGTTTTCTGGGGCACGTTATTGTGTCAATTTTTTTTTCAATTATATCTTCTTCTTTTTTTGATATATAGACTGCCTATATAAACATGTCCCAGATTATCTTGTTAAGGGTATGGTGTAATAAGTTATGTGTTATTTTCAGTAAAATTCTATCATTTTCACTTCATGTGGAACATGATTGACTTTCATATTCATTTATGTCATTTATCTAATAAACTCCTTGTATCAGGGGAAAAAGATACAGACATATCTAATAAGTAGATACAGTTATTTAGTTGAAAATATGCTTCTAGAGTATTTTGTGATCATTGCATGCAATGGATTCTTAGAAGAATTTTTTGTCTAATATTTAAATAAAGAATTGCAAATTTTGCTTGGATTGAAATGTTTGGTCATAGTATAATATTTAAAAACGAACTGCTAATTTTGTTTGGGTTGAAATGTCTGGTCATAAAGCGAGGTTTTGAAAGATAGTGCGGGCACTAACCATGAGGGTGGTAAATATGTGGATGCCACTATATACTGGATCAGTAAGGATGGTAAAGGCAAGGAGTATTTAGCAAGTGTACTGAACCTGTGAGAATTCTGGGTGGAAGGGGAAAAAGAAGTTGTCGGTGTTGTTTCTCTTATGAGCCTTTTGAATGCATCTATGAATTTTTTTTTTCATAAAATACAATTTGTGTGCTTGTTAAGAAAGGAAAACTTGTCGATGATATAGGCTTCACATCATGTAAGAAGGCTTCATCCTTGGTGCATGACAATGTAATGCAAGTATGGAGCATGCGCAGGGCCAGCCATGCAATGGTGAAACCTGATATTTTTTCCCTAGAAGTGCTTTTGGATTAAATAAATTCACTGCCGTGAAAGCAAAATAGACTTTGCCTATGTCTCTGTGAAAGTAGCCAATTCCTACTATCGAGTGTATCTATCAATAAAAGGGTAGTTTCAAGTGTTTTTATCAAGTAGATAAGCTTCTTGGATGGTGCAGGACAAAGACATTCTGGTTATATATAGGAGAGAGGGGCTGCATTGAAGCAAACTCAGACATCACATTGGTAGAAGGTAAAGCAAATAAAAATGGCATTATGAAGTGCAAGAGACACCAAAGGTGGCTTTTGAGATATTGAGGAATTTGGAGTCATGTTAAAGCGCCTACCTGGAAATGTAGTTGGAGGAGAGGGAAAATTGAATCATTCAGCAAGGAAAGATTTCAAGAGCTTGCTTTGATATGTATAAGTTGTAAAGAATTTTCTGAAGATCCAGATCCCAGATAAGGCTTATTTTCTAGTTTGGGCAATTATTATTTCTCCGCTTAGATTATAACAAGTTGAAACATTGAACAGCATTTTCCTGCTCAAATTACAGGTTGTTTCATGTAGTCATTAGTGCATGGCTACCTACAAAGAAAGAACTAACGACCAGTCATGATTCTTTTGGAAGTCCCAATATTAAAGATTCATTCACAATTTTAGTTTCTTCTTTTGAGTTGTTATTTCCCTCAAATATTGAAAGCCAGCTTCTGTGTAAGCTGCCATTGAATTTTAGAAATGTTGCTTGGAGGTGCAAGCAGGGGTGGCAATGGATTGCTCTATGGGCTCAAAGTGCAAGGTGCCACTGGGTTGTGGAATGATAATAACTGATGCATTATAATGACTTTATATGTTGACGTGTTTAGCATGTAGCAACTACAATAGTACATTTTGCATGTGGCAACTACAATAGTAAACTTAACATGTGGCAACTACAATGGTAAATTATGATGGAATAGGGTAATATAAATCCTCAGAATATGTGGTTCTGTTATTTATATTTCCTCATAATTGATCTCTCTGAATCCTTTGTCTCATTGAGTAATTGAGATGATTCTGTTCCAGTATATGGGAGTAACGTCTAGTCTTCCTTGTTGCCAATGCAAATCCCAAACAAACAGGCTCTTGAGCATTGGGCTGAAGAGAATGGAATGAGTGGAGATTATCCTGTCCTCTTTAGAATCCAGAGCCGAAGAAATATTGGCGGGCTATCAAAGATTGCAAAAGCAAAGAAGGTCCAAATTCATAATTCACACTTAGTTTGCTTATTTCTTCACTTTTTTTTTTTTTTTTTGAATTAAGAATCATTCCCTTTTGCTGGCTTAAGTGGTTTTCAAGCTCCTGGAACTCAGACTATATTGTTTCTTATATATGTTCTTGCAGTTGAAAGGTTTTGAGTCCATAAAAGCTGTTCACCTTGAACCAGTAGCATTTGAAGCGGCCACATTTGCTCGAGTACTGCCATTATTTGTAGCAAGAGGATGTTGTCCAACTCCCTGTTGTCTGGGATTTTTTGCTTGTGTTGCCTGCTTAATGATGGTTTTGCAGCAATCTGATTGTCTGTTAAACCGCTCATGATTCTTCCAAGACAAAAGAAGCTGTCTTTTTTTTTAGAGAATCTGATTGTCTGGTGGAAGCCTTAATTTGCGAGAAGCCTTGTGCCGCCCATTCCATACAATTTATTTTGTAAAGTACGTCTTTTTAACTGTGCCGAGGTTCTTCAGAAAAATCCCACCCGTCTGTTTCAGTCATTAGTTTTATTTTATTTTATTTTATTTTGTGTTATCATATCGGAACTCATCCAGATGCCGCGTTTTTTCACGCATCTCCTGTCCATGATTTTATCCATCTGTATGCAAAACGCTTGATAAAAACTCCAAACTCAGCTCATTAGTCTTGTGCCCCATTTTGCTTCTCCGTCAAGCCGCCCATCAGATCTCGGTCTTCGCCCTTAAGAACTTGGGCTAAAACGCCAGGCGTTGGACCAACAGTCCAACACCTGCTTTCCTTCATCCCGTACGTAGTAATGGAAAAAACCAACGGCCCTTTCCGCCAACAAGAAGGAGAAAAGCGGTGGGCATATCTCCGCAACTGCGGTATGCTTCAAATCCGTGACTGCCTTCGCTTGTGTCTCCCTGAGTTTGATTCGGGAATCAGGCGTGGACAATCGGAGAGAGTTCGTGTTGGAGATGAAGCACCTCGTGGAGGTGGAGGAGGGGCGGGAGGGCAGCGACGGTGGGCCCTCCGTCGGCCCCGTCTACCGAAGCGTCTTCGCCAAGGACGGCTTCCCACCGCCCAACCCGGGCTTGGAGAGCTGTTGGGATGTTTTCCGGTATGGTTCTCCTCCTCTCTACCGTTCGTTCTTGTTGAGACGAGAAACCAGTTCTTTTCTTTTCTTAGTTTTCGTTGTTCGGTGCTTTCTGTTTGGAAATTCATCGATCTTCGAAGATTTTCTCTTTTTTTTTTCTCGGGAAAAATATGTGTGAAACTAATTAGGACAACAAGAAACCGGGATTTTAGCGTCCATATATCTTGTTCCCCCCCGCCCCCTGCTCCCAATATGATGTTATTGATTGTTGATGCTGACTTGTCTGTAATTGTGGTTCAGCATGTCTGTGGAGAGGAATCCAAAGAATCGAATGCTTGGGCGTCGCGAGTTCATCGATGGGAAGGTTAGTCCTCTTTATCAGTAGTATATGCCCCTTATATAATTTCTTTGCATTGGATTTGTTCACTTTGTTTGTTTATTTGTGGCTGGCAGGCGGGTAAATATATCTGGTTGACTTACCAAGAAGTATATGACATTGTGATGAAAGTTGGGGCTTCCATTCTCTACTGTGGAGTAAAGCAGGTAATTTTTTTTCTTCTTAAAGAGATATTGTTTGTTATATTTGTGCGTGCATGCGCGTATCAAATTAAGTACATGGCTCAAACAAGTTCTAGCAATGAGCAGGAAAAACTTTTCAATACACAAAGTTATGTATGTATTACGATATTGAAAATTCTAAAAAATAAGCATGTGGTCGGTCCCTCTCGCATGGAATTTCCATTTAATTTGGAAATCTACTATCATCTTTTTCTCTTTATGAGCTTGTTATTTCTAGGACGCGAGTAACAGTACATCTGTAGGGGAGGAAATGAAGGAATAAGAAGCGAGGGTAGCATAGTATATACGCTTCATGATGGGTAGCTCATTTTCATAATCAGTTGTAGGTGATATGTTCTCATACTGTGCTAAAAGTGCTTGTACCTTCCTTGTTGCAGTTTGTACGTGTGTTTGATTCTGTAGAACTTGCTTGATGCTGATATATGCAACCACAAATTTATGATGCATGTATGAAGGGATACTGGCAACTTGTGGATGTAAATTTATAAAATCTAAAAAACTACTTCAGCTCTACTGAATTTCTCTACTTGCTTAAAACTACTGGGCTATAACAGCTTGCTAAATATAGAAACATTGAAGTCTGTAGTTCCTTGATAATGTCTAACCAAGAAGTGACATCTTCTGGTACAAGTTCTTTGTTATCTGCTTTTGCCTTAGGATAGTTGTCTTCTGTGTATCAGTAGAATTTTCTTTCTTGTTATCTATCAATGTTTAAGTTAGAAACACCTAGATTGTTCTTGAGGACTAACAAACATAAATAAATGGAATAAGTATAGGGATTTAATATGTAGAGATCTTACAAAAAGAATTTCATATTTGTAAAATTTCTTTACAATGCTTAATGGAGAGTTTTTAGTTTTTTTGAGAAAAGATGCTCATTAGATAGTTTTCTAATGAAAAATTAAAGATTTATCTATGGTTATGGTGTAAGAAAAAGATATTGAGGAGAAGGAGAACTACATCAGGGGTAAAAGACTACCATTTGGATCCCATGGATAGTGAAACTTCAGAAAGCCGAAAATTTGAGAGAAATAAACGAAAGTCTGTTAAGCCTGTATTATCCATCTAGGCAGGTGATGGAAACAACAATTAATTAATGTATCGATACATAAGGTTGAAAAGTGATTGCATGGTAACAACCACTTCAAATGGATATATGCATATTTCCAGCTGGTGCAAGAGAGATGTACCCAGCCTATCCTCAAGCTTGCACTAGCTAAATTCTGATCTGTGCAGCTATTAACACTGAGGACATAAAACCATCAAACTGCATTTCAAGTAATCAATATGTGTTGAGAAGGAGGAAAAAAACAACGGGCTTAGGTGCATGGATCTCCCGGTAGTTGATCCAATTGAAGTTCTTGATAAGACAGCACTTGATGGATTTATCTTTTCAGAGCATGTGATGCCATAAATTATTGCCCCAATTTCAGCAGCCAAAAATGTATGGAGCTGGGGCTATGCTAGAGAGGTTGGGAAGTTGGCCCTACATCATCTGCCTTCTCAGTCAGACTTCCAAAGGGACCACTCAATTTCAAGTTTTGAGAGCCAGCTGACACACCTGCAGCTATATTGAAACAATGGTGTTTCTCAGACACATATAAGATGATCATTAAATGTCAAATCATGTTCTTGTACCTTTTTTTTCCTGTGAGTGGTTATTTTGAGTTTGGCTTGGTCTAATTCATTTTGGGATGTTTAATAAGTAGTTGAGCTATTCCATGAGTTCTTTTAGTTTTAGAGCTTGCTTAAAAGAGGTTCCCCTTGGTTATTTTTATGTAAAAAAGGCTGCATAAGCAAATCACTTTTATATTGGCATTCCAAATTATATAAACTGAGTATGACTCTGTCTATGTGTTTCTCCCTTTTTTATTCACATTCTTGAAACTTCTTTTGGTATGTATGACAAAATTTTATTCATTGTGAAGATTCTTTTCTGTATTTCTTGTAAGACATTGTCCTTCATCTAAACTGTTTTGATAAATTAACATTATGAAATATTCTTATTAAAAATAAGAATACTGTGAAAAGCACTGTTAATCATTATAGTTTGGCTGTTCCAGGGTGGTCGTTGTGGCATCTATGGTGCCAACTGTCCTGAGTGGGTCATCGCTATGGAGGTATTCTGCTTTTAATTACTTGGTGATTGTTGTTTTAAAGCTAATGCCATTTATATTGATTCTTGAATATTTCAGCTACCAATATCAAATAGTGAGGCTTTAAAAGTATTTTTGCACTTCCATAGACAAATTTTGTTTTCATGGAGTCCTAATCTTTTGACATTCGCTGTCAAGCATGCTCTATATAATATTTTTATGAAAGGTTTAGATGCAGAAAAATTATTGCGTTGATGTATTTTGCAATTTATTTCTGTTTATCTTATGAATTTTGTATGACTTACACAGGCTTGCAATGCTCATGGAATTTACTGTGTTCCCCTGTATGATACCCTTGGTATGTAGTTTTACTGTTCTTTATGGATTTGAATGAGCATGAATGCATTAGTGCTGACAGCCACAACCATGGTGGGTATTGGGAAAGCATCCTCTCTTTCTCCTCAAGTTAAGCAGAATGCTGACTTCAGTGGATCCTTTTGATTCAAGGGAGCTGAAATAAAAGTTAATATCGTTTTAAATTGGGACATTCTGCCTTTTCTGTTCCCGTCTTTTTTTATCTTACTTGAGTTTCTTTCACCCTTTCTCATTGTGACAAGGAGTTAGAAATCAACAGCTCATTATTTTTCCTTCTTCTTTGCCTGATTATAAAGAAGAAAGTATCCTCCCATATTCTGACATAGACTCTTTCAGCATATCCCAGTCTTTCAAGGAAGCAGCCTGATGCTTGCCAGCAGCTAATGTGCTTATGATTCATTCAGATCCTTAGTTATGACTGTGGATGCAATTTACTTGGAAAATTCAATTTCCTTCAACTTTCTTCTGATAAGTGCTATGTATTAGATTCAGCTTCACTTGTTATTTCTTTATCTTGACTCAGGCGCTGGTGCGGTAGAATTCATTATATGTCACGCTGAGATTCAGATTGCTTTTGTTGAAGAAAAGAAGATTGTGGAGGTATCTTATCCTTTTCACATGCCTGTGAACAAATTTGTTAGTTTTTCTACTCATTTTATATAATTTATTATTAAGATATTTTATGAAGTATTGGAAATTCTTCATTACCTTCCAAGAACAACTTCTAAAGTGAAATGTCGAGAATGTTATAAAATAAGTCTGTATTGTATAATTAATATCAATTTATTAGTATATATCTTTTTAATTTCGCCAACCTGTAATGCCATTCAGCAGTTTGCTCATCTTTCTGTAACCATGTCCTCATGTGAACATCCATGATTTTTTAAAGTTCTGTTCCTCTTAAGCATGTCAAACCATCATATGGGCATGTATTGGTCATGGGTTGGTACACATGCACTGCAAAGCAGGCCTGTACATATCTGCTTGTGGTTTGGCCATTATGGGATACCCATATCAGAACCGATCGCTTTGAGGTCAATACAGGCTGGTACAGGCATTACCTACCGGTCGTGTACTGCAGTTTTTGAATCCTTTATACTCATATTTTTTCATGATTTCTTTCGTATATGCCACTATTCTTAGCTACCTTCCATCTCATATTTTGTTTTATATCTAAAAACTATATTCTTTTAAAGTTCAGGTCATTCTGGTATCTTGTTATTTCTTCCATGGTTTACTGTTACTTTTTCGTCTTATAAATCCAAATATCAGTTATTAAAATCTACATAGCCTTCTAGATTGATGATAATCTGGGATTGCATATGGACAATTACATTATAGTATAAGGCCAATCATAAAGGATATTGAAATTAATTTAAATCTAGAGACTAAAAAATCTAATTCGAACTAATTGTTCTGTCTATTCTATATAACTATATTATATGATTTTTTCAACCTTTTCAATCCCATGATCTGAAATTAGATTTTCATATTTTTGTCACCAGATCATTGTCTTGGACTGTCTTACTTTTTTGAGTATGAAAAGACGCTGGATGCTAGCTTCAGTTCTCATTTAATCTAGCTGTCTTCCAAAGCAAATAGAAAATCTATGCCTAAGTTCTTTAACATGCTAAATTTCAGTTAGAATCTTTGTTATTTATTGGACCCAGATCCTAGAATACATGTTTGATATGTATCTGAATCAGATATGCATTAGACACCTGGAAACTTGCCAAAATTTTTTTTGCTTACAGCTTTTAGAAATTTCTGGACTCTTCGAGCAATGAATTCGCCCCAATATAACAATGTTAAATTAGGTTTTGTTCTTTTTAGAGATTGGTAAAGAAAGTAGGTACTAGAGTAACTATGCAAAATTTTATTTTTCATAATATCCTTTAGCTTATCAGAGAGTTTGAATGAGAAACAAGTGTACTGTAAGACCTTAACAAATAATATCTTTTAATATTTTCTTCATATATATTTACTTAGATTTTTTTTTTTTACTTAGTAGAAATTTTCTGCATATCCTCGTGTCTTCTTTTTTTATCTTACCCAGTCAAACACTTGGACATGTATCTGAATCCGAATCTCATGCCAGTGTCCAAGAAAGGCATTAGCTCTTTGATGTGTGAGTGGTAGAGTAGCAAGACTGCTAAGTTTTTGTTCAGGCAACTTTTGAGTTTTCCTTAATTTATACAATCTTGTTTGGTTTCAAGATTTTTATATCCCTGATTTTCAACATTTTTAGCCAGATTAAAAAAACACTCCACATTCTAGCAGTAGATGTGTGAAGGACAGGGTGATGCTTTAAAGGTTGCTCTGGTGGGTTGTTATACAAGTTTATACTTATTTCCCTTATTTCAGTTTAAAGCATTTAAAAATGTGAATCAGCTATTCTTGCATTTAATAGGAAAAGTACTTTCACATTGTTGTTACCAGTCATGACAATATTGGTTTTATATTGAAATATTTGCACACCATTAGAATTTACTGCGTATACTTTGACCAACTTTTTGTGATTCTTTCAGTTGTTGAAAACCTTACCCAATTCAACCAAGTTCCTGAAAAGTGAGTATTATATGTTCCTCCCTTCTATTCCAGATCTATTGGTGCACCATCTATGTTGTCTTGATACTACCATTTAGTTTACAGCAATTGTAAGTTTTGGGAAAGTCTCTCATGAGCAGCGAGAAGAGGTTGAAAAGTTTGGTTTAGCAATATATTCTTGGGAGGAATTTTTGCTTGTGGTATGTCCATTGCTTTGACTCCTGAGATTTCTTGTGTAAAATAATTTGTCATGCTTACTATTTCTTGAGCAAATAATCTGTGACAAACTTCAATATTTTGCACCGGTTACTTAGATGCACTATTCTTGTTATCCGGAAATCATGTTCAACACCAAGTTAATTCATATAATAATATTTCCATGGGAATCAAAATTTTTGTCGACTTTTTCATGTTTGGCTCCAATTAGTGGCTCTAAACATTCTAAGATAGGTTTTAAAAACAACTGTTTAGAAGCTGTGTAAAAATCAAATGGGACCCTTTGTATAGCTACTCCTTGTATTGGCTCCAAATGCTTATTAGGTACATTTGTCTTGCATATGTTTATTTTCTTTGTTTCTTCCATCTTCAATGTGATAATAAGTTGATGTGAGCTTTATCACACCAATTTATGACCTACTTTAGTCCATAACTATCCTGAACCGCCCGGTTCAGAGCGTACCGAGCCATACCGGCGGTGGACTGGAATGGTTCCAGCAACCAAAATGAGAAACCGGCGACGAAGGAGGAGGAGAAGGAAAGAGAGGAAAAGAGAGAGAGAGAGAGAGAGCGGGGGAGGAAGGGAGAGGGAGAAGGAAGAGAGAGGAAGATGGAGGCTGGCCGACAGAGGGTCGCGGAGCTGTGCGGAGGGGCAGAAGAGTGGCTCCACCTCCAGTTTGCTTGTTTCATTTGAAATAGGAGTTTCGAAGTAAGAAGTTTGCCGACTTCACTTAAAAATCTCGAAAATAAAAAGGAGATCCCTCAAGGACCCTTGTTTTGAACGAAACAAAAAAACCGGAGGCTCCGGCCCCCGCCGGCCCTCCGTCGGCCTTCGCCACCCTCCTCTCTCCCTCCCTTTCTCCCCCTTCTCTCTCTTCCTTTCTCCTGTCATGCTGACCCCATGCCATTGCTCTCCCATCTCCTCTACTGTATTGGTACAAGCCCGGCATGCAACGACATGGGGGTGTACTGACCCGTGCCGCCGGACAATCGGTCTAGGCCCTAGTTTTGGTACAATAGTCTTTGGTCCATTATGACTTTCATAGAAGAATCTTAAGTTGACTGCACACAACTATTAATAAAATAAAATTGACAAAAGCAAAATTGTCATCATGGAAGTTATTTGACCAGATGCAGTGAGTAATTTAGGAACTGGTAAATGGCCTTTGTTGTGCAACACTAAACTGTGGATGCTGAGAGTTAACATAGACATATAGGAAATTGATATCTGGAAGAGAGAGTCCTAGAAGGATAGTCGGATACTTCAGATTGCATTCTGTGGCCATGTTTATACATATCAGATATTAATATGCATCAAAAAGAATACGGTTAGGAAACATGTTGAATTTTCCCCCCTTTTATACCCTATCTGTTAGTACTTGAAGAAGGGCTTTGGATACTTAACAAATGTGTTTGAGGATGGTGAGATGGGCCTTTTTTTAAAAAAGAAATGATGAATGCGAACCTCTTAATGATGGACATGCAGGATGGTCAATTTTAGAATGTGATGTTGATGACTTGATGTTACCTTATGGAGTATGGACTATGTTACCATGGAAACACATTATGCTTTATGGGTGCTTTTCTAAGTATTTACAAAAAAAGAGAGCATATTTTGTATTACTGGAACCAGCCATGTGCTTCATACTTTTTAAAGATTCTTGTATTGGAATGCCTATATTATTGTATATTTGTATCCATGCCCATATTAGTTTCCATGTTTTGTGGGAGTCGTAGACATCCGAGAACAAAACTTATTTGTCATCAGTTATAATTTGGTGAGATGTAATGGTCAAGCTCAAACTTGGTAATATGCACTTGAACACTTTAAGCTCTATCAGATGACGCAATGCAGCCTCTTTAGCCTATTCTGCGCTAACTTGTGAAAATTGTGGAACGTTGTGTTCTTTTGGAAGATGATATTACCTAATCAGATGTGAAATGCAGAGTTTATTTGATGCCGACATCCTAGATAGATGTGTTGAAGGAATCACTGGGTTTTCCTTATGATGGTTTCTTTTAGTAAAAGAATCTTGTTGAGATTTATCTAAGGGGGTGAATAAGCTATACAAGTTATCAGAAATATATATATGTGGAAACAAAGGCATCCTATAAGCAAGATGCAATGTTGGAGAGATCGTAATAACATTGTATCTCTCTCTCTATCCATTGTTCTCTTTTTCTAAGTTGGCAGAAATGCCCATAATCTTTTTCGAACTTTTAGTAAATATGGCTTTTTAATTATTATCCGAAAGATATATTGTCACCTTATAAACAGAATTTATGCATTTTACCTACAGGGAGAAAATCAACAACTTGATCTTCCAGTGCATGAAAAACAAGATATATGTACAATAATGTACACCAGTGGAACAACAGGCGACCCTAAGGGTGTAATGATATCCAATGAAAGCATTATTACGCTTATTGTTGGTGTGGATTGGCTGCTTCATTGTGTAAAACAGCAGGTATTATCATTTTAATTATTTTGTAACTTCATTGCTCCATTATAGATGCCTCTGCAAAATGAGGCCTCAAAGCTTATAGCACAATTTTAGGTATTTACTGTATTTTTTATCTGTGATAAATTACTCAGTACCTCGAATTTATGTAACTTATTGTTCTTTAATTTGTTACAGTTGAATGATAGGGATGTTTATCTATCATATCTGCCTTTGGCGCATTCTTTTGATCGAGTGATTGAGGAATTGTTTATTTTTCATGGGGCCTCAATTGGATTTTGGCATGGGGTAAGCCAATCAACTAGATTTTTTTATAATGAATAAAAATCATTACTGAATACTTAGTTTTCTTCTTCAGGATATCAAACTATTAGTTGAAGATATCGGAGAGCTCAAACCAACTGTCTTTTGTGCCGTTCCACGTGTACTGGATCGAATCTATTCAGGTGGTATTTAAAATGGAAGTTTTTGAGTGTGTTGCTACCCCTGCATGTTCTAGGACATCTGCATGTAGTTTTGTAGGTAGATGTTGATAGATTTTGAAATATGTCAACAATCTGTGAGAGTATGGAGGTGTGCATAATCACTCAAATGTGTAGGCTTATTTGTTCATGCTTTATCTCTATTATACTTTTGGCCCGTGCAATGCTAAAAATCAAGTTAACTGAGTCCACTTGAAGTATGAGAAGAAAGAATACTGGTGATATAAGGCGCTTATAAGTGCTTTACAAATTAATGAGATAATGTCGTAGATATTTTCTAAATGCAACGTATAGGGCATACATGCTAATATGTACATAAATGTGTGATTTTGTTATAGTATGAAAGTATTGGATATTTGTATTGGATAGTGGCATCTGCGTGCCTCTGGACTGGATGTTTCTCACTGAATCTTAATTTTCCATTCTTTTCCAAAGAATTTGATGACAATTAAGATAAACAATTTGCATTTAATGAATTTATTTGTATCTGTATTAGTATTAAAATGCTTGTCTTCATTCACAAATTTTCCAGAGTTTCTTATGTTGTTTTCATTGCAAAATTCTGGATTTCTATCCACAAAATTCCAATTACGAGAATTAAAACAAATTAGAATTCTCAATTCTCTACGATGTCTAGGAGATAGAATATTTTCAGGAACAAAGAAATCATAATTACTTTTGTCTCCATACACAAGCATATTGCCGTGTCTTGCAACGGATTTATCAAAATTCTTCGGATGCTGTGACTCTTGCGGACAAATCATAGTTCATTTTATTTCCTTTTTTTTTCTTTTTTACCTAGTTGTTTGATCTTTGAAAATTTTTGTTTGCCTGCAAGAGACCACTGACAGAGAACAACCCCCCTTTTTTGTTCATGGGTACATTTTTCGTGCATAATGAAACTATATCTAAATTCTACTTATTTCCAGGTCTGCAAGATAAGATTTCTTCAGGCGGCTTTCTGAAGCAAGCTTTGTTCCATTTTGCTTACAAATAGTAAGTTCTTGTATAATGACTAATTTCCGAACCATGATCGATTTATCTCTTGTTCGATCACTTCTTTTAGCTGCCATGTATTGGTTTTTCTTTTTATCTCCATTTAAATTCTGCATGTGATACTTCCTAAATTTTGATGTTGATAGTCAGATCCTTTTTAAGTTTCAAAGTAATATTATGTCATGAATCATTTATCTCCATCTTACTTAGATCCAGAAACTATGATTCTGGATTTTTCATACTGTCTATCTTTTCTTTCCTTGTTTTCACTTTTTAAAGTGTGCTAATTCCATTTACCTATTAAATAGTTTATCAATGTTGCTGCATCTATTTTAATACATGAGATGGAATTTTGCAGCAAACTACATAACATGAAGAGGGGAAGTAAACATGATGAGGCATCTCCAGTTTTTGATAAAATAGTTTTTAATAAGGTGGCTTTAGATTTTTATGAAGATATTACTTGTATGTTGTTGTTTTCAAACTGGAGGCCCTTAATAGTTTTTATATTGCTTTATGAATTTGTACCTCTTTTGCACTTAGGTGAAACAAGCGTTTGGTGGGAATGTACGACTCATCCTGTCTGGAGCAGCTCCTTTAGCTACCCATGTTGAAGCCTTTTTACGGGTGGTAACATGTGCGCATGTTTTACAGGGCTACGGTATGCAACTATGCATCTCTGATAAACTGCATACTGTTTTCATTTAATTTGTTTACCTAAACATTAAGGGACACTGCAAAAAACATTAAGTCCTTGATAAACTTACTGCAACTACGGAAGTGGCTCATTGGTTTTCAATAACCAGTTAAGGTATCACAAAAGGTTGTCTTAGTGAACTTTGCTTGGGACCTACCCTTCCTTTCACTTAAAAAAATTATTGTCCATCAGTGTGAATCTGTTATGTATATCTACAAGATTGGTCCCTATTATAGTTTTTATGAAATGACAGCAAGTAAATGTTCTATTTACACTCAGTTTAGAGATTTGTTTTGGGTTTATCATAAACAGCTGATTACGCTTGTTCTTATTTTAGGTCTGACGGAAACTTGTGCGGGAACATTTGTGTCACTACCAAATGACTTTGCAATGGTTGGAACTGTGGGTCCTCCAGTGCCAAATGTTGATGTGCGCCTTGAGTCTGTTCCTGAAATGGGATATGATGCCCTCTCAAGCATACCCCGTGGAGAAATCTGCATCAGGGGAAAAACCTTGTTCTCAGGATATTATAAAAGAGAAGACCTTACAAATGAAGTTATGATTGATGGGTGGTTTCATACAGGTTTGTTTGTCACATAGAAACCTGTCTTGTATACATGCATGATGAAACAAGCTTGTAACTCGGTGCTTATGTGAAATCTCTCTAGGTTAAGGTGATGATTTGCTTGTCACCTTTGCTTGGCTTGGTTAACCTTGTTGAACAATGACTCTTTTTAGCCCCATTTCTATTTGAACAAGCATTTGCTTAGATCTCACATTGGTAAAGTTGGATACCTATTAGGTACTGTCAAAATCCTGATGTAGAAACTTTAACTTCTGGTGATATTTAAACTCTGCGCATTTGGTTTCATGTTTGACACTTTTCAAACTTAGATTTACTATTCTTGTGCGACCAATTTATTTTGAGGCCATTTTTTCACTACTGATGTTTACAATGATTGTTGTATGCAGGAGATATTGGAGAATGGCAACCAGATGGAAACTTAAAGATTATTGATAGGAAGAAAAATATCTTTAAACTTTCGCAAGGAGAGTATGTTGCAGCTGAAAATCTGGAGAACATCTATGGTCTTGTTCCCGATATAGACTTTGTATGTCATGTGAACAAGTAATTTAAGAAATAATCATTTATTATTTTCAATTTACTGTGATATACTATGGTAGAATACATGGCTTAGTTTCCTTCTTGTCTTCTTTTGGTTATTTATAATGTCTCTAAAGTGTTCATAAGCTGACCACCTTATTAAGGACATGGCGTAAGGGAAGTTACTGGAAAGATAAAATTTGTGCAATTTGTGATTACTACAAAACAAGGTTAACCTTTGAATTCTTTTAATTCAATTCACCTAATTGAACTTCAAATCGGAGAATAGATTAAGATGTTACTGATATTGGTTATTGAAGTCAATCTCTGCTTCCATAATATTTGGTGATCGTTGCATGCAATGAATTCTTAAAGAAAAATTTGTTATCAGATAATGTACCTACTATATGGTGTTATATGTTTGGCACAAAGCCAGGTCTTAAAGATGATGCAAACATTAAAGTTGAGGGTCGCAAACATGAGAATGCAAAAATCGATATGCTGGATTAATGGGGACAGCTAGAGTAATGAGTATATAGCAAGTGAAGTGAGGTTGTGAAAGTTGCAAGTAGAATCACTGTGGGAAGCTTATCGTTATAAAAAGGTGTCTTTAAGGATTCACGTAATGCACTTTTTTATAGATATATAATAGAAAAATATGGAAACATGGAGGGCATGTTCTGGTAAAAAGAGTTCTATTGATGTTCTTTTTCTTTATGGTATTTTGAATTCGTAAATGCCCTTCATTTTTATTATATATAATCATGTGCTTGTTAAGAAGGTTTTCAATTGCATGATTGAGAAATTTCTTGTTATATGTTGTGGGAGTATTGAGCATATGCAGGGCAGATGAGATGTCAGGATAGGAAACTTAGGATTTTTTTTCTGAAAGTACTGTTTTGGATCATAAATGTACTTGTACATTAGCACTGCATAGACATTGCCAGTGTATCTCTTAATCATGGTTGGGAAGTGAAACCAAACAGGTGTGTATCTATCTAAAAAGATGCAGAGTGAAGCATGTTTATAAGTAAGGTACGCTTTGTGCTAGGTTTCATGGCTGGGGAATGGCCAGGGCATTCTGGTTATATGGTAGACATGGTTTTATTGATGGAATATAGATGCCAAAACAATGAAATTAAAACTTAAAATGCTTGTTGAAGGTGATATTCTCAGATTGTCATGAACAAGAGAGACAAAAGGAGGCTTTTGATATATATTGGGATTTGAATTTATAAGGAAGAACTCACATGGAAACATACGTAAATAGTGAAGAAATTCTGTTCTGTAGAGCCAGCTCCAAACAGTTAAGTGATATTCCTCGCAGATATGTTTTCTTTCCCGCAATTGACTTTAACCAGCCTCTCTAATGGGATTTTATCTGCGCATATGCAGCAAAGCACGACTAAGCAAGAATGGAAGGGCCAGTCATTTTGTATTTGCAAGCGCTGTTGTTTAAAGATCTCTTTGCAAGTTTATTTACTTTATTGAAAGTATTATTTTTCATAACCATTAGAAGGGGGCTTCTGAATCTTTGACTGCTAAGGCTGTCACATAATTTTCTTGCTGCACTGTGGTGCAAGCAAAGGTGGCAAGAGAATTGCTTTATAAACTGAACGCTGGAGGGTCTGCTGGCTGGTAGAATGATAATATGTGATGTTGACTTGACCTTTTTAATAGTTTAGCAACAAATAGTAAATTATAATTGCCCACAAGTACTGAATCAAAATAAATTTGAATAAATAAAGTATTCTCTACCTCATCATTGAGTTTTATAAGTTCTTTTATTAATTAACCAGCATAATTGATTTTGTTTCAGATATGGATATATGGGAATAGCTTTGAGTCTTTCCTTGTTGCCATTGTAAATCCCAATAAACAAGCTCTGGAGAATTGGGCTGGAGAAAATGGTATCAGTGAAGATTTTCCTGCCCTCTGTGAAAATCCCAAAGCTAAAGAATACATCCTTGGGGAACTTACAAAGATTGCCAAAGCAAAGAAGGTAAACTTTCCTGACTCATATTCGGTTTTGTTGGTTTTGCTATCATTATCCAATAACTGTCACTGTATACTAGCTGAATGATTTTTTGGCCCCTGGAATTTGATGTCATGTGCTGCTTTTTAATGTTCTGGCAGTTGAAAGGTTTCGAGTTCATAAAAGCTGTTCACCTTGATCCTGTACCATTTGACATGGAACGTGATCTGCTTACCCCAACCTACAAGAAGAAGCGGCCACAGTTGCTCAAGTACTACCAGGTTAGTCATCTTGTCATAAAAGCTGTTCTCTTTAAACTTGATCTCCCTGGTGTGTGGATCTTTGCACTTGCTGATTGCTTGTACGACAGTTTGGTCGTGTTGAACATCTTCCAGCTTTGTCAGAGAAAAACGGAAGGGGGGAACAACCCTTGAATTGTTCATTCCTCGTATTCCAACCCTTTTGAATGTTGATTATGTTCTTGACATGGTAATTGTTCTTTTCAGACGGTTATTAACAGCTTGTACAAGAGCACCAAGTGATCAACCAGCTGATCAGACAGGAGTATATGATCAACAGATCTGCTGCTGCTGCTGTCTCTTTGGTTTTAGCGTGTATAGACTATCAGTTGGTTTATTAATATTCTTGAACTTGTTTATTTCATATTTCCAAACAGTTGTTTATTAACCTACGTGTACATGCTTGGATGAAAGCACTCTCCTTTTGAGGGTTTTGAAGATTATGTGCATGTTGATGATCTAAATAACTGTTCTTGGTGAACAAAATGTGATGGATTGCTGCCATTGAGAATTCATATTCATCCTTCTGTTGGATCATATTTCATCAGCTGTTCATCTAGGACATTTGTCTTTTACCTGTTATTTTATTGATAATTAGCGATAGCAAAGCCCAAAACGTTGGAGTGACCAATGAATCATTATTCCCTGCGCTCAAAGTATGCCACCGGAATTTAAGGAGTAAAACCAATCCTGGTTGTTCTGCACCTGAAACAGTGATGCCTATACTTTTAGCCGAGTGCTGGAGTTGGGGCAAGTGAAGCATGCAGTTAGTTCTTCATGCAAATTCACTGTATTATTTCTTATCATTCTTGTTCGTCACTTTGTCACCCTCATGGTTGTGATATTATTATCTCTCTTAATCGTTTTGTTGTTTGATAGTTTATAAAATTTTGGGCCATTCATATAAAATATCATGACAGGTGATACTGATGCAACTTTAGCCACCTTTATTACTGTTCATTTTTATTCTCGGCCTTCGTTATTCGTATTCGGAAGATTGTCCCTTTCCTAATCCTCTTAATAACCCATAGCTTTTGGTGTAATCATAGCTTTTTATTATTACTGTTCATTTTTACCTCTTAACCCATCCAAATATTAAATGCTCACATACCGGCATTGCTCCATGGCTATTTATCACTTTCCTAAGAACTTTGGTGCGAGGAAGCTCGGCTGAAATCAGGCAAGGGACATGAACCTAGGTCGTTGGTAAGAACATTCAATGACTTTACCAACTACACTAGTTGACACCCTTCTGTACGTATTTTTTTCATTTTGTTCTTCAATTTTTATTATGGGAGTAGGTAGTGGGGTATAACACTTTATATCATGTGATCCACTTCATTAATTTAAAAAAAAATAAATGAAAAGCTATGATCATACCAACTGATGAACTTTAGCACGCGTATGCCAGAAGATCAAAGCCATCCAAGGGATCATAAATATTTCAAACAAAACCCGTTTGTGAGATGAAACCCCAGGGTATTAGATTGGGATTATACAAACAAAATACTTTAAAATTTGATCCTCTTTGAAAGTCATTATGGCAACACTTCAAAGTTAAAACTGCCTAGTCCTATAATGAGCATTGGGCCAACTAATTGGGATATTGAACAACATGTTGAGCCCATAAAAAATATTAGTAGATCAAAAAAAAACCTATACTATAGACTCACTAATTTAATTTCCATAGTCTATTAACCACGGTCTATCTCTTGCGTAATTGTTTCTATGTTTTATTCTACAATGTTATACCCCTTTTTTTTTTTTTGGTGAATCGGCTGCTCACACTACCCTAGCATGAGCACAGCCAGCTACATCAGAGTCAAGCAAGCAATGCAAAGCAAAAGGAATGGAAGACTGCTGAGTCCAAAAAAACTCTCCGGAGTGGTGCGCAGCGAAGGAGGTGACCCAATTAGCTGCCTAGTTTGCCTCCCAAAGAACATGCCTAACCTGGAGAACCCGACACTCATGTAGCATCCGACGAATGTCGCCCAGAAGCGGATGCTCTACCTCCTCCTGCCCCTCTTCCCTAAGGTGTGCCATCAGGGAAGTTGAGTCTCCCTCCAGAATAATACAACTAGCCTACAAAACATATCTCATATAAGAAAGCCCTTCCTATGCTGCTCTAAGCTCCGCCCCAAAAGCCGAGGCCTCGAAGGAGCGACATCTCCCTACTGCAATCAGTCTAGCACCATGGTCTCTGATGACAAATGCCACTCCCGCCCAATCGGCATCGCCGGGCAGACTTTCATCGAAGTTCACCTTTAGATGGCCAGGGAGTGGGGGCTCCCAAAAAACAAAGACCAACCTGGGCACTGTGGTAGCGAAGAGAGGGTCCCAGATGTCCCTAGCTATCGCAGATGCATCCAACTCAGCTGCCTCCATAATCTCCACTGTCTGACGGAGAGCCCGTTCTACAACAGACCTCGAGGAGCCCTCCTCACCTCAAAGACCCTGACGTTCCTATCCAACCAAATGTGATACGCCAGGTAGACAGCAGCCAAACCCCACCCTGCAGTGCACGGTGATCGTAGAGCAATCCTTACTTGCCGCAAAAAATCCCCCATACCAAATGTAGGCCCCAGTAAGGGGAAAGATGCCCTCCTCCAAACCTGAGCTGCTCGTGGGCACTCAAACAGCACATGGCTAACAATCTCCACCAACTCCGGGTAGTCCACACACATCCCAGAAACTCCCATCCCCCTCCGAGCCAGTAAAATCCTAGTCGGCATGCAGTCCTAGACCACCTTCCAAATGAACAGTGTCACCCGTGGGTGAGCCCGCATCCATCAAATCCACCTGCCATTACAATAAGGCACATGGGATAATTTTATGAAAGAGAAGCACGACATGAATTGCTTTACCTTTTCAAAATAA
The DNA here is from genome assembly GCF_051530095.1 of Phoenix dactylifera. Classification (NCBI taxonomy): domain Eukaryota; kingdom Viridiplantae; phylum Streptophyta; class Magnoliopsida; order Arecales; family Arecaceae; genus Phoenix; species Phoenix dactylifera. The sequence continues at coordinate 26,261,213 of NC_143201.1, read as the reverse complement.
GGCTGCAGCTTAGGCTTTCGAACTTTGTAGATTCCCGTGAATTGGCGTATGGCTAATTGTGAGTCTCCGAAGACGTATAAGAAGATAATTCCAATATCAGGAGCTATTGTCAATCCTATTATCAGGGCGGTTTTTCCCTAAGTATTTTATAATTTCTATTATCCTCCTAATTTATTTGAAAATAAAAATAGAGTATCAACAATGAAGATGCAAGGTATCAAGTTTCAAGTATATGGCATTTTTGCTATCTTTCTAATTTTTATATTTTCTAATGCTACCGTATTCTTTTTTATATTTTCTAATGCTACAATATTCTTTCCTCCATGTTTATCCTTTTTTTTTTTTTGTTTTCCACTGTTGGCACTATAAGGATTTTTTTTGGTGGGTAAATATTTTGAAAAGGCTGATCAATTTTTCTATTGATCAACTTATCCATATTTTCATGCTTCTCTAGGTGAGTAAGTTCTTTTTCTATAGATAGTATTTGCCCATGAAATGGGAGAAAAATCTTAGCCACTTGAGAGGTGGGTGAGTTATCTTCCCATCAGCCGATAACAAAATATTTATTTTATTTCTGAAATGCCCTTGACCCTAATATTATGTTATATAATCAATATATTATATACAGTTTTCTATGTTTCCAACCTGTAATACTGACGTTATAATGGAACAACCTTATTGTTGCACATTAAACATCTGTAATCAACAATTGAAAAAAATTAAGTTAATATATGAATGTTATATTTTAATTTGATGAATTTGAGGAAGTCATTTTTGTCAAAAACATAACATTCAATGAATTATGAATTTTATGTTTTCAATTTGACGAATAGTGCTAGTTAACATTTCTTGAAAATCATTGAATTAATATTAAAATAGAAATGGTTCCCCAAGGATTTTCTAGGATTAATTTTCTACAGTCCATCAAATCTGAAAGCATATCTAGAACATAACATGCGAGTTTATGCTGGTTGTCCACGTTATTGATTCTTGATTCATGCTTGAGAGTTCCTCCGATAACCAAAAAAGCTTTTAAGCACACCAATCAGTTTGCGAGCCATCGCCAGACACCAGTTCGCAGACGGCCGAGACCGTGTAATTCCCTCGGACGATGGCGTGTAGACCGTCCGATAAATAGGATCTCTCGCGCGTGGTCCATCCAAGAGCCGCCATTACAAGGCCGCTCCTTCGGCAATGACGTCCTCCCACGTGGCAACCCAGAACGTCCCTTCCATGCTCCCGTTCCTGTATCCATCGAGATACCCAGCATTTTGACTACTTTCGTGGCTCCCAGGGGCGCCGCCGCCGTGGAGATTCTCCCTCATCCGATCATCGGTAATTGCTCTCCTCCTATCCCGATTGTTAGAATTATTAGTGTTTTCGAAATCTTTGCACCGGTCTGTGGTGCTTGGTTTGTCGAAATCTTCGTTTCGAAGAAGGCGATAGGTGAGCTCTTCTTTCGGAATCTTTTTGCCCTTCCGGTCTTCTTGATGTGATTAAACTTGGTGGTTTTACTGTAAGTTTTTACCGGGCATAATTTTCCCCTAGTGAAGAAAACTTTGGCTTATTTCTCCATGTAGAAATTAGAATCTCGGGGGGCATTTTGGTGGGAAAACCACCGGGTTTCTCACGACTGGGGAGATCAAAGTTTTCTTTTTCAGGAGTTAGGAGATTTGTTTGAAAAGATTTTTGTGGACGAAGTTGGTTTCTGTGTTATAAGGTTTTCTTTTAATGCGTTCCTGTGAGGAAAGAATGTGAATACGTTCTAAATTCTTCTTTGTAAGCGTAGCGACCTTTTAGTCAGTCGAGAATTCTTCATTGTAATTATTGGATCTCCAATTTTTTTTTTAAATATTGTGTTTCAAGAAACCAGTAAACAGAATAAACCTGGTAGATTATAAAACTAAATTTTTAATTGCTGTTGCACTACTAACCAATTAAAGATTCAGGCATTCGCTTTGAGGACTTTTGCCCCAGTTATGTTTCTACAAGGGCCTCCATATTAGATCTTCTGTTAATAATGAGTTACGTGAAGAAAATTAGAAGTCAGAGTTGATCCAGATGTTGTGTGAATTATATAGCAAAAACTCATTCTCAAGGTTTTAGTGCTTGAAACCTTTTCATTACTTATCCAAATGTTCTCTAGTTCCAAGGGGCCAAGGGATTCATAATTTCGAAAGTAAAGACCATAATTCACCAGATAAGCAAGTTTCAACTTGTGAAGGACTTCATAAATTCTTTGATATCAATAAGTTGAATCACTTGAACTTGCTTTATCAGATCTATAAAAAACCTGGGACATTCTATAATTGCTCAAGAAGACTATAGATTAAATAAAATCCTTTTTTTGGCTTAGAAAGAATTTACAAAGCGTTAATTGCTAAAGTAATTTGCGGACTTGTAGACCAGGTATAAATCTTGAGGCCTTTCTGAAATTACACCTCTAAGAAAAAATTGAAAAGTGAATAGAATAAAAATTTTGTAAGACTGCAGTTGTCTCATGTCCATGAGTTCTTGAAACTTGTGTGCCAAGGTGTGAGCATATTAACCATTCAAGTATCATGCATGCTTGTTATGCATTCTTTACTGCACCTGTAGAGCTATTAATTCTCAAGTCATAGAATCTGAAGATACCATTCTCTATAATATTACAGCTATTAAAATTAAAGAAAAAACTCATGAATGCTTTAATTTTCTCCATCTAGTTTCTCATCTTATTAAACTTTTGCTCTCTCTACATGCAAACATATGCATATGCATGCCTGCATTATATGTGTACAACATCTATGGATAAATATGTACATTGCACCATCGTCCTTTCATTTTGCATTTGACAACACAAAATGCAAACTGGATTGCATATTATGTTCCCTGATCATATCATTAAATTCAAATGTGAAGTTATTATACTTGCATAAGGTTTATGGATGTCAATCTATTTGCAGATTTATATACTTATCATAAGTAGCGTTAACAGTATGAATTTTGAACTGCACAGGTTTGTCATCAGCAAAATACCTTTTATTTTATTAAAAATAAAATCCTATTTCTGGTGTCCAGTGAACCTGATCCGGAACTGAATGCTCAATTTAGATACATTTTCTTTCTTAAATATGTTGGCTTCTAGTATAACTTGATCACCATACACGTCATTTCCTTTTTGTATTATTCTTGTCTCTGTTGTTTCACTTCTGTTGTTGATCTTTTCCAGGTCTTTTGACATGTTATTTAACGAAAGCCTTTAGATGAAGCTACCTGCAGTTTCATTCCACTTGATTGTCTGTCATGGATCCCTTCCAAATCATGTAATACTCCTCTTATACATGTCATGTTTGTACAGTAATATGTGCTATAGTTAAGATGTATGTCTTACATCATGACCAAATTGTTGTAGAACTTCAACTTTCGATCTATCGTTTTAATGCCTTTTTAAATTATTTCTTACTATTTGAAGGATGGGTGTTCAGTTCATTGATTTGTATTGGCACTATCTAGCACATACTGCGAATTTATAGCAGCAGAGGGAGGATGCACTATGTTGTCTCATTTCCTCAAACTTTTTGACATTTTCAACATCCAAAAAGTATATCTATCAAAAACTAGGATAGTGAAGCTACATGACTTATGTCTGAGATCCTTTTGCTTATATCCCTTTTCTAATCTGTGACATCTTCGGTTTATACTTTGATACGTTGAGATAGGTCCAAGACCCCCTTGTGGATATTTCTTGGTATTTTCAGCATCCTGAAAATATATCTAAGAAAAACTAGGATATTGAAACTACATGACTTATGTCCAAGATCCTTTTGCTTATATCCCTTTTCTAATCTTTGACCTCTTTGATTTACACTTTGATACTTTGACATAGGTCCTCGATCCCTTTCTGTGTATATTTCTTGCATAGACTATGGGTATCCAATAATCCCTTTTTTCAGGCTTCCATGTGCGAATCAACAATATAAGACAACTTTAGAATAACCACATGGAAAGTGTATATAATGGCATTTTAGGTAGCTTTTGTTTACACTTTTCCCCTTTCCCGTCCCCTGCTCTTTTAGTAGATTTTTCAAATTGGAATTCGACTAAAATAGGTCTCCTAGTCTAAGAATTTCAAGGAATCTCTTTTTAGGAAAAGATGTGCGCTGAGATTAATGTTTCTAACTTAGGACTCCCGTGGAGATAAATAAAATTTGTAGAAATTTGTTTAAAGGAAAAACTATTGTTACAATTTGTGCAACTCAACATGCTCGTGAGAGGAACAGAAGGCAGACTTTCTGATTATCGTAGTGTTTAACTTTGCGAAACTCAGACATGGAAAAATCAATTTTTCATATTTTTCTGTGCAGAAATTTTATGAGTATGAACCATATATTTTTTGGGGAAACATTGAGTTTACCCTGGATCAGTCAATATTAGCTCGCTTACATGCATTGTGACTGCTGTAATGGTGAATAGTAGCCAACACCCAATAAATGATGTATTCACTTTGGTCTTTTTAATTAATATTATTACATCATGATAAGTAATTTTTATTATTATAATTCATATCCAAATGTCATTACATCGCTGTCTCGCATTGTTAAAATGGCTGCTAGCAACTATCATAAAAGGGCCATTTTGCACTTTTTCTTAAAAAATATATATCGTAAAATTATATTAGACAGCTAGAGCTGTTATGAAGTTTATAAAGTAAAGTTTCTGGCCATGGTTATTATATATATACAATGACATTATAGATTCCTTAGACTCCATAGAATCTCACTGCAATTGCTATGGTAACAAAATCATATTTTCCATGCCACGTTAGGACTGAAGACACAATCAGCAAAAGCAAAAATCTATACTCTTCCCCCTTCTTAGATAACCTCAATCTCGATGACCAAGAATAAGCCTGATCTGAGGGTTAAAATTAATAGTTGTATGGACTTCGACTAAACTCCACCCACTCCATTGTGCACGATTGTGCAGCTTCATGATGCAAGAGCTTATGGCTCTACCATCCGGCATACTTGCATACGAGCACAGACCCTTGAAAAAAGGATTAGTAGGCTAGATGTACTTAGAGAAGATTTCTGGGAACTTTGAGAGGTGTGCTTAAAAACTTACAGATCAAAAGAAGCGGAAATTTTACTGAAGCTTTAGAGCCAGTATGTGCTGGAGGAATTTTTGTTATATACACTCCATTGGAACATTTTCTATCTCATGATGCAAGAGCTTATGGCTCTACCATCCGGCATACTTGCGTACAAGCACAAACCCTTGAAAAAAGGACTAGTAGGCTAGATGTACTTAGAGAAGATTTCTGGGAACTTTGAGAAGTGTGCTTAAAAACTTACAAATGAAAAATAGTGGAAATTTTACTGAAGCTTTAGCGCCAATATATGTCAGAGGAATTTTTGTTATTTACACTCCAGTGGAACATTTTCTATCCCATGATGCAAGTGCTTATGACTCTACCATCTGGCATATTTGCATACAAGCCCAAAACCTTGAAAAAAGGATTGGAGTCTAGATGTCCTTAGAGAAGATTTCTGGGAACTTTGAGAGGCGTGCTTAAAAACTTACAAATCAAAAGCAGTGGAAATTAATTGAAGCTTTGGATCCAGTATGTGCCAGAGGAATATTTGTTATTTACACTCCAGTGGAACATTTTTTATCAATTTTTTTGACTTGGTTGCTGGAAACCCCGTGCAGCATTACATCTATAGGTAAACTGTAGTTCTTTACCAGCTTTGTTAACGTCATAGATAAATATGCACACTATTTATTATAAAATAACTCAGCATATATTTAATGTTTTTTACTTTCACTGTTCCAGGCAATATGTAAAGTTCATCTTGCAGATTTGACGTCTTCCAAACCAAATGTACAGCTTTCTCCATCAACACTTAGAGTTCCTTTAAACAATGCATTTTCTGGACATTACCATCTCCGAATTCAGGGGATATCAAAGGAACACCAAAGAAAGTATATTAAAGTTTTTGCCAAGCTACAGGAAAATGATGACTCTGAAAGCAACAGTAGAAAAACTTATGAGGATATGCTTGATGCTATTACACACAAATCAGAAAGTGATGATAGGTCTGAGAAATCAGCTTTAGGATCAACTGAATCAAGTTCTCATGTGGAAGAATCAAGTTCTCATGTGGAAGAGGTCTCAAACTGTCTGTCCTTTCCTAGGCAAGAGCTTTCACAGTATCTGTTTGACCCTGAGGTTTACCTTCACAAATTAAGGGCTGTGAACTTGCATGTGTTGGCATCAGAGCAATGGAATGCTTCTTCTCTGAAAACATGCCACAGGTATGATATTTTTCTTCTTGTCATGTTTCCTTGACCCTTCTGATCTGTTTATTAACCCCCTCCCCCCACTCCTTCATGCATTCGGGTTTGCATCATAAGACTGGAATTTTCATGGCAGAACCTACTTGGCGAGTGCAACAAACTTGATTCATTATTTGGCATTACACTGCCTTGATGTAGACCAACTTAAAGAAGACCTTTGTTCAGTAGGTTTTTTGAATTTGGAATATGCGAATACCAATGTTCTTGCAAGCATTACAGCCAGTATTCAGCTGTTGGAAAACCTGAAATCTGATTTTTCTTGCAAGAGAACATGGCCTACGGACATGAGAAATTATCTCGCTCTCCAGGAGGGTGAAAAGGTAATGGATTTGGGCACCAGTGCCATGAGGAAAAGGGCATCAATGCATGCAACAGCACTATTTGGACCTCTTCAAGAGAAGAAAAATGTCCACATAATGGTAACAGTTGGGAGAGAAGCGCTCGCCAATGAAATGCTTCTTAGCGATCTTCTCAAAGCAGGAGCAAATATTGTACGGATTAATTGCGCACATGATGGCCCGAGTGTTTGGAGTGAGATAATCAGACTTGCAAAAAACAGCTCACAGATGTTGGAAAAACCATGTCGAATTCTTATGGATTTAGCTGGACCGAAGCTGAGGACAGGGCCACTGAAGACTGGCCCGGATGTGATGAAAATAGCCCCGAAAAGAGCTGCTCAGGGTGATGTGATTTCCCCAGCTCAAGTTTGGTTGTCTCGTACAGGATGTAGGCCTCCTGCTCACCTATCATTGGATGCTACCCTGTTTGTAGAAGGTGACCGATTTTTCAAAGAACTTGAGGTCGGTGATGTCCTAAAATTTATTGATGTTAGAGGAAAACGGAGATCATTGACAATTTCCAAAAAAATTTCTGTTTTCAGTTGTTGTGGCTATGTTGCAGAGTCTTTGAAGACTGCTTATCTTGAATCAGGAACCAAATTGTGCATTCAGAGGAAGAAGGGTAAAGTTTCTATTGGAGAAGTGGTGAATGTTCCAGCCATGGAGCACTTTATTAGACTGAGGGTGGGAAATCTGCTAACTATTACGAGAGACCCCAGATTATCTTTGGAAGAAATAGATGGTACAACATATGGTGCTCCGAGGATAACATGTGATTCTGGTCGTCTTTTTAACTCTGTCAAGCCTGGGGACCCCATTGCATTTGATGATGGAAGGATTTGGGGAGTTGTCAAAGGAACTAGTATCAATGAGATTGTGGTTTCAATCACTCAAGCTAGTCCAAAGGGTTCCAAACTTGGTGCTGAGAAATCCATAAACATTCCCAATAGTGACATGCATTTTGAAGGCCTTACTTCAAAAGATCTTGTGGATCTTGACTTTATTGCTAGTAATGCTGATATGGTAGGCATTTCATTCATTAGGAAATTAAGTGATATGGTTATTGTTCTGCAAGAACTGGAGAAGCGAAATCTACGAGGGCTGGGGATTGTGATGAAAATAGAAACTCGTGGTGCCTTCGAAAATCTGCCTCTTTTGCTGCTTCAGGCAATGCAATCCCCAAACCCCCTGGGTGTTATGATTGCTAGAGGAGATCTCGCAGTGGAGTGTGGTTGGGATCAAATGGCCGGTATTCAGGAACAGATCTTGTCCATCTGCAGTGCTGCACATGTGCCTGTTATTTGGGCAACCCAGGTTCTAGAATCGCTTACAAAATCTGGCATTCCTACTAGAGCAGAGATCACAGATGTGGCCAGCGGAATGAGGTAAAATAGAAATCTGACCTTTCATATATTGCATGATACGGTGATTCATTTTGACTTGTGATTATGGTTTAGCAGTACAAGTACAATTTTTATGCAGTATGGTACAATGGTCTGGATTCTCAACTTATGTAAACTACCATGTATTGTAACATCAAACTAAATGACATCATTTCAGTTGATAGAATTCATGTTTAGATTCTCTGGACAGGATTATAGCCCAGTACACACTTCTATCTCCCTAAGTTGAGATAGAATTTAATTCACCGTACCACCTCAAACCATCTGGTTCGGGTTGTACCTAACCAAACCGATAGGGAACCGGAACAATTCCTCCTGTCAGCTCGGTAAATTGGTCGAACTGGCTCTAATTAATTAACAACCCCCCCCCCCCCCCCCCCCCCCTTCGCCTAGCTTGGTTCAATTAAACCCTCAGGTTGACTAAACCATCCCTCCAGCTCGCTAAATAGCCTTCCTCACACCCTTCAGCTCGCGATGCTTTGAGAACCTCCCTCCCTTTGGCGCTCGTGACCGCTCAACGCATGCCCCACCAAGACAACACTCACCCTTTCCCCCTCCTTTGGCATCATAGGTAAGCATCTTCCCCGTCCCCCCTCCTTCCCGCTCTTTTTCTTTCTAGCGCTAACCCTATAGCCTAGGGTTCTGTCCCGCTGATGATGATGAGGGCTTTCGATCCCTCTCTCCCCCCCCCCTCTCCCTCTCTCTCCCTTCCTTTTTCTCCCTCTCCCTCCCTCTTTGATTCTCTGTCTCTTTTCCTCTCTCTCTCCTCCTCTTCCCCTTGCTCTCCAGCTCTCCCTATGTTGGTACGTCCTAGAATGGCCATGCTGAATTGATCATTGGCTGGTACCCCTTCCGGTACTGGTTTGGCCAATCTTGCTTGTTAATGGGGTTTCCTATCAATGCAAAATCAACAATGGAACATTTGAATTGAAGATATATCATTAAATAGGGTGCATGACATCTAAATGTCTATACATGAAAAAATCAAATGTTTTTGGAGATTCCCGACTAATGCAATCAAAAGGGAATGGGCACTTTAGTTGGCATTCTGTGAGATACATAAATCTCACCTCAATAACCACCTGTACCTGCCCCTCTTTTCTATGATATACATATATGGCTATATAACCATCCACATCCAAAATCCTACTTCATGAGCAGAACATTTTAGAATTATTGTTGTGCTATGTTTATCAAGTGGTAGTTAGATTTGATTAACTTGGAATCCTATCATAACAGTAATGCTTGATAGATTCTGTTGAATATGCAGGGCAAGTTGCATAATGCTGAACAAGGGCAAATACATTGTAGAAGCTGTTGCAATGTTGAACTCTATTTTGCACAACTGTACTGCAAAGAAGAACGTGAAGACTTTACCGAAACCGCTTTTCCCATCAAGCTGCTAAATCAGTTACTTCGCCATTGTGCTTTTACCCTGACCTATCTTGCAATCTGAATCCCTTAATGCCTCCATGATGGCGGCTGCTGTTTTATATTTATGCAGTAGATTTCAGGCTCTGTGTAGAGCTGTCTACATCGGTCTTGCATCAATGTGTGGTGTTACATGCTTCACTATCTAAATCAACACAATTTGATTGTTGTATATATAAACCATAATCTTGTTGCATGGTTATGTATATAATTCCATGTCAGATGGTTTTGCTGCCATGACAGATTCAAGAGGTCGTCATATTATGTCAAAAACCATCAACTTCGCTCAATGACATGCATGGTTATGTATATAATTTCATGTCAGATGGTTTTGCTGCCATGACAGATTCAGGACGTTACCATATTATGGCAAAAACCATCGACTTCGTTCAATGACATGTGACTAAACTGGTGTAATGATAGATAAAATTTGAGCTAATGTTTGTCAATTGGTGTTTGTGGGCATGTATGTGATGGATTGAGGTTTTTTGATTGGATGGTCGCCATAAATACTTTTTTTGAATGTGGGTCAATTCCTTCCTCGCCTATCCTTAATAACTTACTGGGGAAAAAGGAGAATGTCAAGAGGATCGTAGGAAGCTTCTTTTTGTTTCCAATTTATCCTAAATTGCATGGATGGTGGTGCCTTAACCTGTATGCACTGTAACAATCAGTTTATTCGTAAGCTAGAGTTTAACAATAATTCTTCAATTTCAAATATTTCACTTTTCTGTGTGCCCGATGATTCCCCAGATTATTCCAAAATGATCAGATCGTTCATGGATCCTTCAATGCATCACAATTTTTGACTTATTCATACTTGTTCATGAAATGTCCGGGGCTTGGAGATATGTCATCTGCTTGATGTTGCACTGTTACTGTTGTTCTGTCTTACAAAAATCCAGCTTCCAGACCGCGACATGCTTTCTTTTTTAGCTGGCATACTGACGTGCCGTTTCAGGTTATAGTTTTGTCTGGTATGGTCATTATTTGCTATCCAAACGTAGACAGAAAATGTAAGTTGGGTTATTGAAGGTATTGAGGTGGAGAAAGAGGAATCCAACAGAACTGAGAAGGCGGTGAGCTTAAATGCTATATAAATCTTGCAATCCAATTATTTTTGGGGATGGAAGATTCCATCTCTAACTCAACAAATTCTGAGTAGCCTCCTCTAACATAGCTTTTTCGTAGTTTATCGCTGCTTTCCTAGCCTATGGATCCTCTAAGAAGACAAGAAAATTGAGAGGCAAAAGAGGGGTAGGCTGTAGATCCCAAGAAGGCACTGATAAACCATGAACACTAAATTTCTGAGCGACACCGTTATCATGATAACGAGCATCCCTAAGCCCTCAAAGAAGGCATTCAATTAGGCAGTTATCAAATCCAACTTCATGATAGCACGAATCACCTAAAACTTTGCATCATGGTGGCGGTAATGTTGTGATTCTTTAGTTGCAGAAGAAGTGGAACAACTGCAATAAATACAGGTGCCACGAACAGCGAGCTTGGTGATTGGCAGTTGGCACCAACCTGTTCCTGCTCCTGAGCTCCTTAGTTAGGCTCATTGGTCACAACCAGAAGGTCAGGTGTCCCCACAATGTCTTTGCCAAATAATAATGCAATGCAAACTGAACTAACAGAAATGAAAGAAAGCAACCCCTACATTCATTCCACTGCCCGGACTGGATACCAAACACTACTGAATCTGGAATGCAGGCATACTTTAATCCATCAATTAATTCTCCTCATGTAACTCATAATTTACAAATAGCATTAGTCTATAATCTATATTCCTGTTCTGGGATCTTTGTCGCACAACAATTTGTACGCCACCAATGTTAAAACATAAAATGTATGAACAGACTAACGCAGGTTAAACACCGGTGTCATGGGTCATGACATTGAAAATTTAATGATACAAACCAAATCCTCGTCAACTTGTTATGTACAACTTGTTGCATCCTCTCACATTTACTTCTGGACCATACAATCAAAGCACTTGTGATGGGATCAATGCCTTCAAGATGCATTATAGCAAAATGTGGTACCAAGTCACAAAACTTCGCATTAATGCTCTTCGGCAGAAAAATCAGGCTCTGCTGGCTTCTGCAATAACATCACTGGAAGTCTTTCCTGCAACCGAGCCTTGCGCGTTCCACTTCGCCGCAAAGTCCGTAGGACATTTGCCGCAAATCTTGAAGCATATAATGTGGCACCAAGGCTTGGTGAACTTGTACCACTACTTGCCATTGCGGCCTGCAACCTTTCCTCTTCTTCATGTAAAGCATCCTCAAGTTTCTTTCTTGAGTACCTGCGCCAAGCTGCTTGTATGAAACAAGCAGCCCACGTCCTCCACTGCTGTGAATAGAACCTGAAAGTATGCTGGAGTTGCTTGCTGTGGAGCCTCCGGAATTGCGATGCAACAAACTTCAAGTCATCAGCCATTAGAGCAAAAGCTTCAACCTCAGACAATGTCTTCACTGTCCTCGTTGAGATGGGGAAGCTAGAGGATGAGTGAGGGTCCAGAGCCCAGGTGAGCAGCTCTTCTCCACAGAAGTCCCCAGCCTTGAGAATATCTGAATTAAAGAAACCAGTTCTTCCACCATTTGTGGTCATACTCTCTAGCTTTCCCCGCATGATAAAGAGCATCTCAGTCACTGGATCCCCTTCACGAACAATGAAGCTGTCTTCAGTGTATAAAACTGGTTCCAAACGGTCACACATAGCATCCATAAGTTGATCATCCATCTGTTCAAACATTGGAACCTAACAGGAGGATGAAAAGATGAATGAAAACTTCACCACTTTTCCCATACAAGGCATGCTTTCAAAATGATCAAGTTTTGACTGGGTTGAAAGAGAAATGCTATATATCTGGAATCCCCTTATGAAGAATGCTGAATACTCTCTGGTCTTTATGGAAATCAAATCTCTCGATGTGAGGTACATAATAAATGAGGCAACTTTAACAGTTCATAAATTTTACACCATATATTGTGGGATTGCCTGGAGGAGTCCTCTGCAAATACTTGCATGTAAGTACATGACTGCAAGTATACATAGAGGTCTACCATGGAACCATTTGATTGCTTGTGCCTCACTGCTTGCGGCATGAAATGTCATCAGCATTCCAATATACAAAGCTGATCCTCCCCACCCCACCCCCAAAACACCCCCTCAACATCTAAGGTTACATGAATGCTGTGAGGACCCATACAAGCATGTATTTAGTCTCACATAGGTTATTCACCGGAAGATCTTGGGTACTTATACAGGACTAAAGTATCCAAATAATAACATCTAGCTAGCCTTTTTGGGTGAGGTCTTGGGTTGTGACAACAGCATCAGAGCAGATCCAACCCATGACTTATGTGGACTAGAAAATACTACAACATGGGTCCATTCAGGTTGACCATAAGCTGATCATGATGTTTGTGATTGGATTTTGATGAATTTAGACCCTCAGCCTGGCGAGGATGCCAAAATTTAAACAAGGAGAGTATGTGAAGACTCATGCAAGCATATGTTTAGTTCTACATCAGTTATTTACCGGAGAGATCTTGGATACTTATATAAGACTAAGAAGCCCATATAATACCATCTAGCTAGTCTTTTTGGGTAAGGTCTTGGATTGTGACAAATGTAGCTGTAACTAAGTCGCATAGTATGACCATTTACACACATATGCATGCATCAAAAAAATAATAAAAGAATACAAATGATGAATATAGTAATCTCAGTGTCATCTCTCCTGCAAGACAAAGTTTTAACTACTAATGTATTATGTGCATCTATTTTGGGGATCAGAACTACCTAAGAAGCTCTTAGAAGTATAAATGGCATTGTTATAGAAAGCTGCAACTGGTCTTTGCTCCTTTAGTGTTAGCAAGAAACAAAATAAAAATGACTTAAGAGAAAAACAGTGAACACACCCTAAATGTCACCAAATATTTATTATGATTCCTTGGAAGAAATGTGGCGAATTAACGAATCTCATTGGAGCAGTAAAATTCAGCATGGATATCAGTGAAAAATGACCTACCCTCATGAGGAGTGACAAACAGAGATGACGCTTTATATCCCTACGAAGGTCTTTAGGAAGGTTCCGGAGAAGATTCTCTTCATCAACCCCTCTTGTTTCTTGCCATCTGTACTGTTCGTGACGGCGTATTCGCTCCCTCAGGGTCTCTGGAAGCAAGCGGTGAGACATCCACTGCTCTGTGTCTCTCCTTCTCACTCTCATTTCTTCTATCCTCACAGTGGTGGACTGTAGATATGTCTGTAACAGGGACATGCAATTTACTTGGCTTGCAACCAGGATAAATCTTGGTATACTTTGCTTCTTTATCAACAGCAAATATATAATTGCATAGCAATATGTTCCATAAGATAGTAAATCCCTATTAATGACCCTTCGATATTTATCGTTATTTAACCTTTGATCACACGAAGACACCTTACACAAGATTTTATGACCTACATAAAACCCTTGAATTTTGTGACGCTACACTTAAGGTGGAAACAATGGCATTTATTTGAAAGGGAACTATGCTCATAGCTAATAAGATGCGAACAAAGTGATATACAACAATAGGAAGGAAAATATGTTTTACCTTCTTGTGGAGACACAACTGAAAAGCATTCTTGGTTAAAAATCTAAGGTTATCTTACAAGTACAGCATATATGTACTAGACATACATATGGGGAAAAGTCCATCTCATGATTGATAGAATAGATTGGTCTGATTGATAGAATAGATTGGTCAGCACAAGAGAGTTGCAGTGGAGAAATATAGTCCAGGAGAGTCAGCATTCTAATTTAAGTATTTAGCCCTTCATTAAGAATTGCAACAGCCAACAGTAGTCCGAATATATTCAGACTTATTGTGATAGTACAATAACCTGCATATTGCCGATGAGAAGTGCAAACAGAACTAAACCAGAGATGGAAACAAAAACTGCAAACAGGATCTCCCAGGTGTAAGTACTTGTTTCCAGATTTTGGCCCAGAGAACTGCAAAGAAACCTGAATGTTAGATCCAATTATCCAAAAGTAAAACAACGAAATACAATGCGGTCACATCTAAGTAGTTTCACTTAGGATAAAGTATAAGCATTATGTGATCAGTAAATATAACCAGAAACAATAAAATGAAATTTCATTTACAGCAGAAGTCAAGATGAGCCATCTAATTGGGAATCCAAGGTGTTAGATATAACATAAAATATTTAAAATGCCTAGAATCCAAAAAATTATATGTTTTAGAGGTTGATTGTTAGTGCATTGCACGATTATCAATAGGATAGTACCAATCAAACGATCAAAGTATGCACACTGGGCACTATAAATTATGAATTCATACTATTGATCATAATCCTTAAATCTAAAAACTTATATGAACCAATATTAAATGGGCTGGATGCTATTAAACTACCAATAAAATCAAACCAAAATCAGTGAGTTTTTCCTTTAAACTATTCATTTTATTAATATTCATGGATTAAAACACCTCTAAAACAGTTGAGCGAAACTTTTTTAAGGTGCTTTATTGGACATAAGTTCAATTTTGTCAACCTTACTTGTTCTCATGAAGCCTCACTAACAGAAAATTAAATGAATATCTTAGGACTTAGTCTCCTTTTAGGTGGGTTGACATGATCAGTAGTAAATGTCTTCTAAGTTATTAAAGAAGGCAGCAATCACTAAATAATTTTGTACATATATATGTGTAAAGAACTATGAAACTTCATGTAATTGGGATCTAAGATCCATGTCATCAAAAAGTGGTAAGACATGAGAAGCCAGCACACATACGCGAACAACAGTATACACATGCATGCACACGTGGATGTACACATGCACACCCACAAACATGCACAGACACACATGCACACACATAAAAGAAAAAATAAACTCAACAAATTTCGGGCTTCTTCATCTCAAAGATCTGCTTTGCAGTAGTGATGTGCCCTAGTGTGATACTTGGCTACCTATTGCTGCAACTTGTTTCAACAAATTTGTCCCTTTTTTTATCAAAACTGACTCTCCTTACATCCTCTTGACAAAGGGACAGAGATCCCTTCATGGAACTTCAATCACTTCTGATGAAAGTACTGTTACCACTTTTTTAAAATTAGGAATGGCCTGATATGGATTTTGGAATCCTCTAGTTCATGTAATCTCCATATACAAACACCATGGTTCTGAACAGGTTCAACCATACAGTATGGCTTTTCAGGAAACTTACAGCAATTACAGTACACAACTTCTACTTCAACACTAGGACATGATTGAGTGCACTTGTTCTTGGTTATTGTTCCCATGGTAGACCCTAGAGTCACAAGTCACACAACATAGGTTTCCTCATCATTATTTTGATATTACTTTCTAATAAACTGATCTAACTTGTAATCATCAATGTTGAACTGATAAAGAGTATTGATAAAGTTTGTAATTTGTTTTGGATATTGGGATTAAATAACAGATTGACATCAAAAAAAGAGATACCTCTTAAACATTTCCTTGGCCAGATTAACCATGCGTTAAGCCTACTATCTTATAAATTTATTAATACAGAAGATGATGTTAAAACTGCATGAATATTATTTCTTGAATTTGGCCAACAACAGTAGAATCAATAACTATGTACAATGAATTCAAGTAGGGAGATGGGAGAAGAAAAGGGTAATGATGATGAAATTCTTCTTTTGCAATCTTCCTAAATTGTGGAATATGCTTCCTTGCCTTGAGGCTTTTGTTGGTTATTAACCATGAAAATTTCTTGAGCATTGAGCATCTATCAAATTATGAAATAGTGTTTGTAATGAAAATTTGGATGCAATGATATGGCATCTACAATTGGCTATGGTTTCGGTTTGTATCATGAAAGACAAACATGCCAGCTAGGCATATTTCAACATTCTCCAAGTCCATAAGGGAAACTTTTCTTGCAACATTCGCCTGATCATCTACAAGTGCATGGCTTGATTGCATGGGATTGCATCCCTTAACATTGGGGATGTGATGGGAAAAAGAATACTGGACTATTTGATACCATGAAGGAAATTTTATTTGCAAGTTAAATAGGAAATTCACTCTTCTTTTTGGCTATCAGATTTACTGAGATTTTCATAGCAAATCATCTTTGAGAGCCCTGCTGCAAATTTGGTCAACAGCTAATAGCATTTTGTATACTTTATTCCACAATTGTCCTTGTAACCTTGGTTTCATAGTACCTTGTTATCCCCCATCATTGTTTTCTTAGCAAAGAGAGGTCATCCTTAGCAAAGAGAAGTCATCCATGACAAAAGCAATTATGACAACTTGGCTTGATATATCTGGACCTTTTTCATATGCAAGATATTACTCTCTCAAATGATTCAACCTCGAGCATTTATTAGGCTTACAAAACTGCCATCCTTGGAACTTACAGAGTAACTGCTCATAGCTTATCATTTTGAACAAACTCTATTATAAAATGTTATTTCCATGCACTAGATTATACTGTTTTTACTGTTTGACAAATTAATAACTACATCTGCTTTTTCAAACTTATAGTTCAAATCCTGATTGGGTTCTGACCAATCTTTTCCCGCCCAAAGAAAGAAAAGAAAAAGATAAAGTTTCAATTGGTTTTAAAGGAGGCTCAGACTTATCTTTCTAAACTAATTATAAAAGCACTAGATGTTGCTTCTCAATGTAAGACCCAATTGTGCATATTACATGCAGATACTTTTTCACCCATAGGCATCTTTTAACAAAAGAAAGAGCTTTCAGTCTTTTAAACCTCAAGATACGAAGCACTTATGCGACTCTTAAATGTGATTTCTTTAAATCTTCTTATGTAACTTGCATCTCCAATAAACATCTCTTTGACTGCACAAAGTTTGATTCTCAAAGATTAAATAAGAAATCACTAAAAAGAAGCCTCAAACAGCATGAGATACTTATTCTCTTTCCCTGCCAAAATGCAGTAGAGGTGCTCTCCAATAACAGAACAACTTTATCAAAGTTCTACACTTTACATGTATTCAAGTAATAGCACAAAAAAACGGTGAGCCACAAACAAATATTATTGAAAGAAATCATTTCTCTGATACTTGATAACATTTACATATGCTTACAGACAGCATCTAAGACAAGAAAAATTAAAGAATTCATGTTACCATCATGGTATAAAACAAACGGCCTGAATGTTTTTTGATAAGAAAAAAAGATGATATTTCAACGAACAAACCTCAGGTTTTGGAGCCCCCACCAAAAGCAATAAAACAACTTCTCTAAGAAGTTCCTTGACTGGACAACATTTTGAAGAGCAAATATATATATTCCAAAGTCAAAGGCACTTGCATTTGCAACACTTACAGGGCAAGCTGCCAACAAGAAATCATTATTTCCTTTATTTTCTCCACCACAGTACAAAGAGGTGGCAGTGCATTTATTTTTGCTACAGGCATATCTCCAGCATGTGTCTTGTCGTTCAATAGCAAGTAAGTACCACAATGCTCCAAGTACCTATGGAAATCAAAGCAAATGAGTCCAAATAACAACAATCTTACTTTAAGTGTAAAGAAGAATTAGGTGGCTCTATATAAGTTACTGCGTGAATTCCATGTCATACATATGGCCGATGACCAAGCAAAATTTTATTTTGTACTGCTTACATTGACGTAGTGATGGGGACATCAGAGCCCTTCATTCAGATGATCCTGAGCTCCTGAATTGAGTCAGACCCGGATTAGGTCCATTTGAGTCCAAGTCATTTTCTTTTATTGCATTATTTGCTTTTGTCTTAGTTAAGTCAATTTGGTCGGTTGTTTTGTTATTAGACTAGTCAGTTGGGTTTATGTAATTGAGTCAATTTAGTGGACCAATTTTGTTAAGAGTTTAATTGGTGTAAGGACCCAAATTTAGTCAGTGTCAATTGATTGATTTGATCAATTGATTACTTGACTTGGTCAAAATGTGTCACGCCCCGAACCCAGCACCCGGGTCCGGTACGCGACCGGCCGCATGAGCCCTAGAGCAGTGCCCTAAAGATCATGCAAGGCCTATGATTAACAAAAATTCTAATAAATCCACAATTAATCTAGTAATTCAAATAGAGCAGTCTGACATGTCCAAAATAAACAAATTAGTTCATTTACAAGCTCTTCAAATGTTCATCGACATCAAAGAAGGATAAACAACTAACTAACTAATGACTCTGGTGCTCGCACTCTGCGCCCATCCCATCCAAAACTATGCATCCTGCAACTCTGGTAAAGAAAAAGAAGAAAAGGGGGTGAGCTTTACAGCCCAGTAAGAATCCCTACACATCCATACCAACACAATAATAATATGAATTTGAAAGCCACGACAAATCGATGCACATTTCATGAAATCATAAACCGGCTATCAAAAGGCTCGAATAATCAATATAAGTATGTACGTCAAATATCAATGAAAGTCCAACTACGCAAGAATGATATAGCATACGATAGCTCATAAATCTTCATTAATGTTTTCAATGCTTTTTCTTTCCATTCTATATTAACTTGATCCGGATCAATTATCTTTCCGACTTTGGGCCAAATCCCGGTCACGTTTCCAGCCCGTGACAGGGCAAACCAACATTGTCACACTTAGAGCCTGTGACGGGCAAACCAACATTGTCACACTTAGAGCCTGTGACGGGCAAACCAACATTGTCACACTTAGAGCCTGTGACGGGCAAACCCATAATAACGAGACGGCCCAAAGTCAATGTTCATTTAATCAATTTCACATCCACACATCAATCCCTTTTATTTACTTTATTTCCGGCCTAGACTAACCATGGTCACGTTTCCGGCCCGTGACAGGGCAATCACTATAACATGGTTAGTCCATACCACCACATCCATAAATTCAATTATGCAGGTATAAGTTATACACATACAAGCATCCATCACACTACCAACCACAAGCCAACACGATCAAAATATAATTAAATATAAAACTATTTTGCTTTGTCTGGATCATAGCATATCAAACATATATAGTGCAAAAATATGTATATCATGTAGGATTGGCGTACAAGGATTCTTACCGAAATTGTAGACTGACTCAAACACAGTCCGAATCACAACCTACGCGCTGGAGTGCTGAGTCCCCTGATCAAAACCTCCTGGCTCTGCCGACTCTTCCTCTACAACATCAATTACAAATCACAAACTAAATCATTTAATATTTAAATATTCCAAACCATAATTGATATTTACTATGGGGTCCATAACCAGATCTCCAAACATCTCAATCTCTCCAAGTCTAGGGCAGTCGGGGTGGCCCGACTCCCACCCTTGTACCACCGGCCCATGTCGTCGCCAGCCGTGGCCGCTGCCACGCCGGCGACGATGGCCGGTCCCGATGAAAAGACCAAAAGAAGGGTGGATGATAGAGAAGGGTTCTTCCTCCACCTCTTTGGTCCAAGGGCAACAGCCGGGGTGGCTGTGCCCTCACCTCCCCACCCTCGGCCACCATTGGCCGAACCATCGCCGGCCGCCCCTGCTGCAGTCGCCGGCGATGGTAACCGGCTAAGAGAAAGAGAGAGGAAGAAGTCTCTTCCTCTTCTTCTTTTTCTTCTTCTCTTATTATTATTATTATATTATTATTTTCCCTCCTTTTTCTTCTTCTTCTCCTTCTTCTTCTTTCCAACCGACACAGACCCCTCCCCCTTCCTCCATTTCTTCCACGGAAAGGCCACCGTGATGGTGGCTCGGCCCCCAACCGACGACACCCAGCCGCCGTCGCCGCCGCCGGTGGCCAACCGACGAGGGGAAGAGGAGGAGAGGATGGGATCACGAGGAAGAAGACCCCGGATCCATCTCTCCCCTTCTCCAATAAACCCTAGAAATCCCAAAATAATTCTCTCACAGTCCCGACCGACCACAATGCCATGGTTCTCGGCCAATCCCGGCGGCCGGCGGCCGGCGGCAAGATCCGAAAAGAGAAGCCGAAACAGGGTACCCCTGTTTCGGATCCTTCTCCGACGATCTCACCGGCCAAATCCCCATCAACACCGCCCGAAAAGCTAGCAAATGAAACGCAAGGGAAGGATTCATGCTTACCTCAGTCCGATGGGTGTTCCGGCGACTTTTCCGGCGAGGAATCGGAGGAGAAACCGCGAGTAAACCGGATCAACGCGCACAGCTCCAAGATCTCTTCTTGTGGGGATCTTCACCGAAGGAAAGAGGTTGCCCTGCGGCCGGCCGGATCCTCTCTCCGGCGCTCGTCTCATCCGGCGATCAACCCCCCTAACGCTGCCGCCGCCCTCTCTCCCGCACCCCTCTCTACCACGATCGTGCCTAGGGCACGATCTTAAAAGGGAGATGGGCCCGGTCTTTTCGGGCCGGCCCGTCTCTCTTTCTTTTTTTTTTCTTTTTTTTTTCATGGGTATTACATACTCTCCGTCTCTCCCCCTTAAAAAAATTTCGTCCTCGAAATTAACTTACTTGAAGCCTCAAACTTTAAAAATATGCATCCATCATATCATCCCTGAGATCTTAAATAGTCTCCCTCGCGGAGTAACTACTCACAAGATTTTGACATACAAAAATCACAGCATCTCAAAACTTGATCCTTTCTATTTACCACACGTATTAAGTTCTTTTGATCTCCTTCAAAAGAATTCCAAATTCCCAACCTTGGATTAAACTGTCATAATTATATCCCAAAGAAATTAATTTCTTTTGATTCTACACAGAGATCATAATTGGCTTGACAGAAATAGGAGAAATTTTTTTTTTTTTAGTATCAAATGCTCTTAATATTCTACAATCATTTTTCTTTTTTTTCTCCCACATCATTCCAACAAATAAGAGATCCATGTTAAAACATTCCAAGTCTAAGACCAACCAAAGAATCATCATCCGTAAATGCTAAATTTAACATGCCCAAGATTCTCCCAAAAGAATAGGAGAATCCACTGGTGAGAATTACGTAGCTACCTTTAGAACATCCATAGAATCAACAACATTCTCCTGAAACTAACTCAAGTATTTCATCATAATGCCTTTTAGATCAAATATTAATGATCTTAACCAGTTTCA
The DNA here is from genome assembly GCF_051530095.1 of Phoenix dactylifera. Classification (NCBI taxonomy): domain Eukaryota; kingdom Viridiplantae; phylum Streptophyta; class Magnoliopsida; order Arecales; family Arecaceae; genus Phoenix; species Phoenix dactylifera. The sequence goes on along the minus strand of NC_143201.1, from coordinate 26,239,630 downwards.
AAATATTAGTCAAACCACTACACTTCCGCTGCGCACTCTGATCTAACTCATCAAATTCTCTAAAGTCACAAAATGATTTCTGACCAAAGTATCACTTTGCATCGAGACTAAGAAAATCCAAATTTTAAATTTCCAAATAGAACTAGAGCAAAACCTCTAGATCTTTTTGTCCTCAATTTATATAGAGTGTACATACCATAACTAACCCCTGATCCTTTAGTCAAGTTTAAGGTCACTCTGTCATCTCCACAACCTTTTTAGAATCCAAAATATCTAGGTTTGATTTAAAGGGGGTAATTCTTGTATTCTCTTTGCAAGTTAATTAGAAAATCTACTTTGATTTTCCTTCCGACAGAATTTATTTCAAATTCAATGGGTTAGAAGTCATTGAACCAATACACTATGATTAGAATTTAACTCGATCGATCTCCCGATCTTCCTTCACCAAGATTCTTAACATCCATCAGTAATGCTATATATGATAATTCATGTAAGCATCTCATGACCGAAGTCTCTACTCAATATGACATTTATTAGTGGCTTCATCAATAATGACAAAAGATCCCTGCTCAAATCTTAAACCTAGGCTTGAGTTTTAAATTAACACATCAATTAGTCTTCTACAATTATAAGAAAAATTCAGGAGCCCAAACCAAACATGAGAATTCAAATAATTAGAATTCTCCCATCAATATGCATACTCTATGGCCTCAAAATAATCAAATACATCCATAGGAAATAGACCTATTTGCAATATCCAACATGCCAACACCAGATATAATCCACATACATTTTCAACTTCGAAGAACGTTCCTTTCAATATTATGAAATCTCCTTAGCTTACTCCAATACTAAATCAACGTACAAATCTCACTCTAATAATTAGCAGCAAAACCAAAAGTATGATCACATCAAAACCCACATCAAATTTGATCTTTCAAATCATTTAAATAATATCTAAACATCGTATAACCGATATGCCATTGTTGACCTTCCTACACTTATCTTAGGTCAAACCTCTCTTATCATGATCAAAGACAATTTATACTTTTCTTCCACACTCATCGAAAACCAAACCTGATGCATACGTTTTATCACAATGCCCAGTGATCTTACACCTTAAGCACTGAATCTAATTGTCATGTCCCTAGTGATCATAACCTTAAGCTATGATATATTTCTGTCGCAAACCCAAGTGATCTTAATCTTATGCTTGGGTTCAAATTTTGTCACTAATCCCAATGATCTTAAACCACAAACACTGATGCCACTTATGCTACAGTCCCCAGTGGTCTTAAATCCCGAGTGATCTTAAACATATGCTTAAATTCCAATTTTGTCACTATCCCCAATGGTCTTAAACGTCAAACTCTAATGCCATTAAGGCCACAGTCCCTAGTGGTCGTAAATCTTAGATTACAATATCATTTCTGTTACAATCTCATATGATTATAAACCAAGACTCTGATAGTTTTTCTATCATAATTCTCCACTCACACTCACCTGAACATAAACCCTGGGATACCTTAACCTTAAGCTCTGATACCACTCTGTCACGCCCCGAACCCAGCACCCGGGTCCGGTACGCGACCGGCCGCATGAGCCCTAGAGCAGTGCCCTAAAGATCATGCAAGGCCTATGATTAACAAAAATTCTAATAAATCCACAATTAATCTAGTAATTCAAATAGAGCAGTCCGACATGTCCAAAATAAACAAATTAGTTCATTTACAAGCTCTTCAAATGTTCATCGACATCAAAGAAGGATAAACAACTAACTAACTAATGACTCTGGTGCTCGCACTCTGCGCCCATCCCATCCAAAACTATGCATCCTGCAACTCTGGTAAAGAAAAAGAAGAAAAGGGGGTGAGCTTTACAGCCCAGTAAGAATCCCTACACATCCATACCAACACAATAATAATATGAATTTGAAAGCCACGACAAATCGATGCACATTTCATGAAATCATAAACCGGCTATCAAAAGGCTCGAATAATCAATATAAGTATGTACGTCAAATATCAATGAAAGTCCAACTACGCAAGAATGATATAGCATACGATAGCTCATAAATCTTCATTAATGTTTTCAATGCTTTTTCTTTCCATTCTATATTAACTTGATCCGGATCAATTATCTTTCCGACTTTGGAACAAATCCCGGTCACGTTTCCAGCCCGTGACAGGGCAAACCAATAGTGTCACACTTAGAGCCTGTGACGGGCAAACCAACATTGTCACACTTAGAGCCTGTGACGGGCAAACCAACATTGTCACACTTAGAGCCTGTGACGGGCAAACCAATAGTGTCACACTTAGAGCCTGTGACGGGCAAACCCATAATAACGAGACGGCCCAAAGTCAATGTTCATTTAATCAATTTCACATCCACACATCAATCCCTTTTATTTACTTTATTTCCGGCCTAGACTAACCATGGTCACGTTTCCGGCCCGTAACAGGGCAATCACTATAACATGGTTAGTCCATACCACCACATCCATAAATTCAATTATGCAGGTATAAGTTATACACATACAAGCATCCATCACACTACCAACCACAAGCCAACACGATCAAAATATAATTAAATATAAAACTATTTTGCTTTGTCTGGATCATAGCATATCAAACATATATAGTGCAAAAATATGTATATCATGTAGGATTGGCGTACAAGGATTCTTACCGAAATTGTAGACTGACTCAAACACAGTCCGAATCACAACCTACGCGCTGGGGTGCTGAGTCCCCTGATCAAAACCTCCTGGCTCTGCCGACTCTTCCTCTACAACATCAATTACAAATCACAAACTAAATCATTTAATATTTAAATATTCCAAACCATAATTGATATTTACTATGGGGTCCATAACCAGATCTCCAAACATCTCAATCTCTCCAAGTCTAGGGCAGTCGGGGTGGCCCGACTCCCACCCTTGTACCACCGGCCCATGTCGTCGCCAGCCGTGGCCGCTGCCACGCCGGCGACGATGGCCGGTCCCGATGAAAAGACCAAAAGAAGGGTGGATGATAGAGAAGGGTTCTTCCTCCACCTCTTTGGTCCAAAGGCAACAGCCGGGGTGGCTGTGCCCTCACCTCCCCACCCTCGGCCACCATTGGCTGAACCATCGCCGGCCGCCCCTGCTGCAGTCGCCGGCGATGGTAACCGGCTAAGAGAAAGAGAGAGGAAGAAGTCTCTTCCTCTTCTTCTTTTTCTTCTTCTCTTATTATTATTATATTATTATTTTCCCTCCTTTTTCTTCTTCTTCTTCTCCTTCTTCTTCTTTCCAACCGACACAGACCCCTCCCCCTTCCTCCATTTCTTCCACGGAAAGGCCACCGTGATGGTGGCTCGGCCCCCAACCGACGACACCCAGCCGCCGTCGCCGCCGCCGGTGGCCAACCGACGAGGGGAAGAGGAGAGGATGGGATCACGAGGAAGAAGACCCCGGATCCATCTCTCCCCTTCTCCAATAAACCCTAGAAATCCCAAAATAATTCTCTCACAGTCCCGACCGACCACAATGCCATGGTTCTCGGCCAATCCCGGCGGCCGGCGGCCGGCGGCAAGATCCGAAAAGAGAAGCCGAAACAGGGTACCCCTGTTTCGGATCCTTCTCCGACGATCTCACCGGCCAAATCCCCATCAACACCGCCCGAAAAGCTAGCAAATGAAACGCAAGGGAAGGATTCACGCTTACCTCAGTCCGATGGGTGTTCCGGCGACTTTTCCGGCGAGGAATCGGAGGAGAAACCGCGAGTAAACCGGATCAACGCGCACGGCTCCAAGATCTCTTCTTGTGGGGATCTTCACCGAAGGAAAGAGGTTGCCCTGCGGCCGGCCGGATCCTCTCTCCGGCGCTCGTCTCATCCGGCGATCAACCCCCCTAACGCTGCCGCCGCCCTCTCTCCCGCACCCCTCTCTACCACGATCGTGCCTAGGGCACGATCTTAAAAGGGAGATGGGCCCGGTCTTTTCGGGCCGGCCCGTCTCTCTTTCTTTTTTTTTTCTTTTTTTTTTTCATGGGTATTACAAAATGTAAGGTCTATATAAAGACCACCCCTCTTATGCATGAGGCAATTGATGATTGAATGGAAAAACCCTAGCCTCCTTCTTGTTCTTCTTCTTCCTCCTCTCTCTTCTTCCTACGTCTCTATAACCTCTTCTTCCTTCTCCTTCCCTTCTTCTTCTTCTTTCTCTCTTCCATCCTGTAGTGGTCCGCCATCATCTTGGTATCAGAGCCTCGGATTTGCCTCTGTTGCCAAAGCCCCGAGATCCTGTTCTGGATGGACCACCTCCGATTTCTTTTCCACGTCTGCCTGCCGCTGTTGCCGCATGAATCCACCGCTGCCCGCCTTCAGCCCTGCTGCACAACCTCACCCCACCACACCGCAGGACCCTCAGTTCATCAGGCCCTCACCCAAAGCCTGTCGCCACCCTCACTTCATCCTCCCCATCACCAGAACCCCCCTCCTCCACGCCCACACCCACCACCGCCTCCCACCGTCGCCTTCGCATCATTGCGCTGCCGCACCCACCGCCGTGCGCCCTAGACCTCCGAGGTCCTCCACCGCATCCCGCCGCCGCTTCCCCTCTCTCTCACGAACCCAGAAAGGTTCGGCTAATCCGCTCCCATACGACGACTCCCTCTGCCGCACGCCGCACCCCCATCGACTGCACCCCCGAAAGCTCCACCATGTCTGGTATTCAAAGGAGATTGCCATCCGTGCCCGTGACCGCTCGCCCGAGGTCGGCCACCCCCGTCACCGCAGAGCCGCTATTAGGATCTCCGCTCCGCCCGCAAGCGCCGCCACGGAGAGCGGCACGCCCTCTCGAATCCGTCGAGAGATTGAAGAAGACCGGCGTTAACGGGTAAGAGCCAAACCCATTAGCCCGTTACCCGCTAGCCCGAGTCCGGCTCCAAAAAAAAAAAACTGACATGTCGTCTTCCTCCTCCGCGGCCGTCCGCAACGCCGCGATCGCCACCACGCTGCCCATCCGTCGTCGTTCCTCCAGTTGGGTCCCCGTCGCCGTTGAGCCCCGACGTCTTCCCGCCGCCATGCCACCAGTCGCAGCGCCGCACCGCCCTAGTTCCACCGCCCGAGCCGCCGTCGCCGCATCCTCGTCGTCACATCCCCCGAGCGCCACCTCCTTCCCTGCAACCGACTGCAGACGACCCAGGTCGACCGCTGCCGAGCCCAACGACGTCTTCCCCCGTCGAGTTGTAGCCGCCAAACTTCGCCAGCTGCCGCCCCTTTTCTGCTACCACCCGCTCGCCGCTCCCCTCTTCCATTTGCGACCGCTAACCCCATCCGCCACCTTCTCCTCCGTTCCCCTCCCATTTTGTGGCTCCCAGGGTTTCGATCGAAACCCTTTCGCTGCCCCCCTTCCACCCACCATCGGCCCAGCAGACCACGCCCGAGCCCAACACTAAGAAACCCCCCTCCTATCCAGACCGCACCTGACTCCCTTCCCACAGGCCGAGCCAGCAAGCCCGAATCCCCACTGTAGGGGGCCGCCCCGCCTCCCTCCTTACGGGCCCGAGCCAGCAGGCTCGTACCCCATTGCAGGAGCCCACCCCAACTCCTCACGAGCCCAAATCAACAAGCTCGTGCCACTATTGCAGAGCCCCTTTCAAAGGGCCTTTCTTCTCCAAGGGGCTACACCACCCCTCCCTCCTCTCTATTCAAGCCCATCAGCTGCACTGCATCCCTGATCTGCGCCCCAGCCCACGAGCACACATTCTTGTCGTCTGCTTTCCGACAAGTGATAGATTTCTTTTTTTTGGGGGCTTGTTCATTTAATTATGTTCTAGTTCTCTTGCATGATAGCCATATTCTTGAAACTTACTTTTGCTGTTGTAATTCAGAACATAAAAATCCCTACTTTCCAAACCCATCCTATCAACTATTAAATCTTAATATTAAATTAGCACATCCTAATAACAGGACGTTTCTCAACATTCTTCGATCAGATTACTTTAGGATCAGAACAACCGTAATACTTGATTGCAACCTGATTTCTTAACTTGATTAATCTCATACCCTAACTCTAAAACAACCGAAGTAAAAAATCAGCAACATTTAAACTTTAAGTTATTCTTGTGAAAACTTGCTGATATTGAAATCATAATAGATTACATTAGTAGGTTGTCCTGCATCATATTTATTAGGATTTCATTAGTGACATTGCATTTTACATCATCATACATAGTGTTAATATTGCATGTCAACCCGTAGTGATAGGAAGTACCAAGCCGACCAACCTAAAGTTCCCTTAGCTACCATGGATTCCGAAGTCCTAAAATTCCTCATGGACCAGTTCGCTGCTATACGAGCTCAAAGAAAAGAAATCATGCAAGAGGTCCGTGAGTTCATGTGGAATTCTAGGACCCCTAAACTGCCAACCTCTGTTGCAGCCCAACCTAAATCGATTTAGCCGCACCACCTATAGTCCTTCCCCATTCTCATAGGAACCAAATCCGCTGCTCTAGGTATCAACAATTCGGCCACATAGCGTCTCAATGTTCCACTAAGGCCTATATGATTACTGAACCAAAAATTGGAAACCAAGGGGCCGAATATGTCAAAAAAGTCTATGAACCAAGTATAGAAGATTATGTAGAAAACTTTGAAAACGAACCCACTGGATTAGAATTTGTCCAGAATGATCCCCAAAAAAAAACTGTCGATCTAAGCACAAACACACCACTTCACATCACTACTTCGAAAGAGGTAGTAAAAGATATCATGAGCCAGTCTCCTATGTTGGCACATATGGCTAAAGCTATCAATGAGGAATCCAACCCTGATCATTCTCCTGTGATAGCTCCCCTTCTAGAGGAGTTTTATTCTATAATCCCTGATGATCTTCTAGATGCACTTCCTCCGATGCGTGATATCCATCACGCAATTGAGTTAGTCCCCCGAGCACCTCTACATACCCTTCCTTATCATAGGCTCAACCCAAATGCATGTGATGAGTTGAAGTATCAAGTTGACGAACTCTTCGCAAGAGGGTATGATTGTGAGAGCCTAAGCCCCTAAAATGTGTCTGCACTCCTCAACCCGACAAAAGATAGTTTCTGGAGGATGTGCGTTGATAACCGTGCCATCAACAAACTCATGGTTAAGTATCGCTTTTCCATTCCTAGACTAAACGACCTTTTAGATTCTATGTCTGGTGTCACGATCTTTACTAAGATTGATTTGAAGAGTTGGTACCACCAGATTCGGATTCGTCCTGAATGCCCATGGCCAGATGTCATTATAAATTTCGTGTTAGAGCTTCCACGTACTTCTACCAAGCATGATTTCATTTTTGTGGTTGTGAACCGATTTTCAGATATGGCTCGTTTTCTTTTCTATTCTAAGACTTCTGATGCTTCCAGAATTGCCAAACTTTATGTCAATGAAGTCGTTAGACCCCCTGACCCTCCAAAATCTATTATGCCTGATAGAGATGTTAGATTCATAAGCTACTTTAGAAAAATCCTGTGGTACATGATAGACACCAAACTGAAATTTTTTTCTGCCTATCATCCTCAAACCGGCAGCCATACTGAAGTTGTCAACCGTAGCCTTAAAAACCTGTTAAAATGTCTGGTAGGTGAACATAATAGGACCTAAAATTTAGTGTTATCAACCATTGAGTTTGCATATAATAGTTCGGTCAATAAGTTCATAGGCATGAGTCCATTCGAAGTGGTACATGGTTACAAACCTAGGCAGCCCATAGACCTGCTCTTCATGTCTTATCAGTATAGAGTGTTTGAGTCTGCATAGTCATTCGCATCGCACCCACATTTATTGCATCAAATGGTCAGCCATCGCATTCACTTCAATAAATTAAAATACAAATCTCTTGCTGATTTACACAGACGTTATAAAGAGTTAAGTGAAAGAGATTACGTCATGATAAGAATTAGGCTTACACGACTTTCTTCAGAAATGTTAAAGAAATTGCAAGCTTGTAGTGCGGAACCGTTCGAATTTCTATGAAAAATCAGTTCGAATGTTTATGTTGTGGATCTTTCTGAGGATTATGAAATTAGTGCGACATTTAATATTGAAGATTTAGTCTCATACAAAAAGACAGCATTCATGTCTTCTGACCCCTTTGTTGATATATCTACCCATGTTGAACATCCTGACCTATTACCTGCTGTTGAGCCACCACCTCTCAAATTTCATGCACGCAGAGAACAAATACATATATTGGATGAGCAGGTTATGTCAACCAGGAACGGTGGTTACCAACATTACCTTGTTTGGTGAAAAAATCGACCAAAGTCTGATGGGACGTGGATTTTCAGAGCCAAGTTGTAGCGCCTTGACCTCGATCTCCTGGAGCAGTACGACAGCCGGCCAGACCTGTACTCGACGGGATCGAGTTTTTTCCATCCGGAAGGAGTTGATGGAGACATCAGAGCCCTTTATTCAGATGATCCTGAGCTCTAGATTGAGTCAGACCCGGATTGGATCCATTTGAATCCGAGTCATTTTCTTTTATTGCATTATTTGCTTTTGTCTAAGTCAATTTGGTTAGTTGTTTTGTTATTAAACTAGTCAATTGGGTTTATGTAATTGGGTCAATTTAGTGGACCAATTTTGGTAAGAAATTAATTGATGTAAGAGTCCAAATTTAGTCAGTGTCAATTGATTGATTTAGTCAACTGATTACTTGACTTGGTCAAGATGTAAGGTCTATATAAAGACCACCCCTCTCATGTATGAAGCAATTGATAATTGAATGAAAAAACTCTAGCCTCCTTCTTGTTCTTCTTCTTCCTCCTCTTCTCTTCTTCCTGCGTCTTTATAACCTCTTCTTCCTTCTCCTTCCCTTCTTCTTCTTCCTCTCTCTCTTCCTCCCTGCAGTGGTCCACCATCACGTAGTGCATGATGGGCATTGTTGAGCATGATTGCCATCAGATTGCCAACTAATAGAAATACATAAATAGATAGAGTGGTACATCATCATGTATCACTACCGACCATATCATTAAAGAGATCTTTTTATTCCTTTACTTTGAAGCAAATACAAGATGATGATTATGAGAGTACAATATTATTGGATTTACAGAAAGGAAAACTTAAAATCTTACTTTTTACCCTGTGAGGAAGAATTAGTTAGGCCCAATAAGCTATTGGTGGTGCATGTGGAAGGGTTGGCTGAATAAAGTTATTTGCTCTGCTTAGCTTTCTTTTCTATAAAGAAGATTATGTGGCTTCCTTAAGGGTGTATTTTTACTTGATCTTCTCAGCTCCATATGCGCATGGAAAACATTGCTAGAAATGATTGCAGTAGTGTATCAACAGCTAGAAAATGCATGTAAGACAATTATGTGCAAAACAATGTTTTAAACACTCCTGACCAATTTCTATAGAGGAACATATTTTTCTTTCTTATTTTCTTAAGCACATGTTTAAAACAAATGAGATGTGAAGCAAGGTTTGCTGAACTGGACTTAATCGAGCAGTACACCCCATACCAGCCAGCCAAGAACCAGGACAAAACTACTTGTCAGTTCAATCCTAGGTCCAAATCGGCCCAAACTGGTTCTGCCTGGTTCAAGGCGATATTGACCCACATTTGCCAGTTTGCCGATATCCAAAGTCCAAGGCAAGAAAAAGGGTCTCCCGACCACTTTTCTCCTTTGATTTGAGTTTGAGCTTGGAAAGGGAGAGAGTGATCTAGGAGAGGATTTGGATCCATTCTAGCCTAATTCAAACAACAAAGAGGTAAGATCACTCTTCTTCCTTCTTTTTTTCATTGTCAAAAATGGCCAAAAATTAGAAAAATAAGGGAAAATCATGCCAAATTTTATAGTTTTTACTCTAATCTACACATTAGGACAAAAGGTTTTTTCCCTTCTTTTCAATCTTTTCCTTGGAATTTTCAGGAAAAAAGTTAAAAATTAAAAATGCTAGTCAAGAACAAAAATGCTAGCATGCTTACGGGGATGTCTACAATTGATGTCTTACACTTGGTGTTTAAGTCCAGCTGAACAAATGCCTAAAATTGAATACATGTGAAAAATAAACCTAGTAAAACACCTTCTCATGGGTGAATATATATATATATATATATATATATAGTACCCCTTATAGGTAACTATAATAGCCTAAACTAGAACCTGGTTTTCAAACTTTTTTAATATAATAAGATTTTTTAATTGAAAATATTTTAAAATAATTATTAATTATGAAAAATTAGTAGTGCATGGAGATGATTGGGATATATCTTTTGGAGAAACTGGCATATAAATTATCCAAATTAATTAGTGATTAATAATCGAAAAATTACTAAGTAAACAAAAAAATTGGAAAAGGGTACATCCTTGAATATGTTTTTTCACATATAGCCCCTCCTAGTCCTAGAAGATAGCTTCAGTTCAATGTTTACAGCCTTGGTCATACCACAGTCAGAAGTGGTCCCTACCATCAACCAGTTCATAAGCTGTAAGGACATTTTCAATTGTCTCACTTAAGTGTTCTTTGATAAGAGTTAAGAAGCTAGAAGTAAATATTCTGGGGGAACACTTAAAAGTTAATATTAGTCATACCCAAGGGTCGTCGTACCAGTACCGGTCGTCATACCAGTACCGGTCGGCGTACCGGTGGCGGCTTGGACCGGTCCTGTACCGGTTCCGTACCGGTTCTCCAATGATAAGCTACCGGTACTGGATTCCATGCTGATCCGGTACCGGTCCCAGGCCGGACCGGTACGGCAGACAATGGGTGTGACCATTCAAAAATAAAGGCTCTGACCTCATCTTACACTATCTTCACACTAAGAGGGCACAGATGTATTGTCTAATTTGCATAAGCTTTTAGTCTTTTAAGGACCTTATCCTTAAGATTATTTTCCATTATTATTTTATGGTACTTTCTCCTAGACTCATCCATCATGATTCAAAAAATAAAAAAAAAAGTATAACTTCTAAAATTATAGCAATCAGATATTATAACAAGTTAACAATTGTAAAGAGATCGAACTAAATGTCAGGACTGGTGATGCATGCTAGGAATTGTAAATTTAATAATGTCTTTTTTTGGGTAAGTAATATAATAATCTCTTTGAACAATATCTCATAAAAACAACAACAAAATGTCGTTTTCTTCAAATATTTAATGAAGCCTTGTTAGTGCCTCAACACATGTTATTCTAGGAAATTTGTTGCATCCTTTCTCCAACGAAAAATCTTTTGTAAGGTTTTTCCGAATGTCCTCGATTAACTAAAGAATAAACTTGATAATTGATCTTCCTAGCTAAGGCCCAATTATTCCTCCAATCATCACTTGCCCAAACCCATTTTCATCTCCATCCATAACTTCATAATGTGACATCTGAGATTGATTACATAAGGGTGCAATTATCTACACTAGGCTACACCAAAGTTACATACTAGCATATAGCCCAATTGTACTCCATTCTTCATTCTTGCCAAAGCTCGCTTGATATATTCTTACTCAACTCTTTTCAATTTTCATGAAAAAAATATCAGCAATTGACAGTGGTGGTAGCACCTTAGTTGCCAGAATCGGAAGCGGATGCAGGTGCACAGAAGTAGATATTTTTGAAACACTTCTAGTAAGAAAGCGCTCAGGAAACATGTGCAGGTTCAAGATTTTGGAAAGATTCCAAAGTGGGTACATTACCCCAGGTAGAAGATTCCAGCTACCAGGGTAGCACAGGGCTTCAATAGGACAAGATCCATAAGAGGAATAAAAAGTATGATATAATCATGGCACTTATTTAACATATGCATATAATATGGTTTCTTTTTTCTGGTTGGTGTGAGGGGGTATTCTTGTATACATTGTAACTTCCAATAAATAGATTACATTATAGTTTATTCATGGACTGCAGAAGATTAAAAAATAATCATAACTTAAACAAGCAAACTGGCACTAGGCAGGAATTGGAATAAGTAGAGACGTACTTTCAAAAAAAAAAAAAAAGCAAAAATAAAATTGTATTTGATAAAATTACAAAAGAAAGAGCCAGGATATGTGGGCTTACATGACTCGCAAGCATATAAAGTAAAAGGTTAAAAGCAGCCCCAGCCCATGCTGTTTCAGTAATTATGCCAGCAGTTCTTGTAACTTCAAGATACAAAGGTATGATCCTAACAAGTCTTGGCACATACTGGCATATAACAATAAACATCAAAACATTTTTTGCATCTAGGAGCGCTGACCCTTTCAGTTTGGGTATTATGATCAAGACAACCACCTGAGCAGAAAGACATGTAATTAACAATCATTAGCACCTCTCAAGGAAACAAACAGTATTCGCACCACAACAAGAAGAGTAAGCCTAACTAGATTATGATATCTTAAGTCAGGGGTCGGGCGGCGGCGGGGGGGCGGGGTGAGAAATCAAACAATGTTGAAGTGATTATCTATAAGCAAATTATGAATGTAATAAACAAAAGGAAGCAGATGAGACAGCATGGACCGGAAAAGAAGTTTGAGAATCACAATCAGAGCCAGACTAGAAGGATATCTATAAACACAACATACAGACCAATATAATAAGAAACTGCATGAAAGCAATCAAAGCTCCAAATTCTTCCAGCCCTATAAACCAAATAAGCAGGTTGGCAGCGATGGCACGATTTTGAGGGGAAAAGAATTGAAAACATTGCTCAAACATTTGAGCTTTCTTTTTTTGTAGCATCAGCTGAGACTCATAGATTGACAGAAAATCAATCTCAAAAATAACCTCCTGCAAAAAGAGCCTTATATAATCACTTCACTGCATGCACCTAATCATTCTAAGCCATATCCTTCGACTCATTGCATCTGCTTTAAAATATTATATGAAAGAACAAGATATCGCCTTTTTAATCTAATGACCTACAACCATTCTTCTTATTCTTAACAAAACAGAGAGTAAAGAAATTCTGCTTTTACTCTTTCTGCTTTCATAGACATGCCTAATTTCCAAAAATATAAATTGCAGACAATTGTGACTAAAATTAGTAAACAGAAGGTCATCAAAAGAACTCTTTATAGGACTCTTATGAGGACTTGTACAAGAAGATGGAACTCTAAAGCCAATAACTCCTTCATGTACAACTCATACAAAGAGGACTCCTATGTTGTGAAGAATTATCATTCTGGAGTCCCCACACTTCAAATGGTGATCCAACAAGCATGCAACTTCCACTCATTGCAAGGGGGGGGAAGACAGATTCTCAATAGTTTGTAGTTTGTACACAAGATAGAAACTTAAAACCAAAAGAAGCTAAATACGAATGGTCATAATTTGTAATTTCTCAAAAGATAACCCTTTGCTGCAGATTCATAATTTAGGGAATATGCAGGAAATAAAAAAGCTCGAAGAAGCAAAACAAGAAAAGGGGGCAGACAGCATAACAAAACCACTTTTTCATGGAAGATTGTGATCTTCGGATCAGTCTCTCAAGCATGGCATTAGCTATACAGGCTTCCTGCATAGGTTCACTGATGCACAAGACATTAGTGGTTTGATAAACAGTGCAATGATGGATCTGTGGAAGGGTAAACATCAGAATTCGATACAATTTTGGACTTCTTTAACAAACTTGATATTGCAAAGAAATAAGCTGACCATTCGGCAATTGCTCAAGCTGGATTTCACTTTGTTTAATGAATGAGAATGGTTAACAGAGATTTACTTCAGAGGAAGTGGTCAAGAAAATAGTGAATCAAGAAAAACGAAAGTTATAAGCTTTAATGCTATCCTACTTTCTTTCAACTAAGAAAAGGAATTGATTGATAACCCAGCAATTAAATCACAGAAGTCTATGGTTGCATACTAACTTTCATTGGTTTAGTAAGAAACCAAACTAAGGACATTTGGGAGTCACTGGAGACATGACATTGGAAATTTATTAATTACTACTAAAGGGGGATCACCATGTTATATGTAAGAAATGTAGCATCACATAGTAACTATTTTAAAGTCATTTGGAAGTTTAATTTAGTTTCATCATGAAGGTTCGGACGTATGCCCAGCAATATTTCAGTACAAATGATTATGTGATTTTAAAGCGATCAAAAGTTTAAGTTAGATTCAATTACTAGGTGCACTTACAATAATATGATGTTTCACAACTTATTCAAAATATTAGTCTTTAATCTCAAAATATGTTTGTTACAAGAAAAGAAATCCAGTATAAATTAATCAGATAGTAGCCTGTAACTAAATAGGTTGGTTGCAATATATAGGAATACATAGAATAACACAGAAGAGTAAGTCTAATACCTGAGGGAGGGGAAGCACAGCAAGAATGTCAATTAGGAAGTATGATGATATGTATCGTTTCGCTATTGCTGATGGATCTTTCACCAAGACACCCCTTCCAAATACCCTTGATGGAGGAGCAATAAAACCAGTTCGAAATTGAAAAATGATGTGAAGTATATAGAAAATATCTGTGAAGAAACGCAAGACACTTGCTGTGATTTCCAACTTTCTATCCAATTCAAGGCAATTGTCTGTATCATTGATTACTGGGATATAAAAGAACAACGGGTCAACAGACACTGCAATTACACAGGATATGACAAATACTTTGTTCCACCTTTGAAGAAATGGTCCTTGAGGATCAAGAATTTTCTTTCTAGGCTTTACCTCGTCTGTAGATGAATTACTTAAAGACTGAGAGTGAAAAATGTTTCTAATCCATTCAAATCCTCTCCGAAAAATCGCTGTTACTGAACCAAATGTTATCTGTTTTTTCCCTGAAAATATCCTCTCCGAACACAGGGGTCGGTCTGAATTCCAGTCCTGAAACCTGCACATAGATGAGTCAGTACAACAAGAGGCCCACTACAAGCTAGGGAAAACATATGGCAAAGACTGGAATATGAATATAACTGCCATCAATTTATAATTTATAAGAAAAACAATGTGTGTTGGCATCCTCTGCATGTAAGCATATCTGATAGCAGCATGGAATATGGAAAAGTAGAGTGAGTACCGTGAAATTAATAAAGCTTCACAATTCTCACAAAAGGTGGGATTGCTGTTTAATAAGCAAAAATTTTTCATGGCTAAAATAAACTCTCTCCAAAGTGCAAAATTGAGTTTGCAAATTGAGGTCTAGTGGTCCACCAACAAAAAAGGATTTCAATTCCAGAAATTTCAGTTTGCTGAATTGAGGTCTTGCGGTCCACCAATATCGACCTAATGTCTTCAATGCAAAAGGGAGGAATAAAACTCTGTAGTCTGCTATCTATGCTCTAAACACTAGCAACAAGCAAAATACCAGTTATTTCCTTATTAGCGATGTGGGATAGCTTTTTTCTTGTGTTACTCAGTAGGTAGGGTATTGAAATCCATAAGAGAGCCAAGAGATGGACATGCATTGACACTGGGGGAGAAAAAGACTAACCTCACAAATTTCTCTTCCTGATGATTCATTACTTCAGTTTCTTATTGCAATGCACTGCCTGCTACAAAGAACCAATCTGTAGGTCTTCAAATATGACAATGTTCCATATTGTGGATGTTGTCTGACTGCCAACAGAAATCGCTCACATCAACCTTGAGAAAGGACAACTAAAAACTAGTAATGTCATAGAGTTGTAATCAGGTAATACATGAATGCTACAAATTAAACGGGATAGAGCATATCAACATGGCCTGCATAAAGATTAAGTGCTGTGAAATCAACATGTAATGAAGTATAATTTTTCAGCTCTATGCATATTCAGTTTGACAGAATTATGCAACACTTTAATGCATGAGGGTCGATAAAAGAAAAGGAAGGAGGCCAGTATGACAGCTATGAATTATACATGCCGCATAATTAACCATCATAAAAGCATGACAAATGTACTATATGGAAGCAAATATGAATTCTTGAATATCTATAGGCAGGGGTTGAGTAGACGCTTTTCCTTCACGCTGGGATCAATGATTCTGACTTTTACTAATATGTAAATTATCATTACTCACCACAAATTCAACAAAATTAACTATACTTGTTTAAAAAGAAAACAAAATCCAGTCAAAGTTCTAGTTCAAACAACTCACATGGGCCAACAAGGCATAGCAAGCCACTTGGCTCAGGATTGTGCATAAGAGTGAAAAAACATGTTAAATTTTCTTTCATGTCAATAGTATGATTTCTGCCATTGGCCAGCATCTTTAGAGCATGCTACCCATATAAAGCATATGCAATTTCAAGGACAAGTTTCCATTTGCCAAAAAAATTGTTCAATTTTTTTGCAAGAGACTTCTTGATCTAAAGTCTTGCACTGTATGAGATGCCATAGCAGTCCCCATCATTTGCAAAGTTGTCTTTTTTTTAATTTCTTTGTTCAGATAAGTCTTTCTTTTTTGTAGACCTTATCTTTTATTTGGGTAAGTTATTTGAGTCCAAAATTAAATAATTCTCTCTAGGTTCTTGTGGGAAATTTTGTTGCAAGAAACCATTACGTGCCTCGACAGGCCCATAAGCTGAAAAGATTTTCTGCTAAACACAAGACAATAGAACTTTGCCACAAAACAGTGCCATTGTAATACATAAATGTGTAGGAATAGGAAACATCCAGAATCACTGAGGGCGAAGTAACCAAAAAGCTGCAGATGTGCAAATAATATCATGCTGTGTTCTACATGATGCATTTGAAAGTTGGAGCAATTGCATGCCAGACATGAAGCATCAAAATCCTTGAATTTGGAAAGCACCCAGATATTCAAGATTACATGTTTCATCTTTATGATTAGGCTAGGTAATCAACATAGCGGTCAACACATTGAATTTAGCCTCCTTTCATTGCCCATATTCTCTCTCACACCAATCAGTTTTGGCAGAGCCAATGGAAACTAAAAGGATAATTCTTATCTCGGACACTATTTGCAAGTCACATGTTCATTTTGGAATTCCCTTCATAACTTTCCTTTTTAAGTGAGCTAGTCTCTTGGGTATTGTTTATGCGTTTCCTATAATTCTCTTGACTATTATGTTCTTATTAAGTAAAGTGATGGAAGTTTAAAAGGAAACCTAATCAATCAATGCTTTAGGATTTTGACCAGAATTGGAAAGAAGCCATGACATCAAGCAATCAAAACCATCAGATAAATTTACCGGGCAATTCAAGTCTTTATACTCATTCACCTGTCCAACAGGGTCCATGGACTATGTGCTGAAGCAGCTATTTTGCCAGTAAATAGAGCTAGCGAGAGGGGCTTGGGCCATAGCTCGGAGACAATTTAGGAACAAACTAGAGAACCATAAGGACGAAGTGAACTCTGAACATAATGGAGTTCCTTTTCTTTTCTTTTTTGTAGGTATCAATCCACTTCCCTTATACCTCAAAATCCCAACTTTGGAACGGACTTCTTTAAATCTTGCTACAAATCCTCTTTAGGCATGCCATAAACAAAGAATTTATTCGGACACCAGCAGTTCACATACCATAAGAACAACCAGCAAAACTGTAAAACAAACAGCGCAAGAAGAAATCAAAAGAAAGACCGAAAACGGAAAAGGAAAAAGATCGAATCACTTCTTATTATGCCCAAGAAAATATCCCAAGAAGGTCGTGGATCGGGAGACGAAACCCTAGCAGAGTACTAGATGAAAGGCGAGACGACTTTACCTGCTATCCCTCGCCGATCGATGGAGAGACCAAGAGGAAGAAATCTCGCGATCGCTCGCCGAAATGGAGGGTTTTGCTACTTCCCTCACCTCTCCGCCAAAAGGAGGTATTTTATCTATGATTTTTTGATCCGTCGTAATGGTTAAGCGAAAGATGGAAGTTTCGCTGAAGCTTCTTGGGGCGTGAACTCGCCGTCAGAGAGATTGCAGAACGGACAGATGGGAAAGTCCAACGGGACCTGAAAACTGATGCCTGAGGCGGGGCCCACACACTCACAGCTGCAACGTCGCCGTCCACCGCCGTCAACGCCCGGTCGAAAGAGGAGAGCCGCAGGGCTGATGGATCCCGGATATGCTATCCCGGATATGTTATCTCGGCGGACTTGCAACGATCGACTTGTGCCACGGCAGCATGAACTGGGATATTAAGTTTAGCACGGTGGAGTCAATCATTTGGTGCTTGACTTTATAAAGCTATTCGCCTAACATACGTAGCGTCGGACAACTTGCGATGCCTTCCGGTCATAATAATCATTCTTTTAACATATATCATAATATTTATTTTTTTAACTGCTGTTTTAAGATACTGCTCATGTTAATTGCAGTCAATGATGATAATTCTGATGGCATTACCACTTGTATCAAGGAGCTATCCTAAAATCTTTATTAGTTTCATAATAAATTACTAGGTCCCTTGAAAACAGCTGCAAGGGCCTTGGATTATAGCCATTATAAAATTATAAATGATTGGGTTGTCGGTGAGAATTGAAATTATGGCTTATTTGGTTCGGACAGGGGAAGAAAAAAAGTAGTCAACGGAAAATTACAAAAATGCTCCATATTTAGTTAAAGTTTTCATAGGAGATAGAGATGAAAAAATAACTTTTTAATAAAAATAATTTTTTTATATTTTATGAAAAAGAAAGATTCATACAAGATATAAGAAAGTTCAACTTTCATCAACTTCGATTTTTTCCAAATGTGTCATTAAATTTTTAGATAGAACGAGGAAAGATTTATCTTTTTATTAAAAGTGTAATACATATTTTACACAACTTTCTCAAAAAAGTAGATACTCAACCAAATATAAACCACTCTAGAATATACCATTATTCATAATTAATTAAATATTAAAAAATTATTTTTTTAGCATCATATATTGCATTGCAGAAAAAAATATTTTAGTAATAAAAAATTCTTCTCCTGAACCAAACAAATTCTTAATTATAATACCTTGCAGAGATGGCAAATGGAAAGAGAACAGAGACTTGATCATTTCTGTAACATGGAAGCTATGTTGGCTTTTGGCATATTGAATAGCACTAATGAAACTTGTGAGGAATATTAGACCGAACTTTTATGTTGGGTCTGTAATTTTAAGATTAATTATCATTGTAATTATAAAAGTGTGATGTTTAAATCATTGTCGTAAAAGAAATTGAAAGCACACCATGACTAATTCTACCTTTAGTTTTAAGATGATGTTAGAATTGAGATTATTATTATTATTATTGTTATTTGATTTAAAGTGAGGCAAAAAGAAGCCATCCGATTTTTATTAAAGAGCTAAAAAGAGTTTATGTCAGGATGATATATGAGAGATTTACAAGGATATGGAAGAAAAAAAAACTAGTAGAATCGAGATTATCACTGATAGTTAAGATCATCAATTATAACATATGAACATAGCATTACGTTCTGCTTCAAAAGCACTAACTTCTTGTCCTTTTGTTTTTATATATATATATATTTTCAGGTTAAGGTGGGAGCCTCGTGAGCCTCCGGAACGTGGAAAACAGCACGGGATTGGAAACAGCAACCATACATATCTAATAACAAGAAGAGCCAAAGGAGGGTGGAGTACCGGCATGGGAATGGAAATCAATATCAGCATGAGATCCAGCCCAGCCAATTAGTTTTGAGAGCATCCATGATAAAACCTATGACTAAAGTTAGATATGATGATAGTAATATTTCTCACTTGTAATGTTTTTCAGAAGATAGTCTTGTGAAATTCATAAACTTGAAGGAATTCATGTAATCACAAGAGAGCATAGGAATAAGGATGCAAAAATATGTGTTTATTTTATACTAGCAAAGGAAATAGTTAGATTAAAAATGTTAACCCTTGTTGTTGTAACAAGATAAATGCATAAGTTGCTTCGAAGAAAATACATCCTAACACATCCACTGAATAAGAATATGGAGATGTACAAAAAAGTATTCGGCAAAAAAAAAATAATAATAATAAAAAAGAAAACCATTTTCATGATGAGATAGCGCGCATAATAGCTAAAAATATGTGAAAAGTACGCCATCTCCACCACACACCCATCTCACTTTGTGGTACCCAATAATCAACACAAGAGGCTAACTAGTTTATCATAATAAAGTAAGCAATTTTAAAATAAAAAACCCAACACATCTGAAGTTATCCGATCAGGAGTCCATCAAGGAGAGGAATCTAGCAACCTAGCGAATGCTAAACACATTCATGGTGCATTCACTTCCTAATTAGGTTGCATGGACATGATGCCACTACTAGATAGCTCGTCATCCTTCGATCCAATTCACAGTAGCATTTACACCTTACTAAGACTAATAGCCTCCTGAATTTGGTTAACCTAGTCTTATGACTTAGCAAGGAAGAAGTTGCAATATAGGTAAAAGAAAAGGGAGCTTCAAAGATGACGGAGTGGTAACCAAACTAGTTTGACTTGCAACTTTTTTGGAGAGGTGTAAAAGCTTGATCATCCAATAAACTAGGAATCGTATAGATTGTTTGAGGATCACATACAATGGTCCTTATGCCCTTAGCAATTAACTTTGTTTCATCTGATAAGATGGAGTGTTGAGGTAGTTGGTCACGGTGAAAGTAAGGCCTCGCAAATACCCGAGTAGAAATGTTCTTAAAAAAGGTTGAGAATTTCTAAAATAGGGACTATAAATGTATCCAGCCTCAAGAAATACAAGAAAACCCACGAGTAAAGAGAAGTTCTAGAATTACTAGGATCATTGAGTAATATGCTGGTTGTGCTAAAGATACTTTAGTTATTAATGATCAAGGAGTATCGATGATCTTAAAGTACCAAGAGAAGAAGAAAAAGCGAGGCATATAACAAGATGCCGTTTGTTCGATGCAAAGCTATAAAGAGAGACATACCAAGATGGAGCCTCAAATTTTCTGAAAAGCCACCATGGTATGATATTCCTCAGGGCTGATATCATAGAATACCAAGGCACCGCACTTTTATGTGCCAACTGCAAAGAGAACTTCGGGCCTGGGTCGAAGACACTTGCTAATAATGAAAGGCATGGGGAGCATGAAAAAGGAACACTAAATGAAGCGCATAACCTTTGATGTGTGTTGAGCCTGCAGGATTGGGGCAAGCATTAAAGTGACAAAGACATTTGTTAAAAAAGTGTGGCACAAATATGTGCAACAATAAGTATGTAAGTGATTGGAAGGATGACATCCATGCACTAATATATTGCAAAGCATGTACATGAGTGGTTAGATATATTGAGATTTCTTCATGAAAGCAAATATAATGTGGATCATGTTCTGTAGTCCACATGGCATGCATGGCTATTGATTTTTTTCCCCCTTGTACTTAGCAAGTGATGAGGGAAAAAAGTGGATCACCCAACGCATATGGTGAAAATATCTAAATTCGACAGTAAACCTAGCCTCGTCGAACGTGATTTCGGTAAGCATGATCTCGGCGGACATGGTCTTGGCAAGCGTGATCTCGGTAAGCATGGTCTCGATAGGCGTGATCTCGGTAAGCATGGTCTCGGCGGATATGGTTTTCGGCAAACATGATCTCAATAAGCATAGTCTCGGCGGGCATGGTCTCAATGAGCATGGTCCTGGCTAAGCAAAGCTTGATTGACCTCAAGGCCAAGAAAGATATAGTCAAAAATTGAGACCAACCCCAACTCCACCAAAAGTCAAGTTGGTCTCTAAATCGAAGCATCTGCATAAAGAAGGGGTCACCAAATCCTCCATGTTCAGGATCAAATCTCACAGTCTCTGCCACAACAGCTGTCAAACCTGAATCCTTGCAATCTCAACTGATTGCCAGCTAGCCTGAAATTTCGTATCATCTAAAGTAATCTATTTAACCCAAGATTTGCGCAATCACAGCCGATGGCGAATAACAGCCACACCCCCTTCTATAAAAAGGAGAAAACTTCGAGGAGAGAGAGACTTCTCCTCCTCGACAAAAAGATTTCTTTATTAAAATATTTACAAATCCTCTCTAATTTAAGCATCGAAGGGCCTTCTCCGGATCTCTCGGCCTAGGCTTCTTGCAGGTCTGCCGAAGACAGTCGTCCGCCACCGCCTACAGCAAAAGCTCCTCCTCCTGGTTCGCGATCACCCCCAAATCCGATTTCCAACAATAACAACAAGTGCTGCAAATCTTAATGAAGTGCTCGGAATGCAGTTTTAATATTTATTTTTATTTTTTATGCTAGCTAAATATAAAATTTTGTATAAATATTATCCTAAAATTAATATTTACATATATATATATATTATAAAATTCTTATTTTGTTATTTTATTTTTTATTTTTATTTTTGTATATATACTGGCACGGTTAAAAAAATTAACAATTTTAAATTAAATAATTAAATATTTTTAATGAGTAGATGTAAAAAAAATATTTATAAAACAATCGTAAGAAAAAAAAGTAATTACAAAATTTTATTTTATTTTTAATTAAAATAAATATGATTTTTATTAAAAAAGAAGTGATATAGTAGGAGTATATGTGTAAAAATAATATTTTATAAAAAATATAAATAAATATAAATTTTAAGAAGGTATTCATAAAAATTTAAATTTTTAAAAAGATATTTAGTCAAAAAAAAACTTTTTATTTTTTTTAAAATTTAATTTCGAGTCCTCGAACATCCAGCTAAGAAGTCTATATCGGTCGTTAAAATCCCAGAAGAGGATACGGAATCCCTCCTTAAGCTTCGCCGGCCGCACCGAGAGCGAGCGGTTCCACGCTCGCCCTACTGCCCCGTGCCAGCCCCGCAACGGCTCTTCGCTCGCCGCCTTCCGTCTCCCACGCTTACCTCCCCCACTGCCCCTTCGTCCCCTCCCTCCTCTCTCTCCCTTTCTCAAAGTACCCTCTCTTCCCGAGCCTGATTTCGTCCAAGGCAACGACGCCTGGAGAGGGGATATAGCCCCCCTTTCCACTTAGGGTTTACGTTGCCCTTATACCCTCCTCGATTCCCACCGCCTCAGAATCTTCCTTCTCTCTCGTTCCCCTCTCAGAGACGCAGGATTACCCGAGCTTTTCTCCGCTACCGCTTCTTTCTCCAATTCCGATTCCTGGGAGGATCTTTACGGTGTAGTTCGTGCTTTGCCTTTCTTCGTTTTGCAAGTGATACTGAAATCATAAGGTCCCTTTGTCCGATTCGAATCAATGAGGTTTTAATCGCTGGAAAGATAAAAGGTTTTTTAGTCCCAGGGTTCTGGTTTTGTTTAAGGTCTCTTCCTTTTTGCGAAAAGATCTTTTGTTGACGCTCTTTATACTTCAGTTACAGTTTGGAATTTGGACGATCCGTGGAGATTTCACCGTGGTCCGAGTAGGGATCATGACGAAAATCCCATGTCTGATTTAGCTTCTGAAGACGTTCGATTCGGAGACGCTCAAAACAGAATCTTTTCTAGTTCTACTAGATCATTTGCCGATAAGATTTGACCTTTGTGAACGGATTTTCTTTATCTTCTTTTATTTATCAAGTGTACTAGCCTGGCATTGTAGGCCAGTATAAAGCTACTTAGATGGTATGCATCACCAGCTTAAGGAATTTCGTCGTTCGGGCAACAAATCTAAGGGGTTTCTCTACCAGTAGGCAGGGGCATCTGAAGGTTTGGGGGAGCAATCTGGATGCGAAACTAGAGGTGAATTATCCTAAAAGACACCGCATGTTCAGGGCAATCACAAAGATGGTGGTGGATTCGAGTGCGACGCCAGAACCACCTCGTGCCATTATCAATGTGCTGCCCAAAAAGGATCGCGAGGATGATGGCAGTTATTTCAGCGGTGGATGGAAAAGGTAGAATCTGCAATTTGTTGGTTCTTGTTGTTTTTTAGCAATCAATTCTGAATCTGGCTTACTGCATGTTCTGACACTTGTTTATGCTTCTCTACCGTTAGTTTATTCATAGGAAATCTGTTAAATTTACTTCACTATGTTATGTCAGAAAGAATGGCATGCAGGTCTGCTTCGATCTCGGCCAACGTTATGTTATCAGACCTGCTTGATGCTCTTCTACTTTCATTTGGTACCAGAAGTTTGCTATCCATTTGGTACCAGAAGTTTGCTATCCATTTGGTACCAGAAGTTTGATCTATTGTTGATTAAATTTAGTATATCATTTTTCTAATTGCCTCAAAGATCCGACTTAAATTGCTGGGATATGGCTATTTAATCTTCTTTATAATTTCTGGCAGATGGAAAATCATTAAAATCATTATCGATGCTTTTACATTAATACATTTGAAATGCCATAATTAATTTATGGCTTTATGGATTCCTTGGCTGACTAACAGTGCGGATGGAAAATTGAGTTATGGATATTCAAGCTTTAGAGGGAGGAGAGCAACCATGGAGGACTTCTATGATGTAAAAATATCCAAGATCGATGGACAAACAGTTAGTCTTTTCGGGATATTTGATGGTCTGATTTCAACCAATCTCTTATTTAAACTTGTTCAATGCATTCATTTCATTTCATGTTGACAACTTGGCAACACAGGTCATGGCGGTTCACGTGCTGCTGAATATTTAAAGGAGCACTTATTTGAAAATCTGATGATGCATCCACAGTTCATGACAGACACAAAATTGGCTATTAGTACGTTTAGTTTTGTTAATATAGTTGTTTGGTAAGTCTTTTATGGTTTTATTTCTTGATAGTTAATTGTTTATTTAACTTTTCTATCTGTTTGTTATATGTCTTTGACAAACTTCAGGTGAAACATATCAACAAACTGATTCAGACTTTCTGGATGCTGAAAGGCATACCTATAGAGATGATGGTTCTACAGCTTCAACAGCAGTTTTGGTTGGCAACCACTTATATGTAGCAAATGTTGGAGATTCACGTGCTGTAATATCAAAGGCAGGCAAAGGTACTTGCCGATCTAAATCTTGTGCCTCCCCACTCGCCTCCCTCTCTGAATATGCATTTTTTTTTACATTTAGGAGATGTTAAATAGTTATTTCATTTCATCTGTTGCACTGATAGGTTCTTGCGTTCATATCCATATGGGCTGGCTTGCTTTCTTGGCATTATATTTATGTTGCTGAATGGCTCGTTGATTGAGTTGCATAATAGTCAACCGCCAGTTGTATCATCTGTCATGTAAAAGACGTCTGCTTCAAGTGGTATTTGTATTGTTGTAGCCGTATGCAAAAAATTCCATGCATCATTGATCACTCGGTTATCAATAGTGGCATATCTGTGATGATGTATTGTATAATTATTAAATGTTAACAGACACTCCTATAAGACTCGTTGTGGAACAAACATTCTTTATTTTGTGTTTACAGGAGAAAAGCTTCATTTTCTATTCACCATAATTGTTTTCCTTTTTTTTTGGTGGGGTTTTTTTTTAGGGGGGGGGGGGGGGGGGTAATGAAAATAAGTTTGTAGTTTAATAAGAATTGTAAACAAAACGAAAAAAAGTTTTGTTGTTGATGGAAGCACTTTAAGCAAGATAAAGTAGGGAAAAGGTATCTTAGTTTACATTCTAATCCTACTTCTCAAATTTCAAGACTTTCAGAACTGTATGTTCTTCTGTGCTTTGATGGGTTGTAGTCCTGCAAGCCTATGGATGTACAGGTACTGTACTATAATTGTTATCTGTATTCTTGAGCATTCATTCTGCATCAATTTTCTCTTTCTGATCTATATGTTTGTAACTTTTTGGATCTTCTCACAGTTTTTGTTAGTCTTCCACTGCCATGAATAGTAATATTATTTCTCTTCCTGGCAGCAATCCCTCTTTCTGATGATCACAAGCCAAACAGAAGTGATGAGCGCAAGAGAATTGAGGATGCTGGAGGAGTTGTTTTGTGGGCTGGTAAGTCTCCTTTTGTTCCAGAAGATGCATATACTTTCCCATAATTCTGGTAGATTGGAATCTGCAGATTGGAGAAGGATCCATACTGCTGTGTTACATATATATTCAAAACCACATTGGAAAAAAATATTTATAAGAACATGCCAAAGAAGCTAGCAAACAAGAGGCTTGGATTAATTTTTCCCCTCTTCTTGTGAGGCTGTTTTGTTTGGTATAGTGACCTTCCAGTTGCATATGCGTGGATTGCTGGGTAATCAGGGAGAATCCATGTTCCATGTGCTGAAAATCTCACAGATAGTGAGACATAAAGCAAGGTTGAAAAGTTAGCTCATATTGGAAATTTGAAAAAGTGAATAAGATCTTTTATGTCCGAAGCATTGGGTAGTTTATATGAATGGTTATAGCTCATTACCCCTGTAACAACAGTCTCTAGGATGCCACATTAAAGGACCAGTTTATATTGAATGCTGGGCATTTTGATCTTGCAGGTACTTGGAGGGTTGGAGGCATCTTGGCAATGTCGCGTGCATTTGGCAACCGCCTATTGAAACAATTTGTAGTGGCAGAGCCTGAGATTCAGGTGCCTTACTTTAATAACAAACTCTGCATCAAATTTTGGAGCTGTAGGGTAGTCCACATGGATGTTAATGAACTTATGCAGTATTCTATCCTGTCATTTTCTCTACTTTTGTATATGCTAAGTTCCAATTAAGAAGCACTTATATAGTTCATCAATGTTGTATCTATTTCAACTTTCAAGTTGCAATTCAATTTACACATATCATAATGTTCAGGTCGTAGCATAAACAACTGTATTATCCTGAATCATCCAGCAAGGGATGTACCATACCGTACCGGTTCAAAACCAGTACAAAACTCATATTCAGGTCGGTACGGGCCCCATACCGATCTATACTGACCTATACCGAGGCGTACCGAGGTGCTCGCCAATATGTACTGAGACATACTGAGATAAAAATGAGAAAATAGCTCAAGAGCTGTTTTGGTATAGGGTGCGTACCATACTGTACTGACTCATAATATACTGGTATGGTACCCAGTCCTGAGATTGCGGACCTTAGGTCATAACACACTATAATGTTGTAATAGGCCATAAGTAGGAAGAAATATACATGCTAGTTCTTGGTATTCAGATGTTTCTTGGTTTGCATATGCACAAACAGAGAGAGAGATACACATAGATATACAAACATGCACACAGATACATAAATATACATGTAGACATACACATACATATAGGCACACATACCTACAGACATACAGACACACATGTACACATACATACATATATACATACACATCTATGAGATCAATGGGGTTGTTGGTTCTAGCTTAAAATTAACTCAATCTTATGTTCAACCGGATTATCATTTCTGGGTATGCACATTCCAGACATATCTGAGGGAAGTTTGTTATCTTTGAGCTATAGGGCATGTATTTACCAGGCCTTACTCTCAGTTGATGTAGTGCCAAAAGGAAACAAGTTATCTGATTTGAAATGCAGATTGACATTGGAGACTATTGAAGCTGACTATGGAGAAGCCTGGTTTATGAGTTACATGAAGATCATGAGCTATATTAATTTTATTTGATTCATGACTAGTTAATAGTTTCATATCTGTATATCCATTAAAATGTCCTGTCCTCCTAATCCTTAATTTGTTTTGCTATGATTTTTGACCTTTGTAAGGCAGCTGTGACTTAAGTAATTATCAAAACAGAATAGAACTCAACTCCAGTTAGAGATGCAAGTGTTACATAAGGCTGCTCTTGATTAGATCAGCAGGTTACATGACTGCAAGTGTTTAATGTTAAAAGTTCTTCAAGATCAGATTCGTTGTGATTTCTTAGCTTTCTAGTAGCATCGTTGATTGAGAAATACTCTAAATCACTATCTTACCTTTAACACTCTATTTATGAGCTTTGGACTCATAGATGTCTCTTCTTAACATGTTGTCTTTGGTATTTTTATTAATTACATTTCTGAGATTGTGTCTGCACTCAGCAGGGAGGACCATTGGTATGGTGAGCACTGAAAACAACTACAAGTTTAGCAAAATCACCTAAAAGATTCGACTGAACCTCTTCAAACATGCTGCCTCTTAATATAAGTTTAGACATCCTTCAGCCTTTAAAAGTCTGAAAGTCGGTTTCTGCTGCCAATTTAAAGTGCAATAGAAGGAGAAGATGGATAGAGAATGTTAACTACACATTAATTGTTTATTGTAAATAATGATATTGGATTTTGGCATGGGATGCATCTATACATCAAGGAGTCTCTGTAGATAGCTTATCGTCCTAGATCATCACCATTGAATTTCTGTATCCCATCCCACCTTATTTTTGAGATTGGATGGTAAAGTAAAATCCAAATCAAGGAATATTACACAATTTGAATCACAGTTTATGTTAAATCTCGCCCTTTGCTACCCGTCAACAAATGCACACTATCTTCGTGTCTTCAGGTGCTGCTCAGGTTTGGGAGTGATGGGTTTGCTGCTAGACAGTTTGACTTCAGCAGTGATAGACTGGTCGACATACACCTATCTTGTTGGTGAATGCAAATCTTGCAATATGTCATTTTGGAGTCTGGAAGACCCTAGAAATGTAGAATACTGTTCTAGGTACAGTTTCTAAATATCAATGTGCTGGTAGTCGTACATAAGTCAACAGGTTTTCATCCCACGAAAGAGAATTGCGTTTTTATGTAGACTTAGTAAAAAACATCTCGTGCCTGTCTTATTCCTCAT
Organism: Phoenix dactylifera; assembly: GCF_051530095.1. NCBI lineage: Eukaryota > Viridiplantae > Streptophyta > Magnoliopsida > Arecales > Arecaceae > Phoenix > Phoenix dactylifera. The sequence goes on along the minus strand of NC_143201.1, from coordinate 26,211,139 downwards.
ACATTTCAAGTCATATTTACAAATAGAATCGAGTTAGATATCTTGCATCTCAGTTGTAAATATTTCTGTCCTGATTTTGATGCATCAAAAGTTCTACCTTCAGAACAACTTAATAAAGTTCTTCGTGATGTTGTTTTATTGTATAATCATATGTGAAGAACGATTAATCTCTGCCTACAGTATGCACTTGTTATGGCTATTGCAATATGCTTTAGACGACTGGTTTCATTTCAAGCTTCTTTTGCAGGAGCAAGAGGTCCATGAAGAGTTGGAATTGCTGGTTCTTGCAAGTGATGGATTGTGGGATGTAGTGCCAAATGAGGTTAGTTTTCTTTTGCTCCAAATCTGTTGTACTATAATATATGATATATCATATTTTTTGATATTGTTTTTCATGGGTTTTGGTATGTGATACTATCTGAGATATGATGATAGAAGTGCATTGTGCAAAGGATGTGCCTGGTTGATAATTGAATCATCCATCTTAACAATTAACATTAGTGGTGTTTCATCACTGACAGCTGCACGCTCCAAACTTGCAAATAATTAAAGGATTTACCTCATTGAGATAAATAGACATATTTTAATGTTAGACGTACAGGTATCTCATGCTTTTGACCTAAAGATACATATATGGCAGCACAATTTGTGAGTAATCTCCTGTCTTTGAATTGGACAGTTCAAATTTACCACTGAAGGTGTATCTTGCACTCTGGTGTTTCCAAATCTGTAAGGTCCAAATCTATAGTTCACTATGGATGTTCTCTGTTGCTAAATCATGTCTGAGATCCTACCTGCTACCTGATCACTGAGTTGGGCTGCTTCACTCCTTATGAGAGTTTGAAGTTGAAAGTTATCCTCTGAGTCTCTGACCTTAATATCTTTTATTGTCATCATTGAGGCTACACTATCACATTTCGCATTACTATCTTTTCAAGAGCAAATTCTCTCTCGGTATAATATAATCCAGGTAATATAAATATGTTTCGATTAGTCATATGACTTTGATCAAGTAGTTCAGTTTTCATGAAGGTTACGCCTGTCCTGTTCATACTTTAAGACTTTAGACATGATAGCCATGGTATGCACTTTGAGAAGTGTTTCATTTAAGTGGCTGATCTTTTTTTTTTCCTCAATATGTCCGACAAGGATGCTGTTTCCCTTGCAAGAATGGAAGAAGAACCAGAGGCAGCTGCTCGAAAGTTGACAGAGGCAGCCTTCTCTCGTGGCAGTGCAGACAACATCACATGTATTGTGGTGAGATTTCACCATGACAAAAGCGATGCAGATTCTTCTCTCACCGCTGGTGACAAAAATTAACTAACTTCAATGTTTCGATCACTTTTTGGACCTATAGGCAGATGGCTGCAGTCTTTTTCCTTGGCAGATGCAGGTTATATGTCCGCTGTTATTTTTGTAGGTTAGATAATAAATTTCTGTGTGGAAACCTGTCAATAAAATTCCCTCGTCAGCCCAATAACTGACTGTGCTTTCCTCGATTTAATTTAAAATTCACAGCAGCTCGTAACTTTGGTAGTGTTGCAATACAAAGACTTACGTGCTTGTATCGGACTCTGATGACGACATGATGTGTTGAGCTAACAGATATCCTCCTTGGACTACAATCACTGAAAGACCAAAATGTCTTATATGTTTGATGAATGTGCATCAAGATATTCATGTCTACTTTCTTTAAAAATGAATTTCTCCTGGATCCCATTTGATCAGTATATCTGCCAGGTCGCTGCCATACTTCCTAGATACCCGATGGAGTACTGTGCTGCATCTGCTCATCTTGGTTTGAGAACATGTAACCGGATATAGGAATCGTAATTTTGTCTCATGTTGTTGTACAATGTTCTGCTTGTTTCTTTAGTCCTTATGAGCTCTAAGTTAATGAATTTAGGGCATGTTTGGTCAGAGAAAATTCGGCACGATTTTTATGTTAGCCATTGAGTGAAAAGAAGTTTTATTTTCATTCTGATTTTAAAAAAAAAATAAAATTACTTTAATCCTTCAAAATTTAATCCAACTCAATTTTAATATTTAAATTTTATTTGATTCCGATTCTATGCACAACCTAACCTAAATGCATTGAGAAATATGATTATTTTAATTTATATTTTAATCAGATTTCGGTCGTATACCAAACATAATCTCATCTTGGCAATCTGAAGAAGCTGGGGAAGTGTCGTCCCATCCAATGGGGCTCCTTGTTTTAATCACGGTTGCGAGGTGACCGAGCGTATATGTTTCTGTCACGTTGGGGAAAGCCATCTTCCAGGAACTGATGAAGTGATGACGGTCTGGTGCTTCCTAGTTGGGTTCCCTGGCCTTCCACGGCCGGGACGCTCCCTCCTCTCTTCCTCTCTTTCTCCTCTCTCTCTCTCTCGCACGGAGCGTAGAGAAGCCCCGGTGGTGGGTGTATTGCAGCTTGGTGCCGAGAGCTACAGGCTATAGCCTAGCCATGGAGCAGGCGGAGCCCGACGATGAAAGCTAGAGCGAGCGGCGGGTCCCTCGCGAGGATGAAACAGAGCTCGAAGGAGCGGAGGCGAGCGGTTTACGGCACGACGGAGGAGGTGTTAAGGCGGTGGCGAGAAGCAGAGGCGGCGCGGTTGGAGGAGACGGGCAAATTAACAAGGGGAGGTGGCGGCGGCTGAGCAGGAGCAGCTGTGCAGCGTGCGGCTAGCTGGATTTTTCTTTTTCAAAGTTCTTTTTGAATTTTAAATTTTGGACAAGCGAGGCTCGAGCGTTCCCGGGTTGTATCTTTCGCGAAAAAAGGTGGTAGCTCAGTTGGAACGGGGCGTTTGCTTCCAACCAAATAGTTTCAGGTTTAAAACGCATAAGCGTCGATTAAATTTGGAGACCGAATGTCCCATGCTTGGACATAGGGTTTAGAAGCGCTACTGATCGGTTGGTACCAAGGTGGCGCCGGGATGACGTACTTACCTGTGAGAAGATTGCCACGTAGGTGGAGCCGCTCGCGAGATGGAGAGGATATGAGAAATATAAGTATGCCTTTGCCTCCGAGGAGGTACGGGGTGCTTTCTATCTATATCGGACATGTCCCGGTGGGAGAGGTGCCCAGTATAGGGTTGTTACGCGGGAAGGTCCTCCCCCCCTCAGTCTTCACCCTTTCGTTTCAGCAAAAAAAAAAAAATCCAGCCACCAACCGTTGGACTGCACCTTACACAAATCTCAAAGGCACCCCAATTTTTTTTTAAGATCTCAAAGTGGCTATTGTGTCCTCTAATGATTGACGTTGTGGCTGCTTCCTTTAAGAACCAATCCCTTTCTTTAAATACTCCTTCTTCCGGTGTTGCCGAAGATGGTTTTAGGGAAGAGAGAAATTTGCTTTCCGGCTTCCAGTACTCGCCCAAGGCGGGTTCCATTAGTTTAGCTAGTGAGGTAAGTCAGTACAGCCAGTCCAGTGAGAGCACCGTAGATCAAACCTTCAGTGTGTGTGTGTCTATATATATATATATATATATATATATATATATATATATGATCCATCTTATTTGGCACAGTCAACTGTTGGATTACATTTTACACAGATCTCAAAGCATCTCGATATTTTATAGAACTTATGGCTATCGCGCCGTCTAATGGTTAGTGTTACAAAAGGAGGTGAATCATTTTACCACGTGGAAGATACAACCCGAACCTGTCTTGAGCCTGAGCGGGTGGCCCACGGCTGTGGAATTTGCATTAGAGTTGTGCCTTGAGCCTGAGCGGGTGGCCCACGGCTGTGGAATTTGCATTAGAGTTGTGCTGCTGGGCTCTAGTATTTCTTTTCCTTCTTTTTTTTTCCTAAAATAGAAGGGAATTCAACCATAGTGTTGATACGAGTTGTGGTTCTTGTTGGAATGACCGTGACCGTTCCCCCTTTTATGAAGAACTTGTCCCCATTTGTACTTGTTGCAGAGTTTTTTTTGGCCCATGCAACAACATAGCCCCAAACGAACCGAGCAGAAAAAGAGACTGTGCCCCTCATGAGGTATTGTCCGCTTTGGACGCTCCGGCCCGCGCGTCCAGCGCTACGGAGGGAGATATTTCCGGCCTGCGCATCCAGCGCTGGCGGGGGATGCTCGTACGGTTTTGTCCCACAAAAGGGTCCTCGTAAGAAAAGGTTTTCAACTTTCCCATTATAAGGCACATACCTTTTCACTGAACGGTCGATATGGGACTAAATTCGGACCCTCCCACAACACAGCCCCCCCAGCGGGAAGGTCCTGTGCCGGTTTTATCCGAGCAGCCCCCCGGGCCTGAGAGGGGGGTGGGGGAGCATACCCCTACCTGGCGCGCCATCTGTTGCGGAGTTTTTTGGGCCCACGCGACAGCATAGTCCCAATTGAGCCGAGCAGAGAAAGAGACTGCGTCTCTCACAAGGTATTGTCCGCTTTGGGCGCTCCGGCCCGTGCGTCCAGCGCCACGGAGGGAGACATTTCCGGCCCGCGCGTCCAGCGCTGACGGAGGATGCCCGCACGGTTTTGTCCCACAAAAGGGCCCTCATGAGGAAAGATTTTCAACCTCCCCATTATAAGGCACAGACCTTTCCGCTGAACGATCGTCATGGGACTAAATTCAGGCCCTCCCACAACAGTACTCATTTCATCTCTAATGAAATGTCCGATAGTTTCTTCCACTGTTTTGCTCAAATAGATGGTGGTCTTCCAGTATTTGCTGCATTCTTCAAGAGGAATTCAGCTACAGTGCTGCTACTGATTTTATCCAATATGGTTATTTGATACGGCCATTCCCATTTTATGAAAAACATAGGATGCGGTTGCAACAGCCGCTGCTGGTTGCTGGTCATCACCCGGATTAGTTGTTTGATCAATGAGCTGAAAGAATATTTAACTATAGCTTACATTCCATAGCTCTTTATGAGGATCTATATAAATATGTGTTTAGTCTTACATCGATTGTTCATCGAAAAAATTTTGAATATTTATACAGACCTAACGAATCCAAAAAAATATCTTTCATCTAGCACCTTCTTTTTTTTTTTTTTTTTTGATAAGGTCTTAGGTTGTGACACTTCTAAAGCTTTCCAACCATGTGAAGATACTAAAAGGATGCAGCAGTGAACAACCATAGTGGTAGAACGGGATCATAATGGACCAATATTTCCAAACAAACTAGGACAGGGCCAGATCGGAACTGTACGACTTCTGCCAAAATGCCAACTCATTAACATGCCTATATAGAGACACAGATTATATATATATACACACACACACATGTGTGTGTATGTGTACATATTGATCATGACACAGGCAAGAACTCAATTATTAATTGTTACTCAAGGCCCTAATGCCACTAACCTATTATTTCAGAGGTGGTTATTTGATTGTTCCAACAATAGTGAAGCAATTGATTCTTTGATCTTCTCTCTACTGTTGTTCAGAAGCTCCACTGCAAAATTTGATAACATTATTGGAAGACCAGCAACTGCCTTCCGCCATAAACCAAGACATGATACTACGACCCACCAAGGCACACTGAAAATCGTTCAACTTTAACGTCTCATATATAGATATGGCCAAGCCATCTACTTGTAATCAGTCTATCCTAGAAAGTGAAGTCGGCAAAATGGCAGGGTCAATTCAGTTCCGTATGATTCTCTTCATCTGACTGAGAGCAGGGCTCAGTGATGGCATCGGCAAAGTATTCCTCAACTGAAAAGAAAAGATCAAGCATGGATAGCATCAGTATTCCCTTGAGTTAGGTGCCACTTTCTGAGAACAAGAAATAGCCTCTCAAAGATCTTTGTTTCAGACACCACATCGACACCCCATGAAATTAGAAGATTGGCACAAGACACAGATCCTCAAATTGCATGAAAAAGATGAAATCAAGAAGAAATGATAGGTTGAGCTTACCTATATCTTCTTGTTCTGGAGAGTCAAGCAGGATGTCAGAGTCTGATGGCAGGAACGGTGAGCCAGTGTAGCTTCCCAGAGCCCCAAGATCTACAATGAATCATGGGACTCAGATATTAACAGAAGCGGGGAAAATAGCATGATTTAGAAAACAGCTAGCAAGATAATCATATTTCTTATAAGGTCGGCATTAGGCTCCAAGCATGCAAGCCACTGTTTTTGATATCTGAATTCATCTCAGCTGAACACATAGAGTTGCTCCCAACACCCAAGCTCAAATGCATGCTCACACTAATTCACATTTTAGGCTACTGCGATATACATGTAGTGAAGGCCTGTTGCTAAGGTTTTTAAAATTAAATGTGAATCAGTATATATTAATATGAAAGCAGCAAGTTCACCTCTCAGATTTGTGAAATCTGCAGTTAGATCTGTAAGATTGAAATTCCAAAGTTGTCCTACTGATCTGAGGGAGTCCCTGGAGGATCCAACCTCACCATCTGGTCCTAGCTGCAACATTCCTGTGTTTGCTACGTCAGATGTGAAATTGGTATCGAGTGTAGATGCATCCATGCTCATTCCTGATAACTCAGATGGAGTGAAAGGAAAATGATTTCTCAATGCCACTGATGCAGGACCCGCTGCAGTCTCTGAGACCGACAACATAGCACGACATGGAACAGCAGGAGCTGCTTCAGGTGCACCACTGTCCGTCGCAATGCTTCAACAAAATCCAAAAGAAAAATTTATTGGAAATGTCACCCTATGCAAAAGATATATTGAAATGAAAAGACAACTATGATTAAACTTGAGTACAAATGAAATTAGAAAGATGATTTTAAATTGAAATACCATCTTCTAAAATTATAGGCGCCATCAGAAGAACCTAAGTTTTAGGGAAGAAAATGAGACCCTAATCTCCTATACTAGATGTGAATATAGACTTAAAGGCCTATACCACTATACCAGACAAGCTGATGACTGGGCCAGGATGTTAGATCTAACGTACCTAGCCCATACATTATGAGCTGACTTGACCAGAAGCTAGGCCAAGTATATCAAATTTTTCGGTAGAGCTTTTATTGTAAGGACAGACATATACCACAAATGTCCATAAATTTGTTTACAAGCTAAGCTACATACTTGAAAACAAATAAGTCAAGGGGCGGACCTCCATCTTCTAGCCTTTTAAAAGCTTAAGATGTAATGGCTAATGTCTTTTTGCTCGTTTAGGAAGGGTTTTGATATGAACCCTTGCAACCGAGTTGGAGGTAGGAAAACTGTGATTGCTTCTGTTTTCCTATATAAAGAAAAGAGATTGCACTTCAAATAACAAATAAATATTTAAATAAAAAAAAATCAAGGATAGTAGAAGACTTATGTGTAAAGATTTATTATGGTACTAGATATTAGTAAAAAGACCTAGAGAGATTTTTAATACTAGCCAAACCTCAGAACGTCCCTCCAATCCCAATTCTGAAGAGGTTTACAAACTTTATTGTATCATTATATAAATAAGTCCAGGCTGTAAAACATAATTCTATATTGTCACAAGAAAATGAGACAATGCACTTACCCTTTGCCGGAATTCATATGAATTGGATGAAAACTGCCTGAAGCTGGAACTCCATTAACTACATGACAGCTGGACAGTCCACAACCCATAGGATCAACATGAGGCTGGCCAATAGTTGGCATTGGAGGTTGCCAAAGAACTGGGTACCCCATAGGTAAATTGTTAACTGCACTGCAAACAGGTTGGCATTGAATAAGAATGGTAACAGTGATAGGCTAACATGTTTTTATATTATGATGACTGCTGAAAATAGCCTAGGTAGATGCATAGCCAAGAAATATTCTTGTGTTTTTCAGGAAAACGGGAAACGATAAGCTGGATAGCTTTAATACTTTTGAAATAACATTATTGACTTTTTATCTCATAGGCAAACATTTTCATGAAGTTATAACACACTGACGAAAATGGCATATTGCGATCTTCTCCAAGCTGATAGGAAACTAACCAAGTTGCTACGGTAATAGAAATTAAAATTAGGGTGTGCAACCAAACCGGTCAAACTGCAAAACTGATCTGAACTGCTAATTTTGGTTCCATTTGGGTCGAGTTTTCCAAATTCGGTTTGGTTTCGGTTTAAAATTGGAAACCAAAAAAAAACCAATTCGATTTTCGCTTAAGTTTTAAAAAATCCAATTTAAACCGAACCGACCCATACACACACAGAGAGAGAGAGAGAGAGATGGAGAGAGATAAATGATAGGCTGGTTCATTAATCAGGATCCCAATTCACTTCACTTTTCCCTACATTGTGCCCTAGCCGCCCCAAGGCCCGCATCCCCAAATTCACCATCATGTTCGTGCCTCCCCTCTCCTCCCACTCCGACTCCTACTCGTGCCTCCCCTCTCCTCCCTCTCCGGCTCTGGCTCGTGCTCCCCCTCGAACCCCTCTCCTCCCACTTCGGCTCCACCTATGACCTATTCCAGCTCCACCCACCTGCCACATGAGGTCACTATTCATGTATCATGCCTCCCCTCTCCTCCACTGCAGCTCCACCCGTTTCGGTTCCGCTCGTCCACCGCATGAGGTCGCTCTTCGTGCCCGTCAAGGCCTTGACTCTTCTTGCCTGCTCCATTGAGACCCCTCCTCGCCTGCTCTGTGAGTCACTCTCACTCATATTTACGATTTACAAACCATGTTTACAGAAAGATGTTAGCTGCACCTATTAGTTGGAAAGTGATTTTCTTTGCTATTTTTGACCGAATATGCTGGTAGATTGTGTTATTACTTTATAAAGAACCTTGTTTGCCTATTTAGTGGAGTAATTCTCTATTAGAAGTACAATCAATTCATTTCTGGTACAGTTTTGCTTCAAATTCTCCGAGCCTCCTTTGATAGAGATGGGTTATGTGAGCTTTGGTCTTGTTTGTAATTGAAGTTTGAAAAAGATATGTAATACTCTAGTTCATTTTTTTTTTGTTTCATCCATAACAACCCGATAAACCAAACCAATTTTTTCGGAACAATTTGAACTGGTTTTTTCATGTGGTCGGTTCGGTTTTGGTTTTAGGAAACCGATTCAAGTTGGTTCAGTTTGTAGATTGTCCCCAAACCGACCCGAACCGAACCGTGCACACCCCTAATAAGAATGCATTTGTTGTGGAATATATGCAATCAAGTTGCTATAGTAATATGAATATGAACATGGGTGCGAGCAGGCATATATGAGGTGATTTTCAAAGGGTAAATATGCAATTGTGTATGTAATGATCTAGAACCTAATCCAAAAAGACTAGCCACAATGTATTATTTGATTCCTTAGTCCAATATAAGTCAGATAGCCCGTGTATGACTAGGGAACACTATAGCATGGAACCTTTGAGGCTGATCATATGGTGTCAATCATGATGTTTGTGATTGGACTTGGACCATTAGCTTGGCAAGGATGCCAAGGTTTAAACGGCAGAAGGAGGTGGGATATGTGAGGACATGTGTGGGCATGCATTTAATCCCACATCAATTGTCCATTGTGGAGATCTTGGATACTTATTTACGGTTAAGGAACTACAATACCACCTTCTGAGTAGCCTTTTAGGGTGAGATCCTTGATCGTTGAAAATGGCATTCGAGCAAACCTAGGCCATAGTCCAAGTGTGACTAGAGGACATTGCAACATAGGTCCTTGTAAGGCTGACTACGGGCTAATCATGATGTTTGTGATTGAAATTGACTGAATTTGGACCCTTAGCCACTTAAATGAGTGTAAGGACGATATAGGCGCGTGTTTGGTCCTATATCAATTGTATGCTGGAGAGATCTTGGATACTTATAAAGGGCCAATGGATCCAAAAAATAACACATTTTGGCTAGCCTTTTTGGATAAGGTTTTGAGTTGTTAAAATGGCATCGAAATGAACCTAGCCTATTCCCTATGTGTGACTAGGGAACACTGCAGCATAGGTCCTTTCAAGACTGACCATGGTGATTATGGTGTTTGCAATTGAATTTAATTGGATTTAGACTCAACCTAGTGAGGATGCTTGGATTTAAATAAGAAAAATACGTGACGACTCGTGCTAGTGTGTGTATAATCCCACATCAGTCATACACCGTGGAGATTTTGGGTATTTGTACTGGGCCAAGGAAATCCAAATAAAACTTTCTAGCTAGCCTATTTAGATGAGGTCTTTGGTTGTTACAGTATATAAGCAAAAATCCAAAAAAGAATAAAAAAAGTTGACACTGGCATATGATTGGGCTCTTGATATTATTATGAGAATGTAAAATCATAAAGTTGATGCAAATAAACAGGCAAAATATGCCATACTGATCATGATTACATAATTTGTAATAAAACAATATCTTATAAAGTTCAATATTTTGTGAACAAGAAAATTACAAAAAATGAAAGATATTCAATTCACTTGCTAGCTTGCAAATTTCATAGCAATCTTTGTAATTACTAGATACTATCATGCTCAAAAATATTAAGAGAAATTACCCTGCATAGGGTGAATCCCATTTTGTACTGGAACCAGTGGAACCTTAGGTGACACAGGGTACTTCATCAGATGGTACTGGTGCTCCAATAAATAATTGAACAAGATGATCTGTTTTTTCAGTTTAAGCCTTATATAATAAGCTCTGAAAAACTCAGAGTTTTCTTCTTCCAGTTTCTTCCATACTGAAAAGAAATGGGATATCAGACCAAAACAAGATGCATATTGTACTGCCATGTTGAACGCATCCAAACACCCACAAATAAAATAAAATAAAAAATCCCTTAACTGTTTTGGCAGTCTTCAGACACCCATCTGACATGCATGTCCAACAAGCAGAGGATGGCAATTAATCATAAACACATTATATTATATACACACAGATGCATGCACTTTCAAATGCTTGAAAATTGAGAACTTTAGATAGCATATAGTTGTTCAATCTTGGGTAACATCACAAGAATAAAATTTCCTATGATAAAAGGCATACCTAGTGTTGTAAAACCAGGTTCTATTCTAGCACGATCGGAAAGGGTCCTAACCACTTCCTCTCTGTTCATATACAATTGCAAACAACGCTCTATCAAATTCTGAACCTGCAATAAAGAGATAGAGTAACAAGGCAAGCATGTAAAATAATGAGAGAACGGAAAAGTGAAACTTATAATGGGCCATCTCACAAGTTCAATATCTTCACAAGAAACTTTTCTGTTATCACTGCTTGCAATGGATGCTGAACCTGAGTCCACTCCAGAAGCCTCCATAGTTGGAGGGTTTTGCTGGTTACCTTGGAATTCATATGAAACTTGTGATGCTGGCTGTACTTCTGCCATGCTTTGAGGATCCTGCAGAGATTGCCTTTCATGTATTAAGAGGACAAAAAATGCAGAAAGTAAAAGTAGAAAGATGAAACAACAAAGCCATAACAAATCAAGAATAGTTATCAATTAGAGGTAAAATGTAGCACAGACCATAAAGTACTGTTTGCATATGTGAAGCGAATTCATTGAAGCACAAAATCAGACTTGTTCTCATTGTATAAGATGTATGTTAGAAAGAATAAAAACTGCCAGTCGCTTCAATCACTTTCTGTTGAGATAGCACTGATCAGGCTACTCATGATTCCACTTCTTCTGAGAGTTGGTGAAGCAGTCATACCAGCAAAATCACACCAAAAGGAGATATAGGTGTCTCTAGGAACCTATAAAGTGGTAACTTGAATCATTATTTTACAAAATTGTGGTGAACAAGTTGTATGTGTGCCTTATTATTTTTTCAACATATCAGCTTGTCCATATGTGCATGTGCTATACAATATATACGGTACTTGCCTTCTCAACAATCCATATGTTATATGAATATGGGATCACAGATGTTCCACACACGGTTTAAAATGCCAGTAAATAGCACTCTGGCTCGACATTAGCATGGTACAGCGATACATACCCCAGTTCCATGCATATCAGACTATGCTGGCCCAATACAGAATAGCATAAAGTAACATAGACCGTAAGAGCCCCCTTTGTGTTTTCTTTGACCGTTCATGTTTCCTCTTTTTAACTGTGAAGCTTCCCCATGATATTTTTAAGGTATATCTGAGGAATGGACGTATTCCTGATGCAAAAGCATCTCACATCATTAAGGACTCCAATTGCAATGTCGATCAAACAAATGAATGTTAGAACCTAGACTTTAGCTTTGAAGATCAAAAATGAGAAAGACACAACTATCCATATTAACATCTTAACCAACAGCCTCTCAAAAACACTGCAAAGTTATAATTGTTGCTCTTCAATTAGTATCAATGGATAATATGTAGTTGTACATTACATGGATATATTCTTTTCTTGTTCCAATGGGATTCACAAGAGTAAAGAATAAAGCCTCATAGAAGTCATGGAGCTTCTTCCAAATATTAAGTTAAAGTTCTTGAATTTCTGTTAGTAAACAACATGATGGCAACAACTTCTTGCACAGACTTAGTCCTGGATAGACATATTACAAGTTCTGATGCAAAGGCAGGTATTGAGACTGAAGACTCCACTATAAGCTGATCTTTCTTAATATTAGAAAACTGCAGGGGAGGGAACATATGATTAGATGCAGTTCCAGTATCATATTCTAACATGTTTGATCTTGTCATGATGCATTTGTGGCTCCGTGGCATACTATTATGTGCTTTTTTTATGAAATCTTGAGGGCTAAAACATGAATGCATGCATGGGAGTTGTTTATCAAGGTGATTCAGAAAAAAAAAGGAGCATTTTGCAATTGGACCTGTGGCAATGTAAAGAGAGTAATAGGAAGGAATTGGAATTCTTACACATTTAGATTTTAAATTACAGACAATTTACAATTATACTGTCCAATTATTCTATGCATTGAAATATGGTTTCTTAGCAAATATGGATGCACAACAGAAGTGAGAATTGCTGAACTATATAAGTGCAAGAAACATTCACACAAGCAGTAGATCTCACAACCACCTCACCTGTGAGGCCTTCATTTTATTTCATCACATTAGTTTAGTTGAGATCATCGAATACACCAATATAGATATACTAAGCTATCTGCGATACAGCAGGACATATTTCAGATTATTAAATGCTCCAAATTGATTGTGTCTTTCTCCTGAGAAAGACAGTAAGGGAAAAGAAAGCAGTAGCTGTATGAAAATTAAGTAGGCTGACAGATCGGTGAAATTCGAACCAAAATTTGTTAAAATCAAAATTTATCATTCAACAGAACTGCAAGGATCCATATGGGCATGTGTGTAGTTGCACATCGGCTATGCATTGGATAGATCTTGGTTACTTATACAGAACTAAGAAACCCAAATAACACCTTTCGGTTAGCCTTTTTGGGTAAAGTTCTGAATAGGGGACACTGCAATACAGGCCCATATGGATCGACCACATGTTAATCATAATGTTTGTGATTGGATTTATAGTACTTGTGAATGGATTTAAATAGATTTGGATTCTTAGCCTAGCAAAGACGCCAAGGCTTAAACAAAGAAGTATGTAAGGACCCATGTAGCATGTATTTAGTCGCAAAATTAGCTATGGCCAGGTAGATCTTGGATACTTATACATTAAGAAGTCTAAATAACGCCTTCCGACTAGCCTTTTTGGTGAGGTCCTGGGTTGTCCTCTCACGTATGCAAAATAAATATGAGAAAATTAAAATCATCACATAGAATATATTTAGAGTATCTCAATATAAATCAAGAATGCCAATAGTAATGTAATTGATAACTAACGGTCTTTGGATAAGAGGCCAAAATAGTAATGTAATTGATAACTCAATAGTGAGATGTTTCTTTATTAGGCAGAACATCTAAAGACTATCTAAATTACCGAACCCTTTGATCCATTTCCAATTGACCTGCTCTTTTCCAGCTGGGTCAGTCTTTCATCATTGAGATTTGTGCAATAACCAACAACAGATTTTCCATATATTTATGTATTTTGTTCCTTGAATATTATTATTTTGCAGAAAGCACAGTTCCACTCAACTTATTCTCATTACTTATATAGCTGAAAATATGCATGTACCTACATATAACAAATCTTGTGTATGACCGTGCAAAGAATTTGATTTTGTGGACTCAATAGGAAAAAAAAATACTCTAGATGTGTTGCCAATCAACATGAATGACACATTATAGAAGTTCAAACAGTCTATACCAGGTCATGGCTCGTGATAGAAAATGGTATCAACAAAAATATGCTTGATGGCAAAGAAGGACAAAAACATTCACAGTTATTAAGGTTCAACATATAGAGAGGGTTTACTTCTAGATATTCATGAAGCTAAGAACATTACTAAGACCACTAATGCAATCAACGAATTAGTTCAACATTCATAATCCTCCTTATGGCCGCTTCCCCAATCATTAATTTCCAATGCCCGCATGCTCTATAATTGCAGCAAGCTACATGGGCTGAGATTGATTTCCATTTATCTCATTCACTAGCATAACTGCCAGCATAATTAATACGATAAAAATCAAGGAGAGCAGAACAAATGGGCAGTTCTATGAACAGGAGATAATGATAAACAATCACATAAAGAAAGCAGAAACATCTACCATAGCACATCTCATTCATAAAACATGATGTTGGGAAGGTAAATCGAATGATCTAATTTAGAACATCACTATCCACACTTGACTACTGACATGGTGATATATAAGCAAAATAAAGGGATTATGTGCAGCTCAATGTTTCACTAATCCAAGAAAAAAGAACCCTGTTCACACCCCAGTTAGATTATTGAGAAATCCTAGTTCTATGTACAGATTTCAAATTTTCTCTTCCTCATTCTCTTTATTTGTGAATTGATAAGATGCCTCTCTGCAGAACCCCTGCCAGATGAAAAGAGAGTTGAGTTTTTCTAGTAATATGATACATACTCTGAGAGACATACTGAGGTTTATGATGGAGAAATCTTCATCTTTATGAATTTACAGATCTACAAGCTAAAGGATGTAACACTTGGATAGATGGACAAGGCATCCTATTAAATGAAGTACGCCACTCGACACTGTGTGGTGAATAATTAGTGGGGCCGAAAGCATTTAAAGATCTACACAGACTAACGTACTCCTTTGAAGAAGATTACTACTGCATAAACAGGGATGAAATAGTGGTAATCAATTATTAATCATGATAACAGTGTTACTGGTTGAAGCACTTCAGCAAGCTCCCATCTACATCTCTAACAAGCTACTTAGCTCCAGTGAAAGAAAAAAAAAATCAAATCCCAGTTGTAAACTAGAACTATATTGTTTTCTTTAGTAGACACAATAGATGTTCAAAACCACAAAAGACCATTAAAAGTCGGGAAATTGGAGCAAATAAAAATCAAAATAAAAGCCATTTTTAGCTCAATTACGCGTCCCACTTCTACAAACTTCCATCGGACGTATTCTCTCGTTTATTGTGAGACCCAAATCATCAGGTTCTGAATCCAACCCAACTATCTAACCTTCTCTGAACCAAGAAGAAGAAAAGAACTTGAAATCATCCAAAAGAAGAAGAAAAAAGTCGACTAATCTCAACTTCTTTATACAGGGGCATCTCATCTAGCGGAAAAAACAAAAACAACAAAAAAAAGAAGAAAATCAAATACAAAAGGGAAAGAATAGGGAAAAAACAGGACAAAAATGTCGGTTTAAAACAGTAAGCCATCCCACACTTCATACTGCGCAACTCAATGGCATTCTTGCTCCCGATCATTCTTCCACTAAACGTAGTGATTCATACACCCAAAAGAACCCAGAAAACCAAAGATTTGGAGACTACAACAGAAAAAAGCAAAAAAAAAAAACGATTCCTGAAGATTTTCTCGTATCTAAGCATACCATGGAGTCGAGAGAAAGAACGCGGAAAAGAAGAGGCAAGATTTCCAGGGTTTCTTTAGGCCAAACACCGCCCAGAGTCCTCTCTCTTTCTCGCTCTCTCCAGCTGCGGAGGATGACCGGAAAGAGACGGACGAGAGAGATGGTGGGAAAAGTTGGGAGGAGGAAAAAGTGTGGGAAAAATGCCTTTCCGCCGCAGGGATTTATATATACGCCATAGTTTTCTTTTCTTACACCAAGGTAAGAGGTTAGATTTTGTTTTTTTCCCTAAAGAGGAGGCGTACTTTGGTTTTGCGAACGACGAGGAGATACCGGGAGTGGTATAGAAGCAGTCGTAGAAACTGGAATACGGCGCGGAGCGGGGCGGCTCGGCTCCGCTCCGCTCGGCTCAGGAACAGGAGAAGGTGGCTAGATTTTTGGAAGTCACGGGTTGTGGGTGGTGGACCAAAGGCGAGGGGGAGGAGTGGTCGGTTTCGGCGTCAACGGTTCGACGCGCTGGCTCGGGCCGGACGACCACCTGGGTACCCGGTAGATCTAATTATACTCTTAATTCATTTATCGCTAGATTGGATTGATTTTCTCTTTCTTTTTTTAATCTTGAAGTTGGATCAGTTTGAATTTTGTGAGCTAAATGGTGGGGATCACCCCATATACATGCCAAACTTGATCTGGCGTTTGATAAAATCAATTAATATTGCTGTATACTCTTAGTTCTTTGGAACCAAAGTTACTTAAAAGTTATGTACTCTAGGGTTCAAAGTTTTAAAATGTCAAAAAATAGACAATTTTGATTCTTGATCAATGCCAAGATGAATTTAGATCTTTTTTTATTTTGGCAAGAATTGAAAACTTTTTAGAATGAATCCAGTTGTCAAAATATCAACTGATTTATTGCATTAAGATCTCAATATTGGCAATTTTGATCAATGGCCGATGCTAAGATGAATTAACATCTTGATTTATTTTGACGAGTATGGAAAAATTCTAGAAAGAACCAACATATTTCAAAATATTAACCAATATATTGGATCCAAATTTTGATGCGGTGTCCAAAGTGGATAAACCAAGATTTAATTCAAAAAATAATTGATTCTAGCAAATATATGTCAATATATGATAGTAAAGAATAATAAATTTAAATTAATCAAAAAAATACCTTATTTGAGAGAAACATGGGGGAGATCTACCACGTATTTAGGATGCACCATCCAAGACTTAAACCCAAAATCTCTAGTTATTAAGCATAGTGGTTCGTTTTGATGGCCAAAGGGAATTAAGCAAAAGGGTGTGACTATGGAATAAGCGAAGCACATACTAAAAAATGTGCACGCATCCAATGCTATTTGTTCCAAGTCAGAATAACTCAAATGGTTTGATGATCCCAAACAAATCAAAACTAAATTATAGTGGGTTCTGGGTTTGGGTCGAGTCTTTTGTCACATTCCCTGTAAGTTTTCCTGAACTTATGGATTATATCATATACAATGCTTAACTACCTCTGCGTAGGTCAGGCAAGCCTTTCTCCTTAGCTTTTAATGGATCTTGTGCCCTACCCCTATCTGTCATGTGAGCCCTTCACCGAAAATACCAGGGTCTGAGTAAATTCTAATAGAGTTGAGCAGGACTAAGGCCATGGATATCCTCCTCTTTGGAGAGTGAATAGGGCCAATATCCGATGAGTGAACGAAGTCTATACAGTCTACCTGAATGCTTAAGCATTTGGACTACGAGTTTGTAGTAAACTGCTAGTGGATGCAAGTCCCAGGAATTATGAGACCTACGCATTGGTCCTGACGAGGAATGATCAAAGTATGACAGTATATCCAGACAAGATAGAGCATGGGTCATCAGAAATTTAAGTTTCAGAGCATGGCCACAAAGGGGAGGCTACGTTTTCGTCTTTGTTTGGATCTGGACTCATTAGGTAAAATAATTTGTGGGCCCTCCCAACGAGAAATTTTGTGCATAATTCCGCCTACAAAAAAGCTAGTCGAATTAAACAGCACAGGAGATGGATCTTTTCACATTATTATGCATGATTGGACTTGGCAGTCATGCGATAATGATTCCATGCTGTACTAGTAATCATGGTGGACGATGAGGGAACATGCAATTAATGCACACGTAAAGGACTACAAATGGCTGTTGTGCTCCCAATTATTGTTTTCTAAGTAACTTAATTTAATAGATAGAGTCTATGCTCTTGTCTGTGTACTTTTGTTCATTTCTTAGTGACACAAAAGATGTGTTTATGAAAAGGAAATGTTTAAATGAAAAAGAAGAGGCGCGCACCAGATGTTATTAGGATAAACATGGACGGTTTCGTCCAATCAAACTCCTTGTTAGAGTGGCGGACCTTACACATCACAGATAAGGCCTTGGAAGCCAGCATTGTATGCCAATTAGTGATTTTGTGGTGTATATTTTTTTCTCTCTTTTGATGATTTATTATATGTAAAAGATGAATGTATAAACACACGAACTAATATGAAATATAATCTAATGCTAGTTTGCGATGAATGATCTTTACAATTCATTTCGTTTTTAATAAACAATATGTCACACTCCAGGATCTCATCCAAAAAGATTAGTCTCGGAAGATATTTTTTTATGTTCCTTAGTCATATATAAGTACCTAATATATTCTCGACGAATAACCGATGTGGGACTAAACATACGCCCGCATGGTCCTCACACAATAATTTTCTGTTCTCAGCATATATATCCCCTAAATCACCTCATTCAACTATACTGCAAGCACAGGTTGCATGCTCATGATGTGAAGGATAATGAGGCAGGAGCTTGTCGGTCCCTTAGCCCTAAAAGGTTATTGAAGTCAATCATTTTTCCCTTTTCCCCCTCTTTTGATGCAAAGATTCCATAAATGATTTCATTAAATCATCCATCAGAACTGGTTACACACACACACACACACACACACACACACACACACACACACACAGATATATATATATATATATATATATATATATATATATATATATATATATATATAGGTGTAAAGAGAACAATTTTGAGTTGTTTAACATCCACCATCTCTCTTGTTCAAAATCTCTAAAACAAGTACTTAAGAAAATATATGATATTCCGCTGTAAATATATATGTGTGTGTGTGTTTGTATGTATGTATGTATGTATGTATTAGCAAACATTTGTTCTTTTTTCTTTTTTTTTTCTAAGAACAAACTTTTGCTTTGGATAAACCAACCTTTCTATGAAGAAGTTAACAAGATCATGTCCGGCACCACATGGCACATGGTTTGCATCTAGATTATGTGATAATTTAAATTATTTAAATCATCTTTATATTCTTCAGAAAAAATTAATGAATGCACTCTAAGCACCCAGGCCTGGCCCAAACTTTTCCCTCTCTAGAAAAAGGGGCAAAAAATCTTATTACGTTGAGCATACAAAGTGCTGTTCCATATTTCATGCTCCGTTTCAACAATTAACGTTTTGTATCTGGCGCTCATTGTATCAAACTCTCTTCACCAGTCCACGTTCAGTTTGTATTTTTGGTTCTCCTTGTGTTATGTGGTGTTAAAAGCTTTTTTTTCTTCTTTTGATTTCAGATTCTCTCCCGCAAAAATCCACCTAGTCCAACCATACACCACTCAACTCATTTCAGTGAAAGATTAGTGAGAGGGATGGTACTGAGCCCGAAGAAAATCCGTTTTAGTGCACGTTTGATTGCGGGGAGCTGGACTCTAGAAAAGAGATGGGAATAAATAATTTCCATTACAGCAGTTTGGTTGGAACTTGAGAGGAGTCTCATTTCCATTCTCAATCTTGGCTCACTTTTAGTATTAAAATCTCATTCTAATTTTTATTACAGTCATGAACCAAATACATGGGAGCAATAACTCAATCAATTAGTCAATCTTCTTTCGACGCAATTTTCTCCTATACAGACCTTGTCATATGCCGTCTTAGTCCTGCACTATCATGCCACTCATAATTAGAAAGTTCACATGAATAAATGTATGGATTAGCTCCATCTCAGTTCGAGTTCCTAGCTTTTCACATTTTTAGGATATGTTTGGTTCGTGAAAAAAAATTTTCTTACTGAAATATTTTTTCTAAAAAGTTGAAATTTGATATCTGAAAAAATAGTTTTTGCATGTTTAATTGATTATCAAAAAGTGACACGTTCAAGAAGGTCGTATTTTTGATTAAGCATCTATTTTCTTGAAAAAATTATGTAGAATACATGTTATATCCTTAATATAGAAAAAGATCTAACTCTATTCTATTTAAAAGCTTAAGGCCATTTTTGAAAAAAAATTGCTCCAATTTTTAGACGTAGAAATTGGACTTTACTATATACCCATATGAATTTTTATTTTTTTAAAATATAAAAATTTTATTTCTATAAAAAATATTTTTTAAAAATTCCAACCAAATAAAAAATATTTTTTATTATTTTTTATTTACTATATATATATATATATTACGAACCAAATGAGTTTTTTTTTTTTTTGGTAAAAGCCAAATGAGTTCTTCAGGATCCATGCAAGCAGAACTTCTGTGTACCCTATTGCGCAAAAAAACATGGTGTGTTCGATCGACCCGAAAAGGATACATTTGGGGTGGAAGAGTAGAAAAGACTCACCTCCCCACCCAACCAATATGTGCGGTTGCCGGCCACTTTCTCTATCTGATATTGATGCCCAACCCTGTTTCTGCTTTAAATTCCATACAAATATCTAGGGCTCGTTTGGTTCACGAGAAGTATTTTTCTTTCTAGAAATATAATTCCTGAGAAATAGATTTCTAGAAAGAAGATGCCTAGAAAAGTACTTTTGGCATATTTGGTTGACTATGGAAAAGTGACAGATTTCAAAAGTGTTTATGTTTAGTTGACCATCCACTTTCTTGTAATAGTTATGTATAATTTATATTATATCCTTAATAAAAATTAGGTATTTAATGTTTTTTTAATGCTGAAGGGTATTTTTGGAAAAAAAATAAAAATGAAATGATTTCCGCCTCATGGAAAAGTAACTTTCTCATCTTTCTCATGGGAAAGACTTTTCCATGAAATGTGGGAATCATATTTTTATAGAAATATAATTTTTCCATTTTCCTTCTTTAAAAACTCCAATCAAACAAGAGGCATCTTATTACTTTCTCGTTGACCATACTTTCCTCCTTTCTTTTTTGCGAACCAAACGAGCCCATGTTGACTGAAAAAGTTAGTGTACTGTTTACCATCCACAAATTAAAACAAATAAAGAGAGAGAAGAGCATCATGGAGAAGCCCCCAGACCTTGGAAGCGAGATGAGTCCCAAAGAGCTCACTACAGGTGGGCGTTTTTGGGCTGTCAGGACTCCACCTTCCCTTCGGTCCCCGCCAAACGGAAGCACGCATTAGTGACGATGGGAAAGCCGTTAGAGAGAGGGGCCCACGCGGCTGTGCGTCGTGCCGCGAGGAAGAGGATGGTGAACTGGTAAAGGGAATACGTTGGAGAGGGACAGCTGATGCGGATTTTGTCGTAAATAGAACGAGGATATATACAATGGTTTTATGGTAGAAAAATATAAACTTACTGATACCGCGAATACTTGATCAGACTTCAAAGTCATCCTATTCTTGGTAATATCCTAAGTGAAAATTACCTGAGGAGTCGTATATTTCGCACCATAGACCGTTAATATCTACTGAAAATATGACGGCAATCTCAGCAACAATTACACTAGCCCGTCCATCATTACATGATTGGCATAATTGCCACAATCTACACAATATGGGATTCATTACTCGGAACTTTGTGCATTCCAATGTCACTTTATACGAAAGAATGGTCGGAGGACCTCAATATATATTCTTTTGGTTTTTTTCTTTCGAACTCTCTATTTTTTAAAATCGAGTTGCCTATATTCTTTGTTGGACAAATTTTAATTATTTTTTTTTCTATTTTCATATCAACTAAATATCATTCTACTTGAGCTCAAATTTATTCGCCATCAACGGCTTCCACCAAGTCTCTAGTTTAATATTCAAGCTCGGTGTATTGGTACCGATCTCAACTCTTCATCTCAGTCATTTATCGACCTCAGCTCTATAATTCAAATTTTAGTGGCAACCCTTATATTTAGCTCCTCTTATTAGCATGTTTTTGCGTTGTATCTATATTCGTCTCTAACAAAATCTCAAAAACTTTTATAGTTTTATTTTATTATAAATCGACACCCTTCTCACTTTTGCTCGCTATTGATGCCATTGCCAAGCGTATCTAAAACAAAAATTTTTTCTTTTTCTTCGAGACTGTTGCCCTCGTCGTGTCCGACTCCTCAATTTTTTATATTTATGGCACTGCTTGATGCTTTGGAGATTTTTTTACTTCCATCTTAGTATAAATCGTAATCTAAAATTCATCTCGGTATCAGCTGTTTACCCGAGATTGCAAATACCTAATAAATTGTCTAAAAAGAAAAATAGAATAGAAAAAGATAGAATCGGGTTAAACCGGTCAGGATCAGTCTTTTTTACTATTTATAGAAAAACTTGAATGCGTTGACTTGTGTTCCGATTAGAGGCCTAACCGGAGCCGGCTAAGGAAGCCGTCTCACGAGCCCCATGCCAGCTCACGTGACTCGAGGAACTTTATCCGACAATTATTACTCGAGCAGAGGAAAGCAAGGGAAGTTGTTCCGCCCAGTCTCACTCCTTACCTAATTAAGAAATAAATGTGCATCGGGACCACCAGGAACGTGGCTTTCCAGGTAACTTTGTGAATGATTTCTTTTAAACTGACAAATCTATATCTAAATAAATAATTTTATTATTTTTGGTTTCAGTATTTTATATAAAATAATAAAAATGATAAAAATAAGTATGCCGTATTAATGTTGAATGCTGATGACGTAACTTCAATCCTATCCTCACCTTATTTTCCGCTAGACTTCAGATTAGAAGAGAGAAAGGGAGATTTAGCCGATATCTACAGATATATTAATTCATATTAGCTAATATAATAATTTTTTCCTTTTTTTTAATAGAAGTTGATGCTTTGTATATATTGTACTATTTCATGGATACGAATGGATATGAAGCAGTACGTACTCGCTCCAGAGCCAGCTCAATTCTTAGACGACTAAGGCGGTCGCCTAAAGTTCCGGCCCCCAAATGTATTTATTATAATGAGTTCCAAGATAAGTGTTCAAGAAAAAATCCCAATGCATTTGGGGCCTCAAATACTACAAATCTTTATAGTTATAAATGCATTAAGGTCTTTAAATACATTAATGTTGGGACGTATCTTTTATGTAAAGAAATTTATTATCTCTTTCTATATTTATGCATTGAGGCCCCTAAATGTATTTATGTTGGGCCTTTAAATTCGTCTTAGGCTTCCAAATGCATTAAGCCGCTCCTGATCAGGGACGGCTCAATCTTTAGGGGACTGATACAGTTGTATAAGGCTTCGACTCTTAAATGCATTTATTATGATGAGTTCCAAGATAAGCATCCAAATATATTGAGGCCCTCAAATGTATTTATGTTGGGGCTTTTAAATACTTTTTAGGCCTCCAAATGTATTAAGCTGTTCCTGACTTGCTCTACGTCATGGCTAATGGTATGAGCATGGTCGTTTAGGCCAGACTACTTTCCCATTGATCTTCTTACTGTTGTGTTTCCTAGGCCTTGAGAAGCTACTCAATGGGCTGGTACATTAAGAGTTATAATTTTTTGGGTTACTAGAAAATAACTATTTTGAGTTTCACCAAGATATATCATATATGCTAAGCACCTCAAGCCCATC
The DNA here is from genome assembly GCF_051530095.1 of Phoenix dactylifera. Taxonomy (NCBI): domain Eukaryota; kingdom Viridiplantae; phylum Streptophyta; class Magnoliopsida; order Arecales; family Arecaceae; genus Phoenix; species Phoenix dactylifera. The sequence continues at coordinate 26,187,586 of NC_143201.1, read as the reverse complement.
AAGACATACCACAAATTGAGTGATGTCCAGCTATAATTTGCTGACAATATACTCTTCTACTGCAAGGCTTCTCAGCAACCGGCGCTTGCGTGCGATACTGTAGAATTGCGATAATGGCGCGTGGATAAAAAGAAATATAGGGGCAGCAACCCAAAAAAAAAAAAGGGAGGATAAGAAGACCACCTCGGGTCTGGTCCACGCTCCAGAGGTGGACGGCATTAAATAGATAGACATAAAGAGTTTGTTTACTGACACATACAAAGCGGCTCAAATGGACGCCTATATATGAATGCAAGCTATTGGATCACCAAGTAAAATGATGTTCCATCCTAATTGAGGGAAAAGCAAGATTCACCTTGTGCCAGTATCGATATAATTATGATACATATTTTTTTTGACATACCAAATATCAATATGTCATCCATACTAGATATCGATATCGAACCAATATGATACGGTATGTCCGATTCAAACTAGTATAATATATTATGAGTGGAAAAGTGATGTAATCCAAAAATGTGGTATTTTAGCATGTCTCAATTCTTAGCTGTACATAAAAAAGATAGAAGATTATGACCTGAGGCATGCCTTAGTTCAAGACTAAACCATTAAGTTTTGATTTCATCTGACCGTCGGTGATGAAACCAAGCATGCGCTGTAAGCACACCGGGTTGTGAAATGAAATTAAGAGGCTTCTAAACATAGAGATGATAGTTAAACTTCATAGTTTATATCCAGCTGTTGCCGTGTTCTTCAACCTTTTGCAACCTTACTCGCAGAGTTGTTGCTCTCAGTGCAAGTATTCATGTGGTTATCGGATGTCAAGATTTGGATTACCAAAAGCCATGACAATAATAACACTATGCAGAAAGCTAAGTAATAACAATCGTTCAGCAGGAAATAATGAGAAACTCGATAGAAAAAATGCTATACTTCTCGCTATTCCCTAAGAAAAATGCTAACCCCTACCGATCGAATATGGACCGCATGTTCGACACATGGAACATCTTGCATGCCGCAACATATTTATTTGATGTATCCAATATGAGAGAACAAGATCACGACCGTCTGATTGTAATGCCGGGTGTAATTATGAGGCCGATGAGGAACAACCATCAAAACAGTTGAATTAGGACCACAGTTGCTTCCATAATTACATGCTTTGATGATCATTCGTAGTTGTGGGAGAAGAAACTCAACGTGATAAGAATGTGAAATACATAGAAGTGCACAAGATTGCAGCCAGGATCAGACACAAATTTCAGACATTACTCAAGCCGCTCGATGCATCAGGTTCAAGAAGCCTGCCTCCAGGATCGCTAGCAAAACAGTGGAAATCCACCACTCATTTCATTAAAATGAAATGGAAATAGGGCTGAGGGTGCAATGCAAGAGAGAACTGATGGAAGGTCCCTCAGCTAAGCCTTCGAATCAATCTCTGTAAGGATTGCATGGTTGCCGACCTGGCTTAATTCCAGGTAGCTCCACACCACTGATCAGAACCCCAACTCATGTCAAGTCCAAGCATTGGAGCATACAAAAAAACCACCCAATATTTCAAAGATCCCTACAAAGGCGCAGACAATCAAAAAACCAATCGAAGAGTTTGCAATTGAAACACCACCTAGTTCATGAAGGCTATTCCTGCTGCTTCTCTGCAGTGCCCACTGCAGCTAGTTCCTCCTTCTAAGCCTTGATAAAAAGAGTACGTGGATTGGATAAAATCTTAAGAGCTGGTCATTCCTTGTGAGCAACTAACCTGGAGTTCCTTTTCTTTTCTTTACGAACTCCCGCTGACACTAGCTAATAGACTTCCACGAGGATCTCACAAATGAACAATGTAAAATAGATGGCTAATCGTTTCTGGAAAGCCCCGGCCATCCCCGCTTGCAAAGATTCTCACACTACCTCGCCATTGATCACCTGTAACCAGGCGAACATTTTGACCTTCAGTGGCTCCACTCCTTTCCACAAACACTTTGCAATGGGACACGGAGCACCCCTATTCCAAAGAAATTTGTGTAAGCTCTTAACAGACAATACGCAGCTCAGTTCCATCTCCGAGTCGATGGCATGACAGATGAAGTCCCTAGCATTATATGAAGCCATACATTTGCTCAAGAAAGCTTTTCGTATGTTTTCTTTCCTTTGGCAGCACTAATTGCACCATCCAAAAAAAAAGAAGGATTTCACCTTCGAGCTCTTAATAACTAAAGCAGATTATACCATGTTTCTCATCATACAACACAATATTCTACAGTGCCTGCTAATCTGTCAATCTTGCCTAGTTCGTGCAAAGTATGCAGGTTTGAAAATCAAACAATAATGTTAGGTACATATGGTGCACTCCAGAGAAAGCATGAATGGCCATATTTCCATTTTCTTCACTGCATTTCGTTTGTCTCTCTTTAATGGAGTAGGCAAAACTAAACTATGTGGTGCACTTGTTAAAAAGGAGAGATCTGCTTCCCTAAATAACTTGCATCTAATATCTACATAGTATAGGGGGTTAAAATATTAAAGTGCTTATGGTAGGTTTACACACTAGTCCCTGCATTCAGCCAGACTGAAAACAAGCGCTTATGGTAGGTTTGCAGGTAACCGAGGGCTTGCATTCAATAGTTATGAGTTACATGTTATGGTGCCTATTTGAAGTTTGAATTAGTCTGGCATGTGAGAGGCTAGTTCAAGTTGTACAAACCTTTTTAGAGAGAATTTATATGCTAAAGCATATATTTTAAGTTTGAATTAGTCCCTAAACCTGACATGCCGGAGCTAGTTCAAAATTGAGACAAGAATTTTTACAAATAGTCATTTAAATAAAAGGCTAAAAAAACCCACTATATTTTGTATGAATTTGCAAATAGCTCTCTACATATCTAATTGTTGCGATGCCAATCCTGTATTTTTCACATTGTTGTAATGTGACCAATCCTCCTTTCAATTGGGATCAAAACTCAATAGTGGTGCCTTCTTGTCAGGTAAAGTGCACATAGTTTGTCAAAAGTGCCTACTTATCAGCCGATGTGAAAGTTTTATATGATAGGGATCTGTCATTACTCTCACTCCCATTAACAAAACCCACCCCTAACCCCATCTCCTTCTTCAACCCTAACCTCCAACTCTCCTCCCTACACAACCTGCCCCGCTGACCCCTTGGCTGCCGCTGCCATGGCCCTTGGCCCCCATCGTCACCCCCGGCCTCCATACAGAAGATATAGTTCCCATCAACCGACTAATCTTTAAGGAATCATATGCTTCAAAAACTGTTTTTTTTTGAAGTGGGTGATTGTCTGAAGGCTATTGGAATAGTTGGTATGGGTGGCATGGGGAAAAGTACCATTGCGCAGAATGTATTTTGTGATAGCATGGTAGAAGACTAATTCGAGAAGAGGATGTGGATATCTATTTCACAAACTTTCACAAAGCAAAAGATCATGAGAAATATGCCGAAAAAATTGGAAGATGTGATTATTGGAGATAATGAAGGCAAGCTATTGAAGAAGATTCACACTATTTATTGGGCAAGGGTTATTTACTAGTTTTGGATGTTTTACTGGTTATTTACACGCTTGAATGGTGAGCTACCAAAGAAAATGGTAGTGGAGTCATAATAACAATAAGGTGTGAATTGATTGCTAAATAGATGGGAGTCGCTAGCAAGCGAGCGACTCCATCGACCCAAATTCCTTGCAGATGAAGAGGATTACTCTTTTTTGTTCTCAGGGATTGCTTTTGCTGGGATTCGTGAAAGCGGTCTAGATTTCAAGCTGAATGAAGTTGGGATGGAAATTGTGGGAAAATGTGATGGGCTTCCATTAGCAATTGAGGTTGTTGGAGGGATGATGTTTTGTAAACCTACTACTTTATTAAATGGAGATGGATAGCTAACAATTTTTATGACGAATTGGCCCCAAACAATAACTCTATTATGGCTTCATTGCAGTTTAAGTTATGATAACTTTCCTCTCATCTGAAACAATGTTTTATTTATCTCTCTATTTACCCTAAAGGCTATATCATTCTTACGGATCAACTAATCCATTGGTGGATTGTAACTGAAGGATTTGTCACTGCAACATTAACCATAGAATTTGTGCTCTCATATTTTCTTAGCATGAATCATGGAATTAAAGAAAGGACCAGCTCATGTTTTGTTCTCTTAGTTCTAATTTGTTCTCTTATTATTTTTTTAACTTCTGGGCCAGCTCATGTTTTGTACATCACGTCCGTAAGCATCCTATCTTTCAAATGTTCAAGTGAGTGCCACAGGTATTGTAAACGGAAGCAATCAAGCATATTGCAGCCACTCCTCGTAATTGCTCGTAAGTTAAATTAGAATATTCAACATATGTGAGGACCCGCGCGGACGTGTGTTTAGTCCCACATTGGTTATTCGCTGAGTAGATCTTGGGTACTTATACAACATCAAGAAATCCAAATAATACCTTTCGGCTAGCCATTTTAGGAGAGGTTCTGGATTGTTACAAATGGTATCAGAGCGGACCCGACCCATAACCTCTGTGGGCCAGGAGACACTGCAGCACAGATCTATTGGAGCTGACCACGGGCTGATCGTGGTGTTTGTGATTATATTTGAATGGATTTGAATCCTTAGCCTGACGAGGACGTCAGAGCTTGAACGGAGGAAGTATATGAGCATCCATGCGGGAGTGTGTTTAGTCCCATATCGGTTACTCGCTAGGTAGATCTTGGGTACTTATAGCTAGTCATTTTGGTTGAGGTTATGGATTGTTACAACATATGAGTTTATATTTGGCATCATTAGCATGCCATTTTTTTGCATAAAAAAGTGTCTTTGATTATTATAGATTCGATTTTGGATAGTGACAGTAAATCTAATATTGTTAAATTCTTAGGATTGTTGGCGGGGCCTATGTGACCGCTTTGGGGAGAAGGGTTAGGGGAGGAGATGGGGTTAGAGTTTAAGGGTGGGTTTTGTTGATAGGGTGACAGTGCTGACACATCTATATCACTATATTACCTCTACATTAGTTGACAAGTGGCACTTCTGGCAAACTACCTCCACGTCTCCTGCCATGTAGACACCACCGACAAGCTTTGACCCTAATTGAGAGAAGAGTAGATAACATTATAATAATCTAAAAATGTAAAGTTGGTATTACAGCAATTAGATATATGAGTGGGTATATACAAATTTATGAAAAATGCAAGGTATTTTATGTAACCCATATTTACTAATTAACTTATGTTTAATTTTTACGTACAATAGGGAGCTTGTTAGAAGTCATTATTCTAACCTAAACAAGCCTCCGCGAATGCCATGCCGAGATTCGTTCAGAATTAACGCAATGGACGACGTTACAAAGGATTTATTTCTAATATTTACATGATAGGAGTTTACATATTAAAGTACCTACTTTAAGTTTGAACGAGTCCCCGCACTGGTGATGCCGAGTCTAGCTCAAAATTGATTCTAACTTTTTTTACATATGACCCCTTAGTCGATGTCATATTTCCATATACGTTTCTCCGTTAAACCCCCTTCGCGACTGCTCACAATATGCGAGTGCCTAAAACCCTACACGAAACAAACAATAAAACCCTCTCCTACGGTCGGCCGACCTCCCGGACCCGTCGCCTCCCGCCTCCAGTCCCGCTCCTGGAAGCTCCCAACTTTTCTTCCCCGTAAACCCTCTTCGGCGCTAGGGCTAGGGTCTACCGTCGACGCTTGGAGTCTCCGGCGATGCCGGGCCAGCTCCTCCCTCTTCGCCTCCTTCTCGCCGCCGGAGCCCGTTGCTCCGCCTGCGGCGCCTCTTCCTGGGGCTCAGCCCTCTCATTCCGCCTCAAGAACTGTTCTTTCCAGTCGAATCGTCGCTCCTTCTACTCCCCTGGAGATGATTATCTTGGTACCCGGTTCTTTTCCAGCCGTCCGGCGAGCTCCAGGTTCCGCGCCGGCGCCGGCGCACGGGACCACCGGAGGGGGGACTTCCGGGCAGAGAGTGCCGCCAGCCAGGGGAAGAGCTTGATCGAGGACGAGGCCGAGCTCAGCGATTGGGTCGATGACCTGAAGACGGATTCTTTCCGACTGGGACGGAGCAGCGATAGCGAGGATTCCTACCATGATCGGTCCAGGAGTGGTAAAAGAAATAACGCAGATGGGGATAGGGTTAGAGAAAGGGGAAGGAATTCTTTGTCGTCGAGGAGGAATCCGGCCTCTTCAAGGCGTCAGTGGGACAGTGATTTTTCTGCATTCTCTAATAGGGGAAAGTCTCGGAGTTCGAGCGATTCCTTCTCAAAGAGACGGTTTGATAGCGATCTGGAGGTGGATGAGGACGAGGATGAAGAGGAGGTCGTTCTTTCTTCTAGGCAGAGGAGGGAACGTGGGAGTCAAGGTACGATGTCTTCGACATTGGCGAGGAGAGGAGGAAGGGATCTTGACTCGAGATATAAACGGGGACAAGGTGTGAGGAGTTCGGTTCTCGAGTTATCGGAGGAAGAAGAGGAAGATGATGATGATGACGACGGCGACGACACTGATGATATGTCTAACTTTGAAGATGATTTTTTTGGTGACAAGCAAGATAAGAAAGAAGGGTCTGTGAAAGATGCTTTCAGAATTTCTGGTTCACCTGAGTTAGCTGAAGGAGATGCAGAATCATTGCCAAAAAGATCAGTGGGAGAACATGATTCTTACCTGAGCCAGACTAGGTAATTTCCATTTCGAATTTCACATGCCAAACATTAAACCACTACACTTGGTACTTGTTGAAGTTAGGATATGGAAACATTGAGTTTTTTCTTTTTTTAACTTGTAATTATGTGATGCTAACTGCCTCGCTGTTTATGTCACCTATCTATATGAACTTCTTAGGTGACGGTTCTCTTCAGGTGTAAATTGATTTGCAAATAGGAGATTGGAAAGGGACTTTTAGCTGGTAGACTTTCATCCTGCTAAATGCACATGTAGATGGGAAATAGCACATTAGCTGTTCATGGTCTAACAGGACTATCCCTTTACTACATAAAAAAGAATGGCCTCAAAACACAATATTAATTTGTGGTTGTAGGTTCATCACCTGTCAATGGTTCTTCACGTTTGGATTTGATGCAGTTTCCCAAGTTTGTAATTCCGTGCAACTTTTAACAAGCATAGCTAGTGCTGTTAGATATTGAATCATATGTTTCTTTAAATTCGTTGCAGTGACCATGGACCAAATCACAAGGCTAAAATTGTTCTTGAAATTGTTCTTGAACTTAGTAAAGCTAGAGTTACAGGGAAACAAGAGAATCTGTAACAAGCATGTGAAAGTAAAAATCAGAGATACGAAGAAAAGATATGGTAGAGAACATAAGAAATTTGAGTGAACTGACAAGTAAAGAAGAAGAAATTCTATGATTATCTTTCATAAATGAAAAGTGTATTTACTCAAACTCGCCAGCAACATGAATTTTGACTAGATATATAAATATTATTGCAACCTTAAACATCAATTTGTAAAAGAAAACGGTCTTAACCATATGGAGGAGAGGCATGCTAGTGCATGCACCAATACAAGAAACTAAATTTGGCTAAAAAGTCACTGCAATTGTATATAATGTAACAAAAAAGGGAGATTTTTGGATAAGACCATATGAATACAGAGAACATGCTAAAGCCCTTTCCACAAGTTTCACTGTAATTTTTCACAAATTAATGTCATTGCTTATTTTTATATGAATTCTCATTTGGTGTTCATAATTCTTCGACATAGTTTCCATTTTTAAGCAAATAAAAATAAATCAATTTCCTTATCACAATTTTCAGTAAGCATGTGGTAGCATTTGTAACATGGTTCCTGGTAACCATGCTTCTATAGCTGTTGGCAGGGGAGCATGCAGAAGCACTGGCATACTTGAATAATTCTGTATGCTGTCTGTGTTATGATTAATCTAGTAAGTTTGTGTTAGATCTTCCTCATGCTTTGATGAGGTAGCCATAGTCCATCCAAAAGGGCACATATGGTGATCATAGGAATGTTGTTGACTGAACTTACAATTAGAAGTGAGTGGAGCATTTTGCTATAATGCCAGTTAGTGTGCTCCTTTAGTTACAATTTGAGGTATAACTTTTCCATAATTCTTTCCATAACTTTCTTTTTCTGAGGTTGCCTCGAGCCAAAATCAGGTTGTATACAAAGACTCCCTGATGCTACATATTGTTTTTCTTTGCTCTGATGATATTTCTCAAAATCTTTTAAGGGAAAGAAGGATTAGTGATTCATGCTGCATAAGTGGTCTACTTCCGTTGATACTCTATTTTGTCATTAATTGTGCTTTTATGTGCTCTATTTTGTCATTAATTGTGCTTTTATGTGCTCTATTTTGTCATTAATTGTGCTTTTATGCACACCTACAACTCACACTATGCATATGTATCTGCAAGCACATATGTGTGCATATGCCCAGGTGGGCGGCCATGCACCATAAGAGCATAAGTTGAAAAGGACTGTTGAATTATTTTGGGGCATCTCATCTATAAATTTCATTCCATTTTGTTTTATGAAGTCGGTTGTTTTTTTCCATTACCTTCTTGACTTGTTCTCATCCATTCAACCTTGCATGTTGGATACTACAGGTTTGATCAATTCTCTCTTTCTCCTTTGACATTGAAAGGGATAAAAGCTGCTGGGTATGAAAGGATGACTGTAGTGCAGGAAGCTACCCTTCCCATCATCCTCAAAGGTTGATTATCTCATAATATCTTTTATTTTCTCATTAATTTCTGGCAAAATTGAACAAATGCAGGTTTTAAAAAGTATACACTATATAATTGGCACCTTTTGGTTTTGGTGATATCACTAGACATTGCCATATTTGGATATTTTAAGTTCATATAATGGTAGGCCTGACTTGTTTCTAGTTTGCTTAATAGACATTTTATTTGTATTAGAGGGCTATACAATTTTACTTTATCAATATTATAAAAGCATCATTTCATTAATCATATTTAGATAAAGTCACTCTCCATGTCAGATTTGTGGAAAATCCTTCATTTTGCCAATTGCATGCCCTTTATCTAGAGCATTGAATAAAAGCGTAATAATTGAATTCTTTGCCCTTGCCCATTGTTGGACACCTATAGGTTGTTTTCATTCGAAGCTCGTTCATTTTTAAATAGCATATATAGATTCACTGTATGTTGAATTTTAGGGCTAAAAGTTAATCTGCATGTCAAGTTTTCATTTTTTGTGATGACCACAGCAATGTGTACCATTTGTTTTGTGCTTCAGGTAAAGATGTTCTTGCAAGAGCAAAGACAGGAACTGGAAAAACTGTAGCATTTCTGGTAAATATCTACATCTATTTTACCATACATGAGGGTTGTGGAAGTTTGCAGCCTACAACGATTTATTTTTGTAAGCTCATGCACTTTGTTGAAGTTTTTTCTACATCTACAAATAACAATAAAAATTGTTTGGTCATAGCTTCCAGCAATTGAGCTTGTAGTGAAATTACCTCCTGTTGATCGTGATCAAAAAAGGCATCCAATCAATGTTCTTGTTATATGCCCAACTCGCGAGCTTGCAGATCAAGCTGCTACTGAGGCTAACAAGCTATTAAAATATCACCCCACAATTGGTGTGCAAGTTGTAATGGGTGGCACAAGATTAGCTCTAGAACAAAAACGAATGCAAGCTAACCCTTGCCAGGTGAAATATCAAACTTGTATTTGCAAGGGGTGGATTATATAGTTTCCATTACATTGTTCATGGTCTATTCTAATGAAAGCATCAAATTCACAGGTTCTTGTAGCCACACCTGGAAGGCTTAGAGATCACATTGAGAACACACCAGGATTTGCTACTCGGTTGATGGGTGTGAAGGTCCTTGTTCTTGATGAAGCTGATCGTTTGTTAGATATGGGATTTCGAAAAGATATTGAGAAAATTGTAGCTGCTGTTCCAAAACAACGACAAACACTTCTTTTTTCCGCTACAGTTCCAGATGAGGTATCTCATCATATCAAATTGTGAAATTTTATTAACTTGAGATTTTCTTGAATGGTTATACTTGATGCCTAGGTCCGTCAAATTTGTTACATTGCTATGAAAAGAGACCTTGAATTTATTAATACCGTTGAAGAGGGGAGTGAAGAGACACACTCACAGGTATTTTTCATCATGCATGCCAAATATTGATCCAGATAAAGTTCCAAGTATTACATGAGTTTTTGATGTAGGTCTATGATTCAGGTTAAACAAATGCATTTGGTTGCACCACTAGAGAAACACTTCTCGATACTGTATGGCATTCTGACAGACCATATTTCAGAAAATGTTGACTATAAGGTAATTGGGATCATTAGGCCCATATCTCATTTCTATTCTTTTCTTCTTTTCCAGTATTGAGTCTGCAATATTGTTTATAATGAGACAAATGCAGGTTATTGTATTTTGTACAACTGCAATGGTGACAAAGCTTGTTGCTGACCTTCTTGCTGAGTTAAAGTTGAATGTGCGAGAGATCCATTCTAGAAAGCCACAGACTTATAGAACCAGGGTATCTAAAGAGTTTAAGGATTCAAAAGGTCTTATTCTTGTGAGTTCTGATGTATCTGCACGAGGAGTTGATTACCCAAATGTCACGCTTGTTATACAGGTGAATTCTGTTACTCAATTTTATTTATCTTATTGAGACAGCTAACTTTATTTTGTCTGCTATGTATCCCTTTATTATCATGTCTTTGTTTTTTTAAAGAAGTTCCAAAAGGAGCCAGAAATTCATCCTTTTGTTATTAATGTGTATGCATTATCACAATTCAAGTGCAGGAATTATGTTTCATGACTATATTATGTTACATTTATGTTGTAGTCTTTATTTTACTTCATCTTTTACAGCAGAAAAATAAAAAATTCAAGGCACGAAACATAGAGAAGAAGCTATTGCAAGATATTCAGACTCTCTATTGCAAGAAAGTGAACATTTTTGGTTGGCCAGATAATTCTAGAGATTCCAAGTCATGTTGCATAAATCGGTCAAAGTTAAGAATAGCTAGAACCGATATGTTGCATGTTTTAACTTCATAGTTTTACTACCCTCTATCTCAATGTCTGCACCGTTCATGTGCTTGAAGCCGTGGACCCATTTTTGTCAACAATATGATCTATAGTCTATACAACTTTGCAAAAATTGGTAAAATATTCAAGATGACAGAGAAGCATGAAAAAAGCCATACAACACCATAAACAATTTTATCATAGGAAGAATTGCCTTCTTATGACACTATGAGGGATCAGGTAGCTCGGTAAGGCTATCAAGTTTATATTCACAGACTGAAGGCTCTATAACTTGCCCTCCCATGTCTAGAAGTGCTTATTGGGAAAGGATTTTCATTTGTAATTCTAGTAAAGGACTGATGCATGGAGACAAAGATGAAGTAGGAACTGAAAACCAACTTTATTTTGATGGATAAGGCTTGATGTATATGTTTGCATAGTGACTTCCTTTTGTATTAAGATGTTGGATCAGCATTCCAACTACATGTATAGTTCGATTAGTTAATCTTTTGAGTGTTTGGCACCAAAATTTTGTCATTATGAAGTCTTACTAAATGAGTTTAGAAGTGGGAGAAGGGGGTAGCATATTTATTCCTATTTATATAGGTTTCTGATTCTTGACTAGGGCCATCAGTGATGAGCTATACCAGGGCTGAGGCCTGTGTAAGCACCACTTCAATCACCAAGCCAATGGAACAACCATTGTATATAGGCCCAAATATGACCTTTATGTAGGTGCTCTGTTGGATTGGTTTTGCTTGAATTTGGGCATTCTTCAAGCCCTTATCCAGAAGTCATCTCAGTTTTAACTATATAACCTGGATTGACCTAATTTATTAACCTGAGCCTGAAAACTTCTGCTGCTAGGCCTGTTTTTTGTCTATATTGAGGATGTTGTAGGTTTTTCCTGTTTAGATCAAATAAAATGATTGTAGCGGAAGAGCATATATGAGCTTGCAAGTAAAGGATCTAAAGTAATCTTTTCAAGCCCATTTCTGCTCTGGCTTTATTTCGGATAGAGTAATTAATCATCCATGGGAAACATAGTGTCAAAATTTTTAGTGAACTCCAAAATTTGAGCCTTTCTGTGAGTTTATAATGGTTTCTGATACATAATAACCACAAAATGGAGGCTGCAAGCTTAATGACATGTGTTCCTCATGCAGAAGAACGGAAATAGTTCCATATCATCTGCTGCCCTACTATTTAGTTTTAAGACTAGATAGTGACATACATTGGGGTAATGCCCATGTCCAGATAGCCTACATGCAGTTGTCCTGCTATGTGCTTGCACCAGAAACATCCTGTTCCACACATGCATTGCATTGTTCTTCGTATCACAGTAAAGGTGTATGTGATGCTATTCACAAGTGACTGGATATTCCAGTAGGGTGATGTGGCTGATGGACTAGATCCTTGCGTATAAATCTCTATGCTGTCTGTTTGGAACTGATGGACTGGTGCCTTCATCTCTTTGATGGGCAGAACATAAGATTCTGGAGCATTTTGCTGTATTCAGTTTTGTGGTAGACCTGAGAGCAGATGATGCACAATTTTTGAGGATTCCAAATTTTGTATATAACCCTTCAAATACTTTTCTTGCATCTCCTTTTTGAGGGATCATTTATTTATAATAGATTGCCCCTGTTCTTATATCTTGGTTTGTGAACCTTTGTTTTGCTATAATTAATGAGTATACTCTCCTATGTTGGTACCAGATGCTGCAGAATGCGCACCTCTTACTTGGTCTTAATGCATAATTTTTTTGGTTCCTACACATGCAGATATGCTCATTTTTTGGTTCCTACACACATGCTAATATGCTCATAATCAAATAAGAAAATCTCAAGCTCTACTAGGATTTTATGTTCAGGATCTGCAGTCATTTGTTATTTGCTCGTTACTGAGTGAACATCAACGTTGTTGAGTTCATATTCCTTGAAAGAGAGAGCATGTAAGATGACATCAATACATCTTCATCACGATGCGACATCCTTTTGCCCTGAACACTTTGAGCAGACCAATCAGCTGCTCTTCATTGTAAGACTAACCAGAACCTTTTCATTTTTCAACTTTTCTATTTCCAATAGCGGTTAAAATTATAAACATAAGTGACGTAGCGTAAGTTTGTTTGGATTCCAAATGTCAAAGAACTTTTAGTCTTTTACATCTGTCAATTGACATTGTTCAGTCCACAACACCATTAGCTTGAGACATTCCTATAGGATGTCAAAAAATGCAAAAATAATTAAAAAAAAAAATCTCAATGTATATTGTGCCGACTCAGATTTTTTTTTCCATTCATGACAAGGGTCAAATTTGTGCGAAGCAATTTGTTAGCTTTCATTTCTTTTTCTCTATTCTCCGAGATCCATGTAGATGATGAAAATTAAGATTGCTGACTTTAGTAGTTATGTGTAGCTCTAATATTTTCTTTATAATACATGCTGAACTCATTATGAGATGACATATTTCCTCCATCTATTTGGATTTTCTTTCTCCGCCATTTAATTACGATCTTTCATGCACCTAAATATTTGTGTTGCAGTTGGGAGTGCCTGCTGACAGGGAGCAATATATACATCGACTTGGTAGAACAGGCCGGAAAGGCAAGGAAGGAGTAGGCTTATTGATGTTGGCACCATGGGAAGAATTCTTTTTGACTAGCATCAAGGACTTGCCAATAACAAAGGCTCCATTACCACTAATTGATCCTGACACTAGAAAAAAGGTAACTCCAACCTCCATAAGTTCTTTCCCCTTTGTATTCTGCCTTTATGTTTTACTGGCTCGATATATGCTTATTAAAGACAATGTCCTCTGCTCCAAACATTTTCAGATTTTAGATACAGCATCCTTTAACATATCTGTTTTTTTGTTTCAATGTGTAAATAATGATTATGACGTGAACTATTTTTGATATTATACAGCATACATGCAAACTATGCCAAAAAGGGGCAGAAAGCTGATCTTATGTCGGTGCCATGTTTCTTGAACATTTTTCTGTATCAGTATTCTTTGTTGTCAAAAGAACATCCCTAGGTTTTGTTTAGGTGGTCAACCTTTTGATATTATTTTCTTCTGAGTATTTTGCAACTCAAAGAAGACATCATGCTGTGCTCAAGTAGGTTTGAACACTGCAAAAGTGCAAACAGCTAAGCCTTAACACCTGGGCTAAGATATACGGCACATACTGCAGATTGTACTTTTTCTTGTGATTGTCTTCAGCCAGTTGACCCTAGCTAGCTGACAGCCTGATCTTTAGCACAAGAATATGACGATGTTATTGGCAGCCTCACTGAGCCTAGGACCTCGTGTCTTATTCCAAAGGGCAAAAAATGAAGTAGCCTGACTGAATGTCTAGGACAGCTAGATAGTGGTTTCATCTCGGCAAGGTAGGGTGACTTTAAAAGAATTGGGCCTGATGTAGCGTTCCTCTCTATCTGGAAACACCATGGTAGACTCGGTTGAGCTAAGTGCTTGCTCTCACCAAGTAGTGATGTTTTTGATATCTCACTTGTTACTCTTCGCTGTAGATTTACATCTGAGACCTTTTTATTTTGTGTGTATGTATATTTATATTATTGGTTAATAGTTAATATGTCTGATTTTTTTTAAACTGGATTCTCTAGGTGGAACGGGCACTGGCACATGTGGAGGTGAAGAACAAAGAATCAGCATATCAAGCATGGCTTGGTTACTATAATTCTAATAAAAATGTTGGCCGTGACAAGTATCAGCTTGTAGCTCTGGCCAATGACTTCAGCCGAAGCATGGGACTTAATGATCCTCCTGCCATTCCTAAACTTGTCCTTAGAAAAATGGGGCTTAACAATATCCCAGGTCTGCGGGCAAAGTAGTTTTACGAACATGGCTACTTCCAAAATTTTGGACAAATTGTTCACCATTGCCTCGGGAAAATCATTTCCCCTGCAGACAAAACGGGAACATATTTGGTATTTTGTTAACATTTGGCAGATGCCAGATGCCAGATGCCTTCATTATTTATATTTTTTTGTTTACAATGCCTTCACTTTTTTAATAGCTTTACACCACATCCATTTCATTTAGTATAACCCAAGGTAATGGACGATTGTGTAATTCGAGTGATGTTATTGGGATTGACATGGAAGGCCTTGTAATTTATGGATTACTTGCATCTCACAAATGTCATTAGTGCTCAATATTTTTGGAGAATCAAACAGACATGTTAACCTAGAACTGTGTTATGGAATTGAGAATTTAGTGTTATTCTTGGTCTGACAGTCATCAAATGACTATTATTCATGTTCTGAATATAGATGTATATCATGTGCAAGGTCAAGTTGGCAAATTCTGCGATTTTTAAATTTAATCTTTATGAGTTCAGTCTAATCATTTGTATGAAATCTTTCTTCTGATTTGTCAACCATCATTTATGCATGAAGTACAATGTGTCACGTAAGTAGCTTTAATTGATCCAAAACGTAAAGCTTATTCAAGAGGGGTCATCTGAACTCCCAGGTTGGATGATACAAGTTTAATTGTCAAGTGAGTCCTTCGAGATCAATACCAACGAACTGTTTTCTAAGTCATTTGAGATTGGTATTAATGACCTCCCTAGATTTTGAACCTCGTTTCCTCCAATCCTGGTTTGTAAATGATACCAATCACCATCTGCATATTAAAAATCTTTTAATTTGTGCATATTAAATATTTTTGATACGATATTTGATTCGTTTATTGGACTTGGTGGAAGAGGCACCTGCATATGCGGAGTTGAAGAACAAAGAGTCAGCATGTGAAGCATGGCTTGGTTACTATAATTCTAGTAAAATTATTGGCCATGACAGTTATCGGCTCTGCAAATGAGTCAAGCCAAAGCATGGGCCCCGAGTCCTGTCATTCCTAAACTTGCCCTCAGAAATGGGGCTTAACAATATCTCAGGTCCGAGCAGAGTAGTTTCCCGGACACCATTACTTCCAAAACTTCGAAAAATTGCTCATTGCAAACCTGAAATAAACTTTTTCCATTGCTGAGAAAAAAAGAGCATATTTAAGGATTTTGTCAACATTTGGCAGATGTAAGCTGCCTCTAGTTTTGTCGTAGTTTTTTCACTCGGTGTATTTCATTTAGTCTAGCTCATGTTAATTGGCCGTTGTATAATCCAAAGTGGAATGCCTTATAGTTATCGGCTACTATTAATTTCATCTAACAAATGTTATTAGTCGTTAGCTTAAGGAAGTTGGTAGTTTAGCATCATTCATGGTAGATGGCGAGCAAATTAGCCAACGCTTTCGTGCCTAGCTGGAACAGCAAGATGTATTTAAGGGGATTTTGATCTTTCTTACTTTGGCTTCAAGTTTTTTTTTTTCACCAGGGGAACTTATGAATAAAGCGTTTGTTTGTCCATGATCATGCTCATGGAATCGATGCGTCTTGAACTTTCGTTAATGCCGAGAGTTCCACTCTCTCTCATCATATTTTCCCCATTAACTCCGAAAGGTTGTTCTCCAAATTTGAAGATAGCATATTTACAGTGAAGTTACATATATAAGATCAATATGCCTCTGCCTCAGTCTCAATAAAAGCATATTTATAGCATCAATTCTAATGAAATTGTCATATGATCTGCTTCTATTTTCCATCATCACATATCAACCATGTACTTTAAATCAGTCAAGTGTAATTTAGGTGCAAGTTTTGTAATTTTTTAATTTTAATTTTTATCTCTATATCCATCTCTATATTTATTAAACGGAAAGGAGACATTAAACTCAATCTTCAAAATTCAAAAAACAAAAAAAAAAAGGTAGAAAAATCGATTCTTTTTAATTACTTTTGAAAGTCATGTAAAAAATGCTCATGTTCTCCACACATAAAAAAATATTTTTTGATTAATTTAGGAAGTCCTGAATAAAAAAAATATCCCATTCCACATTCGTGTAAGAAAAAGAAAAAAAGATATTTCCTTAAGAATTTTGTTTTTATATAAAAAATTGGGAGACTCCATGTTAGGAAGTCGTGTAAAAAAAAAAATGCTCATATTTACTCCATGCAAAAAAAAATAATTTTAAAATTATTTTAGAAAGCTCATGCATAAAAAGTTTCAAAATTGTTAATTATTTTAAAAAGTCACGTAAAAAAATTCTTCATATTTTCTTTTAAATATAAAAAATTCGAAAATAAATTCCTCATATTTTTATCCTTTTAAAACTTTATTTATTTATTATAATATAAAATTATGTTTAAATTTTCGTTATTTTTTCGTGCATCGCGCGAGTATCATCCCTCTTATTTCGAGGGAGAGAGTGCAGAACAGCAGCCAGGCGGCGGAGAATCTTTACAACCGAACGCAGAACCGTCAAGTCAACAACCTGACAATATAAACTAGCTCTCATATCCGGGCTCCGGGCCCAGTTTAGTAAAGGCCCAATCCGGTTTGCGCTCGAAAGCCTCCGTCGAAGAGAGCGGCGGTGGCAGTTCCCCAAACCCTAATTTCGCTCTAGTTCTCCAATCTCTTTCGGAATTCGGAATCCTCATCCAACTCTAATCTCCTCCTCTCTGCTCTCATCTTTATCGAATCTTTCTCCTCAAATCCTTCATCTTTTTCTCTGCAAACCCTTCATCCATGGCGGACTCTGGCGAGGTCTGCAACTTCTTCCGAAAGCCCACCAAGAACAAGAACATCCGCAAGCGTAAAGCCGCCGGATCCAGTGACGACGACGATGAAGAAGGCTCCCAACCCTCCTCCTCCATCGCCCAGAGATCCAAGAAGCCCGTCATCGCCGACAACAAGCTCCACTTCTCCACCGCCCGCTCCTCCTCCAAGCCCTCGGGCGACGGCACCGGAGACGATGACGACGACGGCCACAAAGCCGCAGGAGGGCGAGCCAGCGCCCTCTTCCACTTCGAGTCCTCCAAAGAGATCCAGGTCCAGCACGACAGCGGCGCCACGGCGACCCTGGAGACCGAGACCGAATTCTCCAAGGACGCCCGGGCGATCCGGGAGCGGGTCCTGAAGCAGGCCGAGGAGGCGCTCAAGGGGAAGTCCAAGGGCCACGACAAGCTCTACCGCGGCCTCCATGGCTACACCGACTACAAGGCTGGGCTCCGGAGGGAGCAGACGGTGGCCGGGGAAAAGGCCGGCGGCGCCCACGGTCCTCTCCGGGCCTCCTCCAACATCCGGCTGTCGGCGAGGTTCGACTACCAGCCGGATATCTGCAAGGATTACAAGGAGACGGGCTACTGCGGGTATGGGGATGCCTGCAAGTTTTTGCACGATAGGGGGGACTACAAGTCCGGGTGGCAGCTGGAGAAGGAGTGGGAGGTTGTGGAGAAGGCGAGGAAGAGGGGGTTGGCTTTAGGGGGTGGGGAGCCGGATGGGGATGGTGGTGATGATGAGGATGATGACGATGACGATTCATTGCCCTTTGCCTGCTTTATATGCAGACAGCCGTTCGTGGATCCGGTGGTGACAAGGTGCAAGCACTACTTCTGCGAGCATTGTGCTCTAAAGGTTTGACATTTCCTTCTTTCCCTGCTTCTTTTGTTTAAAATGTACGAATTGATTGTGTCTCTATATTTGATACTGGGGATATGAAAATGTGCTTGTTCCTGTTTTGTCAATTAGGAACTCTTCTTTGTATTCTCGAGGATTTTAGAGTACTGTTGGGAATAATTCCGTCTAACCCATGTGGACATTGGCGATGCTTTGAGGATAATTCAAACTATCTTCTTGTTGTTGGCAATATATGCTGAGTGGGCTTTGAAGGCCCATCAATGAAATATTATCATCGATTTTTTGGTTCCATCAAGGGGGTGCTAGTTCTTGCATTGGCACCTTTTGCTTTGTTTTAATACTTGAAGATATACGTGGATATCTGTTGTATCATAGATGTTATCAGTCTCTTAGGTGATGTGATGATTATCTTAATGTCTTTGGATTATCTTTATTTATTAATCATTAGGCTTCATAGAACTTTTTGTTGGGTTGTCATGAATATTAGTGATCATCGAACAGTAATCCAAGAGTACTTTTGTTTCCTTTTTCTTATTCTAGGTATCCAGTGGAGAATAAATCTTAAGAAACTTGGAAGATTAGGTTGGGGCTTGTATCTTTTTCATATTTTCTGTAAGGAGAAAGAAAAGCTGCATTGTATATGTGTGATTTTTAATCTTGATAATTGAGATCCCTTGTTGGAACTACTGATGAAATCTAGTTGATGAAGCAAGATGCATATGTTCTCTCAAATTGGACCTTGTTCATCTTGTCAAACTGGAATTATGAAGTGCAATATTTTTGTTCAGCATTGGCTGGAGTCTAATCATGATGACTAGATTCTGTTCATGGTAATGCAGTGTTCGAGCCTTAATCTTTTTTCCCTTAAAAATATGCAATAAATTGTTAATTTTATGTGACCAGGGGAGGTGGAAGTTTGGAGATAAAAGAGGAAGAGAAAACATTTACAAGTCATTCTGAACACTTCTAGCAAATCCAGATGTTGTGGCCCATCACTTTTTCTCGCTACCCTCCTTAAGTTGTTGCTTTTCTAGCCTTCCTTTATCTCATGTCACTCTTGATAACACATGTGTAGCTTGGACATCTCGCTTAATTTCTAGAAGCTTACCAGAGACCATATTCCCTCCTTGCATTCATGCATGCCCCATTCAAAACATAGCAATCTCCCAAATGATGAAGGGGGGAAAAGGAGACCCCGACCTCCTCTTTCCCTTGGTTCTCTATTATTGCAAATTCCTATATGTCCATCCCCCTCTTTGCCATTTCAATTTGAGTATTTTCTTGGTCTGCAAACCGTGTTTGGTTCTTCATGATGGGTCCAAGAATGAAAGGTGAAATTTTGAAAAGGATCATGCATGGTATTGGAAAAATAAATCTAGATTCCCCAGAGCTGTTAAACTTCATCTGGGGTCTGTTCTGATCTTGTTGTAAGCTGATCCTTCTTCTTCTTTGTCTTCTTGTTCTTTTACTTCTCCTCCAAGTTTAAGAACATGGAAGTTAATGATTTTAAGGTAACTTGCTTATTTCTTGCTTGGTCTGTTATAATCAAAATTATGATTCCTCCCTTGTTTGAGCCATATAAGGTTTATTTAAATATTGAATTTAGACATATTCAAAATATTGGACCTTTTTATTAATATTGAAACCGGAGTGGCATTCAATAATTTCTTGTTATTTTATTCCATAAGGAGGCTCTTTGTTGTCGGTAGCTTTATTATTAACTGAATTAAAATAAGGTGCTCGTGTGACTCTGATGAGAGTTAAGTTGCTCGTGAGACTCTGATGAGAGTTCATATTCCCCAAAGATTTGATGTTTTCTCTTTAAACTTTTTTGTATTTTATTAGCAACTATGCTTGATAATGAGCTCTTTTTGTTTCCTTTGTAATTCATGCTTAAACCTGATTTTTTTTATCATATTCTATACCTCATTTGCCAAGATGTAATCTGCCTTCTTTAGGTTTCTTTTTAAATCATTATTTTTGTACCGATAAGATCACCATTATTTAATCTGACACAATATTTGTTTACTTTCTATCTTGAGCTGCAGCATCATTCAAATAACAAGAAGTGCTTTGTGTGCAACAAACCAACATTTGGCATATTCAACGCAGCTCAAGAGATCCGGAAGAAGATGGCACAAGAAAAATAGTGAGTTCGGATACTTGAAGAGTTCTACTTCTTTAACAGATTATCGGTACCTGTTCTTTTTTCTAACTTTTGTAACTTCGGTAATATTTTTTATTTTTCTTTGTACGCTTGGCGGAGTGGAAGAGTTATGACCTACACTAGATGCTAAGTAGTTTTATAAAACTTCTCTTTCGTAAAATGGTCGAGGGCAACTAGTTCGTCAATGTTTAACTATTGGGCATGCCAAACATATGCATATAAATGCCGCTGAATTATAGCTTGGACTAAATCAATGTTGAGGTTTAGTAATTGCTTAATATTGTCAATTTATTATTTACTTGCTTGAATTTTCTCTTAAATCAATGATGATGTCTATCTTTCATTTAGTATAACATTTATTTAGTAACCTTAGTTTGGTTTTGAATATCACAACTGGTAGTTTTAACGATACAAGAAGCTGGTTCAAAAATTTAATGAACTGTCTTTAAACATTGAAAATATAAAAGGGTTGTGTATAACTGTATAAGTGGCCTAGGACTGACTCTTAGGCCCTGTTTGGGGGAGCTTTTGGAGGGCCAGAAAGCACTTTCTGTTCCTCCAAAAGTATTTTTAGATGAAAAACTGTGTTTGGTAAATTTTTCAAAAAGCTGTTTCAGCTTTTGCGGGAAGCTGAAAATAGCTTTTGGGAGGAAGCTCCAATTTGGAGCTTTTGGGAGGAAGCTGTTTCAGCTTTTTTAGAAAGCTGTATTTTTGACAAAAATGCCCATATTAAAATAACATAATTACATAGTTTATCTCTTTATAAACCTAAAAATCTGCTGGAGCCAAGAACCCAAGCCGTCAGACTCCCTTCCGTAAGAAAAGATATTTTTCTTTTCAATTTTTGTATGCATCTCTTGAACCACATTTTAGAAGAAAATTTTTTTAATCCATTTCCATACCTTCCAAAATCAATCTATTTTTTTTTATCATCAACCTCGCGGCCCACGCTGAGGTCCTCCTCAAGCGTGGACCACGAAGAAGAGCCCCCGGACCGCGGAAAATTATTATGAAAAATTATTTTATACTAATAATTATAATATTTTATACCTTTATTTTTGTATTATACTATAAATATAATATCATATTATATTATATCATAATACATTAATATATTATGTTAAATAATTTAATATTATGTTATATTATGAAAAATTAATTTATACTAATAATTATAATATTTTATACCTTTATTTTTGTATTATACTATAAATATAATATCATATTATATTATATCATAATACATTAATATGTTATGTTAAATAATTTAATATTATGTTATATTATGAAAAATTAATTTATACTAATAATTATAATATTTTATACCTTTATTATTTATTATACTATAAATATTATATTATATTACATTACATTATAATACATTAATATGTTATTTTAAATAATTTAATATTATGTTATATTATGAAAAATTAATTTATAATATTAATTATAATATTTTAGACCTTTATTATTGTATTATACTATAAATATTGTATTATATTACATTACATTATAATACATTAATACGTTATTTTAAATAATTTAATATTATGTTATATTATGAGAAATTAATTTATACTAATAATTATAATATTTTATACTTTTATTATTGTATTATACTATACATATAATATATATTACATTATATCATAATACATTAATATGTTATGTTAAATAATTTAATATTATGTTATATTACCAAATATTAATTTACTCTAATAATTATATTACTATTATGCTGTATTAACATAAAATTATTTTATATTACAATAATATTATACTATATCGTATATTTATGTATTAATTTATGTTATGTTTTATTATGTTCTGTTGTATAATACTATGCAATGTCCTTTATGGTAATTTTGTCATATAAAAGTACTTTCTCAGTTTGTTTACCAAACACAAAACAAAGTACCACAGCACTTTACGAATGTAGTTACCAAACAGCAAACAACTTTTTATAACAGCTCTACTTCAGACAGCTCTACTTCCAATAGCTCTACTGCCAACAGCTCCCCCAAACAGGGCCTTAGTTTGCTTTGTGTGTGTGTGTGTGTGAGGGAGAGAGAGAGAGAGAGCTGCTAAGGTCTTCAAACAAGATGTGTGCAAAACTATTGACTTGTCATCAACGGTATGGAAAATAAAATTATGAAAAAGTAAAATGCTTAAGCCATAACTGTCACTCTGCCTCTCTTTCAGGAAGTGAACAAATATTTCTGAAAGCAAATGAAATATCATTGATTTATACTAGAAATTCAGGACCTGGAAGGTAAGAGATCTGTAGTCAAAGGACTTCAGAATTTTTTTTTCTGGTTTCTGTGACAAATATGTGGTTGCTAAATGGTTCTAAATTTCATTGCTTTATTCATCAATTGCAACATCTTTATCTTAATTATATTACTCACATAAATATGATACATAGCATGCAGTATAGCAATCCAGCAGGCAATGATACAAGCTGGTATCTTATAAAATTGAGAAGAAGGTTGAAGGATCAGTAAAAGTTAGTTTTTGCAAAATATTCTTCAAGTTATATTTTGGTTGGTTCTATTTATCATTGTTGGGCAACAAAGAGAATATTGATATGTTAAATGTGATCCGTCGATGTCGACTTATTCATTTTGTCTATAGAAATGCTTTTGTTTTTTTATGAAATGCGAGAGATTTATCGACGAAGTGGGGTGAATGTGGAGTAGAAGCCGGTTGTACCTGGGTTAATAGGTTTATGTAATATGGTAATGGCATGTGCAAATGTGGTGGTGAAATATGGCTTTTGATGCATATTGGGGCTTGCTTCAATGGGTACACCCCTCTGCTTAGTAGTCAGAGGTTTTGTGTTTGAGTCTTGGGCGGTACATTTTCAAAAAGCTAAATTGAAGATAATTATAGTGCGAGTAGATCTCCCACCATTTCTCTCAAAGAAATGTGGCTTCTTGATACAATTGAATGGGACTTCGGAAAATATCTAGAAGGGGGATGGGGGGAGCATAGAAATTTTTTTTTTTTTAATGAGGACTAATTTTAATTTTCGTAACTTGATCATTCTCTCTCTAGCTCAAGTAGGCTATTTGTGTGACATCTTAGGGGTGATAGGGATTGAATAGAGGATGTGGAAGGAAGAACAGGGCTCTAGGGGAAGCCATGATCCAACTACTGTAAGATTTTTAGAGTTCATGATGAAACCTGGTATCTCATGAATATAGGGAGTCGTGTGATTGGTGGCCTCCATAACCTCTCCATTCTCCCATCTTTTTGCACCTTTACTCGAGGACTCCTGTGTGGATAGGTCGGTCTAGCATAAAACATGGCTAAAGTGTTTATAACACCTTTAGTGGAATAGGGCTTGAGGGAAAGCTATGATAGGTTTTTGAGAGTTCATGATGAAGTCTGGTATCTCTGTGATTCATGGCCTCCTTAACCTCTCCATTCTCCCATCTGTTGCGGGTACTCCTATGTGGATAAGTTGGTCCAGCATACATATGTAAAATGTTTTTTTAACACCTTTAGTGGCAGTTAAGTATAAATATCAAGAAATTGGTATAAATGAATCTAACGATTTTCTCTAGATTGTGGTCGGCAGGATAAATGGAAAAGGTATGAATCTTAAATATTAGATGATTGGTTATAAGGTACCGATCTTAAACATTAGATGATTGGTTGTAAGAGATTTGGTTGTGAGTGGCATTGTGCGCTCGAACTCATTAAGACTGAGCAGTTCGACAGCAATGCAATATATGTTGACTATTTCGGAAATGATCTGATCTCCAGTCTTTATGTACTTTTCAAGGCATCCGAGAAAAGGAAAGGTTTTTATTTATAAGTAGTTGTTCCCAATTAATGGCTCATGCTGTTTCTTGATTCGTTTATGCTCTTCCAAGTTTAGATGTGTCAGTGCCTCCAGATTTGTGGTACTTGAGCTTAATCCTTGGACTAAGAGTTCCTTTAACATAATCTGATAATCAGTAAAGGTACTGGCTTGATCATACTTCTTTTTTGTAATGTATGCTGTAATAAGTTCTACGGTGATGACTGCATAAAAACAATTAATGTCCACCAGAAAATGCATGCCCAAGAAGAGTTAATGATGAGAGAAGAGATTGGTGACAACACTGACAGGGCTCAGAAGCTATAACACCCATTTGGCGGTGTTCATAAAAGTCAGCAAAGCTGTTTGACATGTATAGCTAACTTGGTATTAGTATTTTCTTGGGCAGCAATTTTTTTGTATGTTTTTGCTTTGTTAGTTTCAAACTAAACTGCAACTATTATTTATCAGCTGCACTCCCCTTAATCAGGTTCTATAGAATTCTGTCTGGTTTTTTTCCAGATCAAATAGAGAAAAGAATCTATACGTGAATTGACTTTGCAATCGAATGCTTCACATAGACCATCATTAGAAGCTTAAGAAATTAAGACTTTCGACGATACTTTGTCGATCAGCTTCTCCTGTGGTAAGTTTTTTGTTGTTTGATCCTTTAAAAACAAAGGAGAGATGAGCATCCCATTAAGGAAATGCTGTCAGTGTTAGTAATAAAGGTTCCGGATGCTAAAGTTGCTATTTTTTGATATTGTTACAAAGTATACCCTCAGTTTGTTCATGAAGGCCAAGATGGGTAGTCTCTTATGGGAAATTAAGTCCCACTTCAATGTGGCTACTCGAATCATTGGTGGTAGCCTGCTACATCTATGTGTAGTTTCTGTAACTTGCATTAATGGAGTAATACACTTAAAGCTTTCCTTCAGTCATTGAAATAGCTGGATTTATATGCTTAAATTTTTAAGTTTTTTTTTTTTTTTCTAATTTGTGCAAATACCATTTGTTTGAATAGGTTCTCAATACTGCCATTGCTGTACATCTTTCTGTACTTCATCAAATTTTTTTTAGTCATTGCAGTAACAATATCCTCATGGGCTCCTCCATGTATTTGTTCCTTTATTTTTTTGACATGCATTAACTTCTCTTGTACTTAATCCCGTTTTATTATGGTGTTTTCTATTGTTGGATTACTCGACAAACTTAGGCGCTCTTATAGGCTTTTACATGTTTCACTTTGTTGGATTCACACTTAGGTTCCAATGGTGGATTCATCTGTATGTTAGGAAATCAGAGTAACCTATTCTGTCAGCGATCGAACCATAACATGCGAACCCGGAATTTTATTTTTAGGATGTATGAAGAAGTACTTTGGAGCGCACATATAGTATGTATTACACCCATTCAGAATTGTATGGTAAGAATGATTTGTGTTGATATTGTTTTCGACAATATTAGCTCAATTTAGCCAACCTTTTCCACTATCAGTTCATTGTTACGATTCCATAATTCTCTTTCTAAAATATCACCACCTTTCATTATCATTCCTGCTTAATTTTACTTAAACCAGAAAAATTTTGAGCAGGCGTGCCATATATTTTCCTTATGGTTTGGAACAGCTGGTGCAATGTGCCATGCATTTGATGGCACGTTCGGGCATACCTTTTTGCGCTTGCGCTAAAATTTGGCGCAGCAGCCTGTGGCTTCGTCACCGGTCAGCCACTCCACTCAGCCCATGGCAAGCGACGTTAAGTTTACCTGTTGTGACCTGATCCAGAGTACGCCAATTTCTAGTTTATATTATGTTGAGCACGACTTTCCAACAGGGCTTGAGCGGCCACTAAGACCCACCGTCCAAGAAGATAAGAATGCCTCCTCATCTGTTCTTTTATCCTGAAAACGTTAACCCAACAAACCTAAAACTCATCCAAGCGGTATTAGCTTTATTGATTAAGAGCTAAGCTATAGAAAATCAGTAATCTTTACAATTGTGTAACTTTCTAATGTCAATTTCTTATGGAATCAGCATTATATTTGATTCTTAGCCGCCTCGGGGCAGGAACCTGGCAACTTAATTTATGAGTTAGAAGTCATACTTTATTATCAACCTTGTCACTCGTTTGATTGGAACGTTTCTTTGTGATTATCCAAGACGTCCGTGAGAATGAGAGAGAGAGAGAGAGAGATGATACAAATTGATCCGACCTTGGATGTTAGTTGCAAGCCTCTGATTATATATATTTTTTCTATACAATTGTATTGCATCTACATATATCTACTTTTTAAAAAGGAAAAAATCTTTCTGTCCTAGCACAGCTTGATAAAAGAAGCTTTTTGTAGTAGGATTTAATGGAATGGCATTTGTAGTTGCACTACCTGTAGAGGTCTACCTCCGATAGAGAAGTTTGTTGTGGTGTTGGAAACTATAGCTTTTGGCCTTGAACAATAATAAAAGGAAAGTGTCTCCTTGATTCATTTCGTTTACATTTAAAATAGTTTTTACTGGATGGTGCGTTTCTAGATGTAATTAAGTTTGTTATAGAGTTAAATACATTTATGGTGGATTTTGAGATTGATGCATAGTTCCATGCTCAACTCTTAAAACGTTCTATATGCTGTAGTGAGAGTCTATAGAGATCTAGCTCTCTAGAGATGAAGTGTGTGCGCGGGCATACTTCCAATTTATACATACTTTTCAATTTATTAAATGGATTGCATCCCTATCCACCTAGTAAAATGACTAAATTAAAGAAAAGAGTATATAAACTTAATGGAAAATACATTTGTGAAATTATTATATATATATATATATATATTGAAGGAATCATATGCATTCTCTTCCAATCAATCATTGATAATATATATGTCTTTTTGTCTGTGAAAAAAATTGATGATTGTTTATCAAATATTCTTTCAGCATGCAATACTAGTATATAAAGATCAGCTGTACTTTGATGAATAAAGTAGTGAAGCGTCTTTGGTTAAATGAATTCAAATCCTTTCTAGTTTGGCATTAAATTGGAAAGATTCAGTCCTGCTTTCATGATCATCTTTCTATTGTGTAACGGTAACAGTTGTAATTAAGTGAACTCCATACAGTTTATGAAAAGTATTGTATCATATATTATTTAGGATCCGATCAATTACAATTATTGTGCAAAGCATAAATGGCTGTAACTGAAGGGGTATATCTCCCTGGTTCTATCCTCAACTCAGAGTAGCGAGGAAATGGAACGACTTGCCACGAGCGGGACGGTGGGCACGCCCATCTCGTGCTCTAAAAGGACGACCGACCGCCCATCGGGATGATGGCCATCCAAGCTGGATTCGTTCGTCCGACCACGCTGCTGGATTCGTTCCGGACGAGGCATTCCTTTTATCGTTTGCCTTTAAAATACCTATGATACCACGTGGGATCGTGGATCCCAATTTCTCTTCCATCTATCATTCGAATCAACAAATGGAGTCCTTTCTGCTATCAGTCCGACGGACGGTCGGTTTGCAACTCAACACGAGTATCGTCTCCATCTTCCATCATCTACATATATTTTATTAAATATTATAATTCTACCGGACGTCCAACATTTTATAAATAATGCCTTGCCTGATCCATGCTCGACCCGTTGCTATCTTTGTTTGGACAGCAATTGTGTCAAATTTCACTATAGTGAAAAACTGGTCATAGGCTTGTGTACAAAAGTTATTAAATTTTATATAGGTCCGGCTTAAAATTTGATTAAAAATGAATAGAGTTTAGGGCTAAAGTCCGGCTCATGATTAGCTTTACTGTAAGGGTATTTAGTATGGGTTGGTCATTACAATATCAAAGATGATGCAGATAGAGATAACGAGATCATCATGTTCAGCTGCACCATAATGATTCTACATGATAGTAATTTCAAATCATTCTTATTTCTCGAATCATTGTCCAATCTAGTAATAAAAAATCCATCCTTGAGGTCGGATATTCAAAGGCCATCCAATAATAATGATCTTGGGTTAAAACTTAGAAATAAAAAATACCATTCGGTCCAACAAAAAAATTGGTATATCAAAACACCATTAGTATATTATATCAATATTATATATTATATTTATTAGCATTACATATATTGCATTTATGATATATATTATATTATAATATATTATTAATCATATAATTATCATACTATTATTTATTTAATAATTTTAACAAAAGAAAATGGGTCGCGGCGGGTGCTTGCATCCTGGCGGCAGCTGAAAGTGGTATATCGGTAGATAACGCGGAGAAGCGACGGCATAAATTAATACAAATCGGGTGAGGATAAGACGGCGTTCGCAAGCAGTGGGGCACCCGCGATTTTTTTATCGTTTTGGGGGGCGGACGGTGGAGGCGAAGGCAAACCGATCAGAAAAGCTCAGAGCCGAGGCTCGGACCATCGCGATACCTCTCTGTTCTCTCTCTCTTTCTTCGAAGAGAATCATAGAAGTGAGAGAGATATAGATAAGAGGAGAAGCTTCGTCGCGACTCGCGAGGGAAGGAGGGCGGGGTTCGGGGGAGAGAGCGGTTTCTCTTCTCCTATTAGCTTGTCTGTTGGGGTTTTTGGGGGGTTGGGGGTGGGAAGGGGTCGGGGGCCCTAAAGCTGGATGGTTGGGATGAACGGCGGAGGGCGGGGGAGGACCGGCGATCGGGCGTGGAGGCTGGCTGACGAGATGAACAGCAACGGATGCCGCGGGATGGAGTCGGAGTACGTGAGGCGGCTCCATCGGCACGAGCCCAGGGAGAATCAGTGCAGCTCCGCTCTGTTCAAGCACATCAAAGCCCCTGTTCATCTCGTAAGTGTTTCGATTCTTTGGCTATTATTGGTATCGAGAACAAAATCTACGGTGCGGTTTTGAATGGTTGCTTCATGGACGTCTAGGGATTTGATATGTGGTATTATCAAATATTTTCGAGTAGATCTGAAGGGGTTCAGATAGAAAAGTTATATGATTTTCTTCAAGAAAAAATATATGTTGTACTAATTAAGCTATATTTTAGGGGATTGGTGTGGTCCGTTCGATTAGTTTGGATTGGCATGATTTTGTTCTCGTTGGTAGCCCGGTTTTAATGTGGTTTCCTTCTATTTTCTCTGAAACAGATGGAAGGGCGATACGAGGAATTTCGATTCTAGAAATCTTTAAGGATAATTATAAAAAAAATCATCTTCTTTCTGTTGGTAAACAAAGAATAGGATTGATTTGACCGACAATGCTATCTACGATTCAATATATTAGAAATTTATGGAATTTTGGCTACGGTGATGAATTTGATTGTTTCATTGATGGCAGGTATGGTCTTTGGTGAGGAGATTTGATCAGCCGCAGAAGTACAAGCCCTTTGTAAGCAGATGTGTCATGCGAGGGGATCTGGGGATTGGGAGCGTGAGGGAAGTGAATGTCAAATCTGGGCTCCCTGCCACCACCAGCACCGAAAGGTTGGAGTTTCTTGACGACAATGAACACATCCTTAGCATCAAGATTGTCGGAGGGGATCATAGGCTCAAGGTCTGGTCCTCTTTATCATCTGTCCCTTGTGTTTCCTTTTTCTTCTTTCTCTGCATGTCTCATTGCTTGGTTCTTGGTCGAATAGGTCTCATCTGTTAAGAAGTTGGCCAAATGGGTAAATTTGATTGCTATATTCCAAGTCACTTAGAATTGCATGCAGTCTTGAATGATCAGGTTTCCATATCTTCACTCTGTGTTGGATAACGTTATGCTTACTAGATGCTTTTGTTTCTTCTTGATCAATTATGGATATAAGAATGGCTATAAGAATGACTAGTGCTTTCTCACTGGTTTGCTTGATTGATTTGCATCAACTGAAGCTGCATGTCTGTCTTTGTGCTTGATTCCTGTAGCAGTTCTTCTTTATTTGGACCTTACAGAGATGTTTCCTTTTTGTTCTAAAAAGAAAGGTCCATGTGGTACCAGTCTATAGCTGTGGAAGTTTGATTAGATTTTGGATATATCTCGCTGAACTTATAGTAGCTGTTTCTTTCTTTCCAGCAAAATTTATAACATTTGAGTCAAAATTCCTCCACAAACCTTTTCCACACAGCTGAACATTACCTAAATGCCATAAAAATGGGTGCTCTGTTGACTTCTTAATGGTAAAATTGTTCATCAACTTTCTTCTTTCCATCTAAATCCAATTTTTCAGATTTTCAATTTCCCAATTTGGTGCAGCTTTTGTCATCCAAAATGTAACTTCTTCCTGATTGATGTAAAATATGTGTCAATTCTATCGAGTGTTGTCTTTTTTTCTCCTCATTAGAGCTCCTTCCTTTATATCTGTAGAACTATGTAGTTGTTATTGCAACAGGAGTGTTTATTTTCTAAAAGCGATCCTTGGATCTGGGGATTGTGCATCTGGTATATAATGTAAATGTTTATTTCTTTGTCATAGTTTAGAGCATCGTTACCGAGCTGAATGTCTTTCTCCAATCTGGCTGATGTTGTATATGGGTAGTTTATTTTGTAGAGTAACAGCTGATGCTTAGTACTTCATTTTTGACTGCGTTTCGAGTTTTACGGCTCATTCACCAACATGTCACTTGGCAGAACTACTCATCCATCATCACCCTCCACCCCGAGACCATCGACGGGAGGCCAGGGACACTGGTGATCGAGTCATTTGTGGTGGATGTGCCCGATGGGAACACCAGGGACGAGACATGCTTTTTCGTGGAGGCCTTGATCAAGTGCAATCTCAAATCGTTGGCTGACATATCAGAGCGCTTGGGGGTGCAAGATCAGACCGAGCCCATTGATCGGTGATTCCATTGATTCATCTGCGCGCGGAGCAATGAAAGTTGCCGGGATAAAGCTTTCAAGCCATTCTGGACTTGGAAGCTTTTGAGACACTGGTAGTTTATTTTCTTCTTCCTAGCTCCTACTGTTACCCTTTTTATCCTATCCTTCCGTTTCATTCCCATACTCTTTCAAAAGTGAAGGCGATGTTTTTGTCTGGGTAGTACCAGAACCTCATTCTCTCGTGAGACACACAAATTCAGAGGTCGCTTATAGTTAGGTCTCTCTTGGGTTTTCCTGAAGGCCTTTGAACACTGCTTTGGTGAATCTGTGTCCGGAATTGATGATTGTATGATTTTCATGATGAAGGCTAGCTTATTTATCTGATGCTGCCGTGGAGATGGGAATTTAGAGGACCTTCGACTGTTTCGTTGGGTGCACTTTGGAGGTATTGTATATATTCGAACAATGAGATAGATTCTGGATGGACATGGTTTTAGTAATAGATTTCATCTCCCGAGCTGCCATCTTTTCTCTTGGTTGAAATACATATATCGTCACTTCAGACTTGGGACTGTTTTTTTTTTCCCCCGCATACGTGCCGCAAGTCATGGACCATCAGTTTATAGTTTTGCATGATTGTCTCGAAAATTTTTGATAGTCCAAATCAGATCTGTTAGTGAAATTTTTCTCTGACGTGCCCCAGATTACGGGGTATGGCTGGCTACAGTCCTGAAATCTTCTTGTGCGGTGGAGGATGGAAGATAGCCCGTCCGGGCCTACGTGGTTGGGACTGGTTTTTGGGCTCGACGCCTCAGTTGGGGGCCAGCAGAAGCTTTAAATGCGGCTGACCGGCTGCTTTGCCGGTGGAGCCGTTTCTTAATTGGTGGGCCGTTGGGGGAAAGCATCGAGACCGAATGCTGCGGTCGTCGTGGCGTGGACGGTGGCATGCGTCACGCTTCCTCCACTAGACGACAAAGGAAACCTGAAAGCGACTCTCTCCTACCCCCGGCCGGGTTGGCTCTTCGTCTGTTTCGGCGGCGTCTAAAACAATGAAGTTAATTATATCCGTCATTGTCGCCCATCGGCTTCTTCTAGCGGTTCATTTTTAAGGTTGCGAGGTTTTGGTTCAAGTCATTGCGAGTTCCAAGCTCGAGTGGCCGACGCGTCGGCCATGCGGCCTTTTTTAAGCAACAGATTAGGCATTATTCAATGAGGATGGGATTGTTATATTATTATAATATATTAAAAAAAATATAGCAGAAAGTTGAAGAGTATGAGATAAGAAAAAAAAAATTATTTTATTAAATTAAAACTCAAAACAGTTATAACGTATTACGGGTACTGTACATCAATCGACGGAGTTCATTAAGGAA
The DNA here is from genome assembly GCF_051530095.1 of Phoenix dactylifera. NCBI lineage: Eukaryota > Viridiplantae > Streptophyta > Magnoliopsida > Arecales > Arecaceae > Phoenix > Phoenix dactylifera. The sequence goes on along the minus strand of NC_143201.1, from coordinate 26,154,932 downwards.
AAGCAGCATTCTGCTTGTGCAGCGGCTCCCTCCAAAATTTGCCGATTAGTTTGTCATGTGAATTGCTTTTACAGGGACGGATTCGCTGTATCGTCGCCTGTATATCCTGCACGGTGGACCTGATCATCTGAGAAATTCTCTCTCGTTTTAGCATGCGCATCAAGAACGGGAATCACAGGAGGAGGTCCCGAAAAGTTCCCTTGGTTCCTTCATGGAGCAAAGCCTCGCTTGTTAACTGTTACCCATGGTTCGTTCGCAGGGACTCTTGGCAATACACGTGAGCGAGTAAAAAGCATCCGCCCTCACGGTTCCCAAAAACAAAACCAGCACGTGCGAGCACGCTCTCGGGCGAGAAGGAGGGTTCCATGTGCGACAAGTCTGCTTTGCACGTGGTGAGATCTAGCAACTAGTTGAGAAGCATACTCATTAGTCAAAACTCTAGCCTTCCTAATAACCGTTTGATCGGGGGCCATAAATTGCTTAAATATATAAGCATCTCGATTCTTCTAATGCCCTATAATATTGCAGCCAAAAAAGGTCCTACCTAGTAATAATTTTTTTTTTGGTACAACAGCGGCTCATAAAAAAATCACATAAAGGCTCAAATAATGACCTATGGACTGCCTAGATAAAATTTTCAAAATGGTGAACGGTAAAAGAGACAATCCAGTCTAGACACACTGTGGTCCCATGATCTGTTCCATTATTAATGAGTACCATTCAGTCCAGGTTCTATGAAACCAGTCCTGAACTAGCATGGTTCCAATGCGTAATATCTTGGAACCATATGACGTATAGGGCAAAGACTGTCATGGACAAGACCAATATAATGCAAACAGAGCTGAGTAGGCAGCATACCCCATGACATCCTCCGCATTAAAAAGCTAAATTCTAGGTGCAATTAGGAATCGCCATAGTAGTTGCCAAAAAGTTTTGCAAGAAGAAAACAGTATACAGATCTCGCCTTACCTGCGCCTCTGAAATATAAAATGCGAGAAAAAAAACCATTGGTTACATTAATATCCATAAATTTAAAAAAGAAGGTTTGTAGGTAAGGGGAACCAAAGTCGCCAATGGCTGCGTATAAAGAGAGTTGCATTGTTCCCATCACCACGACTATAACATAGTCCTTGCTTAATGGATGGGGCTCGTAGAAACTAGCACCAAGAGGGGAGACTCTCCTTAAAAAAAGGCCGCATGTCCCGCGGGTCCAAAGATCCATAGGTTACTCTTGGACATAATGGGAAAGAGATGCCCCGCAAGAAAGCAGCCATTCACTGACCGAACCTAATTCTATCTGGGATAAGAACGTCTGCTCAAGATATAAGTGGGAAAAAAGTGAATCTTTATACTTTTTTTTTTCAGTTGAGGATTGTGGATGTGAATTATTATTCCAAGTGATCACTTATATGGCTAGCTGCCTCATCTAGGGCATTCGGAAGTTGGCTCTTGGATATTGGTGATTTGATTTTTATTCCTACAAATATCTTTTCATGTTGCAGGGCTAGACTTACTACCATCAAGAAAGTTTCCTCGAGGTTTCTGGTGTGGTCGTGTAGAGCACCAATCCCCAATGGTATAGAAAATATTTTTCAATGAATTTGGGCCGTGCTTAGTAGTCTTTTTCTTTACCATTGGCGATTCCTCGTGCCTCCCTCTAATCTTTTTTCTGTTTTTGTATCTGATGTGTTAATGTCTTGGGACCCGCCAAAAAGGAGGAAACTGCAGAAAATGTGATCATGATCCAACTGATTCGGATCCTTTCAGGTTGGATTGCCATTAGACCTGCTTATCGGGCGGTTCAGGCCGGATTCGGGCCAGGCTTGATCCAATGCATAACTAAAAGTAGCCAAGCCCGAGCATGACCTGGCCCGGCTTTCTGGCTTACTTCTCAGATCCGAGTCCGGTAGCTTTGGACGTCGGGCCGGGCCTCGTACTTTTCGGATGGTGGATGATGATGCTCACTAGTCGCCTGGGGATCTCCACTAGGGTTGGCGCTTGATGGGCACGCAGAGGGGGAGGGGAGTCCACGGCGGCGGCGGCGGCGGCTAGAGGGGGAAGGGAGCCCGTGGCTGTGGCAAGAGAGCAACGGGAGACCGTGACGGCGGCGAGAGGGGAAAGAGAGGTGTCTGGCAGAGTGGCACTGCTATAGCATGGCCTAAAATTAGACAATGAGGTCTTCTTAGAGAGCTACAAAACGTAGCTGAGTCAACATCATACTGTTATACGTACGGTATAACAATATATATATATATATATATATACACACACACACACACACACACAACATAGCTCGAGTATTTGATCAGTTAATGGAATCACTGTGAATACTATTAGGACATTCATGCGGCAATGCTCGTACTATTGACTCGTAACCTTCATACTTGCTGTTTCTTACTAGTTACTATCGCGAACTTGACGGCCCACATACCAAGCACGTGACATATCAAGAAACAAACTCAAAATAGATTTATTTTCGGATGGAAGTATATTCTGAAATTCTCCTTTTTCTTTAAAAAAAAAACATCATCTTACTTGAAGAATGAAGCTTGTAAGAGTAATTTTACCGGCAATACAAAATATGAAACTCCTGCATATTTCTTTTAGAATGGCATTGCCTTAGCATTGCTCGAGCTCAGACAAAGAGGTCTTGGAAAAAAGTCACAAAATGCGTGAGGATCAGCGTTATATAAGCCCGATGAATGGTAAAATAACATAACAAAAGACAACATAAAATAACTCCCAAGTATTTGATCAACTGATGGAATCACTGCCATCCAGGCATGTCGCGAATCCTGCACCAATGACTCGTAAATAATCTTCGAACTTCTTGTTTTTATCTTATTAATGGAACTGGGCTTGTTTATGGTCGGTTCACCTAGCACGTTTGGGCTATATTTGCTTCTGCTATGGGCTTTTCTTTTTGTTGGACTAATTGGGCTTGGATTGTGATTGGTCTAGCTTTGGTGAAATTGCTTGGAGTTGTTCATTAGTTTGGATTCTCTTGCCTCTTCCTTCTCTCTCTCTCTCGGATCCCCTTTTTTTCTTATTCTAGTTGTTTACCCAATTCATATGTAATAGATATATAAAAATTTAAAAATAAAAGTGGACTTATTTTTGGATGAAAGTATAACTGTTTTGGATAACATGCACTCTTCTTAGCTTAGCAAGCTAATTGTTTTTAATGGGACAAAAAAAAAGAGAGCACAGTAACCAAAAACATCGAATAAATGTTCTTTTATTTGAAGTGGCCACTCAGACATTTCTTGCCACTCAGACAAGAAAACAAAATTACCGTCTCTACTTTGTCTTTAATCAACAGAATCTTGGTTCCACCATTGGTTTGCTTTGGAGCCATAAAATAGAGGGTGGGAAGCTTTTTTTTTTTTTTTATAGTTCATCAGCAACTCACACTAGTCTCGCATGAGTACTGCCAGTTTGCCATCTGAGTCAAAAAATAAAATACTCCACAAATGTAGAGGAATGGATACAAAATGGGTCCAGAGAATTTTTCCAGAATGACGAGCAGCAAACGAGGTGATCCAGTCAGTAGCTCTGTTCGTCTTTCGCAATATATGTGCAATCTGAAAGGTATTATATTCCCTCAGCAACCTCCTAATATCATCTTGCTCGTTAGATAAACCGGATTAGCCTCTCTTTGTCCATAGAAAAAAGCAAGATCATATTAACTCGCAGGTGGTACAGAGTTCGACAGCCGATTCCATGGCGCGGCCGAAAAGCGCTGACCCAATTTAGAACCAGGGACCGATTGGAATGGCTTCAAGCGCCACCTCCGTTGCGGCTCCAGACTCCTGAGAAGGTCGAAGGGTTTTGGGGGTTTTGAGGCAACACACGGGAGGAGAGAGAGGCAAGGAAGCGTAGAGTTGATTGGAATAGAGACGGAGGAGAGGGGATGCCTCTTTACGATTGTCTGCTGCTGGCGAAGCCCCATGCAAAGAAGGAGGCGTTGATGGATCTGGTGGCCCGCGTGGGCCGGCGCGTCTACCAGCGCAACGGCGTCATCACCGACCTCAAGTCCTTCGGCACCGTCCAGCTCGGCTATGGCATCAAGAAGCTTGACGGCCGCCACTACCAGGTGCCCCCCTCCCCACCCCCAAATATCTCAATTTTTTTTTAATCTTAATGCCCAATCTGTCCATTTCTTGATTATTATTTCTTTTTCCTTTTCCATTCAATTCCTAATGTTTGCAATTGTACTAATGGAGATCTATGCGGTGCTTTTGGTTTCATGTTCGGGTGTTATGCGATGACAATCCATTATATTAACTTGTTATGCCTCTTTTAGGATGATGATGTCAAGAATCCAACTAATTGTGTAAAAAAAAATTGGGGTGGAGATTTGGATAAATTAGTCTATGTTTCTTTATTTTGTAGCTTCGGTGTTTGATGAAATGAACGGGGAAAGAGAAAACTTGGGTTGCCTGTATTTTCCGAATGGGATCTGAGACGAGTTTAACCTAAGCTTAACTTCATTGGCAATGTTGATTAGAATTATGGTGGTATGATGACGATGACTGCAAAATGCCATTACAAATAAATGTTATTTTCATTCGTTGTGCTAGATCCTAACAATCAGGTGTCACCATGTCAGCCTGTCAGGTTTTCCTCATTTTTGTTGTTAGGTTTTTAACTTGATGGACTGCTTCCTTCAGAGAAATTGTTTTTGCTGGAGGTGTTTTTTTTTTTTAAGATTGTAATTGTTTGGACGCCAGCTATGGAAAGTGGATAAACAATTTTTAGAAAAATGTCCTTTGATATAACCATGACATAAATATTTTGAATTTCTTTTCCAAGTCCACTGAAAAAGACAATAAGTTTGAAATTTTAATCATAACTTAGTATCTAATCTACAGAAAAATTAGCAATGATGCTGGGTTTTTTTAATTATTTTCTTTAGTTTGACTGTCATTCTTCATCTAGTAACTTTTCTTCTCTATTTCCTTCAGGTTGTTGTCTTTTCCCCTAAAACTCCAGACTTCATACAAAGTCATGTCAGTCTAAGAATCTGCAAATTAATTTGCTAGGACCAAATGGAATTAAAGGTGTAGGGTTTGGATCCCTTGATCTTCTGTTGTGGAATGTTTGAATAAGTAAACAAGCTAATGCATAAAACAATGAGAACAAGTGCTGAAGAATGCATGCTTCTCACTGTATGATGTAAGACCAGCAACACTGTAGGCATCGCTGCAATTAATATAAGATGATGGTTTCGTAAATGAACATCTGGTAGAAAAATTTTGCCTTGAAGAAAGATATAGATAACCCTAATCAAGGACATGATAAGGTCAAATTGGATAGGATAGATTAATATTATGAAACACCGGAAAAAGGGGCTTGATTTATGTCAAAGCAATTAAAAGGAGAGAGAAGGCCTGAGAAATCGTGGATTGGAATTTTGATTTGTGATTTGTGAAGAAGGATTTGAAAAAAAAAAATGTAAGCAAATCAAAATTCTGGGATATGAATTATTTCTCTTGAGTTTCAGTGTGCTTCATTAAACAGAAATAAAGGTTAAGCTAGAGCATTTTCTGTAACTTGAAATGATTTCAGTTCTCTCTCTTATCTATTGTAGTTTCTACATTGACCAATTTCTGTCCATTTTCATTTCTTTCTTTTAATATTGAAGATTGTTGCTGTCAATACAGAGTTGGAACCATTCAGAGCCCTTGCAGTATCTTCTCTTGATTTCTTTTTTTGGAGACTATTTGAATTTTATACGAATATCTAAACATTAGAAATTTGCACTGAGAAATTTGACTATTCCTGTTTAAAAGATGGATTTTTAGTCTAGTGTTGAAAAAGAAACAATTAGGAGGCTTGCAAGTCCCTCTGTGAGAATCATTATTCCATGTGTTTCAAGTGTATAGGTGGTGAGGGAAAGTTTGAGTATTTGCCTGCGGACTTCAAGTTGACCCTTCATATTTTCAGTCAATTGCTTCATTCTTGTTGTAAAATATTCTTAATGTATTATTGAATAATTACCGAGAATGCGATAGTGGATTATCCAAAAGCCAGTAGAAGGGTATTTAAATTAATCCCGAGTCATGCTGGAGCATGAATAATTTGGAGAGAAATAATAGGATCAAGAAGACAAGACATAAACTCTACTTGAGGTACAAAAACATGTGGCTGACCAAAAGTAGACTCATGGAGGTTAAGTGCCAATTTTAAACAGACATTTTCTATGAATAAAATTATTAGTGTGATATCATAATTTTTAACCAAAGGAAAAAAGGAATAGAGAGAGGAAAGAAGAGTAGAAAAACTGTGATTTTACAGACATAGAACTGTGGTGACAAATAAATGATATCATTACTCTTTTCGTGCATTTTTATTCCTATGCATGAGTGCATGAGGCTTTATCACTAGAACAGGGATTGTCTTTGGGTTTAAGAGATATAAGTGGAGACTACCTCTGTGTAATGGTATTTTTTTTATATATTTATTTGGCATGTTCTTGCTTGCTTTGGCAAGATTACCCACCTTCATTTGTACAAGTGGATGGATGTTGAAAGGCTTGGGGGTCATGGTGAAGTATTTTGTTATCAAGGCACACATGAAATTCTTTGCTTGTAACATATATTATGTTAGTAAATATGTAATATCTGGTTTGCCTATCATATCCGGTTTTGTTTTTTTTTCCTCCATATGTATAATTATCCCTTGTTATGCGAAGTTGGTGTTGTTGTTAAATGGTAACCATTGTGCTTTAACTGTTCTTTTTTTCTGAATATGCTCAATGCATGCTATATGTGCAGGGCCAACTCATGCAGATGACCATGATGGTTCCACCTACTTTCAATCAGGAACTTCAGTATTTGAATAAGGAAGACCGTCTGCTGCGCTGGCTTGTGGTAAAACACAGGAATGCTGTATATGGACTAGAGTTCATTAATGAGGATGATGGAAAAGATGAGCTAAGCATGTTCCGCAGTGGTAGCTTGATAAATAAGGGAGAAGATGAGGACGACGATGATGAGGATGAGGACGATGACGAGGAGGACTACCAAGTGGAGTAGGCTGGTTAATGAGTTTCTGCACAGTTTTGTATTCAATTCTCCTGCAGTCAAATCGTGAGCATAATAAACTATGCTTGCAATTTGATGGAAAACGGGAAGAGGAAACATATTTTTGATTTGGTTGTGGTAATGGCATTGAAGAACTGGAATTTTGTTCTCTGCTTTTATGATTTGGTTTATGTCTTACTGTTTTATTGTACTGAGTGCATGACACTTCATTTAGAGAAAATTGTGCTTTTGCAGTTCGCATGAATTGCTGTAGACCTTGATTTCAATTTGTTGGCAGTTCAATTTCCAAGTTTTCAATCCCCTCTAGTTACACCTGCCTTTGTTATTTGTTGATGTCATATTTATTACCATAGCAGATGGAGCAAACTCTAAAATATACGCTGACTGGGAACACTGTAAGCATTTGATGAGTCACCTTTTACAAATGGCTTAAGTTACTGCTCCAGAAGCCTTGGAAGCTTCTTCCTCTTCTTTTATTTTATTGGATTGGATCGAATATTTTCTTTTGTTTTTTTTTCTTTTTTGAGTTTTTGACTAATCTGATTTATACTCTTAACCGGAATTGACTTGCAATCATGGAAGGAGAGTATGTAGGGAAAAAGTGGTACAAGACGCCATTGTTTGATAAGCTGATTGTTTAATTATGTTATGCTCTAATGGAAGGATTGATTTTTCACCTGGGCACCCGGATCTTGCACTCATGCTATGCTCAAGTGCATGCTGCCGACCCTTTAGCTAGTATAGATTTTCTCTCAAATGGTAAGGAGCTGCGTGGAGCTCAGAAGAAACTATGCAGGAGTTATTATATGTAGTTGGAGAGTCTATTCATGAGCATGTTGTCTCTGGGTCCATATCAGCAGTTGGATTCTCTTTTTTTTATCCAAAAAAACTATCATCTCTGATCTACATCCTCAATTAATTTGACTCTTTTTTTATATTTAAGAAAGTAAACATACTATTTATGTAAGCCATGTATATCATTTTCTCTTATCACCTATTTTTCAAAATTTTATGTTAAATTATATTCTTAGCATATGCAGCTTTTATATTATAATGAACAGAAAGTTGCCAAACATGAACACTCCTTTCATGGGCAGAAAGATGATGATATGATCTCTATGGACTAGTATAGGTCTTTTTCTTTTTTCTTTTTCCATTCTCGTTGCTTTCGTTTTCTTCTGGCATTTTGTCTCGAGGCTCAAAGCTTCATGTCTTGTCATGTCATGTCACTCGTAACAATTTTAAAATCCTAGTTCACCTTAAGAGGCTCGAACCCATGTCTTTAATTCGAAGAGAGGAGACCGACCCATGAACTACACCTTTTCCACTCGACGACTGCCATATCGCACCGCATCTTACTAAACCGCGCCTGCGAACCAAGTTTTGACACGAGTGATAGGCGTCGGTTGTTGTCGTCGGACCATGATACCGTTATATATCTTAACCATGCGTAATGAAGATGCGCTGCCACCAGGTCGGCGTGCCTGTGGATGCCGCCACCTTTGTGGGTGAAATATAAATATAATCCTTGGAGCCCACTCATCTTTTGGTTTTGGGTCTCTGTCCTCTCACTCTATACGTACAGGGTGGCAAAACTCAGCATCGAGCCAGGCTTTCGTCGTATTTGTGATCCCCACCACCAATCCATTTTAAGGGAAGGTAAGTGGTCCATGCTTTCTGCTGGATTTCAGATAAGAGTATACCTTTCATAGCTTCTGTTGTATGAACGTCGCTGGTTGAGGATAGAATGTGTGGGTGAATTGCGACTTCTGGATCGATGAGGTGGAGAGATGCATGAATTTCCCGTCCCACAAGCATTGGCATGTCTCAAATATGCAAATGAGGCACCCTTGAGCTCTTACAAGCGTGTGAATACAAATGGTGATGGGTGTCCATGCATTGCTTCTTGTCTCCAGTGCTCTATTAGGTAAAAGAGAAGCCTCAAACTTGATTGTGTTTAACTTTACTTGACAGAAAGACTCAAATTTTGTCAGTGAGTTTCCAAAGGCATTTTCTTAGTATCTTAGGTATGTCTACAATTTTACCATTACAATACAAACACTTTGCTTCTTCTCATGCTTAGCCCAAGCTTATAAGTGCTAAAAAAAAAAACCCTCCTCAAGGCATATTAGTTGTTTTTTTAAAACGAAAAACTTTAATGCTTGATTTCCATCACATTTTTTCCTGATAAGAAGATAAGTTTTACTGCACACACAGAAAAAAGAAGAAGAAGAAAACATTTTTTTAAATCTCCATTGTTATACTCGTAGCCAAACCTGACGTTCGAACTCATCTTGTTTATAATTTTGTTGCACTGTCCATACGAATTGTTAAGTGTCACATTTCTTTTAGAGAAGACACGTAATATCGCTATAATAGCTAATACCAACTATATTTACAACATACATCATAACAGAAAGCATACGATAGCCATCAAATTACATCTCCGTGCTCTCCGGCCATGAGAACGATGCCATCAGAAATTCAGAAAGACGGGACTCAAGAAGCTGGTCCATGGCTAGAGGGTTGACCAAATTCTCAAGTCATAAGATCCAATCGAGCTCACCACCTGCCACCAACACCCTGCGCTAGGATAAGCTCATCTACTACTCGGTGGGATCCAAAACAGAAGACCACACCATGGCAGTATCTATGAACATCATCCTGTCTTCCTAAAGCTCAAATCAAAAGCCCCATCATTCCCAAACTTATAGCAAGTGGAACACAAGCGTGAGTGGCCAGGCCTGTCAGTTACTATTATCCGTGCCCCATGGCCCCTCCTCCAGCCAAGCAATTAAAAAAAAGGAAGGGGAGCAGAAGATTCCCCTACCACCATCTGTCCACTTCACTCCCTGTCTCCTACAATTTTCTTTGCTCCAATCCATGGCACCGAAGAACAGCTTGTAGCAAAAAAATTATTTCCAGTCCTTCGGGCTCTGTTCACTAAACATTCCCTCAAGCTCTCAAGGTCTCCTCCAGAAGGTGGTGGTAGCAGTGTGCTCCCCCACTGGACTAATCTCTGCGGCTCACGGGTCAATAGCAGTACAGACAACATCTCTTGATCTGGAGTTTTGTGGGTGGACTCACTCGCTCCCTATTCTCTCTCTCCATTAGATCCTGGTTCCCAAGTTCCCCTGTTTTGGATTGTTCTTCCTGGAGTCTCAGAGTAAGTCGCTCTTCTCTCTGGGGATCTAAAGTCCTCGATTTATCCATTAAAAAGCTCTTCTTGGTGCTCTCTCCTTGACCTCTCTGCTTCCAAGCTCCTTTTCTTCTCGTTTCTTTCTTAAAGCCCGTAGCTTTGTTTACAAAAGATGGTATTTCGAGTCTTGGTGGGACTGGCGGCGGCGGCGCTTCTGGTGCAATGCGGCGCGGCAGGGACGGAGGTGACGTGCTCGGGTGCCGTGCCAATGAGGTGGCGGAGGGAGGTGTTATCAATTACCGACTTTGGGGCGGTTGGCGACGGGAGGACTCTCAACACTTGGCCTTTTATGAAGGCGATCTATGTGATTCAGCACCGGAGGAGGAGGGGTGGAACTCTTCTCTATGTTCCTCCTGGTGTCTGGCTTACCGGGAGCTTTAACCTCACCAGCCACATGACCCTGTATCTGGCCAGAGGAGCTGTTATTAAGGCAACCAAGGTATTACTACTTCGTGTCTAGCCTTTTTCCTCTCCTTTTTCAAGTTACTACCATGCAATGTGACCCGGATCTTGTGGTAAAAATTGGATCTTTTGGCTTGAGTTAGAGAAGCATTCATCCAGTTCATCCAGCTGCTAAGTGGAAGGGCATGAAGAGCTTATTTGTTTGATGACTTTGTCAGAGTTTTTTTTTTTCAAAAAATTTGGATCTAGATTGGTGAGGGAATGCTGAACAGAAGTCGTTTTACTTGGCTCTCTTGGCTTCATTTCTTCGATTGATTTCCAGTTGATTTTCTTTTTCCTCCCTTCTTCCAAGTAACCTTCTGGACTTGGTTGGTGCAGGATACATGGAACTGGCCCTTGATGGATCCTTTACCATCTTATGGAAGAGGACGCGAGCTACCCGGAGGAAGATATACGAGTCTCATTCATGGGAATGGAATTCGTGATGTTATAATAACAGGTTAATAATACTAGCTATATTGCTTTTGTTATGTTGCTAACTTGCTGCAGTTTTCCAATTGCTTTAGCAGTAGCATGTTGTTGTTTCCATGGAAGTATTGAAAATAAGATAAATATATATAGATATATAGAAGTAGCTTAAAGATTACTCATAGTATGCTAGAGATTCAGTTTCTTAATGCAGCAAAAAACAGTGAAAAGCCCATTCCATGTCTTAGGGATCTATTATTTTAGTTTTACCACTGCCCTTCAATTGAAACGCCAGAAGCTGTAATTAAAACTCTGACATCTTGTCATGCACCAGAAGCCCTTTTCTTGTCAAAAATCATCTGATGGTTATACTGTTTATATTTCCTTGAAATGTTCTTGATCTGTTAGGTGCAGTAAAGTTTCTAAGAAGCACATGATCTCTTTAAAGAAAATGATTCCTTGACCTTGATAGAAGACAAGACACAAGGAATCCGACATGCGAAGCAATAATAAACTCAGATCAAATAGAACACATATTACAACAAGAATTTACCTTGTATTTTTCCAACAATTTTCTCTTTCATGCTATCAAATTGGATAAAAAAATGTACATGTTGTTGTTGTTTATGCTAAGTGGTTCTTAGGTGTGTTATCCTTTAGTTTTCCTAGGTATGCTAGGCTTGGTTAAGATCACAGGACAGTAAACCTACAAAAGACTGACATATAACCTACATTTCCGAAGCACTTCGCCCAAATTCATACAAAATTCTTTGCATTTCAAGTTATTTATTTTGAAGTGTAAGATATGAACTAACAAATATTTGAAGTTGCAGATAATTTTATCTTTATTTACATACACAATAAAGCATACAATTTAAACAGAAAAGGGCGTGAATTAAGCTGGCTAGCCTAGCTTGACTCGGGTTCATTAGGTTGACCAAGCCTGATTGTATGGTTTGACTCATCTCATGAACATGATATTGAGTTGAATGTTGGTTAAGAACAATACCCCGGAAACTGACATTAAAGGAGTTCAGGCTTGCTACTTGCAATGACAATTGTGAACATACATATGTAGGACCGTACTAATATAAGTACTTTTATATATGTAATAATGATTTGATTATTCTGAATCATTAGTTTTTCATGTATTCTTTTGTTCACAGGTGAAAAAGGAATAATCGATGGCCAAGGTGGAGTGTGGTGGAATATGTGGAGACAAAGATCCCTGCGTTTCACAAGACCTAATCTCTTGGAGTTCATGCATTCTAGTGATATCCTCATTTCCAACGTGATCCTGCAGAACTCTCCATTTTGGAACATTCACCCTGTTTATTGCAGGTGAATACTGTGTTTTTTTTTTTAATCTCACCAAAATGCTGAGTCTCACTAGGATTCCGCTGTCCTTGTTCCAAAGGAATGGTTAATATGAATACCTGTATTTCCTACTTTATATTGCAAATTATCATAGAAATCTTTCAATTGTTAACCCTGTTATTTTCGAGCTAAGTTTCACAAGAATTTACCTCAAATTCCTTGAGCTTTCAAACCTAGAGTTATGTAAGAAGCCATGCATTTACCAAATTATTTTTTGGTTGTTTCGTGATTGCTGGAACTCCACTATGTTGTCAATAAACCCTTACTCCTGAAGCAATTGCTCTCTTGGAACAATTGCTTGTTCCTTCGGCACATACCTAAACTTCAGAATGCAAAAGAGGAACTAAGGGGCATATTATTCCCCTGTCACTTTTTGGTTGTGAGTATCTTGCTTCCATTTTCTGTGAAGTTAAAGTTGAAATGTCCGAGGCATGAATTCCGTGCTGGCCCTGTATAAAATTCTCTCTGAATCTTCATTTCTGTCCTTCAGGCTTTGATGGTAATCCTACCTGCCCTTAAGTTTGAGTCGCCCAACATTTTACTGTATTTCGGTTAATAATATCATTTCTTTTTTTTTTTCATGGTATCGAAAAAATATCTTATATGTTTCTCTATGAGATTTTTGAAAGAAAAGATGGCCATGTTTCATCTAAATCTAACTATTACTTTCTTTCAGCAATGTGGTAATAAGATACGTGACTGTATTGGCTCCATCTGACTCTCCTAACACTGATGGAATAGATCCAGGTATGGTTAACTTCTGTAGTTCTATTTGGCTTCCTTTTGTTTTTATTTTCTTTGTGTTACAAATAGCATATATAAAATATTTAAGTGAAAAAAATTTCTTCTTTTTCTTGTGAATTAGTTTTTGCATAGAAGAGCTCTCTCTCTCTCTCTCTCTCTCTCTCTCATCAGTATATGGTGGGCTTGTAAGATTGTTAAACTGTTGGCTTCTCTACAATTATGAATTACAGATTCCAGCTCCAATGTCTGCATTGAGGATTCCTACATTTCCACTGGAGATGATCTGGTGGCTATTAAGAGTGGATGGGATGAATATGGCATCGCCTATGGCCATCCTAGCTCTGGCATTACGATTAGGAGGTTGACAGGCTCCTCTCCCTTTAGTGGGATTGCAATTGGGAGTGAAGCATCAGGAGGGGTGGAGAATGTCTTGGTGGAAAACATTAGTCTCTTCAACACTGGCATTGGCATCCATATCAAGACCAATGTTGGGAGGGGAGGGTATATAAGAAACATAACTTTCGCCGATGTGAACATGAACAATGTCCGCAAGGGAGTGAGGATTGCAGGAGATGTCGGTGACCACCCTGACGACAAGTTCAATCCATATGCAATCCCAGTAGTCGACAAGGTGACGATCAAGAACGTTTGGGGCATCAACGTCCAGCAACCTGGGTCAATTGAAGGCATCAAGACCTCGCCTTTCACTCGGATATGTCTCTTTAATGTCAAGCTCTGGGGCAGGCCCCAGAACACGCCATGGGAGTGCACGGCTGTGAGCGGGGCTGCCCTTGGGGTGCAGCCGTGGCCCTGCGCAGAACTGACCGGCAACTCTGAATCAGGTTTCTGCTCGAATGCTTTCTAATGTTTGCTGATTGTTTCATTGGATGCTATTGTTGTGTGGGGAAGGTATGCATTCACCTTTCCTCTGATTGGAATAAGTTGTTTGAAGGTTAGACACTGGTTGATTAGACAATAGGATGCTAATGTGGAATTAGAGGTCTTGTCAGGAAGCATTCCTTATCCATTTGTTTTTTAGATGCCCATGAAATAGCTATGGTTTTGCCATGAAGATGTTTGTGCTAATATTTGGAGTCATTGTAATTGTTCGAATTATATTTGCAATCCATTCTTTATTTTCTGCCATCTCTTCTTGGTTTTCTGATGGAGTATACCATCTAAGCCATCTTCGATTCTTTCTTCAGAATCTTAAGTTTTCCTGCTCCTCTACACTGTAAGAATTCTGGCTCTTCTTTCCTAGCACAATCTCAGGATCCTTGCCTGTGCCGGATGTACCACTTTTCATCTCAGGAAATATCTAAGATATTCTGGCAGTAAAGGAGATCACTAGATAAGCTTTGAATATCAGATCTATTATAGGAGCTATTGCAGAGTTACAAGACGTTCATATATCCTAGGATCTCGCACTTCGAGTGGCTTTATTAGACTGAAAAAATCCTTTATAATTGTTTATAATTATTTATAATTATAAATATCGTATCAACTACTATTTGGACTTATGAAATTTTGTTGATAAAATATTTTGGATTCGTTTATATGTATATATAAAGGGCTATAGGATCATGATTAAGAATACATTTCAAGTTAGGAGCAAAATAAATAACATAACTAACTATATAAAAACAAATTAAACCATATATAATTCCTAATCCACTCACCTTCTGTATCACATCAAATTATATAGCGAACCAGGTTGGCTAATATAGGCAAATATGTCTGAACATATCATCTCTTACCAAACATTTAGCACTTAGCATATTATAAATAACCTAATCATGAAAATTTGAAATCAATCGACAAGGCATGATTGCTCTCACCTGCACTATATAAACCAGTATCTCATTTCTCAGTCATGGCAAACCGTTCGAGGCACCTGTTATTTCATCATTTTCGAAATTCTTTACTCTTACATGTCAGCCAAAATAAACCAAGATCTTGGCTATTTTCTTGGCATCAATCACCAGATTGTAGTCCTATTGCAAATCATGCAAACAGTAAAAACAGGCCACACCATTAACAACCGTGTATGCCAAAGAGAACAGAAGAATATACACACAAAAAAAAATGGCGCACGCCATTATCATAACTTAAATACATAGAAATATAGTGTTTACATGAGATCAGCGAACTATATGAGCATATAAACTAGGTAAAAATAATACATAGAGCAAAATAAATACACCAGCTTAAGTAATAATAACGGCACAGCGATGGTCCCCAAGTTTATCTGCTGGCCCTAGGGAACCCTGGAACGCTCAAAGGCGGTTAACAATCGCCCAGAACCGCTTCACGAAATCGCCGTCCTCTCGGTCCTCCTCGCGCTTCGGCCTGACGTTCTCCTCCATCGAGACTTCACGCCCCTCGGCATCCCTCATCCCGTGAGCCATCGCCGCCCTCTCCTTCCAGAACCCGCTCTGGAACTCCGGCCTTCTCATCGGGATCGAGCGCATCTCGCCAGGAAATCCCCCTGGGATTCGAGGCCCCCTCATCGGGATCGAGCGCATCTCGCCAGGAAATCCCCTTGGGATTCGGGGCCCCCTCATCGGGATCGAGCGCATCTCGCCGGGAAACCCCCTCTCCATATGGGGGCCCCTGGGGAACCCTATCATGTCGTCACCAAAGGGGATCTCGCGCCCGCCGGGGCGGCCGTGGCGGTGGCCGCGGCAGCCGTGACGGAGACGGAGCGGGAAGTGGGGATTGATCGGACGGTGGATGTGGCCGCCGATCGGACGGCGGAGGGAGAGGTCGACATGGTGGAAGGGCTCTACGGCGGCGGAGATGGATCCATCGAGTGATTTATCGAGCGATACGACGGTGGCCGTCTGATCGGTGTCCTTCGGCAGGTCCTGCTTGGGGACGGCGGTGGAGAACGGGAAGCTGTCATCAGGGACGAAGCTGGCATGGGAGAGGAGGAGGAGGGAGGAGATGACGAAAAAGAGGACAGCGATCTTGGCCGGCGCCATTGCTTGAGACGGAGATGATGATGTGGTGGTGTGGGGAAGGCGGTGGGGGAGTGGGGTATTTGTAGAGAGAGACGGGGTTAGAGGGCGCGGTGGGGAGTCGCGGTCAATGCGGGCAGCGGGCAGCGAGAGAGAAAAGTAGGACCCGGAGTTCGCTTCGGCTCGAACTCGGTCAATGCCGGGTTCCTTTCTACCAAACAACGGGCAACACGGCATTCGCCGTGCCGAGCTGGGCGGAGCGGAAAGGATGGCGAAGTTTTGGCATCTTGCGGCAGGGAGAGCGGCATCCACTTGCAAACACGTCGTTCCGGATGTGAACATGGAGAATAATGAACCGGAGAATATGACAAAAATACATGTTGGAAAATACTTGTCAACGAGGTACATTAGGCCCTAAGCAATCCATTCTACGAATAACAAGCCGTGTACATCATCATATTTTGACAATGCGCAAGGTCATATTTTGACGGGATAAAGTGAATCGAATAATATTTGTCTAGATTCAATTTTATATTTGAATACATTCAAATATAAATAAAAATTTAGTATTCTACTAATATTTATATCTATATTCATATTTATCAAATAAAAATTAGAATTTTTTGCACGAATACTCTTCTAAATATCGGATTTTACATGAATATTCTTTCAAAATTGATATTTGCATATATACCATTGTAAAACTTTGTTATTGTACAAATGCCTCTAATATAATGGTTGTTCTAACGGTGTTAAGAAAAATTACGCTATTGTTCCTATCTTCTTCTCCTGCTATCGGGATCGGAATTGCAATCTATTTGCATGTCTACCCATTAAGGATATTTTAGTCATTTTAATTTAAAACCGTTAATTTTTTTGTATCATTAGATAGCATGAATACATATGCAAAAATAAAAATAAAAAAGGGTAGACATGGGTACATATGCAAAAATAAAAATAAAAAAAAGGTAGAATAGCAAAACAAGTGTTTTGTGAGGATATACATGCAAATATCAATTTTAGAAGGGTATTTATGAAAAATCTGATATTTAGGAGGATATTCATGTAAAAAATCCTAAAAATTAATATGAATAGACAACTATTTAATCTATATTCAAATATTCGATTCTATTTATAATCCTATTTAATTTTGTATAATACTCATAAACTTTTAAAAAATATATATAACTATATTAATATGCTATTAACTTAATTTATTATTCACTTAATAATATCTTTGATTTTGTGGTTATAAAGTTTAATTACTTGGATTTATATCTGTACTTATATTCATACTTTCAGTATCTAATTTGTATCCGTATCTACTTAAAAGTTTAAAGCATTTCTCCAACATGTATATATACCTTGGCAAGAAAAAATTGCTTTAGTTTGCAAATGAAATTGATTCACAATTGATATAAGATATGGAATTAGAATGCTTCACATTTTCTTTTATAGGAACAAGCATGTCAAAGAATCCCATTTGATCATATTAATCATGTTATATATAGTTCACTTGTGAAATTAGCTTGTCTCCAAGATGCACTCTTGTAATCAGAAGCTCTATGGTGAAAGTGGTTGCTTCATTGGCACCTAAGTTTCTTGGACAAACAGAGATGTGGACCTAATCCAAAAGCCTCATAAAAAATTATGATGCCGTAAGTTTGTATCCTATAGAAACTTTTGAATGTGCTTTGATTGAAAGCACATATATAGCGTATGATTCATGTTGCTATTAGAATTTGGGTTGAGATCAGTCGCTGCCCAAAATGTGCTGAGGTCAGCCAGAACTGAAGTGCGCCGAGATTAGATGAGGCCAAGGTACTCTAAGATTGGCTCAAACTGAGATGGAAGGCATGATTGACCTACAAAGAAGTCCACTTGCCAGAAGATTTTCGGTGGAAGACTCTTCGATGCTTAAGTCAGAGATTTAAAACAAGAGTGGAAGAGAGAGAATGAGGAAAGAGGAGTATTAGATTGCTTATGTGAGTGTCCCCTTGTCATCCCTATATATAGGATAAGAGCGGTGCCCCTTATCTAATTCGTCGGGTAGTGTTGTAACTGCATGATAATAGTTGGTCGTGCACTTAACTGCATGGTAATGATTATTCACCATTGTCGGGTGGCGATAATTGCATTGATCGTGCTTTTTCTACCATCACCGTTACCAAGATCGGAATTATAGCCAGCTCAATATCCTTCGGCATTACTCTTGGACAAGACCGACCCATAATACATCGTTTAGTACCGTGCTCATTCACTTCGGCTAAGTCTGGGGTCAAGGAGGTCGGGATAACCTGACGTCAGGTTGACCAACATTCTTCCAGTAAATTCAGTATCTATATTTATACATATTGGCTATATTCATATTTATTGGCAAGTTAAACAATATTCTCCTATAGATGCACCTCTTTTCACAATTATAACAACTAAATTATATAATGTTTTTTTGTTTTTGTATATGTTTGCCACATATAAATGCAAATATGCAATATCATTTGAAGCTATTTATGTACTTGTTTTTGGATGGATTTAAATACATATATACTAATTCATGATGGTGCTTCAAACTAAACTAGTTTACAGTTTACAGTGCCTGCTTTAAAGTAGGTCTACACCATATATATACTAACTAGATCTGGATATCTTTGATGCTTACAGTTTATTTAGTAAATATATATATGTGGTGGATGGCTGTTATGCTATCCATTCAAGACAAATTGCAATGAATTTGATAAACTATGCTTCGATTTGAGTTTAATATTCAATAATTTAAAAGTGTATATGGAAGTTTATTGACTCATTTCTATGGTTTTCCCATGTCTTCTTCTCAAACAATGGTCACGTAAGATATCATCAAAAATTTTGATGATAGTTTTTTTTTTGTACATAAAAAAGAGAAACCGATGATAGTTGATAGACACCGAGTTGTACTATAATTTTCAAACAAGAAATAAAATTTTTGATAAAAAAATAGAAAAGAAAGTCCCTATAGTTCGATCTATCATTCATTTTAATTAAACTATAACAAAAGTTTAGACCCTTGAAAATGGTGTGGTAAGGAAAAATGAATCGCAAAAGGAAACCTTAAGTCTGATTTCCCTGTGGGCTTCCACTATCTGATTTAGTTTTTCTTTTTTTCTTTTTTCTATCTGATTTAATACCTCCCGTGCACGTAGTCAATAACGGCTACTTGTTTCTGGGCCACAATCGCCAAACTAGGGCATCATCATTCATCACAAGATGCAGCGTGCGATCGGCTGCGTTTTATCCCGCATCTATGTTCATACTGCGTGGACTCTGCTTTTCCTTGTACCGAATTTACTCCCCGGCTATTCAATGCAAAGATGAAGTGCATTCAAGCTGGAATTTCATGGTGACGAGCAAGCCTAAGGAAAACTAAAAGATAATCCAAGTGAGAAAAATTAAAAGTACGCAAAATAATTTTTTAGTATCTTCTGATAAGATTTGATGAATAATTTGCTACATGGTGCTTTCTAGGAAATATATCCAAGCTTTGATGTTAAGCTTATATATCCTTCATTTTACCAAGTTTTTGTACCGTTGCCCCTCTTGTTAAATTTTTCTTCGCCATTCACAATAACTACTTATACAATGACTCTAATGCCCTTGCATCAATATCTTTGTAATGTTTAATCCTTAGTTTATATTGCAAATGAGCTATATTTTGCACAATTTTTTCTAAGATATTAGTATGAATATATTATAATTATTTCACACTAAAGACAAAAATTTATTGACACCAACCATCCCAATTTTCATATATTTGGATGGATCAATGGTCTATTCCACTTTTTTATTCATGTGGCATATCCAATCTAGATCATTATTAGTTTGCTTTTTTTTTCTTTCTTCTTTTCAAGTTCGAATCACATGATTTTAGTCTTTTATCTTCCTGATCTTCTTTGTTTTCTGAGTCAGAATAGGTCGAGGTTTTTTCCTTTTCAAGGTAATGTTCAAAGTCGCCTCAATTCACTTTGGTTTTTTTTTTGCTAAAGAATTCACTTTGGTTTCTCTCATCTCTTTTAGCTGAACAAAGTTAATACTAAACCATAGCTAAATTACATCCTTCTTTTCCTATCTCAAGAAAATGAACTAATACATCATAAAATATCATATAATATCCCAATAACCATGTATCATTAAATCATCAAAGGCTTTATGGCCATTACCATCACGTTGTGAACTTTTTTTTGAGAAATGTTATAAAATTTTCATCACTATATAGGATGGACAAGCTTAATTACACTATATCAAATAGAATTTCAATTTTTGCAAGTTAGGAGTGGCTAATCCCTGTCCATTATTCTATATCCACCTATCTCACCTAGACCGGTTCGAGCCTAGGATATACCGACCCCAAACCATCAGAATAAGAGCTCTATCGATCAAGAAGGTTAATCAGAATTGAACTTCGTTTTCATGACAAAATAATAAAGACCAGTGCCAACGGATCGCTCACTCCATAATATAATATTCTAATCATTATAAATCAATTGAGACATGAGATAATATCTCCTAATTATTTTGAGAATTCTTTGATCATGTACCCGACGAAGATAACGTGCCATCAAGAGTCTAGCCTAACTTTGGGCCGGTCACCGATTAACATTGCTTTAATATTGTCGTTCGAAAAAACCTTTCATACACTATAAGTTACATATGAATTATCTATTGATTAATCATACCATCACACCCTGTATGCCAATGGAAAAAGAGGATACACAACGGAAACGGCACATTCCATTAATATTATAACTTATTATACAGACGCATAAAATAGGCATGATAATAAGAAGTAAATACAACGCTTAAACCACAAGCATAGCCCACGCTTACATCCCAAGCATCACCATCTTTAGTACAGAACACTCGTGTGTCTGGACCGCACGAAGCAAGCCAAACTGGGACACTCAAAAGCGGTTTAGGAACGCCCAAAACCGCTTCATCCAACCGATTTCAACCCTGCCCCCCTTCCCGTGCTGCGCCCTCTTTTTTTTTTTCTTGATCTCCTTCTCCTCCTCCTCCTCCTCCTCGTCGTCGTCGTCGTCGGAATCCGAGTCTGAGTCCGAGTCCGAGTCCCTGTCTTTCTTCTTCTTCTGGTCTCTCTTCTTCTTCTTTCTCTTGTGCTCCTCTTCCTCCTCCTCCTTCGCCTTCCATTCTACCGGAATCCACTCCTTCGATTCCTCCGCGTCGACCTCCGTGAGATCTTGCGCCATCGCCTCCACTAACTTCCCGGCTACGTCGTCGGCTTCCGGCGTCCTCCTCGTCGGGATCCATCGCATCTCGCCGCGAAGACGCCCGGGAAACCCGATCCTGCCGCTGACGTGCGGGGACTCGCGCGGGAGAAATTGGCGGTCGACCGGGCGGAGGAAGTGATGGTCGATCGGGCGGCGGAGGGAGAGATCGACGACATGGTGGAAACCCTCGACGGCGGGGGTGGATTCATCGGACGATGATGGTTTGTCGAGCGGGACTGCGATGGCCTGCCGATCGGTGTCCTCCAGTGACTCCCACACGGTGACGGGGGCGGCGGAGAAGTCGTCGAGGACGTAGCGGGCTTGGGAGAGGAGGAAGATGGAGGAGATAGCGTAGAAGATGACGGTGATCCTGGCCAGCCCCATGGCCTCGGACGGACAGAACGGATTGTTGACTTTGGAACGTCGGAGACGTCCTTATAGACAGCGCATAGTTAGGGCTGCAAATGGGCTGGGCCGGGTTGGATAGTTAGGGCTGCAAATGGATCGGGCTGATCCATGACCTGACCCATATAAGATCCAATCCGACCCGAATTATAGGACCTGCGGGGCCGAGTCAGGTTCTAAATTTGGATCCGTTTTATTTTTCAGGTCGGGTCAGGTCCACCCAATCTCGAATCGGATCCGGATCCGACCCGACCCATATTAGGACAACATCATTTGGGCTTCGGAAGTTAGAGAGTGACAGCATCATTTGGGCCTACATTTTAGGTTGGGTTTGGATTATACATAGACCTGACCCGATCCGAATGACCTGTCGAATCAAAATTTATAGACATGGACTCGATCCGACCCGACCCGATTTTCAACCGGGTCATGTCTAGATCCAAAATTAGAACTTGAACAAGAAATCGGGTCGGATCGGGGTCATTTAGGACCCGACCCAACCCATTTGCAGCTCTACACATGGTGGGCTGGTGGCTCAACACCGGGAGTGATAAGGGGCTTTGAATCCACATCGAGATGCACATAAAATGCAGCTCCATTTGACATGCATCTTGATGTGATTCAAAGGTCCGGCGTACATCGGAGGCTTCCGTACATGAAGTTCGGGCCTGTTTGTGTTTTGCACCACATCAAGATGCAGCTCCACTTGATATCGATATGGATCCGACCCGAACTTCATGTACGGAAGCCTCCGATGTACCGCGGACCTTGAATCCACATCAAGATGTGCATAAAATGCAGCTCCATGACAAGCATTTTGATGTGGATTCAAGGTCCGAGGTACATTGAAGGCTACCGTACATGAAGTTCGGGCCGGATTCCCTTACCATTTTGTGTTTTGCACCACATGTTATACAATCAGGATAGCGGCCACATCATCTATCTTAGGAATAACTCATCTCAAAAATTTGAATAGACACGATCGGTGCCAAACCGTGAGGACTCATGCGAGCGTATATGCATTTAGTCCATATTGGTTATTCACTGGGTAGATATTGAGTATTTATACAGAATTAAAAAATTTAAATAATACCTTTTGGCTAGAATTTTTGGATGACCATGGTCCGTTCATGTAGGCCGACAATGGGCAGAGCTGCGTAGATCTTGTATTATTAAAAATAAAGTGGTAGCAACATGTAGACCAATATGTATTGGATGAAACCCATGCAATCATGGCCATAAAATGGCACATCAAAACATGCAATTGATAAACTGCATCTCATTAAAGCCTGAGACAATAAAAAAATTATTTCAATTCATACTTAAAAGCCCGCACCACATACGTGCTAATGTTGACGTGCAGCATCACTTCCTTCTGGTGAAGGTTCTACTTAAAAGTCCATAGTGGCATCTAGATTATTCTAACCTTATTTTTACTTCCTTCATAAGCAAAGTTTCTGACAGATTTTTAGTATGAAAAAGAAAGTTATGACAGATTAATAGTCCATTATGGATCGAGCATTACGTTTATAAATTGCTTTAATTGCTGAAGATAAAATATAATATACATAATTAAAGAGTTTAACCAACTCGCATCTTGACGGCCATTTTTAAAGAAAAAGATGGAATACTTTTACTCTTAAGGTTCTCATTTTCTGGTCCAATCGGGAATTCTACCACAACAACTACGAATCGAATCTCTAAGGCTTAATTAATTATCCATTTCAAGTCAATTCTAATAAAAAATCGAGTCCTAAGTCCAGACCTCAATTATGATATACCTTTGGGCTCTTGGTATCCTAGTTAGAAAAACGTTAGACAAGTAGAGCCATCACCAAGTGACTACTCTTGGAGCGGAGGATGGTGGCTTCATCCGGTGAACTCAAATCTCCATAATTGCATGTAACATCCAAATACTGCTCATTCTCTTTAATAAAAAAGACTATTCTCATGAATCACCCATTTTGATTATTGTCCACTGGTTGCATGCGGCAGTCGAGAATTGGTACAGTACAAATATCCCTGGAAGTCAACTGAGTAGCGAGTTCATTTATCGAAGAATCACGAGAAATATCCCTGGAAGCCTTATTTTAAAAACATATACTTGGAAGCCAAACCAGGGAAAAGGCCTTGCAATTATCTAATAACTCGCGTTGTCGGCGTGCAATGCACAAGGCGTGGAAAGAGTTCGAAACAGTGAAGGGAAAACAAATGATGCGCGCTGCCGACCTCTGGTATCAGAAAAAATAAATAAAATTGAATCGAACCTGGGATGGAGTTTATACATATCTAGGGCTGGTCCTGGGCTGAGTCTCGGGTGTAAACTTATTCATTTTTATTGGACCTACTTATGATCAACTCTAGTACGTATATATGCATGCATGCATGTATGCATAGATATAGACATGCATATATGCATGTATGTATGTATGTATATAAGATATGAAATAAGGAAAGATCATAGGTCACTTTGATTGGCTAGCCTTGTCTCCAAATCCTCACCCTCAACCTCCAAACAAAAAACTGGTGCTTCTATGAACAAGCCCAACTTGCAGGCCTGCTCTTGTCTCTTCCTCATGGTATAATAGTACATCCAGCCCAAAACTCTGCAGCGTTCCACAAATCATGGGCTTGGGAGGCCCAGTTACTGGCCTAACAACTTCGGCTCGTCTGCCGGCGAAGGCGAACGATGACCGCACGCCCCTGTCATTTTAGCCCCTAAAACCCTCACGCCCATCCCGGCGCTAAACCCTCGTCTTCTCCGCCAGGGGCTTCCCCCCATGCTGATAGCATGGTGGAGAAGAACTCTTCCAGCTATTGCAACTAGCCTTCCTTCTTCGAGGAATCGAAACCTGTCCCTCCCATTGCCCGCCGCTCCCCTCGGCCCCGTGCTGTCCGCCACTGAAGACCGGATTAAATCTTTCTTGAAATCCGGAATGATCGACGACGCCGTCTCCCTCCTAACCCGAGCCCCCGAAACGAGCTCGAAACCGTCCTCTGTTCTCTGCTTCAACCTCGTACTATCTTCTCTGACGCGAGCTCGTAGATTCGAGTCCACGGTCTCCCTCTACCACTCCATGCGCCGCTCCGGCGTGCCTCCGGACGTCGTCACCCTTAACATCCTCATCAACTGCTACTGTGAGTGGGGCCATTTGGATCTTGCGCGCCAGGTGTTCGACGAAATAAGGTTCTGGTCTTACTCCCCGAATGCAATCTCTTGTAATACTCTGATCAAGGGCTATTGCAGAAAAGGTAGGATCTTTGATGCGTTTGATGTTCTACGTGAGATGAGGGAGAAGGGGCCCAGCCCTGACAGCAGAACCTACTCGATTTTGATTGATTTTGTTTGCAGTAATTCGAATTCGGAATTGGGCATGCGTTTGATTTCTGAAATGCTGAGAATTGGATTGGTTCCGAGTGAGATTGCTTACAATTGTGTCTTGGCTGGGCTTTGTAGCGAAGGGAAGATGAAGTTGGCGATGATGCTCTATACTAGGATTGTCAAAATGGGAGTTAAGGGAAATGTGGTAACATATACTGGTTTTATAAATGGATTGTGTCAGGAGAGGAGGCTAGTTGAAGCAAAATTGCTTTTTGATGAAATGCTGGAGACGGGCTTCTCTCCAAATGTCATAACTTACACTGCTCTGATTCATGGACTATGTGAGTATGGTCAGCTGGAAGAGGCCATGGGAATGATCGAAGAGATGATTTGTCGTGGTTGCAGTCCGAATGTAGTTACATACACAGGAGTCATGGGTGGACTTTGTAAAGAGGGTATGGTAGAAGAGGCGTTGAGGCTTTTAGATGTGATGACCCAAAAAGGGGTAGACCCTAATGAATTCACATACTGTACTCTACTAAATGGGTTATGTAAAAGAGGGCGAATTGAGGAAGCAATCAGATTCTTTAGCCAAATGGAAGAGAGAGGATTCGGGGATAATGTTGTTGCTTATAATATTTTGATCTGCGGATTTTGCAAAATGGGTAATATGGAGGAAGCCAGGAAGCTTCTCCAGGATATGAAAAGGAAAGGGACCAAGCCTGATGTCATCACGTATAACACCTTGATGGATGGGTACTGTAAGATTGGGAAAATTGAGGCTGCACATGATTTATTAAGTGACATGGAAAGGCAGTGTTTAAGGCCAAACGTGGTGAGTTATAATACTTTAATGGCTGGTTTTTGCAAGGTGGGTGATCTTGAGCGTGCTGCAAATTTGGTGGAAGAGATGGCTGGTAAAGGAGTGGAGCTTGATGTTGTAAGTTATAGTATACTTTCAGATGGAATGTGTAAGGCTGGCAGGTACCAAGATACAGAGAATTTGCTGCATCATATGGCTGAGAATGAGATAGAACCTGATGCTATGATGTATTCATGTATACTTAATGCATACTGTAAAAATATGCGCTTGCAGGAAGCCAAAAGTATTATTAGAAGGATGACAGAAAAGGGGCATCAGACAAATATAGTAATCCATAATGCTATTCTGCAGGGCTTTTGCATCAAAGGTGAGATTAAGGAAGCAATTAGGGTGCTCAATGAAATAATTTTGAATGACATCGCTCCATCTACTGTTATGGTTTCTCTTTTTCTAGAGTATATTTGTAGGTTCGGTCAGCTAGATAAGTTCTTAGACTTGCTGCCAGTCATGCCTGATAAGGATGGGGATTGATGCCGTGATGAGTCTGCAAGTGTTTTACAATTCAAATGCCTGTGGCAACTATGAGTTTGGAACATAACAACCAGATACTATGAGCACTCCCTCTTTGAGATCTCCTTTGTCAGAAGTAGTATAGTAAGGCAAGAGTTGATATGTTGAGAATCTGATTTCTGCAACATCTTCCAGCTGCTTCACAGTTTGCAAGATGAAAGGACATATTATCTCAAGAAGCAATTATGTTGTCGAAGCATTATTTGCATGCCTCTTTCCATCCTGCAACTAATTTGGGTAAAGTAAACCATTTACCTACCTGAGAAATGAGGAGATGCTACATTTGCTGGTTGCCCATTTATAAAAGACACAGCTGTTTTACTTGGTAAGAGTGCCAGGCCTTACCAGGAGTTCAAAGTGCATTGCATGTCGATAGTTAGTTTTAATTCTACCAAAAGTGTGCCAGAAGTTTCTGTACAGTTTGTAACTGTCTTTTTTGTGTGTTTTGACAGGTCTTTCTTAGGATTGTGGAAGAGAAATCTCAAAGATGTTGACATGTATTTTTACGACTTCTATTAACATGCATTTGTTGTTTACATGCTTTTCGAGATGGCAACAATTTCATATGAACATGACATAAATTCTATACTGGTGCTCTGGCTGTTGCAAGTTTTTCCTTATATGTGAAAGGGCTCCTATTTTGACTGAAAACGATGTGGCTTTTCCCTTTCTATAGAATAGAGACTTAATAACACAATGAAGAGAATTAAAGGAAAAACAAAAGAATTTAAAAGACTTGGATTTCCATGCGACCTTGTGTATATAAAAAGATGCCAGAACTTGCTAAAACTTATGTTTTAATGACTTTAACACTTCTTCACTCAATTTAAACCTAAATTAGAATTCTTGGACACTATTTCTATCCTAAACAGGATCCCAAACAACCCTAATTTAGCCCAAAAGATCAACTGGATTTAGAAGAACAAGGCATAAGGTAGTTTTAACACTATTAAGAAAAACATTAAGGAAAACTTGACAAACCAAAGAACTCATTCAATTTAAAGAAAAAATGAGGAAAAAAAAAACGTCTTTTGTTGAAACAACTAGCTTTCTCACACATCTTTCTTCCTGCAAACCAACGAGTTTTGCGTTGGAAGTTCATACCATGTTTCAAACTGATATAGGAAGAACCTACCACTTGGTACTCTCCAGAATCTGAAGATTTTCCTCAATTGATTCATGGCTGGCCTTCAAAATTGATTTCACCAACCCAATTAAACAAGCCCATATTAAGCTTACTTTGTTCAGTGAATCCTTGTTCACTGCTTGATGTAGGTTTTATCAGCTCTTCGTGAACTTGTGAAATTTTGTACAGATTTTATAGACTAGATCTGTTTGTTATTTATTCTTTTCCCATAAACACAAAAGCACATGAATATATGGATGCATGTACTTATGCATGCATGTATCCATGCATGCATATATGTATGTATGCAAGTATATGTTGGTCGATAGGTAGGTATATTGGTATGTATGTATGTATGCACATATGTATGTGTGTCTGTATGCATGTGTGTGTATGTATGTGTGTTTGCGTGTATGTGTATATGTATGTATTTAGGTACTTGCGCATGTGTGTATATATATATATCTGTTTGTGTGTATGTATGTATGTATGTATGTGTTTGTATGTAAGTATGTGTGTGTGTGTGTGTATCTATTGTGCGACTTTTTTTGTAAGGTTTTAGAGTTTAAACTATTCACTTAAGAATTTTCATGAAAGCTGAAAGGTCGAACATAAACGGGCTCATCCATGGAAGATAAGAACGGGTAGGGCGAAAACTGAGAAGGTAAGTTTTCTTTTACCATATGAACCTGGTGTGATGGAAGGTATTTGCTAAAAATTTCTATAGTTCTTTTGAAATCTCCAAGAGCATGGTATCTTTTATCTAAAGGGTGTGATTGGATTTTCCTTGTTTATTGTTCATGGCAAAGGGGATAAGTGAGTGGGGGGTTGTGGAAGTTGATATTTTATGCAAATCAAATGAGAAACCTATACAAAATTTTTTCTTGTTCTAGCATGGATAGGTTTGCAAGTCGAGCTTTCTTATTATGTCTTTTCAAATTACTTCATTCTTGATAGCTGGTATAAAAAAACTTCATTGTGGCTTATGTTCCTGTGTTTGCCTCTTGTTCTTCAATTATTTCTGGAAACTTAGTAAAGGAAATCAAATGCGAGATTTTGGCATGCTATGACTTATAATATCTTCACTGCGAATCTGGTAATTGCTCGTTAATGCTTGCTAGGATGAGCAATCACCTATAGAGTATATATATTTTTTCCTGTATACAACCATTTGATAATATCTTCTTATTCAAGTTGGTGTAGGGTTTTAGCATGTTATAATGCGCAGCGGAAGCTAGGGATTTTAACAATTTCTTAATAAAGTCCCTATGCATGAAACCCTTTTAAGCCTAGATCACCTTAATGATTACAATCAAATGATATAAAATAAATGCAGAATTAGTAGAATACCTCAAACGCTAATCCAAAGTGTACAATCTCCACGAGGCGTCCAAGTGTCCGCCCTCCAATGGTGATCCACACGAAAACTTGATCAAGACTTTAGCTCCAAAGACTTTTGATCCTTAATGCAGAATTCTTCTAAAGAACTCTAATGGCTTGCTTTCCTTCCTTTTATTTTTCTTTAGCCTTCTAAAATCACTTCTAATCCTTTTGTCCTAAGAAGACCACCTTGTCTTGGCTTAGGACACACTAGAAGCAATGCTAGAAAGAAAGAAACTAATGTAAGAAAGAAAGAAGAGAGGAGTGGGGTGGAATTGGAATGATGAAACCCATGGAATGCTAACCTATTTATAATAGGTGTAGGGATACATCTCCAAGGGATGCATCCCATCCACACATCCTCTCATGAAAGGGCATCATCTAAAGGGCCATATCAAATAAGAGGAGGTGCAGATCAAGTGAGGAGGTGTATCAAATGATATGTCCTTTCATGTGGTGCCATATTTTGACCAAGTCAACATCACATGCTAATCACATGTCCATCACGCCTCACCTCTTGATCTTTCATGATGATGATCCAAGGGCTCCAATGCAAGGCGCCATTCACTTGACCCATTATGTCTTCATCCAATGGTGGGATTAAGATCCAATGGTCAATTATGGTAGCCATCCTCTAACCCAATCCAATTGGGTTAAACCAACTCTCCATTATGTCTTCATCCAACGGTAGATCAAGATCTAACGGTCTAGATTGAATGATTTATTAAATCTAATCCAATTAGACTCAAACCAAGCCAATTAGGTGCCAACTCTTGGCTAACCCATATTAGAATATGATCTAATCAAATTAGATCAATTAAGAATCAGATTCGAATCCAATTCGAATCAGATTCGAATCCAATTCGAATTAGGAGCTAAGGTTTGCAACACCTGCTAGGATGTTTATCTTGCAAACATGATCTAATCCAATTAGACCCTTAATAAGTTTTCTTGTGTGTGACCCATTGGGTTCCATACTTAGCCAGCAATAGGTGTGAGTGCGAGTTGACCCAACTTGATTAGAACTCTTCTAATCGATTTAAGTCCAAACTGCGCGAACCCGAACTTAACAATTAGAATCCTTTCTAATTGGTGATCGAATTAACTCTTTAATTTGATCAAACCTATAAAACAAGATTGACGTCTAGCAACGTGTCATGTCTATCCGAAAAATATGGAATTTGGTGGAAATACCAAAAATACCCTTCAGTGGCAAGTTACCATGCAATTCAATCCTTTAATCAAACTGCATCCCAAATATGCATATGAGTATGAATATATGTCAAACTCAATTTCATATTCATATTTTTCTCAATCTTTTAATGACAATTCAAATAATGAAACATTAGAAACTCTTTCTAATTTTCATTCTACTTTGATCAAAGGTTTCCTGAATTATCATATGATTAGAATAAATAGGATGCTATCTTCTCTTACTAGAAGTGATTAATTCCTTGTTGACCTACTCATAATCTTCGTACACAATTCACCATATCCAGAAGACCTCGTACATAACTTATTGTCATGAATGAGTGTAAACCAAAATATGGGTTCATGTGCACAAGATACCATGGTGATCTCAGGTCATAGGATCAGTTGCACAACTCCCACTAAGAGAATCATCTTTTGACATGTAAGTAAGACTTCATAAGATTTCTCTTTGTAGGTCAATTCAGTGAACTCATTCCTCTAATGAGCACCCACATCTTTGTATTAGTGTCTCCACACAAATGATTGTGAGATCAATCATCCTCTGCATCGAGCATACATAAGACATGCCAGTCTTTCCGGTAATCATTGATCCCCGACTCAATGTACCAATGACTGGGAATATTTAAGATTAGGATTTTAGGATTTTAAGTCTCACTAGTATGATTTCATCATAGTCTTAAAACCATTGCCCTAAACTAAGGAGTTTATCATAAATATAATCAACAGCATATGATAAAACATAACGCCTTTATTCATATTTAAATGTCATGTACATGATTTGGACAAATCAAAAGAAAAAACCTTTCGCAATACATATTGCGATTGGCTTGTAGGGCATCTACTCTTTCAATCTCCCACTTGCACTAAAGCCAATCGCTCTTATATTTTATCCCCATACAATCGAGGTGGCGATCGAACTGCTGTTGTGGTAGAGCTTTAGTGAACGGGTCTGCTAAGTTGTTCTTTGTGTCTACTCGTTCAATGACTATGTCTTGTCTCTCGACGATCTCTCGAACGAGGTGGAAGCGTCTTAGAATGTGCTTGGATTTGTGATGAGATCTTGGTTCCTTTGCTTGAGCAACAGCTCCAGTGTTGTCACAATAAACTGAAACTGGTCCAGCAATCTCAGGAACTACTCCCAACTCAGCGATGAACTTCTTCATCCAGACAGCTTCCTTAGCGGCTTCACTTACAGCGATGTATTCTGCCTCAGTAGTTGAGTCAGCTACAGTTTGCTGCTTGGAACTCTTCCAGCTCACTGCACCACCATTTAGGGTAAAGACATACCCTGAAGTGGACTTGCTATCATCTGGATCTGATTGAAAACTAGAATCAGAAAATCCTTCTAGTTTCAACTCAGATCCTCCATAAACTAGAAAAATATCTTTAGTCCTTCTTAAGTACTTAAGAATATTTTTCACAGCTATCCAATGATTTTCTCCTGGATCAGCCTGGAATCTGCTTGTTATGCCTAAGGCATAAGCAACATCAGGCCTAGTACATAGCATAGCATACATAATTGATCCTACTGCCGAAGCATAGGGAATAGAATTCATTCTATTCCTCTCTTCAGATGTCTTAGGAGACATCTTCTTAGAGAGACGTATGCCATGACTCATAGGTAAGTAACCTCTTTTACTTCCTTCCATGCTGAATCTTTTTAGCACACGATCTATGTACTTAGACTGGGACAAGCCTAGCATCCTTTTAGATCTATCCCTATAGATCTTTATACCAAGTATATAGGATGCTTCTCCCAAGTCTTTCATGGAAAAGCTTTTTGATAGCCAAGTCTTGACCGATTGTAACATTGGAATATCATTTCCAATGATTAGTATGTCATCTACATACAATATTAAGAAGACAACGGCACTCCCACTAGTCTTCTTGTACACACATGGTTCATCCACATTTTTGATAAAACCAAACTCTTTGACTGTTGTATCAAAACGGATGTTCCAACTCCTCGATGCTTGCTTTAATCCATAAATGGATCTCTTAAGCTTGCATACTTGATTTGCTCTCCCACTTGAGACAAATCCTTCTGGCTGTGTCATGTAAACCTCTTCCTCAAGATAACCATTAAGGAAGGCGGTTTTGACATCCATCTGCCAAATTTCATAATCATAGTATGCAGCTATTGCAAGCAAAATCCGAATAGATTTAAGCATGGCAACTGGTGAAAAAGTTTCATCATAGTCAATTCCTTGCTTTTGCCTGAAACCTTTTGCCACCAATCTAGCCTTGTAGGTTTCTACTTGGCCATCTGCTCCAATCTTCTTCTTATAGACCCATTTGCAACCTATAGGGTTAACACCTTCTGGTGCATCAACCAAAGTCCATACTTGGTTGGTATACATAGAGTCTATTTCGGATTTCATAGCTTCTAACCATTTGTTAGAGTCATTACTCATGATAGCTTCCGAATAGGTCAGAGGATCATCATTTTCGATGATGTGGGCTTCATCATTCTCAATGATAAACCCATACCTCTTAGGTGCATTTCGCACTCTATCTGACCTTTGGAGAGGAGATGTGTGTTGTGGTTGTACTTCATCAATGGGTACATTTGGTTGAAGAATTTCTTGTGTTTCTATTTGTAGGTCTTGAACTTCATTAAGTTCAATTCTTCTTTCACTGCCCTTTTCTAAGATAAACTCTTTTTCTAAGAAAGTGGCATGCCTACTAACAAATACCTTTTGTTCAGTAGGGTGATAGAAGAGATATCCAATACTTTCTTTGGAATAACCTATAAATGTACATTTATCTGATCTAGCACTTAGCTTATGTCCAAAATTTCTTTTGACATATGCTTGGCAGCCCCATATTTTAAAATATTTAAGATTGGGCTTTCTACCTCTCCATATCTCATATGGAGTACTAGATACAGATTTTGAAGGTATCCTGTTTAGCACATATGTAGCAGTTTTTAAGGCATAACCCCAGAAGAAAATAGGAAGATCTATAAAGCACATCATGGACCTTACCATATCTAATAGAGTACGATTCCTCCGTTCAGCTACACCATTTAGTTGTGGCGTATACGGAGGTGTCCATTCAGAGAGAATGCCCTTTTCTTTAAGATGATTTAAAAATTCACTAGAAAGGTATTCACCTCCTCGATCAGATCGAAGGATTTTAATACACTTTCCGGTTTGTTTTTCAACCATACTTTGATACTCTTTAAACTTATCAAAGGCTTCGTATTTATGTTTCATAAGATACACAAATCCGAACCTTGATAAATCATCAGTGAATGTGATGAAGTAAGAGTATCCACCTCTAGCTGGAGTTGTCATAGGACCACATACATCTGTATGTATAAGTCCTAATAACTCACTTGCCCTTTCTCCATGTCCAGTGAATGGAGACTTGGTCATTTTCCCCATAAGACAAGATTCACAAGTTCCTAATGATTCATAATCATAAGGATCAAAGAACTCTTCTTTGTATAACTTGTTAATTCTTGATTCACTTATGTGACCAAGTCGGCAATGCCAAAGGAGGGTATTATTCACTTCCTCTCTCTTTCTTTTATTGCTTTTATTAATATGAAAGACATTGTCATTAAGTAATAAAACTAGAAGACCATTTTCCATAATGCCATTGCAAAGATGCTTATTAGAAAAATAAATAGAGCAACCATTGCCCTTTCCATTAATTTCAAAACCTTTCTTTAACAACAAAGGAATGGAAATTACATTTCTAATAATTTTGGGCATATAATAACAATCTTCTAATTGTAGGAGCTTTCCCGAAGGCAATTCCAAGTTGTAGGTTCCAACAGCTTCAGCCTGGATGGACTCTCCTCCAGCGCCATACAGCTCGAAGTCACCTT
This sequence comes from Phoenix dactylifera, assembly GCF_051530095.1. Taxonomy (NCBI): domain Eukaryota; kingdom Viridiplantae; phylum Streptophyta; class Magnoliopsida; order Arecales; family Arecaceae; genus Phoenix; species Phoenix dactylifera. Next base: position 26,120,796 of record NC_143201.1, on the reverse strand, counting down.
TCTTCAAAATTTTAATTTTCTGTAGTCCATTCAAAGATTTGCAAATGTGAAAACCACAGCCGGTATCCAATACCCATGAATTTGAATTTGAAGAACTTAATGACAAGTTGGCATGTAACATAAACATACCTTTTGATGCAACTCTTGCATCGGTCTTCATACTTGCAAGAAAACTCTTGCAATTCCTTTTCCAGTGGCCAGCTTTGCCGTAATGAAAACAGGTACTTGATCCGGAGTTTTTCTTTCCTTTTTTCTTTTTGATGCTACTCTTGGGGTTCAATCGTTTCTTAGAACCTTTATTTCCCGATTTCCTCATAGAGGTGCTATTTATAAGAAGGAGTGGACCTTTATCCTTCTTAATATGCCCTTCAGCTGTTTTGAGCATATTTAACAACTCGGGCAGGGAGGTGTTCAGCTTGTTCATGTGAAAGTTCACAACAAACTGAGAGAATGAATCAGGCAGTGATTGCAGGATCAAATTCTGACTGAGCTCACTATCCATAGCAAAACCTAATTGACTTAATCTGGTGATCAAGTCTATAACCATAAGAACATGGTTTTGCACTGAAGTTCCTTCATTCATTCTAGCACGGAACAACTGCTTAGATATCTCATACCTAGCAGTCCTGCTTTGTTCTCCATACAACTCTTTTAAATTGAAAAGTATGGATTGAGTGTCCATGCCTTCATGTTGCCTCTGTAATTCATTGTTCATAGAGGCAAGTATGATACATTTGACAGTCACACTGTCATTTTTCCACATCTTATGTGTGGCAACCTCCTCTTCTATAGCATCATCCCCTAGATCTCCAAGATCAGGGGTTTCAAGTATATAGGAAATTTTCTCCTGAGTGAGTACTATCTTTAAATTCCTCAACCAGTCCACATAGTTTGGTCTGGTCAACTTGTTGGCATCTAAGATGCCTCTTAGTGAAAGTGAAGAAGCCATTTAATAATTCTACATATGCAAGAACAAAACTAATATAAGCAGACCAATCATGATGACATGTTTGCAACTAGATAAGGACTTTAATCTAATTTGTCTCCTACTATTTTTATCGAATATCATAGCCCTCCCCTATGATAAACGTGAAAATATAATTTTTCTTAGTAGGGTTGAGATCCTAATTCATCATAAAAAGCCTTGTGTTTACACAACAAACTCTTATGAGTTCAAAGGTAGGAAACTCTTTCCAATTGCATCTCATGCAATTCTCAACTTTATCTTGTCCTCTTAAAATACTTATTGCCTTGTGTTAGCACAACAAACAATAATATTTTAGTTAAGTCAAACCCTTCATTTCCATATAGTCATATTCGAATAATATTGCCCTTGTGGTTGCACAACAAGGCAATATATTAAAATATGCCATAAGCATCTTAATGCACCAAGACAGTATAACATCAGTCCCCATTGTAAGTCTTGTGTTAGCACAACAAACTAGCATGGATCTTGACATAATAATATCGAGGCATGAAGGAAGGCTATCAATAGTGTTATATCAATATTAAGCTTATCCATAATAGGCAATCAAACAATTGGCCAGGTAAGCAGGTGGGAGGCTCCCCTTACTCAGAGAGTAAGGTCCTAATTAAGTAACCACCTTTAGTGCTTTCCTTAGACACCAATTAGATTAATTGTTCTAGAATGGGTTAGCTCAAAGTTTTTCAACACTATGACTTAATATAATTTTTATTGAGGGCTTACTAGTCTCTAGCACATTCTTTAATTGTAACATACATTTAACATGTCTAAAATAAACTATTATGCATCATGGCTATCTCATAGCATGTATAAATCATAAGCAATTAATTAACATGCTTCAACATATTTTCATATGGAAAATTTCATATCATGATATTTTATTACATAACATATCATATATTAATCATACATTTCAACATTTCTCTAAGCATATGACATTACTATCTCATAGTAAATTAATAATCATACATCATACATAATTATTTGATTGAACCAATTAAGGATGGCTCTGATACCACTGTAGGGTTTTAGCATGTTATAATGCGCAGCGGAAGCTAGGGATTTTAACAATTTCTTAATAAAGTCCCTATGCATGAAACCCTTTTAAGCCTAGATCACCTTAATGATTACAATCAAATGATATAAAATAAATGCAGAATTAGTAGAATACCTCAAACGCTAATCCAAAGTGTACAATCTCCACGAGGCGTCCAAGTGTCCGCCCTCCAATGGTGATCCACACGAAAACTTGATCAAGACTTTAGCTCCAAAGACTTTTGATCCTTAATGCAGAATTCTTCTAAAGAACTCTAATGGCTTGCTTTCCTTCCTTTTATTTTTCTTTAGCCTTCTAAAATCACTTCTAATCCTTTTGTCCTAAAGAAGACCACCTTGTCTTGGCTTAGGACACACTAGAAGCAATGCTAGAAAGAAAGAAACTAATGTAAGAAAGAAAGAAGAGAGGAGTGGGGTGGAATTGGAATGATGAAACCCATGGAGTGCTAACCTATTTATAATAGGTGTAGGGATACATCTCCAAGGGATGCATCCCATCCACACATCCTCTCATGAAAGGGCATCATCTAAAGGGCCATATCAAATAAGAGGAGGTGCAGATCAAGTGAGGAGGTGTATCAAATGATATGTCCTTTCAGTTGGTAATAAAAATATCCAATGAGGCCAAGCAATATTTCAAATTGGACATAGACACTAATTGTTTCAACTGGATTCTGATATTTCTTGAGAAAAACGGTGGGAATGCCACCCTCAGTGTTCAAACCTGGATTTGAGTATGATTGTTGCAGTGCTTCTCATAAATTGGTATTCATTATTATTTCTATAGAAGTGCTACATATTGCATTCATTTTTGTGATCTTCCATTTATTGTTCTAATATGTCATTTTATTGGCATTCAATCTGTTCAAGTTGAAGAGCTAGATGATGTGAGTGGATTTTCTGTCAGTTTCTCATTAGATTTACAAAATTGAAACTGTCATGCTTTAGAATTACTGTTTCCATGTCTTTCAGGTCAGATGATCATTTTGGTCATGCTTGACAGGTATGTGAATTGTGACAACACCTAACAAGAGATGTCTCTCAAGGGCGTAATTTTTGAGGTCAACTTTTGGCATTATATGCAAGAGAATTGAATCTATAACCATGCACACTTCTTATTTTTGTTGTGTACGGTTCAAGACTTGCCTACTTTGGGTCAAGATTCACAGTGGGTTTGGTTGCTGTTATGGTGTGCTGCTTCATTTTGAAATGAATTGATCCACACTATCAGAGATTGCAGCAGGCACAGCCAAACCACTAGCATCCTCCACCACCACCATGACCTGCTCCTTGTTCCTTTGGGTGAGAGGGGGTCAGCTATGAAGTGCAACCCTATAAGAGTTCTCCAGAAAGGATCGAGCAACATATTATAGCTGGCTGTCAGGCCAAATCATCCACCAGAATCATGTAAACATTTTTATCCACTTCTTTTATTGCAGTTAAGTATTTCATTATATGCATTGGATACTGAATGCTAGTGTGCATAGGCTTAAAAGTCTTTCATTGAAAGGTTGTGAGCCATTTTTTTGTAATGCCTAAGACAAAAGGAACATTATTGTGCTTGTAGGAAGATTGTGTGTTCAGTCACATCTCGAGGAGTATTTTTTTGGGCTCAATTGGATTTATACTAAGCCTAAACTTATTGCAATATTTTCCATGTCTATTGTCTTGATCAAACTTAGTACTAGGTTATCTGATTTTTCTTTTTTAGGTTAAAAATCAGGTTCACTTGCTGAAATGCTACTCATACCAACATCCTAAAATTCCTATTAGGTGTTGTGATCGCCAACCTCAGTGCATTTCTACATTTTGCAGTTACTGCTACTGTCATCATCAATACCATCACCACTTCACTTTGAAAGTTGCCCCCAATGGAACATTGGGGGTGGGGGGAGGGACACTGCATTCCAAAGTTCATACTCAGTGAAGTATTAAAAGGCTGTTCTCTGTTCTGCAATTATAGGGCCTCAAAATGAAAACCATTAAGATGTGTGGCTCCACTTGTTCTGGTCGTGTATCAAAACTATTTTCATAGATGTATCAATTACTTGATAGTCAAAATCGAGAAGATCATACTATTTCTCAAATCAAACATATGTCAATTGTGGCCATTTCTGTATTTTTGAATTCTTTTCTTTAATCCTTTTTTTAAGGACTCCTCCCTTTTGTAGTCCAACGGGCTCCTCTGAAGAGTTTTCCCATTATATCTAGCTTCCATGGTTCTTTTGAAACTTTAGATGCTCCTTGGACCTTAAGAAAAATGTTGTATTGCTTTTGAGCACTCCTAGAGCCAAGACATCTCATATGTGAGACCACGACTTGAGTTTCCCATCAATCTTTTCTCTGTCTTGGAAAAACTGTTAGCTGTTGAAATCACCGCTTGTCCCAAAAGCTTAAGTTGATAGAATGAGGTAAATTTACTTATATATTTTATATTTTTTTACACTCTTCCTCACATGTGGGCTGGACTTTCCTTCAATAGGTGAGCCCAACATGTGAAATTTTTAATAATGGGGTTAAAGAGTGCGGAGACAGGATTCGAACTCAGGACCTCTGCTCTGATACCATGTTGAAATCACCATTTGTTCCAAAAGCTTAAGATGATAGGATGAGGTAGATTTATTTATATATTTTATATTTTCTTACACTAGCTACCTAAGCTATAAAGCTATGACTTGAGTTTTCCTTCAATCTTTTCTATATTTTGAGGGGCTGCGGTCTTTTTTGAGAGAGTAAAAAAAAATCTGGCTGTTAAGAGAGTATTTTGAGTCTAGATTATATGTGTTTGGTGTTCATTTTCATTTCTGAACTAATTCAATGAGATCAGGTACTTATACCAAGAAAAGGGCACCAGAGATCCTGACAACTAGAGGCTTTGCCTATCAAAACTACGTGATCCACAGCGTCTGTCACGAGTGTCACCTGAAAACAAGAAACTCTGAAGTCTGAATCTAAGTCTGTTCTTAATGCAGTGGGAACTCGGAACTCCTCTGGACCACTCTTACATATTAACATGCTACTGATACGGGAGGTGACAGCATGGCGCTGGAGTTGATTTGCGCAAAAGAAATGCATCTACCCCCGCCCCAAGAGTGCACAGGAGGTGTCTGCATTCATACCCAATTCCTGCATGAGAGCTTTCAACTCACTGCAAACAGACTGCTGCTAATTTTTTTTTATCCAGATACATGAAAGAGAACCCAGATTTTAACCAATCAGGCTCACTGCTTCCTTGAATCTTAAAATTCTTGTCTTTCTAGCCTGGATGACTATGCTTGTGTAACTCCTTTTTGAATTGGTGACATGGATGACTATGATTCCTTGAATCAAACAAATATGGTTCTTATTTCTTCCGCATCTATACCTTTTCCGCAAGTTTTTTTCGTTCTCTGGTTAATGAGGTTAAATTGAAGGGAGGTTTCCGTTCTTCCGGCTTCCTGGGTTTATGGGTAACATCATTTTTGTTCAGTTATCTTCCGCTAGTTCATAGTGCTTATGGCAAAGGTCGAGAGCCGGCAGTGAAACTTTAATCTGAGCAACGTAGATGGGATGATGCTCGTCGACAATGGGTAATTTTTGTTAATCATCCAATTTAGACTTCAAAAAAGAAACTTCGCCATGCTGGCTCGCAAGAAGACTTGGATGCAAGGGGTAATACCTATCTCAAAGTTCTTAATGGAGAATCTAATGTACAACACTAAATCATCTAGGACAAGGAGTGTATGCTTTTCAACCAATATGATGATGCTAAGCCCAGTTTAATTCACCCATTCTTATAATGACCTAGATGAATTGCATATAGACGTCCAAACTGGCCCACATTGAAAACGGAAGGCCATAAGAACGCCGTTTAATTTTCGAGGCATGTGGAATCATGTCTCCTGTAAATGGGAGAGCTAGATGACGGGAGAGAAAATGAAGGGGGAACAAAGGGGTGCTTCACATTTCTCATCACCATCCGTTCCAATTGACACATGGTGGACATCCAACTCTCCAGATTAGTGCACCAATCTCGGGGCCGATGATCGATCCAGCTTCCATGTTAGAAATTGCATTCGCTACACTATTGTGGTGTTGCATGTTTGATACTCTTTAGGCTAGGTCGAAAGAGAAAATTCTAAAACTTGAATTAGCTTAATCATCATCTTGAATTCAATGTGGGGTTTACATTCAATAGGCATCATTTTGTTTGGCTTTTCTCATCACATTTGCATCGCTGATGTCGATTCCATTAGCAAACCTAGCCGATGAATGACTATGATCAACTAAATAGCAATTTGCTCTTCTGACTTTTAAAATCAACGTGCCAGACTGATTTTTTTACTCTACAAATTTAACTTAATACCTGGTCAAACACACCCACATTCTCGTTCACATTCTACAGCTAGATAGTTTATATATGTAATTAGATTACAGATTCAGACATCAATAGAAACTCGAGCTTAGCACAAAAGAAGTAATAACAATAAATCAACCGAAGCATTTGGAGTCGTCAAACACCAATTGCCTTAAAATGAAGTCAGATGAAGACTTTAGTAAAGCCTTTCCCTAGATCCTACTCTAGGAGGTTTGAGAGTTTCTAAACCTTGACTTAACCCTTGGCTTATCTTCTATAAAAAAAAGAAAAAAGACTAGACCCATGGCTACAAGAGCCATAAAGTCGCACTACTAGACATGGATATTATAAGTTTTCTCCCTGCAACACCCAGCCAACTCCCAGGACGACTGTTATAATACATGACCATATCATGTTACCTCCTTCTAAACTTGTTAACACTGAGCACACACATATTACATTTCATGGATCAAGCAAGCTCTTGGTTCTTCTCAACCACCCTCACTTCTTTGGCTGATCTTAGGATAGCTGCCTGATGCAATCACAACGTCGTCATGAGCAACATACATTTCACCACTAACGACCCAAAAACTTGAAATAATATGCTTCAAACCCAAGAGGAATACCTGCTTTTCAGTAATTTCCACGGCGAAGCCATCAACAATAGCCAAAGAAGATCTCTTGTTGTAAGTGTTTGGTTGGAGCAGCTTCGCTAGCAGCTGGTCGTGCTTGTTGCTCAGATAAGCGTCGAGCTCCGATGAACCTTTCGTCGACCTATTGAGGTTTCATCACAAGACAAAAAAAAAAAAAGAAAGAAAGAAAAGAAAAAAGAAAGAAAAAAAAGCACCAGAAAATGTGAGAGGTATTATTGATCAGGAACCAAGAAATCCAATCCCCATACTGAAGAGAATAAGTAAGGGCTGGTTGGGTATGACAAACTGATTCGCTCGCAGGCGCTCGTACTCAGGATCAAAGTTCAAGAACACAAAATACACTTCGGCTTCTGGATTCCCCATCTTCACCAGCAACTCCCCTACTCCTTGATGATCTCCCAATATCTACACACACTAACTTGGTTTTTTCTCTCATTTCAAGGTCTCTATTTATACTACGAGGAGAGTGGTGGTGATGGCATGAAAGTCCACAAGTAGCTTGTTTGGTGGTCTTACTTCCTTTCATTATTTTCCTGGATTCTCTTGCTAATCAACTCATTGACCCGGTAGTAGTATTAGTTTATGTTTCCACCAATAGTTAACATATCTTATTTACAGGCAGTCAAGGGGGCCGGGGGCATCTTGTGATGATACCGTGCTCATGTCTCATTTGTCACATATATAGTTGTTTTAGTGGGTGGTGACTGGTTGCACCGCTTTAATTTAATAGGGTAATATGGCCATTCCAAAGAATGCTTTTGTTTGTGGGGTACAGGGTTAGAACCTTTGGAGAGAAATTGCATGGAAATGGTCAAGGCTTTCAGCAATTAGGAAGCTGAGATTGGGATCCAAGTGGGATGACCTCAGAGGTGGAGGGACCGGATCAGGTTAGTTGGAAGGACGCGGATTGGCATGACGAAGGACAGCGATTTGGTCATGGTTCGGGCCCGCTGCGGTATTCAGATGCCCACTCTTCGGGGTTTCGCTTGGATCACATGCTCGCCAACTTGGACTGGGTCAGGGTCCGTAGTAGAAGGACCACATCCCAACCCCGCTCCTCTGGCTTTCGGTTTTGGGTTTGGGTGGGGCCCTCTCCTACGATGCATTCCACGAGTACTCGGTGGTCGCTCGCTGGAAACTTGCTGGACTAATTTATCTGTAGTACCCTAGATCTATTAGGGCTTATTTGGTTTGCAGAAAAAAAAAAAAAATATATATATATTTAATTGATCATTAAAAAAAAAGCATGTTACAGAGTGATTTGTATTTAATTGAGTATTTTTTTAAAAAAATATATAAAATATCTATTATGCTCTAGATAAAGAGAAATATCTTATCCAATTATATTGAAAAGTGTAAGAGTATTTTTTTAAAAAAAATATTTTAATTTTCAAATGATGGGAATTGAGATTTTTTTCTTATGAAATGTAGGAATCTAATCCGTCCTTTTATTTTTTTTGGGTACAATGACCGCTCACATGCAACGGGGGTGAGTGAAGCCAACAAAATTAGAAAAGAGAATATAATGCAGAGGATAAGATACCAACACGTGGTCTACCCAGGTGAAACCTCCAGCATGGTGAGCCACGAATGAGGCCATCCAGTCAGCAATGCTATTTATCTCCCTGTAGACATGTGCAGTCCGAGAGACCACACTCATCTAAGAGCCTGCGAATATCATGAAACGGTAGTCTAGACCAGCATCGCGTCTTCGACCGCGGATCCACTCGATCACCATGGCCGAGTTTTCCTCAAGAAGAATGCGGTTCGCCCTCAGTACACACCTCGCATATGTGATGCCCTCCCATGCAGCTCCAAGCTTAGCACTGACTATAGGCATGTCAAAAATTCGTCAGCCCCCAGTGGCTCACAATCTGGCATCATGGTTTCTGATGACGAATCTCATGCCTCCATTGCTCCCTCCCTCGCCAATACTACCGTTGAAGTTCATCTTGAGAAAACTAAGAGGTAGGGGCTTTTGATTTTTTGATAGGATGGACGAATCACACAAATCTAGTATGATTACATCCATACAAGAAACAAAATATCTCGAAAGGAGAATGGCAAGGCCGCACCATCCATCCACAATAATTTGCAGCGATCGGCAATAAAAGATGTAACACAATCAATGGCTTTATTTACCTCATGCTAGGCATAACTCAGCTTAAAAATGGTACAATTCCTTGCACAATGTCAAATGTCTTGGAACAAGAGGCAATGCTATAAGATCTTTTGTAGCTATTTTTCTTGAGGAGTAAGCTATAAGGTCTTGTTCCTTGCATATAAAAAGAACCCATGCCATCTGATGTAATTAGGAATCAGTGTAATTTATAAGATTTGCTGCAATACATAGAATGTGATAAAATATGGAGTTGCCAAACTAGCACTAGGTGGATTCATCGAACTTTTCCTCTGCATCAGCCCCAAAGCGTTCTGTTTTCCCAAGCAAATGCCAATGTTTCGGGTACACATGTTGCTTTTTAAAGTTCTTATGATTTTTGTGTGGTTAATAGAAAGAATCTATGTGAGGGCCCATATAAGTATATATTTAGTCTCACATTAGTAATTTATTGGAGAGATTTTGGGTACTTATTCTGGACAAAAAAATTCAAAAAATACCTTATTGCTAGCCATTTTGGGTGAGGACCTGGGTTTGAGATTTTGAGTACTTATACAGGACTAAGGAACCAAAAAAAATACTTTCCACTTATTCGTCAGAGAAATTTTCCCTACTTTGGAGTACCATAGGGCTGCATTAAATTGTAGAAGGTACCATATGTCTACAAAGAGCTTTGGTAGAAGATTCTGAATTGTTACAAATAATATCAGAGCGGGCCTGGTCTATGGCCTATGTGGACTAGAGAACACTACAGCATGGGCTCATTAAGACTCATCATGTGCCGATCGTGTTGTTTGTGATTAGATTTGAATAGATTTAGACTCTTAGCTTGATGAGGACGTTATAGCTTAAACGAATGAAGTATACGAGGACTCATGTGAGCATGTATTTAGTCTGACATCGGTTATTCGTTGAGAAGATCTTGGGTACTTATACAGGACTAAGGAAGTCAAAATTGTTAGAATATATTGGGATATTTCTATCGTCACCATTCATCACTGTATTCATCATTATTACAATGATTATCATCACTTATACTGATTAATTAATTATATAATTTATGCTTGTACTTGATGGGAAATAGCAAGTGATTGGCTCGTCCTACTTGGAGCTGGTTGAAAGGGGAGAGGCTATCCCGTTGGGAATCAGATCACCAGCAATGGATTGTTCTTGCCTTCGAACCCGGCTATTGGAAGCATAAATTGTCCACAGGTAGTGAGAAAGAAAACGATGCAGCGACCTCTATTGCCAACCATGGTAGATTCACGTATTTAGGTTTCTTTCATGAAACTCTATTTCCCCATGATCTGTACATTGTTGTCTTTAGTGATGTCTTGGGTCTATACACAGAAAGTACTGCATCATGGCTGCTTGGCCGAATCTATGTTAATTATGGCTCCTCAGAAATTTGTCTTAATTGATGAGTTGTTTATCTAGTAATAGATTGTGGATTTGTTAGAATAAATAATAGATTGTGAAATTTCATTGCAATTCAATACACTGAAGAGATGTGGAAATAAAAGACCATCAAGTACAGATTCCTACAAAGATAGGATATGCTAATCCTTGCACTAAGCTAATAAGAGGTAGCCATAAGAAATTTCCCCTACTTTGGAGTATCATACGTCTGCATTAAACCGTAGAAGGTACCATAGGTCTGCAAAGAGCCTTGTCGGAAGGAACCACAAAAGGTATTCACGTTGTAGCCATTTGGTTTCTCACGTAACATTGAGAACCTACTTTGGAGTCCTCAAACTGCACTCAAGCTTGAGCCCTCTAATAGATTGGTCAGGTTGGAGTTTCTTCGGGTTCGTGCATCATAATTCTTACTTTAGCTCCAAAAGATTTTAGGTCTTCGAACAAGCTAATGAAAGATGAGAGATGGATTTGTGTCCAACCAGTCAAAAGCCAGCAAATGTCTTATGTACCCAAGTCTAGGAGTCCATAAAAAGAAACAACCACAGATTTTTTTGGCCGACCCAATTCTCATGCGAGTGTAATGCAGAGATGGAAATATTACGTGTCAAAGAAACGAAGCATCCCTTTTTCATTCTTTCCTCTTAACAAAGAGAAGTTGACATTTCTTCATTGCCTGCACCGCTAGTAAGAATATGCAACACCAATACGTTTTTAATCGTTGGTCTGCCATGGGCCTGGTGAGAATATGGGATGTTTTATTAAACTTGAGGCACTTTTGGCCTCGATACATCCGGGATTAGGCGTCTTATAACATATGACAAACTTCTATTCTTTCTCAGTGGCTCATGTGACAAGAATCCAGGCACAATTTTAGCCATGATTAGCTAATAGAAGCTGAAAAAGCTTTTCTAATGACAATATTTTGTGTCTGAGAGAGAGAGAGAGGGAGAGGGAGAGAGAGAGAGAGAGCTCTTCATATATAAAAATCACCTCCAAATCTTGTCACGTATGAAAACTAACATGAGATACTGGCACATGAGTCCGTTTAGACCAGGTCGGCAGAATACACATGTGCATGCAGTCCCAAAGTCAACATGCCTCGTGAGATGAGGCAAAGATCCGGTGAATAGAAAATAGAGCAAACTTAGCCTCCATCAATACATTGAACAATGAGTGCTGCAGGACCCAATGCAGCCAAACTAGTCATTGTCCTTAAGATTGTGAAGCATATTAGTTGTGCTGCTACATCACATCAAGATCGCTTCACAAGAACTCTAGCACGTCATGCACCATCAGGGGGGTGGGGAGTTGTCAAAGTTTGACATACAGCTAAAAAAAGGGTCCGAAGTTTGAATTCTGGTAACTCTAATGGTTGTGTTCATTTGGATATGACTAGTTCGTGCCATCTAACCGATTGGCTTCCTATTAAATCGTTGTACTCCATTGCAATGCCCTAAAAAATCGTCTAAAAACAGGCCAAATCGCCAGGTTAGTAACTTACTGAGGCACGATTGATCTAGTCCCGCTAGGTTCAGAGGTGGATCAAGGGCAAACCACACCCAAATTAAGCAAACCACTCAAGATTCGAGTTCAAGTCCACCCGAATCGATTAGTTCGCAGGAAGGTAAGAATTTAATTGAAAGGATGATTTTATGATCATGATGATGGGAGAAGGTAAAAGTATATTTGATCAAATGAATGGCATGTCTTGTCCAATCTCCTCCAAGAGCTTCTAGCTAGCTTTTAAAGAGAACTTGTTCAACCTATGCAAGAGCTTCTAATCCTCTCTAAAGTGGAATGCGCTTCTCAATTGGATGTTCAATCTTTGGCTTAGCTTACTGAAAATTTGGATTTGAGGCCCCTTCTTATATACTGTGACGTTGCCTTGATATTTTTGTTTGTAGCAAGGACTTTGATAGAGCCGACCCCAAATGTGTTGAGATTAAGGCTTGATGGTTATGGATAGTAAAGACTTTGGTGGGTGGGTTTGGTCATTTGGAGTGTGTATTATTAAGCTTGAAACTATCCCTTTTTTTTATTGTTATCAACCAGCAAAGATTTGGTTTTTTTTACAAGAATTTGAACTTGTTTGACCCAACTGATTTCATCTTTTATTGCTCGCAAACTAGAACGCAAAATGTTTTACAGATGACCGACCACAGGCAAAGTTATCATGCACAAGATACTAGCAACTGCTGCTTTTTGGTAGATAGGGCTGCATCAGAATTCAAGGGGGGCTTCCCCGCCATGGCATGGGCCTAATTCGCCCCTCTTGCAGACTCGCGTCCCATGCACTGGGCTCTTGCATCCAGCCCAGTCCATTTATTTGGCCCATGACCAAAAACCCTAAACGTTGCCGGTTATACTCTCTGCATCACTCCAAGCGCAATTGTTGCGAGTCTAAAGATGTCAAATTGTATCCGGTTCCGGTCAAGACCGGCGTGAATATTAACGCAGCAGGGTGGCAGTATCAGCTCGCGCGCCTGGAGGCCTCCTCCCGGGATTTCCTCGCTCGTTAGGTCTTTTTCTTCCACCGCCTCCCTCCCCTCCCATGGCTTCCGGTCCTCCCTCTAAGCGTCGCCGGAAGGACCAGAGCGAAGAGAAGGCGGCTGAGGAGGCTCCAGGGACGGGATCGTCGCCTCTCGTGGTCTTCGCCCATGGAGCCGGGGCTCCTTCCACTTCCGAATGGATGGTCAGGTGAGTGCCAGTTTCGTACGCCAAACCATTCCAAAACAACCCAAAATTTGCATCTTTATTTGATTTCTTCGTCCTCTCTAGCTTCGACGCTTTGAGTTCTGGAGGAACCTAAAAGAATGTTTCTTTGAAATTGTTAGGGTTTTTGTAAGGGGTTTCTCTCTCTCTGAAAGAAGGTTGTCTTGGTTTTTAACGGTAAGTATGAATTCTGTATTTCGGACTAGTGTGTGTTGGAGTTTGGAGTCGATTGAAGGTTGGGATGCTGCGGAATGGGAGTGTGAACAATTTTTACCTCATTTTGCTGGACTAGGTCAGGATTTAACCACATTACACAAGTAACTCAGTTGTGAGAGGACGCTAGTTGTCGTGTTCAGATTGAGTCCTAGGAGTCCGTCCTCCATAACCACCATTAAAAGTATAGATTCTTCTGATAGCGTTCCAAAAATGCCTCTTTCGGACATGCTTCTTCATCGCACTTCCTTCAAGCTAGAGTATAAATTTGGTGATGTGAAGATCGTAGGTCATGTATATCAACTGTATCTTTGGGTGGATTTGTGAAAGTTGATCTCCAAACTGGTCTTCTGGGGGAGCTACGGTTATTTTGAATGCTTCCAATTGTCTTCGTGGGAGACAAAGTTGAGATCACTACTTTAGTGGTTCTAAAAATCCAAGTTCTCCACTTCAGGGTAAGTTAGTCGAGCCATTTAACTAAAAGTAAGCACTTCCAGCTAATTTGGACCTTGTACCTTCACTTTTAATAAATTAATCATGCCCTAAGTGACATTTAACCTCCATTGGTAAGATAACTGGATGGGTGTGCAATTTCTTTATCTCTTTTAGCAAATCAAGCTCATACCTCATTAATTTGGGAAATGAAGGTAACCTCTTTGGATGAGCTGCCTCCATGCTTAGCAAGTAGTTCCTGGGGTATCCTTTAAGGTTCGGCATAGGTACTATGAGATCATCATTGACCATTGTATCATTAAATATTAATAATTAATATTAGCAGTTTCTGTGTTAGTCCATCTTACAAAGATCTATGACTGCGATGCATTTTCAGTGCTATAGGTAATTATTTTCAGCCACAATTGGATTTCTTCATTTTTCACACCATTGTTTCTCTCCTTTGTGTAGAAAGCCATAATATTGAATTATGTGCACCTTGTTTTTAATGCTTTCCATTTACAAGTACATGCTACAAGGATTGGAGATGATCTGTCCCAACTTTGAAATATTCAAATATATAATTATGGGTATCTCGATAGGTACCCTATTGTAAATACTTGGAAGAATTGCCAAAATAAGATCTTCACAAGACTGCATCTTTGAACTTGATTTGGGTATCTGGGATATTGTTACATCTGTAAGCTTTGGTTTTGTCAACATTCTACATTATGCTCTTCAGAAGTAGTGAAATTATCATATCTGAATTTAGGCATAAGTTGGTTTACTTTTCTGCCCTATTATCATTGATTTGAGTTAACAAATAACGGCTTTCTTTTGTTATAAGGCCTCCTCTCTCGGAGTACTCTTAAATACAAGCATGATGATTAACGATTATCTATTCCGTAAGCAATTCTTTGGTATATACCTGAATGGAAAATTCCTTCTTTCTAGAACCACCTTATCTGACCTTGTATGCTAATTTTATTTGCACACGTGGCTTGTCAGCTTACAATGCCATTCTAAAGTGGAAAATGCTCTTCACCTTTGCAGGTGGAAGGAAATGTTAGGTGAAGCATTGGATGCTGTCCAAGTAGTCACCTTTGATTATCCATGTGGGTTGAATTATAGCAGAATCATTTGTTGCTCATTGTAAGACTGCAGATTGTTTTGTTGAATAATGAGTTAAACTGATGATTGGTTAGTTTACTTAACTCTCAACTCACAAAATAATGTTTCTTTTGGATCATTGTTTTTTTCCCCTCTTTTTTGGTTTGCGATGTTCGTAAGGTGCTTTAAGTATGCTACTTCATGGGTGTGGAGTGATAATTCATTTCTTAAGTGTTTGATCAATAAATAATAACTTCTTTAAGAGAACTTCACCCACAGCAAGATAAGCAGTTGGTTAACAAATAGGTGCTATGGATTTTCAGAAAGCAGGTTCTTTAAAATATTTAATGATGCTTTCAATTTTAAAAAAAGAGATAGGGACTTAATAGGAAGGGATTATCTCACATATGATTGTCAATGCCAACATAAGATAGATAGATAAGACTTTTTAGCTGTTGATGGCACATGGCAACTTAACTTAACAAATGTTTGACAGATATCTCTGGTGGAAAACGTAAAGCTCCCCCTCGAGCAGAAAAGTTAGTTGATCATCACTTGGGTGTTGTAAAGGATGCTGTCACAAAATATCCTGGGCATCCTCTGATTCTGGTGGGGAAATCAATGGGTTCAAGGTAATATTTGGTCTTAATAAACTAGTTTATTGCCCTAATTTTTTATCAGAAACATTCTCTCTTTTTGTTTTAAAAATTTTGTGAAGGTTCATGCTTATTTATGTTTTTTGTGCAGAGTCAGCTGCATGGTTGCTGGTGCAGAATGTATCAATGTTTCAGTAGTTATATGCTTGGGTTACCCACTTAAGGTTTGTATATTTGTTTCTCCAATAATTTTACAGTGTTACTTATATCATGTAGTCTGTAATATCAAGCTCACTTTTTTCATCAAATAATAGTTCTCTTATACTTTTGAATTTACCTACCAAAAAATAACTATTTATGGTCCATGAAATGGATGGATGAGAAATTCTCATCTCAGAAGTTACAAGGTCTTTTGATTTTTGAACATTTAAAGCTATGAGTATTACATCTTTAACATAGCTTCTCATAATAACCTAAGATGCTGTTATTTATGGTCTGACATTATGGAACAAATAAAAAGCATTTCAGAAGTTGAAGATGTATCTGATGGTGCTCTATCATTCTTCTTTTTTTAGAAAAATAAGCTAAGGATTTGATTCCCAAATATGCAACATTCTTGTCTGACCATTCAATTCTAAGTTTTTTGGTCAAGCATGAAGATTGTTATGTAGCGCATTCATTCTATAGTGCATGGTAGGGTATGATGGGGCTTTGCTTTTCACTTGGAATCTGGAAGAGCAATTACCAAAACTGTCAGATATCTTTGAGCTATATATATCTTTGAGATGTTAATGACCCCCTCCTTAGGTCTTGAAAAGCCACTTTCTACTGATTACTCCTTTGTAAACATACATATGTGAACCAAAGTAGCTCGTCTCATACAGATTCCTTTATCATGTGCGCACACATGCAGATGCATGCTTCCACACTCACACCTCTTCTTGCTTACCAACATTGGAAACAGTGACTAGAAAGGATGCTTTCATCTAGGATGCTCCATACTTTATATGACTTAGGCAATGTATAGATGTGTATGTGAACTACATCTATGCATTTCTTATCATTAGAATCTTCTATGTAGCGACTTCATTATAGATTCTGCTTGCTATTAACTACATCAAGCTGATTTTTAAGGATCAACGCTTTATTTTCTGCATTCAGCTTGATCTCCCAGTCACTCCTCCTTAACCTTGGCTTATGTTAGTAGATTGTCAGGTTGCAATGAATGCTCTCAATTACTTCACGTACATTTTTGTGTTTTAGCTTAAAATGATTTCTTTGATCAGTACTTCTGATTAAAAGTAACGTGCATTGATAATAATGTTCTGATTTCTTTTAATTTAGTAGATGAGCCTTGCACACTTGTCTTCCTACTAAAAATCTAATATGATCTACACCAGAAGTACCTCCTAAATGCTCATACCTTTCGTTGCTGCATTGCAATTTAGGGCATGAATGGGGCAATACGTGATGAGACTTTGTTGCAGCTAAGGACTTCAACGTTTTTTGTACAGGTAATAATACATGTACCAGTGAGCACCTATTAGAATATATAATCATCACCTCCTTATGCAGAACTCATTCTGCTTTGTTATTAAATTTTTAAGTGGACTACTCTTGTAGGGTAGTAAAGATGGCTTGTGTCCCCTGGATAAGCTTGCAACCACCCGTAAGAAGATGAAATGCATCAATGAGTTATATGTGATTGATGGTGGTGATCACTCTTTCAAGATTGGAAAAAAGTACCAAGAGTCAACTGGATTGGGCCAGGAAGAAGCTGAAACAAGAGCTGTCAAGGCTATTGCAGAGTTTGTCACAAAATGCATCCAAAAAGGTGATTAATGTTACATCTATGAAATTTTTTGTTAGTAAATCAAATACAACATGTCTTGTCTGTTTCCTTATATAGGCATTGTAAAATTTATTGTGAGTTTTGATATCCGGTACAACTAAAGTATGACCTATATATGTAATGATCCGTGCAGGCATGTGTTTAGTCTCACATCAATTATTCGCTGGATAGATTTTGGGTAATTATACAAGATCAAGGAACCCAATTAATAGATTTCTAGCCTTTTTGGATGAGGTTTTAGGTTGTTACAAAGGTAACAGAGCGGACCCGATCTAGGATCTATGTAGATTAGGGGACACTACA
This sequence comes from Phoenix dactylifera, assembly GCF_051530095.1. NCBI lineage: Eukaryota > Viridiplantae > Streptophyta > Magnoliopsida > Arecales > Arecaceae > Phoenix > Phoenix dactylifera. The sequence goes on along the minus strand of NC_143201.1, from coordinate 26,103,010 downwards.
ACACAGATATATTTGAGCTGACCACGAGCTGATTGTGGTGTTTGTGATTGGATTTGAATTGATACAGAACTTTAGCCTGGTGAGGACGCCAAGGCTTAAATAGGAGTATGTGATGACTCGTGTGGGCATGTGTTTAGTTCTACATCGGTTATTGGTTAGGTAGATCTTAGATAATTATTTAGGATCAAGAAATTCAAATAATACCTTTCGGTTAGTTTTTTTAGGTAAAGTTCTGGATTATTATACTATATTTTCTGAAAATGTTATTAAACTGCTATTTCCAGTTTTGTGAAGCTGGGTGTCAAAAGGTTGGACATCATATATGAAGTTTTGGATTAGGGTAAAGATATTGCTTTATGTTGACATGTGCTAACACTTTATCCGAAGAAAGCATCACACATTATCATTGGCATAGCTAACTTAAACTTAATCACCGGTCTTCGCCATAAAAGACAATATAGTGTCAAATTTGGATCCTCTGCCTGACCGACCATAAGGGCCTGCGCTGGCTATAATTTGGATTAAATCATCTGCTACATTTTTCTTGTTACGGAGAAATAAACGCATGTTCTGTAGGTTTCTGGATGCTCATCTGAGGACCTTACTGGTGTTTGCTTTGAGTGTGGATTTTTTTTTCCCCTTTGGGTAGGACTGCAGGTGGTCCTTTTTGGAAGAACCTTTTAGTAGTTGCTGAATCAGGGGATTTATCTCGTGTTGATTGGCATGGACATCGCTTTTCCTTATTAGTTTATTGGATGCTACATTTCAACAATTAAGCATATTACCAGTCTCAGAAATGAACTTAGAAGTTTGCATGGCAAAGTTGCATAGGTATTAGCTGCCCTTTAGTTACGATATTCTAGGTGCTAGCCAAATGAATTGGCTCTGTCAATCAGTGGCCATCAAAATTGATGGTCTAGATTTTATAGCTAGGCACAACCAAACCCAACTCCTCCCCTGCATAGAATAATATGGACAAAAGCTGCCATTAAGATAATATAGCCAACAATTTTTTGACTTGATAGGTACCAACTACCAAGTACCAAGGCCATCTTCGCGTGCTCTTTCTTAGGAACTTATCTGCCTTCTCAGTAAGCTAATATATGCAATGTAACACAGATCAGAATAAAATGGATCCAATATACTGAATCCATAGAAAACTCCCCAGAATCTTAAAGCTGGCATGGATCGAGCCGTAGAAATCATTCCTATTGACCACACCACGCGCCAAGAACAGCAAACTTCCAATGAATGAAGGAACCTGGACGCTCTTTTGCACAGGATCTGGATTCAGATCTCTCGTAGATCGGGCACAGATTGTGATAGATCGAGCCGTGGGCCCAGAACACTGGCCTGCCATGCCATAGGTGTGTTCAAAGCATGCTTTTCTAGCCTGTGACTATGTCCTCTCTCTGCCTGCAATGTCCATCACAGTATAACAACTATTGTTTCGTTTGAATAACATGTATAAAACTTCAAATGTGAATCAAAAAGTCTTCAGTCAACTAAGATTAATGACCAAAGTGCCTCCAATGGTTCAAGAGATCGAACACAAATCTGTATGAGAACGAAGAGAACGCCGATGAAGGCGATGATGGATCCCAAAATGTGCACCAAAGGGACGGCGAACTCCGCGAGAGCTAACCACATCGAAGTTCATGAATGCCGATTCCGGCCATGTGGGTGACGAGATCATGGCAGTTCACCAAGGTGACCAGCCCAAGTCCAGTGAGGACAACTGCGAGCCCTGACTTGGCACCGAGTCGCGTCGGGGAGAGCTGCGCTATACGAAGCCGCTGATGAGGAGGATAGCGGCCGGCGAAGAGGTAAGAGGCCGGCGTTGATGTACTCCCATTGGTTGTGGGCCGGGTGGGGGCCGTACGTCCGGCTCTCTGGAGCGGTAGCGAGCTTCACCATGCCGGGAATCCACTGGCTGAAACCTTGGGGTTTGGCCGGGGGATGGGGCGTGGGAAGAAGAGATGGATCGGGCGTTTGGGGTAGAGAAGCGGCGGGAGATCGCTACGTGGCTTCGTGCATGGGCCTCCTGTAGTCTAATAAACGAGTAGCTTTGCTGTTAGTTCGTAACTTGATTAACTCAAGGCTTACCGAAGAAAAAGAGATACGGCAAGTGGCTGGACTGTCGTCAACAGTACTTTGTTTGTTCCAATCACAACCATCACTATATAAAAAAATGTTGATCAAGGAGGCACGTGTGATGGTCCTCGTGCTACATCACTCCTCTCATCGGACATTCCCTAGCTCCAAAAGTACAGGAATTAATTTTTCCAGGTTCCAACAATTAAGTGATCACTCAAAATTCGCTGATGAGAAATTTACAACCAATATAACAAGATCAATATATATATATATATATATATATATATATATATATATATATATATATATATATATATATATATATATATATATATATATATATTCTTTTTTCTTTCATACTAGTGAATGGTCGATAGGTGATCCCGAACAGGATTCTACATGCATGTAATATGTGCAATTTTCATCCTCTCAGCTCGATCTATTTTTTCGTTGTATCCTCTCTCTCACTGTGTATTCGGCTGATATCCGGGTGGGGAGGATTGAACCCAGATCACTGCGATCAACTTTACCAACTCAACAGTTGGCACCCTCATTGCATTCCTCAATCTAATGCGATATACTTCGTCTTCCTGACCTTTGAACAAATAAACTTATCAAAGTATCTATTTTATGACTTAGCTGGTTCCTCATCCATGAATTATTGGAAATTATCCAAATTGTCAAGAAGCGATCTTCCTTAACAAAACGAACAATTCAAGTTTGGGTAGAGCTCAAGCTATGTTCATTTCAGAGATTATCTTCAGAGCCTGTCCTACATGAACGCAAAAGCTTCTCGCATCAAATTTTGGAACTGTCTACAATACCGTTCTGCAGTGGCAGGATCTTCATCGGACTTCATGCTGTAAGTAGTGAAGAATCCAGATTTTACCTTCAAGGATTAAATATATCGATTAACATAAGTTTCTAAATGTTCTTTACTAATTCCTCTACATAGGTTCAGATTAATATGAACATTTTAATAGCCTTTCTTTCGTGCACTAACATCTTTATAGCTTGTCACTTTGTTATCAAACATCTACCTTTATCTGTTAACCAAGCAGACATGAATGCGTGCACAACCAAGCTCTTATCTAGATTAAACATTACAGATTCTTGCACACCAATTTACCGTATGAAAAGGGAACACCATAGACATATTTGGCACGTAGTGAAGATACTTAGCACGCCGATCCTTGGTAAGAGGGGTGGCATATCATAGTGTTCTGTGGCATGGGAATTTTATTCTTCATATTATAATGCTCTGACCAGTTTTGTCTTCACTTCCCTCCCTTCTGCAATCCAATGGAGAAACCAAAAACACCAAGTCATTGAAAGCAGTCACCAATATTACATGAGAATATATATTTCAGAATTTGCCAAATACTAGTACCTTCTTGCTGGAAATATCATCCTCAGTCTCACTTCTTGCTCTTTCTCTTGCTCTTCTTCTTCTCCTTTTTCTTCTTCCTCCTCCCAATCTTATGCTCAGATTTCACGGGCTTCATTGGTACCATGTTAATACCATCATATGTCGCAGAGCACAGGCCTTCCCTTACCTCTTTCTTGTCCATCTCTTGTGTCTTCCCAATGGCAGTGAACTGTTCATCTGAGTAGAACTCAGCTAGATTTATGCGGCTCTTCTCAATCACTACTTGCTTGGTATCTGCTTCACGGTGTTTTCGAGTAGTTGTGTGCTCATCATACTGGCGGTTTGCCACTGGGAGGGATTCTTGGATAGGCTTCTTTAGTTGGGGGGAAGCCATGCTGATAGAGGCAACAAAGGAAGGGCTTGTTTTGCTCCTTGGATTGCTTCAGTCTATGTTGGTAGCTTTAAAGCAATGGTAGGTATTGAATTATTCCGACTTTGCATCTTTCTGGAGAGGCCAAGAGTCGCAATATTCTGCTTCTCCATTCATGAGTGCTCCTTTGTGTCAGTCTTTGCATCATATTATTCCATTCCTCATCTTTTTGATTAAATTGCATCAATCTTCTCTATTATTTTGAACCTCAAGTTTTTTATAAAAAAAAAAAAATCTAGGGGGTCGAACTATGGGCACCAAAAAAACTTGGTTTGATTGGGAACTTCCACCGATCAAGACAAAACCCCTTTAGCTTGGTTATGAGCCATGACTAGGTTTAAATATTAGATGCCGGTCGCAAAAATATGAAGCTTTTCTTGCAAGCGTCTAGAGTCGCAGTCAGTCATAATGCATATCGCGTCGTGGGAGGATCACATCAAAAGTTCCTGCATGACTTGGCACCTTACACGGCGTGCAGCAGCCAGAGCATCTGATTCACGAGGCCCCTTTTTCTTTCTTTTCTTTCTTCTTCTTCTTCTTCTTCTTCTTCTTTTTTTTTCTTTTTTTTTTTCTTTTTTTTTTTTAGATTTTTTTTTTCTGTTTTGTCTTTGAAGCATTTTCTGTGGTGGGCCTTCTTTGGGCTAAGGCCTTAGGCGACCACCTTAGTCGCCTAAGGGTTGGGCCAGCCCTGTATACAATCAATGGTGCATCCAACATTTACGGTTGCACTTAGATCTAATGCTAATACGGTCGCTTAAGGGTTGGGCCGGCCTTGTATACAATCAATGGTGCATCCAACATTTGCGGTTGCACTTAGATCTAATGCCAAATAACTAACCAATTGAGGTATAACTGAATGACTCTAGCTATGGAGATGAGCGATAGTATCTCATGCATGCACAAGCATGGGACCTTGAATGGAAGTAATAAGTATTTCTAGTATAACACTTGCATAGATTTTTCTTTTCTTCCAAAAAGAGTGCATGTCATGCTCTTACTTAGGACATCATGATTTAGTTTGTAAGGGTCCTCCTGCAAAGCTAAGAATATAGGCACTGTGACCATGCCATGAGTCATCCAATTATTGCCCCTATCAATCGTCTTTAACTAAAGATCATGAGCAACTACTGTTACCCACATAATCGTTGGATTTAATCCATAGTGCGCTTCATAATTTTGTATGAATCTGTCAGCTAAACCACATCCTTATTTTTCACTTGTTAAAGTGGGAAATTATTAGATTTTTTTTAGGGGTCGAGGCCTCACAATGGAAAGAACCAGGCAGATCCTTTGAAAATATTTATGCATGAAAATTCTAACTCTCATTGCTAATTATCTTTGTACGGGCAGAGAGCTTGGACTACATTGCTATTCTATGCTCAACCTCAACTTAAAAAAAAATTATTATCTATACCGTATGCACCAATCTATCACAGCCGCTAGTTTTTGCGTCAGGCTTGATGAATAAATGTTTAAAAAAATAGTGATCGTGATTAATTGTATATATGGTTGTATGGTGCATGCGGTGTAGAAAATAATTTCTTCAACTAAAAGCTAGACAAATGCAAACCTAAGATACCAGTATAATCGTGCATACAGGACCACGATGATACTCCAATGTTATCCTCAGCTCAGAAGGTTCAACCAATGGTGGCATCTTTTGGGTGAAAAACAACACTCAGAACTCTTCGACTCTGATGGAACATCGCATGCCTATTCATCCCCGCTGCCAGTGGATGATGTTTTCTCCCCGAAAAACAGTGAATTTTGTGAATATTTTTCCATTTTTTTAAGATAGCATAGGCTCCATTGATCCAATTATTGCAGAGTAGTATCAATAGTTCTCTTTTTACTCCAGTTAGCTGTGTCTTGGTGGACTGTTGGCTGTTTGCTGCGATAGTTGATATTCAAGCCTTAATTATAGAGACATGCTTGAATAGGTACTTGATTTCTTTGGCACCAAAGGCATATTTGGTTGAAAAAAGTTGGACTCTAGACTAGAAATAGAAATAAGTGACTCCTATCATAACCCAGAATTTCACCCAAAAAAGTTAGACGGAAGGTATTTTTTGGGTTATGTAGTCCTATATAAGTATCCAAAATCTCTTCGATGAATAACCGATGTGGAAGATATGGCCATTCTGATTTCACGAACCAAATGCTTTGGAAGATATAGCCATTCTATTTTAATTATTGCAGCCTTGTCAATTGTGCAAACACGAAAGCCGCTCTAAGGTTATGATACAATGATTTTCTGTTTGAAAAAAGAAAAACATGTCCTCATATTAGCCCTTGCAATAATTATAGTGTGCATGAAGAAGAGTTTCTTTTGCTAAAACAAGAAAGAAGAGCCTTTCCCCACCCTGGGTGCTCAATGTGGTTGCATCACCGGATTGGCCCATTTGCATGCGGTCAAAACGCTATGCACTTTTAACATATGTTGATGTAAAACATTATAATTTTCAGACGAGAGAACCAGCAATGACGCGATGCCGCTAAAATTTCAATGCCTTGAGACGGAGCCTGTCAGACTATAAAGACTCGGGCATTTTGTTCGCTAGGAGGATCTAATATGTGTGTGTACATGGAAAATCTAATAGTACACTCGCTTGATTTTCTATATGGCCAATCACATACTTATTGAATTTCTTCCACAAATCTTTCTATTCAGTTATTAGATATTTTGTTTGCCAATTTCTATATATATATATATATATATATATTATTCGTTTGATATTTTATTTGCTAATTTTCACAGACGTATCTATACTAGAATAATTTAATTTGTTTTCAATTTATCAAAAATGCTTTGAAAAATAGAAATATTTTAATATTTTTTGGTATTTCTCAAAAAGAAAAAGCTATTAGTAAAGTAGCAAGTTCAGACCAAGGACATTTTCTCAGAGAATATTTTGCATGTCCTGATTTTTTTTTTCCTATAATCTTTCAGAACAATCGAGCTCGGATTGAGATAATCTCCAAAACAAATGCCACGCAGTAGTTGACAGGAGAAATCTGTTCATTTAGAAGACCATCGTCGAGGACCATAGCAGTGAGCAACACGGAAAAGGAGAATAATATTATTCCGCAGAAAATATTTCTTTGTTCCAACTGTGCTTGGCTCCAGTTCACTTGCTGGGGATGCCATCCTTGCTGTCACACGAAAGTCGGGACAACAGATGGAGAACGGAAGAGCCATGAATTTCAAGTTCCGACATAAGCCGATGTTCTACGGCCCAATTTCTACAATTTTATGTGTCAAATTTTGATTAGTCATTAAGGAATACTTTTTATTTTAAAAATGGCCAATAGAACATATAGATGAGGTCAATCATTGGAAACGAATCACCCGTCTCAATTGAGTATGACCCTTCTTTAAGAATATGGATGGAATGTCACCACTTGGGTTTGAATTGGAACCTCTCTCTCTCTCTCTCTCCAGTGCTTGGACTTAGGAGAGGGGTTTCAACTAGTTGAGTGAAGCACTTCAAACAAAATTGGGCATAACCCTTGTAGCATGGATAGAAATGGTTTTTTAAACTCATGTTTGGTTGGAGGAAGTTCGATTCTAAAATAGAAAATGGGAATGAGGGACTCCTACTCAAGCTATCTAGTTGGAGAAAATTCCATTTCAATTCTGATTTAAGAGAGAAAATATAAGGATTGATTGTACCAGATTTACTAGCTCAACGGTCAACCAATCCAACCACGAACCAATATACACAAACACATTAAAAAAAAAAATAGAAGAGAAAGGAAGCAATTAAAATTTGTGGTTGGACTGGTCCGCTGGCTCAGCAGTGGACTTGGTCCAACTGAAAATTTCGTCAATTTATGGGATCAAAAAATATTATCCTCTTATTTTGAAGGTTTGGCCAACCAGGTAAGCTTGACCATCCCAGGGCAGTGCAACATTATTCAATACTCAAAACTTGGATGGCCTGGCTAGAGATGCTTTGATGGGGCAGAATTAAGGAGCTAGAAGCACACCAATTAATATCAATGTCCATGAGAGGCTTGTGGAGGATCGCGGCCTGGACTTTATTAATATGTACCTATGTGAACAGCTGCATAGATTATAAATCGTGAAATTTCATGTGCCAGGAATGTTGTAATTTCGAGGCACTGTGGCATGGATTTTGTACATACAAATTAATTTGAAGGAAAAATTTCATAATTATTTGAGAATGGAAGATGCAAATGGCTATGCAGAAGTATTTTGAATCTTTGATGCAATATGTCCATGGATTCAACATAACAGAGAAAAGTTTAAGCTCAACTATCTTAGGTAACATACAAAAATTAGTTTCAATCAACTAGAGAGCAGCTCTTTCGTTCAGGATTCTATACCCTATGAAGACTGACTCTTAATGTATTGTAATTGGCCAACACGCTATGAGAACCAAAAGAAAAAGGACTAACCCAGGTATTGAGATGGAAAATTTAGGCATTGGAATCCTCCTTGGCTCCTTGCCACCGGAGAATTGTTGTTAATCTTGGGAGAAGCCTTTCATTTCGTCGAGCGAGATTTTCTGATCTCAAAAGAAGAAAGAACAGCCTAACTAAAGTTCCCCTATTGAAAGTAGCTCGAGTATCTTTTTGCTGGTGAATGCAAAGGGATTCAGCTTTTAGGCTATTTGTCTAACCAGCAACGGCCAGCTCGAGATTAAACATGCGTCCAAGAGAACAAAAGCGTAAGCGCTTCAGCCCATGATTCGAAGTCAGGAAACGACAACTAGCAAAGACGTTTGTGGGCATCTTTATGCACCACTGCACTAGACATTATCCCATATATCATAAAATACTTCTACTCACCGAGGAAACATTCGATTTATAAAAAAATAAGTACTGATATATTTTTTGTTGAAAAACTAATATCTGAATATATAATATCTAAACAAATAATTTTGATATATTTAATTAATCATAAAAATAGCATATTCCAGAATTACTTATATATAATCAATATAGGACTGGATATCTCTATTTAAGCTCAGGTGAATTTGTCTAATTAAAAATTTAAATATAATCAAATCTAATTATAAATACCACGATTGATCCATATTTATTCGACGAAAAACTTATGCCACAAAATTCGCTAATTCATATTATATATATATATATATATATATATATATATATATATGCTGGATCCACTTGATATTTGTAAAGATTCAAGATCAAAGATTACATTTTAAATATTTTTAGCTAGCTTTATATAAATATTCAAGATTCCTTTAGTATATAATGAATATAATTTGTGTATTATGTAGTTATATTCAAAAATGAGCATACAAAATAGGACTCGATATAAAATTTTATCACTAGCATGCTGCATGCAACGCGCGCGGGGGGATGAAATCTACGTGCATTCATGAACCGCGCAGCACGAAACAAGAGATATTCGCGTTCCACGGCCCGTTCAACCCGAAACTGGGTCCCACGGCGTACATCACGCGATTACTAGTTGCAGCCTTGCAGGAGCCCACGAATAAAATTATTCAGAATTTTCTTATAAAACTGATAGCTAGATGAAATTTTTTACGGCGAAATCTAGCTTTTTTTTATAGTCATGTTAAATATTTTCAAGCTCATAGATCCAAACGAAGATGCGGCGGCTACCGTCCTTTACTCCATGACATCTGAGCCATAACAAAAAATGAAATTGTATTTTAGGCTAAACATGCTTTTCGTGAGGCTAATGAAGCTGTAGATTAGGAGGCCGCCTATGTGGCCAGCCATACTGGTAGTATCGATTAGAAATGAGGAACGGTCTCGGACATCTTTGAGATATTTTATTTTTTAATTTTTATTGAATGTATTTGTATTTATCAGATATTAATCATCGGTTTTAGTAAAAAAAAAGAAAAAAAATTACCGGTTATAAATTCGACCAAACCGGCGTGTATCGCGCGACGTAGCCGTTTTAGCTCGAGCGAAGCAGACCTTGCGCAGCTGGAAGGCAGGGTCATCTGCATGCAACTGTGGGTACCGCCATCCAACAGGGAAAGAGTAATGAGGCCAAACCGAAACGGCACCATTAGCATCGCGTCACCTTCATCAGAAGTGAAATAATAATTTATAAGAGAAGGACGGGACGAAACCATGGGTCCCACCTCCAACCCCGTCTTGCTCTCCTCTTTTCTCGGAGCAGGTCCGTTACCCGGCGATGAGACCGCCGCAGACGTCGCTGGAAAAGGAGTCATGAGGGGTGGAGAAGTGGAGATCAGAGTAGGTAAGGCCTCGTTGGCGGACTCCCGCTGGGGGCTGGAAATGCATGAAGACGAAGGCGGAGGCATAGAGCTCCCACGAGACGCTGAAAGACTTCCGCCACGTTCGTGAGAGGCATGAGAAGAAGGGTGGAGGGATAGAGATTCAAAATCCTCTCTGTTTCCAAGAAAATCAGTGGTTTTGATAATGGAAAATATGCTTTATATTGCTCCATTGTTAGCTATTATCGGGATTACAGTAATATGATTATGAATGTTGGGATGTAAACAGAAAATAAACATGTGTACGAGGTAAGATGAGGAATAGGTACGAGTGGTGCCTATTAGGAAAAAAGCGATAGAAAGCCAAATAAGATTGGATGAGTACCTGAAATGGAGACCCCCAAGGAAGCTCTAGTACGGAGAGATGCTAGAATTTGTGTTTTAGAGTCCTAGGAGAAGACGTAAGCTTATATATGTAGGTTTTGAAATAAGACTTGGAAAAGCATGAATAACATATCGTTGCCATTTATAGGTGTGATTGGGAAATACAAATTCACATAGCTGGCCCCAAATAGTTGTGAAACGGCTTAATGATAAATTAATAATGGTTATATTAGACGTATTGATTGTAGTGGAATATCACATTCTAATGTCAACTCTTAACAATAGCTACGTTCTCTACCTTTTGTAAGTATGGTTTTCGTCCTGTGAGAAAAGGAGTAAACTTGATAAATATTTGTTCCTCAGATAATATGCTCTCCACTAAATTGTGATCAGCATCTTTTAATTCATGATTTATAATCAGACAAATGCCAGAAAAGGGTCAAAAAAAAGAATAGAGAGAGAGAGAGAGAGAGAGAGAGAGAGAGAGAGAGAGAGAGAGTAGTTATCCACTCTCTTGATAGAACTTAAGCAATAATCAAAGGTATTATTTGGTTTCTTGGAATGCACATTGAGCTTGGACTTCTTGTCTGGACTTATCAACATTTGGTGTTAGAAACTGTTTTTCAGCCTTTTGGCTCATAATACCTATCACTGAGATGAAGGCAATTTCCAATGTCATAGTTTGCCTTGTTTTCTAGTTTGGCTAGTCTTTTTCCATGTTTAGGAAAACTCTGCACGCTTCCTTTTCTTGCACAAGCTTTAAGTGTAGAATGAATTAGTTATGCCTCATGAATCAATTATTCTTTAGGATTGGTGTCTAGCTTTTCTCTTGCTTAAGGTTGCTTAGTTATGGCGTTTAGGACCAACTATTTGGGGGCTAATGCTAAAGTGAGAGCACTTACACTTTTGACTAATCTTATTTAAATTCCAAAATCAACCTCCATAGGTATGGGGCAAGCCTTGTTAGTTAAGATCAGGGTCTGCTTCTTCTACATCACTTACATATGCTGGTTTTTTTCTTGTCCATCCAGCCAGACAAGCATATCCTTCCCTTGTGGTGTGAGGGTTTGATTTTGTGCCCTACTTTTCTATCCTATGTCACTTAAATCTCACAAATGTCGCCAATCCACCTTTTCAAGAGAGTGCAAATACCTCTGGTTTTCTTATTTTTTTTAGTTATTGATTGATGGCCTACTCTTGCACTCTGCTCAATTTGCTTTTCTTTCATGTTGACCATTTTGCTTTGAAATTATCAAAATAATGGTTATTTAGGCACTACAATAGTAGTAGGTGCAGTAAGTTTGGAAACTAAGTTTGGCTCTTTTTGTTTGGAGAAAACTATCAACTGGCTACTAGGTGTGTATTAAATTGGTGACAGGGGTTATAGATTTGCTACATCTTCAGGATCAACGAATTTAAGCTTTGCTCTAGTGCATGGAGATTGTTTCTTTTATCTCTATGAAGAGTATAGAGATTCCCAACTTTGAATGATAACGAAATAGCGAAAGAACAGAATAACACTTGTCCATGTTATTAAGATTTCTTATGAAGTGCCATAGCCATATCCATCTAGCTCACATAATTTATTATAATGTGCTACACATTACATAAGGACATGCATGTACTTGCATGCATACATAAATGACCCTTGTGTTATACTCTGCTTAATAAAAGGACAAATTATTTTTTCAATTTTCAAGTTTCTTTTCATGAACCTCCTGTAGTTGTGTTGTAAATTTCGCTCCATTCATTTCCAAATCCACTTTGTTGGGTTCTGTGTGAGCTTCCTTGCTTTTTCTGTACAAGCAGTATAGTACCAGTTGAAGGAGGCCAATGGGGCTGCCCAAGAGATTAGGTGCCTGTAACAAAAAATTTCAAGTTTAGTTGATATGGAAAGCTTGATTTCTTAATCAAGGTATTATGGTTTTAGCTTGCCAACCGCAATGAAAAGATCTCTTCCTAAGAATCCATATGTCATCCAAAGAGAGCTGGCAAAGAAGGAGAAGAATGATAGGTAGAAAGGCATGAACTCCACGCTCTTGGTCTTTATGACTTGCTTCTGCAATTTAATGTTGTAAGTCGTGCTTAAATTATAATGGCGTTTCAAGTTAAATAATTCTACTTGGTTCAATATGAATTAGAGCAAAGATAATAATATAAAATAGAAGGTATTAAAGGGAAGCATTGGCCTAAAATGTATATTCTTGTACGTTTGCCATATAAATGTAAGAAAATCATTACAATGTGAAACATACAACCTCCTGAGACATCATGTTGATGCATAAATCCTGACTCCCTAATTGATTGTTCAAATATTACTCAGTAATTAATTTATACACTTCACCACAAAAAATCATAGAAAGTCAAAGTTATTTCAAATTTTACTTGCTCCATCCTTATTAAGAGATTTTATAGTTAATTCAAGGTGATATCTGTTTAGAATAGTAAGCAGCATCAGTCCACATTGAATTTTTTTGGTGATTTCTTGCTTGTCATGTGTGCTTACATCATGGTTGCAGAGACAAACCTATGGCTCCCAAGAAACTGAAAGACCCATGGAAAGGAACTAGTGATCTAAAAATTACCAAGACAAACAACTCTAAATACATTTTCAAAATACTGGACCCCAAATGATGCTGCCTTTGTTTTGAGAGACTTCACAATTTCAGCTGGTCATCCCAACAGAAGTGAGTAATCAAGAAGATGAACGAATTTAGGTGGGTAAAATTTAGCAAAAGCAACCTGCATAACTATGTATATTTTGACACGATAGGGTCATATATGGACATTTAATGTGATTTTTTTTGTAAATTTTGTTCATATTGGTTGGATTGACAAAAACTAGGATAACATTCATTACGCGTTGGGGAAAAAACCTATGCATTTGAAGTTTTGAAATACTCATAAGCCAGTTAAGGTGAAGAGTTAGTGAACAAAAGTATATGGGAAAGAGAACGCACCATAGCTACAAGTGGAGAACTGTACATGGATATGGAGGCCACTAATCCAATGCTTCCAACAAACACTCTCCGATGGTGGTGATCATTTTACACGAAGCTTGAGACAATTGCAGTCATAGTGAATAATACTATCACCGGCAGCACCATTAAAGAAACAAATTTCTGCACCATTTGATAACAAGCAATCGATCTGTGTTCGTACAGTCATTTAAAAGAAACATAGGCCTACAGTGTTTTAAGTGGACATTATATCTTATGCTAATACTGACGAATGGATACACTGGCACTGGCACATACAATAGAGTGGTTTCAGTGTGCCCTACATCCCATGCTAATGCTAACAAACAGATACTCTAGCATTGGCAGACACAAGGTAAGATGATAAGCATCACTACATGTGCATGAAAAAGGGCAAAGAAGCAGCGATGTTTAACAAAAATGTAATTAGTTATGAGCAGATGATGAGTCAAGAGGAACTTGTGAATAGCTACCTATTCTCATCCCGCGAGAGAAATTTCTATCAAGGATGCTTTGCTATATTCACTCTTTATTTTATTACAGAAGCAATTTTACTTGAATAGCTAAAACATAATGTGGACAATTTCTTGATTTCTTTCAGATGCATTTCATGCATTGTGGACCACATCTATGAACATGCATCCATGAACAATTACATATAGTTTGGTATAACTCTCTTGATACTTTCTGGAAGACAAAGTGCAAATATATGCATCTCCTTTTCTCACATTTAATGCAATATTTTCACAACTAGATGCTAAATATTGTGTACATCATGGATTCGTTGTTTGTTAGTATATAATTTAAACTGCAAGAAAACAAGAATTGAAGTATATTCATGTAAACACTAGAATATCTAATACATCAGTTAATTAATATCAAATATTTGGCTATATTGAAGGCAGCTTTGCTCTTTTATATCTTTCTGGTATCAAAGTTACATGAAAACATGAATAACGAACATCAAACATACATGAACAAATTACCGACTAAAAAGAACATTGATCGAACGATGTCAAAGAAAGCAGTAGAACTTACCTTTTGTCTTGGCACTGAAAACCATATATATATGACTATGAATGAGGTTTCCAGTAGTATCCCTAAGCCATTGATGGTGATAACAGGAAGGTTCTCCCATCCTTGGCTTACTATTGGCAGACCATACCATGTATATAGAAGGCAATTCAGTAAAGCAATGATGTATGGGACGCCTGAAAACTCTTCTGTGCTCCTCTTCCTTATCACCCTCTTAAAAGTTAGTCTGAAAACAGAACATGAAAGGTTTTCAGAAACAGTATTAAATTATTATTTTTTTTAAAGAATGCAAGATATAGCTGAGTACATGGGTGCTGCATATAGGAGCAGAGAAGCTGCATTTGCTGCAAAATCATACAGAGGTAAGCCATTAGAACAGACCATAGCTAATTCTTTCAATCAATATCAAAATGAAAGAGAAAATACCCATTATTCCAACTGTTACACGTAAGTTGTGTCCCATTTTTTATGTCCCCGAGGGCACTTGTGTTGGAGATGAAAAGATTCTAAGAGCCTACCAAGAGATGATTCGGCTGATGTTGCCTGAGATTGGTTTAGACCATGCAAGGACTATTTATAATAGTCACAGCTACAGTGAGCAACTTCTTTTTCAGCATGGCGGACAGGTAAAATGGGAGCACGTACTCGGCTGTATTTTCTTGACTCGGGCAGCAAATGGTTTGCTTATACCACTAGCGTCTTAATTCAACTTAGTAGCCTATTCATTTTAAATAGTACAAGCTTGAGTCATGGGCCCCCAGGCCTCCGCACCTTCGGCAAGGCCCATAAAACTCTGACAAAAGTTGAGTCATGCAATGTAATTCACGCGGCAGAATAGATTGACAAAAGCGTACGTAGTTGCCTTCCGTTCCCATCGGTTCCACGGCCTACTTCAGTCGGAGATGGCCCATTCATCGCTGGTGGTCATGCCGACATGGGTTAAAAATGGCAAATAGGACGCCCTTGGTTGATGAGATCTGCCTTAATTTGGTATGATGAAAGGAAATCACAGCAGTTTCTGCCAATCTTCCGCCATCTTCGCCTTGCGACGTGCTCCCTTCCGCGTTTACCTAATGAGAGTGCGTATAGTTTCTGGACGCGGGCAGCAAATGGTTTGCTTATACCACTAGCGTCTTAATTTAGTTGGAATTCCACTTTGTAGCCTATTCATTTCAAATGGTACAAGCTTGAGTCACATTTTGGAGCGGACAAAAACTTGTCGGAGAAGGCACAAAACGTGATACGCTGCTTTTGTGTTTGGGTTTTCCGGTGATTGGAACCTGTTACATATGACTTTCACTAGCCAACTCCACTTGGAGAAGGTGTCTCCTAGGAGAACCATGCGACCTTTTTATTCCTTGCTTGAGACACTTCGTTCTTGGAAGACTGGCTAAGGGATTTAATTGGTGGAACCTAATCTGTTAGGATACTGTTTTGTGGATCTCAGGAGTGTGAACTATATTTCATGCAGCTGCTTTTCACTGGTTGCGGCTCTTTGCTGGTGTTCTCAGGCATGCTTATCATGAGGTAAGCTCTTTAGGTGAATGATCAGGGTTTTCAAATGCAAAGGAGGGAATTTATTTGTTAGATTGATGATGGAGAAAACCATTGGAAAAGAGAGATGATAGCAGAATTGCTTCTACCCCTTGTCGTCCTTGTTACCATTAATTCCATGTGAACAACCAACTCTGGTTACTTTTATTCTGTCATGATTCTTATGCCTGATGCCCATCGTTTCTCAGCTGCAATAGTTTTACTTCATCTCACAAATATCTAAAACTATCGTTTAACTTTGTGCCGAGATCCTATGTGGCAATTGGTGGGTGGTAGCCTAGAAAGTTTTCGATTTATTGTTTCCACGAAAAGGTGGCCTGCCGAGTGAAGTGGTTGCGGAAGTTTTTAAGCCATGAATTACTAGGCCTCCAATGGCTATGATCTGGCCCCGCCAATGGAGATTATTCGTTGGCGCTGTTGACTTATAATTTGAGGAATTAGTTTCGACACCAAATTACCGGTGATTAGAATAGTGATATCTGGATGTCGAACCATGAGTGATTAGAATAGTAGTATTTGGCACTTTGTGCATTATATATCTGACCCATATCACTAGATTACGTGGCTTTAGCCTGATGTTAGATTTCTAGTATTAGCTTATTAAAATAATAAAAAAAAGTTTAAGAGATATATATGTATTATTCGAAAATTGATTTATTTCTAGCCAGTATCATACTTTTTAATTACTTATTTCTTTAGCATACTTAGATCCGACTTTTTGATGTTATGTTGCTTACTAGACTAGTATAGCTTATTATTTTTTTCTATTTTTTAATTCTACATCATGATTATTTAGAAGAGTGCGCTAGATCTTCTAAAGATATTCAAAATTATTGGAGTTCTAGTTTAGATTAGTTTAGTTACAACATTTTATTTGATTTGAATTAGCTAACATATTTTGACTTCTGTCACTTTGAAACAATTAATTAGGAGAATGACCTTGTCTTGATTAAATTAGTCTTCGAGAATCGAAGAATTATTAATATTATTCTTTCAAGATTATTGTGACTTAATCTATAGCCTTGCATGCTTGCATAGTCCGTTTTGCAAGTATGTGGTATCTATTACGCTCTAGGTTCGGAGTGCACTCCGGATTCAAGGCGTAACAGATTATACCATTTGCCATAACTCAGGATCTCACTCAAAAAAGCAAGCCAAAAGGTATATTTTAAATTCTATTTTGTTTAAAAAAAATTTAGCCAACAGCAAAATAAAAAGATATTTCATATCTCTTTATAGTTTTTTTAAAAAATAAAAAATATTTTTTATAGAAATAAATTTTTTATATTTTATAAAAAAATTATATGGTATATAAAAAAGTTTAAATTTTGTCGGTTGAAAATTAAGATGATTTTTTTTCAAAAATACTCTTAAGTTTTTTGATAGAATTAATGGATAAGAATTTTTTTTTAATAAGAGCATAATAGGAGCCAGTCTTCATAGGGTATAGAATCCTGAACGAAAGAGCCGCTCTGTAGCTGATTGAAACTAATTTTTGTATGTTAGCTAAGATGGTTGAGCTTAAACTTTTCTTTGTCATGTTGAATCCATGGACATATTGCATCAAAGATTCAAAATACTTCTTCATAGCCATTTGCATCTTCCATTCTCAAAAATTTATGAAATTCTTCCTTCAAATTAGTTTGTATCTACAAAATCCATGCCACAGTACCTCAAATTACAACAATCCTGGGACATGAAATTTCAGGATTTATGATCTATGCAGCTGTTCACATAGGTACATATTAATAAAGTCCAGGCCGCAATCCTCCACAAGCCTCTCATGGACATTGATATTAATTGGCGTGTTTCTAGCTCCTTAATTCTGCCAGTTCAGAGCATCAGCACGCCACCCTGGATGGTCAAGCTTTCCTGGTTGGCCAAATCTTCAAAATTAGATGATAACAATTTTTGGTCCTATATATTGATCAAATTTTTACTTGGACCACATCCACCATTGAGTTGGCGGACTAGTCCAACCACAAATTTTTAATTGCTTTCTTTCTCTTCTTTTTTTTTTTTGTCCATCTTTCTGCAAGTTGGTTCGTTGTCGAATTGGTTCACCGTTGATCTAGTAGATCTAATACAACCAATCCTTGGAATTTTCATTTTCTCCCTAAACTCAGAATAGAAATAGAACTCTTCCCAACCAAAGAGCTATAGCTTGAACAGGAATCACTCATTCCTATTTTATATTTGAGAATCGAGCTTTCCTCCAACCAAACATGTCTTAAGATTTTTCAAAACCATTCCTGTCCATGCTACGAAGGTTATGCTTAATTTTGTTTGAAGTGCTTCACTCAACCGGTTGAAACCCCTCTCCTAAGTCTATGCACTGGAGAGAGAGGTTCCAATTCAAACCCAGGTGGTGACATTCCATCCATATTCTTAACGAAGGGTCATACTCAATTGAGACGGGTGATTCGTTTCCAATGATTAACCTCATCTATATGCTCTATTGGCCATTTTTAAAATAAAAAGTATTCCTTAAGGACTAATCAAAATTTGACACATAAAATTGTAGAAATTAGGCCGTAGAACATCGGCTTATGTCGGAACTTAAAATTCACGGTTCTTCCATTCTCCATCTATTGTCTCGACTTCGTGTAACAGCCAGGATGACATCCCCTGCAAGCGAACCGGAGCCAAGCACGGTTGGAACAAAGAAATAATTTATGCAGGATAATATTATTCCCCTTTTCCATGCTGCTCACTGCTATGGTCCTCGACGACTACCTTCTAAATGAACAGATTTCTTCTGTCAACTACTGCGTGGCATTTGCCTTAGAGATTATCTCAATCTGAGCTCGGTTGTTCTGAAAGATTATAGAAAAAAAAAAGGACATGCAAGATATTCTCTGAAAAAATGTTCTTGGCCTGAACTTGCTACTTTACTGATAGCTTTTTCTTTTCTTGAAATACAAAAAAATATTAAAATATTTCTATTTTTCAAAGCATTTTTTTGATAAATCAGAAATCAGCAAACAAAATACCTAATAACTGAATAGAAAGATTTATCGAAGAAATTCATTAAGTAATTCCCAGGTGATTGGCCATAGAAAATCATTCAAGCGACCGTACCATTAGATTTTCCATGTATAAACACACACACGCACATGGAGTAATTTGTATCGCCCAAGTGTGAAAGGCCGGGACCCCTGCCGGCAACTGGGCCGCAGACCTCCTCCTAGCGCACAAAATGCCCGAGTCTTTATAGTCTGACAGGCTCCGTCTCAAGGCATTGAAATTTTAGCAGCATCGCGTCATTGCTGGTTCTCTCGTCTGAAAATTATAATGTTTTACATCAACATATGTTAAAAGTGCATGCATAGCGTTTTGACCGCATGCAAATGGGCCAATCCGGTGATGTAACCACATTCAGCACCCAGGGTGGGAAAGGCTCTTCTTTCTTGTTTTAGCAAAAGAAACTCTTCTTCATGCACGCTATAATTATTGCAAGGGCTAATATCAGGACATGTTTTTCTTTTTTCAAACAGAAAATCATTGTATCATAATCTTAGAGCGGCTTTCATGTTTGCACAATTGACAAAGCCGCAATAATTTAAAAAGAAAGTCTCCTTCCACATCATTGAACTCTTTAGACTAACCAATCTGCAACACCATTACCCTCTCGTTATCACCAAGCATAATTGCTATTTGTTAATTACCATATTATCCAGGACAACCTCGTGTGACCTTTTTTTTTCTTCTTTTTTTTAATCCGGCTTAAGTGACATGTAGGGTGCCTTTGGTTCGTGACCAAAATTAGAATTAAAATCAAAACGATTTGAAATGAAAATCAGAATGGTCATATCTTCCAATGCATTTAGTTCGTGACTTAAATCAGAATGGCCATCTCTTCCACATCGGTTATTTGCCGTAGAAATTTTGGATACTTACATAGGACTACAGAATCCAAAAAATACCTTCCATCTAACTTTTTTTTGGTAAGATCCTGAATTGTGAAAGAGAGTCACTCATTTTTATTTCTAGTTTAGAGTTCAACTTTTTTCAACCAAATATGCCCTTGGTGCATATTTGAATCAAGTACCCAATCAAGCATGTTTCTAAAATTAAGGCTTCAATATCAACTATTGCAGCCAACAGTCCACCAAGACACAGCTAACTGGAGTAAAAAGAGAACTATCGATACTACTCTGCAATAATTGGATCAATGGAGCCTATGCTATCTTTTAAAAATTTGGAAAAACATTCACAAAATTCACTGTTTTTTGGGGAGAAAACATCATCCACAATGGGGATGAGTAGGCATGCGATGTTCTATCAGAGTGGAAGAGTTCTCAATGTTGTTTTTCACCCAAAAGATGCCACCATTCGTTGAACCTTCTGAGCTAAGGATAACACACTGGAGTATCTTTGTGGAATTGTACCTTTGTGCACCATGACCACTTGCACCATTGGACTTTCACCCGTCATTCATAAAAAATTGGCTAAAGCTGCAGTACCTAGCATATAGACGATATAATTTTTGGCAGAATTGGTCCACAAGCTGATGAATCTAGTATAACAATCCAGAACCTTACCTTAAATGACTAGCCAAAAAGTATTATTTGGATTCCTTGATCCTGTATAAGTACCCAAGATCTACGCAGCAAATAACCAATGTAGGACTAAACACATGCCTGCACAATTCTTCACATACTCCCCCTATTTAAGCCTTTACGTCCTCGTTAAGCTAAAGATTCAAATCCATTCAGATCTAATCACAACATCAAGATCGGCCTGTGGTCAGCCCTAATGATTCTGTGCTGCAATATCACCTAATCCACATAGGTTATGGACCAAATTCACTTTGATATCATTTGAAATAACTTAAAACCTCAACCAAAAAAGCTAGCCGAAAGGTATTATTTAGAATCCTTGATCTTATATAAGTACTCAAGATCTATCCAGCGAATAACCGATGTGGGACTAAACACACGCCCGCACGGATCCTCACATTTCTTTAGAGTTTATATTCTATTTATCAATGTCAAAGCAGGAGGTTCACTTAATTAATGAAGCTGATACTAGAACCATAGAGGCTAGTGTTATATGGTGATCATAATGTTGCATGTACCATTCTGTAACACGTAATTTTAACATTCTGCGAAGCATTTCTTATAATATATTGAGCTATGCTTTGAAACATATGAAAAACAAACCAGCATTTCTCCTAATATATTTTTTTTTTTTGGTAAAAATAATATCTTCAAAGTTATCATTCATGACATGGGAGGCCTAGTAATTCATGGCTTAAAAACTTCCCCAACCACTTCACTCAGCAGGCCACCTTTCGTGGAAACAATAAATCGAAAACTTTCTAGGCTACCACCACCAATTGTCACATAGGATCTCGGCACAAAGTTAAACGATAGTTTTAAATATTTGTGAAATGAAGTAAAACTATTACAGCAGAGAAACGACGGGCATCAGGCATAAGAATCATGACAGAATAAAAGTAACCAGAGTTGGTTGTTCACATGGAATTAATGGTAACAAGGACAAGGGGTAGAAGCAATTCTGCTATCATCTCTCTAGTGTATAAGATGGGCAGTAAACAAATATGCTTATTTTCCCTTTTAATAGAGTTCTTGTTTTCTTGCTCTTTTGATTATATACTGGTGGCTTAACAAAAAAACAAATCCATGATGTACGCAGGATTTAGCATCTAGTTGTGAAAAGTTTGCATTAAATGTGAGAAAAAGAGATGCATATATTTGCACTTTGTCTTCCAGAAAGTATCAAGAGAGTTATACCAAACTATATGTAATTGTTCATGGATGCATGTTCATAGATGTGGTCCACAATGCATGAAATGCGTCTAAAAGAAATCAAGAAATTGTCTACATTATGTTTTAGCTATTCAAGCAAAATTGCTTCTGTAATAAGATAAAGAGCGAATATGGCAAAGCATCCTTGATAGAAATTTCTCTTGCAGGATGAGAACAGGTAGGTATTCACAAGTTCCTCTTGACTCATCATCTGCTCATAACTAATTACATTTTTGTTAAACATTGTTGCTTTTTTTCTCTTTTTCATGCACATGTAGTGATGTTTATCATCTTACATTGTGTCTGCCAATGCCAGAGTATCTGTTTGTTAGCATTAGCATGAGACGTAGGGTACACTGAAACCACTGTATTGTATCAGCCAGTGCCACTGTATCCATTCATCAGTATTAGCATGAGATATAATGTACACTTAAAACACTGTAGGCCTATGTTTCTTTTATATGACAGTATGAACACAGATCAATTGCTTGTTATCAAATGTGCAGAAATTTGTTTCTTTAATGGTGTTGCCAGTGATAGCATTATTCACTATAACTGCAATCGTCTCAAGCTTCGTGTTACATGATTACCACCATCGGAAAGTGTTTGTTGGAAGCATTGGATTAGTGGCCTCCATATCTATGTACTGTGGTGTGTTCTCTTTTTCATATACTTTTGTTCACTAACTCTTTACCTTAACTGGCTTATGAGTATTTCAAAAACATCAAATGCATAGGTTTTTTCCCCAATGCTTAATGAATGCTACCCTTGTTTTGTCAATCCAACCAATATGAACAAAATTTACAAAAGAAATCACATTAAATGTCCATATATGACCCTATCATGTCAAAATATACATAGTTATGTAGGTTGCTTTTGCTAAATTTTACAGACCTAAATTCGTTCATCTTCTTGACTGCTCACTTCTGTTGGGATGACCAGCTGAAATTGTGAAAGTCTCCTCGACACAAAGGCAGCATCTTTTGGGGTTCAGTATTTTGAAAATGTATTTGGAGTTGTTTGTCTTGATAATTTTTAGATCACTAGTTCCTTTCCATGGGTCTTTCAGTTTGTTGGTAGCCATAGATTTGTCTCTGCAGCCATGGTGTAAGCACACACGACAAGCAAGAAATCACCAAAAAAATTCAACATGGACCGATGCTGCTTACTATTCTAAACAGATATCACCTTGAATTAACTATAAAATCTCTTAAAAAGAATGGAGCAAGTAAAATTTGAAATAACTTTGACTTTTTATGATTTTTTGTGGTGAAGTGCATAAATTAATTACCGAGTAATATTTGAATAGTTAATTAGGGAGTCAGGATTTATGCATCAACATGATGTCTCAGGATGTTGCATGTTTCACATTGTAATGATTTTCTTACATTTATGTGGCAAACATACAAAAATATACATTTTAGTCCAATGCTTCCCCTTAATACCTTCTATTTTATATTATTATCTTTGAGCTAATTTATGTTGAACCAAGTAGAATTATTTAACTTGAAACGCCATTATAATTTAAGCACAACTTCCAACATTAAATTGCAGAAGCAAGTCATGAAGTCCAAGAGCGTGGAGTTCATGCCTTTCTTCCTATCATTCTTCTCCTTCTTTGCCAGCTTTCGATGGATGACATATGGATTCTTAGGAAGGGATCTTTTCATTGCGGTTGGCAAGCTAAAACCATGATACCTTGATATAAGAAATCAAGCTTTCCATATCAACTAAACTTGAAATTTTTTGTTACAGGCACCTAATCTCTTTTCCAAATCCACTTTGTTGGGTTCTGTGTAAAGCTTCCTTGCTTTTTCTGTACATGCCGTATAGTACCAGTTGAAGGAGGCCAATGGGGCTGCCCAAGAGATTAGATGCCTGTAACAAAAAATTTCAAGTTTAGTTAATATGGAAAGCTTGATTTCTTATATCAAGGTACCATGGTTTTAGCTTGCCAACCGCAATGAAAAGATCCCTCCCTAACAACGCATATGTCATCCATAGAGAGCTGGCAAAGAAGGAGAAGAATGATAGGTAGAAAGGCATGAACTCCACATTCTTGGTCTCTATAACTTGCTTCTGCAATTTAAGGTTGCAAGTTGTGCTTAAATTATACTGGGGTTTCGAATTAAATAATTCTACTAGGTTCAACATGAATTAGAGCAAAGATAATAATATAAAATAGAAGGTATTAAAGGGAAGTATTGGCCTAAAATGTATATTCTTTTACGTTTGCCACATAAATGTAAGAAAATCGTTATAATGTGAAACATGCAACCTCCTGAGATATCATGTTGATGCATAAATCCTAACTCCCTAATTAACTGTTCAAATATAACTCAGTAATTAATTTATGCACTTCACCAAAAAAAATTATAAAAGTCAAATTTATTTCAAATTTGACTTGGTCCATCCTTATTAAGAGATTTTATAGTTAATTCAAAGTGATATCTGTTTAGAATAATAAGCAGCATCAGTCCATGTTGAATTTCTTTTGTGATTTCTTGCTTGTCATGTGTGCTTACATCTTGGCTGAGACAAACCTAAGGCTACCAAGAAACTGAAAGACCCATAGAAAGGAACTAGTGATCTAAAAATTACCAAGACAAACAACTCCAAATACATTTTCAAAATATTAGACCCCAAAAGATGCTGCCTTTGTTTTGAGGAGACTTCACAATTTCAACTGGTCATCTCAACAGAAGTAAGCAATCAAGAAGATGAACAAATTTAGGTCTGTAAAATTTAGCAAAAGCAACCTACATAACTAAGTATATTTTGACATAATAGGGTAATGTATGGACATTTAATGTGATTTCTTTTGTAAATGTTGTTCATATTGGTTGGATTGACAAAACAAGGATAATATTCATTAAGCATTGGGGAAAAAACCTATGCATTTGAAGTTTTGAAATACTCATAAGCCAGTAAAGGTGAAGAGTAAGCGAATAAAAGTATATGGGAAAGAGAACACACCATAGCTACAAGTGGAGAACTGTACATGGATATGGAGGCCACTAATCCAATGCTTCCAACAAATGCTCTTCAATGGTGGTGATCATGTAACACTAAGCTTGAGACGAATGCAATCGAAGTGAATAATACTATCACTTGCAGGCACCACTAAAGAAACAAATTTCTGCACCATTTGATAACAAGCAATCGATCTGTGTTCGTACTATGATGTAAAAGAAACATAGGGCTACAGTGTTTTAAGTGTACATTATATCTCATGCTAATACTGACAAATGGATACACTGGCACTGGCAGATACAATACAGTGGTTTCAGTGTACCCTACATCTCATGCTAATGCTAGCAAACAGATACTCTGGCATTGGCAGACACAAGGTAAGATGATAAACATCAGCTGAATCTCTATTTTGATATTGATTAAAAGAATTAACAATGGCGTGTTCTAATGGCTTACCTCTGTATGGTTTTGCCGCAAATGCAGCTTCAATGCTCCTATATGCAGCACCCATGTACTCAGTTGTATCTCACATTCTTGAAAGAATAACAATTTAATACCGTCTCTGAAAACCTTTCATGTTCTGTTTTCAGTCTAACTTTTAAGAGGGTGACAAGGCAGAGGAGCACAGAAGCGTTTTCATGCTTCCCATACATCCTTGCTTTACTGAATTGCCTTTTATATACCCGGTATGGTCTGCCAATAATAAGCCGAGGATGGGAGAGCCTTCCTGTTATCACCATCAAATTAGGGATAACATGAAGGTTCTCCCATCCTTGGCTTACTATCGGCAGACCATACTAAGTATAAAAGGCAATTCAGTAAAGCAATAATGTATGGGATGCATGAAAACTCTTTTGTGCTCCTCTTCCTTATCACCCTCTTAAAAGTTAGTCTGAAAACAGAAGATGAAAAGTTTTCAGAAATAGTATTAAATTGTTTTTTTATTTCAGGAATGTGAGATACAACTGAGTACATGGGTACTGCATATAGGAGCACAGAAGCTTCATTTGCTGCAAAACCATACAGAGGTAAGCCATTATAACACGCCATTGTTAATTCTTTTAATCAATATCAAAATGAAAGTGAAAATACCTGAGGATTGGAGCTGTGTTGGATACCACGAAAGATGATTCAGCTGATGTTACCTGAGATTGGTTTCGACTATGCAAGGACTATTTATAATGGTCGCAGCTAGAGTGACCAACTTCTTTTTCAGTATAGTGGACAGGTATAATAGTACTTGGCTGTATTTTCTTGACACGTGCAGCCAGCAAGAGAATATTGCTTCATGCTATGGATGTGAGCCGCCCTTCTTGAAGATTCAATTAAAAACCTAACAACTCCCTCATACGGAAAAAAGAAAAAATAGAAACCATAGGAATGTATATATAGGTCATATCCCAAGAAGCCATGTGCCATCGATCATGCTTGTCATTTTTGGAAACCTAAAGACTACTGATAATAAATTAAGGGACCGAAAATAACTCGCAATAAATTTGAAAGCATTCTATTAAAACATGCAATAACTAGAAGTACAAACAGGTCGGGCCGGACCAAGGTCATGAGTGACCCCGACCCAATCCGGCTTTTTGCTCAAGTTCTTATTTTGGACCATACCCAATCCAACAAAAGATCGGGTCTACAGCTATATTTTTTGACCCAACAGATCATTTGGGTCGGTTCGGGTTGGGTCTATATATAACCTAGTCTCAATCCAAAAAAATCGGATCCGGTCTGGTCCGTTTGTGAAAATATAATACGAGAACATGAAAAGTTTTAGAGTTTGCCAGATTTGAAGAATAAATTTGCTCTCTGTTTCTGAAATAAGAGAATGGGTGGACCATGAGAACATAAGATAGATTAAGAGTTCAAACCACACTCAGATCATCACAGACAAACAGCAAAAACACAAAAAGGAATATCAAAGCACTGAAGAAATGACAAGCTGTTTCAGCACCATGCACCAAGGGAAAAAAAAGAAAAGAAAGAGAACTATGATCCGTAAAGACACAAAGAAGAGTTGAAACACGAAATAACAAACTCAAAACCATCAAAAGCTTCAGCAGAAATACAAGATTGTATCAATTTTCATGTTACCACAGAAAAACGCTTGTAAGTATCATTCCTTCAGCAATGCAGAAACTAATCAAAAAGCATAATAAAATTCTAAAATTGTTTTAAAAAAAAATACTTTTTGTTCAAAGGAACAGCACTGAAGAACAAATCAAACCTAATTTCTTTTAAAAAAAAAATTTATGGGAAATATGGGTTAAAAATAAAAATAAAAATCCCAACTTTCTCCTCAAAACCCTCTACCAACCCGAATCTTCCCCCGATCAAAACCCCAAAAATCAAATCAATAATAGAAATCGAGAAAACAAAGAAGAAAGCGACAAAGATCAGAGATTTACCGAAGCCACCTCGAGATATGATAGGAAAATAATGCCGAACGCTTCTCTCTCTCCCCCTCTCCCCCAACTCTCCCTAAATAGTAAATATGCAGTTCTAGGGTTTCAGAGGAGGGGGATACCTTGAGAATCGGAACGAAGTATGCCAAAGTCGCCGGACGCCGAAGTCGCCAGACGCCAAAGAGATGCAGGATCTAGGGTTTTGCCGAAGAGATCGAGAGCGATTGTCGATGGGCAAGAAGATCTCGGGGTCTGCCGTCTGGAGAGAGAGCGATGGCCGCTGGCCGACGGGATTTGCCGATCTGGGACGGCCGGACGGGTCGGGACTCGGGATGGCAGACGGAAGAGGGGAAGAGACGGTCAGACGAAGGGCGAAGGCTCGAAACTGTGGAAAATCGAAATGGTCGGTGAGTCACAGACTGGGCCAGGCCTTTAAGTTAAGAGTTAGCTATTAAGTTAAGTGTCAGTGAATAACACTGGGTCGGGCCTTAAAGACTTATCTGCACATGCAGCCTGCAGGTCCAAATAATTTTGCAGATTGGAATCGGAACAAATAAGAATGAGTCGTAAAATTAAAAATCAAAAACTATCTAAATTTCAAATGAATAAGATCGACTTGGGTCGGGTCTGAATTCAGTAAACCCATACCCGATGCAGAAAATGGAACGGTCCAATTTTAGGTCCTCCAAAATGGATCGAGTCGGGTCATGGGTCAAACCAACCCATTGCACATCTAGCAATAGAACCTAGTTACTATACTTTTTGCTTAGTAATTAGAGGTTTGGAGCTTGCATTTTGAATTGTATATTTTCAAGTACTGAATAATTATAGCATGAAAGCCGCAAATGAGTCATCTTCTCTTTCTCTCAAAAAAAAAAAAATATTTGATAAGATCTTGAAAAGCTATAAGAAGCGGATTCTCTAACAAAACCAATTATCTATATATAGTTCTCTACGACCACTCCGTAGCTTCTAAAATGTCAGGCATTTCTTGCCATTTTTCTTTCTCGTGTTCTGCAACTGCCACCACCTTTCTTTCTTATGTTTTGTAATTGCCACCATTTTAATTCTGTCTAAAATAAATAACCTAGTTTTTCTATAGATAAACCTAGTTTTTCTATGAGCATGGCATGCTCCATATGCATGCATCTCATAATAAAGGTCTTCGCAGTAGCTGCTCCTGTCAGAGGCAGTCGAATATTAAATTGCTGGGATTGGAATAGCAACTATATATATGGATGTCAGGGAAGCGCAGTAGCCATGGTTGAGAGTCATGGCCCCCCAGGCCTCCGCACCCTCGCCAAAGCCCATCAAAATCTGACAACCATACTATTATCTCATGCAATGCAATTCACGCGGCAGAATAGTTGCTTTCAGTTCACAGGGGACGCGTTGTCCCATTGGTTCCACCTTTGAAATGGAATCAGGCCAAATTCCACAGCCTACTTCAGTCGGAGATGGGCCCATTCATCGCTGGCTAGCTAGCCTCATGGTGGTCATGCCGACATGGGTTAAAAATGGCAAATAGGACGCCCTTGGTTGATGAGATCTGCCTTAATTTGGTATGATGAAAGGAAATCACAACAGTTTTTACTGGTTGCGGTTCTCGGCTGGTGTTCTCAGGCATGCTTATGAGGTAAGCTCTTTAGGTGAGTGATCAAGGTTTTCAAATGCAAAGGAGGGAATTTATTTGTTAGATTGATGATGGAGAAAACCATTGGAAAAGAGAGATGATAGCAGAATTCCTTCTGCCCCTTGTTGTCCTTGTTACCATTAATTCCATGTGAACAGCCAACTCTGGTTACTTTTTTTCAGTCATGATTCTTATGCCCGATGCCCATCGTTTCTCAGCTGTATAATAGTTTTGCTTCATCTCACAAATATCTAAAACTATTGTCTAATTTTGTGCCGAGATCCTATGCGACAATTGGTGGGTGGTAGCCTAGTAAGTTTTATATTCATTGATTCGACGAAAAGGTGGCCTGCTGAATGAAGTTGTTGTGGAAGTTTTTAAGCCATGATTTACTAGGCCTCCCATGTCATGAATGATAACTTGGAAGATATTAGGAGAAATGCTGGTTTGGTTTTCATATGTTTCAAAGCAAAGCTCGATAAAGATTATAAGATATGATTATCAGAATGTTAAAATTACGCATTACAGAATAGCACATACAACATTATGATCACTATATATGTGAGGGCCCGATGCCTTGGGCCTGTCGGCGGGCCCGAAGACTCCATCTTCTTCCTCCTCCAGATCTGGGAAAAATTGAGGACTCCCAGGACAATCCGAGTTCATCGAGGGCAATCCGTCTATTTGATAGGTGCTGCAGCTTTAGACAATTTGTTATGAACGACAGGTGAAAGTCCAATGGTGCAAGCGATCATGGTGCACAAAGGTACAATTCCAAAATGATACTCCAGTGTTATTCTTAGCTCAGAAGGTGCAACGGATGGTGGCATCTTTTGGGTGAAAAACAACACGGAGAACTCTTCCACTCTGAACGAACATCGCATGCCTATTCATCCCCACTGCCAGTGGATGATGTTTTCTCCCCAAAAAACAGTGAATTTTGGGAATATTTTTCCAAATTTTTTTTAAGATAGCATAGGCTCTATTGATCCAATTATTGTAGAGTAGTATCGATGGTCCTCTTTTACTCCTGTTACGAGTTCTTGGTGGACTGTTGGCTGCAATAGTTGATATTCAAGCCTCAATTTTAGAAACATGCTTGATTTCTTTGTCATCAAGGGCATGTTTAGTCGGAGAAAGTTGAAATCTAGACTAAAAATGAAAATGAGTCCTTAGCTCTGCATAAGTATTCAAGATCTCTCTGACGAATAATCGATATGGAACTAAATATATGCGTGCATGAGTTTTAACATACTTTCTTTGTTTAAGTTTTAACGTCCTCGTTAAATTTAAGATTCAAATTTATTCAAATCGTAATTGCTGGCTCGAGATTAGACATGCATGCGAAGAAAAGCATAAGTGCTTCAGCCCATGATTTGAAGTCACGAAACAATAACCGCCAAAGATAGATTGGCATCTTTATGCGCTACTACACTAGACGTTGTCCGATATATCATAAAATACTTTCACTCACCGAGGACACATTTGATTTATAGAAAAAAATAATTACTAATATATTTTTTGAAAAACTAATATCTAAATATATAATACCTAAAAAATAATTTTTATATATTTAATTGACCATAAAAATAGCACAATTCAAAATTAAATTATATATAATTGAGCATCCACTTATATATATATATATATATATATATATATATATATATATATATAATACCTATTATGCTCTTAATATAAAAAAAAAATCTTATCTATTCTATCTACAGACTTAAGAGTATTTTTTTAAAAAAAAAATCGCCTTAATTTTCAAACGATAAAAATTAAAATTTTTCATATACCATATTTTTTATAAAATATAAAAATCTTATTTTTATAAAAAAATACTTTTTATTTTTTAAAAAAATCAAATAGATATGAAATAATTTTTTAAGTTTCCGTTGGCTATAATTTTTCTGCAAAACAAATGAGTCTTAAAACTGATTGGTGACTAAAGCAATTCTGGGCTCTAATCTCGAAGCCCGAAACAATTAATCACAATGTTGGCCTCTTTCGCACGGGCTGGATCAATAAAATGAAAAATACTACACACTTTCTCTCTCACAAGGAACAAAAAGAAAATGCAATACAAAAAAAATTACATACTCTAACGGCTCTAACCCAACTAAAACAAAAGGGAGAAGGGTGCACTTCTGCCTCATCCTAATCTCCCAAGCCCACCTCTGCTGGCTCCCTTAACTGTCTCTTCTCAGCAAATGCTTCATCATGCCTCATTATCCAGAACCTCTCTATCTCTTCTGGCTTACGGCCCGGGATGCGGCCTGCTATCAAAGCCCACCTACAAGATGGTCAAATCACAAACATATAAAAATTTGTGAAATCAAAGGAGACTGTTAAGGGTCCAAGTTGCACCTTTTCGCATGAATCCACCATTGGATCGCCCACCATATAGATCTCAAAATACTTCATCATTCATCCACCTATATAAATCTCAAAACGACTAATAGATGATCCAATAGCAGATTCATACAAAAAGAAAAAAATGACGAATCCTTAGTTATCGCGTTAGATACAATCCCGACCCAACTATTATAGGTAAAGACATTAATGGTCAAATTTTACCTACACGCTTAAAGTATCACATTTGTTATTTCTGATAAGTGGACTCTGTCTCACTTAGATGGAACCTGGTGGTTCATGCCAAGTGTGATTTTGCCACACAAGGATAAAACTTGGCATGTCTCAATAGTTAAAACTAGCATACAATATGTAATTTACATTGGCGTAATTTCTGACGGGGGTTATCGTCTAGCTGAAGTCTGGTGGTAAATATTCAAACTACCACCATTACCTTGACCTGCAGCCATTGACGAAAAGTCCGCAGGCTGGTTGTCATTTAAAGCGTCCAGGCTCCAACTCCAGAGGACAACAAGAAGGTCGGCAGTCGCTACTAAGATTTATGCTTTTGTGTCTACTGTCAAAAAAAAAAATTCATGCTCTTCCGAGATGCAACATGTTACAACCCTCGAAAATAACTAGATAAATAATAAAAAATAATGAATAAAAAATAAAATTAGTATTTGATGCCACCAAGGAGCTATGGAGATATCAATACTTAAGAAGCGTAAAGAAAAGTTTCTTTGATCCTCTCCTCTCCCTCTTCCCTCTTCTCCTTTGGTTCTTCCCTTCCGCTCTTTTTCTCTCTCTATTTCATTTTTCTCTCCCGTGGGACATCTTTGTTTCACACCTCAATAGGATGCCAAAACCCTTCTTTCATATAATCGCGATCCTTTGCAGTATATCTTTTGCACCACAAAACACTATATAACCCTAGATAGCCATTGTATCATTCATCTCGAAGATGAACAACTGTCATAATGTATCGCATTTAGCACTCAACGGCTATTTATCTGCCGAATGAATAAGTCCAAAGTTGTACAACCCTTTATTGTCCAATTCACATATCGCGATATGAACATCCTTTTGCAAGCCACATCCTCTATTTAGTTCCAGCCAAAATCCTTTTAGAGGATATATGAGAGAGTCTCTTGCTATGTACATGGTCCCCAGAATGAGGTTAGCTTGGATTCTACTTTGTGTCGTGATAATAAAAGCCAGTTATCCAATACAGTTTTTATGGTCAGTCTTAAAATAGCATCTTTATTTTCTGATCCTATATAAGTATTCAAAATTTTTCCAGCACATAACCAATATAGGACTAAAGATCTCTATTTAAATTCGGGCAAACTTATCTAATTAAAGATTCAGATCTAATCAAATCTAATTGCAAACACTATGATCGATCCATAATTGGTCGTAGAAAAACTTATACCACAGAATTCTCTAATTCACATATCCACTCTGATATTTGTAAAGTTTCAAGCTCAAAAGTTACATTTTAAATATTTTTAGCTCTATATAAATATTCAAGATCCCTTTAGTATATAATGAATATAATTTTTATATCTAGTACAGACCATTTATGTAGTTATATTCAAAAATGAGCATACAACATAGGACTCGATATAAAATTTTATCACTTGCATGTAGGGTTGCAAATAGATCGAGTCGGGTCGGGTCCTGAGTGACCCTGATCCGACTTGATTTCTTATTCGGGTCCTAATTTTGGACCCAGACCCGACCCAATTGAAGATCGAGTCGGGTTGGATCATATCCAGGCCTACAATTTTTAACCCAACGGGTTATTCGGGTTGGGTTAGGTCCATGTATAACCCAGATCCGACCCAAAAAATTTGGATCTAGGTCAGGTCTAGTCCGAGTCGAGTCACGGGTCCAAACTCCTCAGCCACCCAAAAAAAAGCCCAAAAACAAGACCAATGGCTGATTTCACTCAAAAAAAAAAAGACCAATGGCTTCAACCCGATCCCAAAACCTCCACTCCCGAGCCGAAAATCTGGGGAAAACCGAGAGAAGGCTTAAACCTTTCACCCACCTGCTTGTTGCTCAGCCACCAGTGCTTCTTCTTCGCGGACAGAGAAGGCGAGCCCGACATTGTCTCCAACGCATCACCTTGCCCGCCCCTCTCCAATCCAAAAACACAGAGCAAAGCTAGATGGGAAGAGAACAACCCCAAAAAATAGGGGGGGGGGGGGGGGGGGAAGCCGCAACTCTCTCACGATTTCAGTCCTCTCTCACTTCCAATGGGAGGCATTAATAAGGACGAGACCCAACTCCCCCAAAAATTGAAGAGAGAAAAATGCCAGCTTTGAGCCCCGCCTCTCTCTCTCTCTCTCCCCCTCCTGCTTTTGCTTTTATGGAAAGCTTCGATCCTTCAACTTCCTCACTGGCAAGATAGGTTTCTTCTTCTCCTGCCCCTCCTCCAAATCTCACAACTACCCCCGACAACCCCCACCGCTCCCTCTCCCTCTTCTTCTCCCTCAAGTCCGACCTCGTTGCCCTCTTATAAGACAAGCCTCTCTCGCCGGAACCTCCTTCCGACCAATGCTAGAAAAATTCCGAAGGAGGGACATACCTTAGGATGTCGAAGAGACTTGCAGGCAGGGTCTTCCTCTTCTCCAGATCTAAAGCACTCGGAACTCGAAAGCGCTCAAAATCATCTTATGTCTTATATTATATGGGCTATGGCTAGCGGGTTGACAGCCTGCAGGCCTGAGGAGTCACGGCCTACAAGAACACTTTTTCTTGCAGGCTGCGGGCTTACGGTAGTGGCATGTGGCCATGCGGGTCTAAAAGAATAATTTAGGTTTAGGTCGAATGGGATCTTTTGGTAAACGATCTAAAATTGATCCCAAAAAAAAAAAGATCGGATTAGATCTGTATCAAATTGAAATTGGATTAATCCAAATTTAATCCAAAAAATAGAATGAGTTCAAATGTAAGACTCAGCCCAGCCCCATGAGTCCTAAAATCCGGATCGAAGTGGGCCATGAGTCGACGTGACTCATTTGCGGCCCTTCCCGCGTGCAGCTTGCAAGAGGCGGTTCTAGTCCACAATTTCCCACAAACTGGCAACCGCACAACGCGCAAGTGGGGATGAAATCTATGTGCGTTCATGAACCGCGCAGCACGAAAAAAGAGATATTCGCGTTCAACCCGAAACTGGGTCCCACGGCGTACATCACGCAGTAACTAGTTGCAGGAGCCCACGAACCAAACCGTGTTCAATTGTAGCTGTTTGCTGGGATATCTCAATATATATATATATGTAATATAATACCGTGGTTTTCATCAATAAAGCGAAGTCCTTTTCCAAGTTTCGACGTCTCTGCTTGCTTCCTTCAGAAGGTAAAAAAAAAAAAAAAAGCTTAATGATTATTTTGGAGGTGTGGGTTTCTCCCAAGCAGTTTTGCTTCTCATATTTAAATTTGTGATCGCATGGCAGCATGCACGATCTTTTTTCATCTTATTCTCTGAAACGAAGCTCGATGGATTTTACAGCCAATTTTTTGAATCTGAAAAGGGAGAAGCTTTTTTTATATAGCAAAATGGTAGCAAAACCTTCAAAACTGCTTTGTGGGAAAAAAAAGAAAAAGGAAGAGAGGAGAGAGAGATAGAGGGAGACAGGAGGGGATGAGGGAGTAGCCATGCGTTTTTTAAAAATCATTTAGAACCTAATTTATTATCCAACTGCATCTAATCATAGAGGCTTAACATGGCATGAAGCCAGGTTTGCAACTAGACAAATTTCTGTACCGTAAAGCTGGCCTGATCTAAAATTTTTGTTATAATTTTATTGGATATCTTCGTACTCGTATAATGTGAGGCGCCCGTCTAAAAAAAAACATTTTGGAAGGATTTGTATTGTATCTTGCTAGAGTTCCGATCTCAAGTTAATTGTAATTGAGGTGTGGCTTTGAAATGGGTTGGAATGAAGTTCTATCATATATAGATTTATAGTTTGGGATTGGCTCGAGTAAGGCTCATTAGAAGATTGATCATTGGCATATAGATTGGATTTTGAAACTATTTTCAATATATATTGGGTTGACCATTTGAAAATGACTCGATCGAAGTCCTACACTTAACACAAACCTTAGATAATTATTTTGGTGCAGGTTCCGTTTGTTAAACAATACCTTTTTACTTGCGGTTTTGTGGGATAAGTGCAAGATATGACAAACTTTTGAGGGTTTGGATGTATTTCAGGTAAAACGCCTACAAGGTTCAAGTTTATGACATTTTCTCATACTAAAAACTCAAATTCCTTAATATATATTGCACAAGAACCTCCTCCAACAATAAAGTTTTCACCACACTTCTAACCTGATCCCAAATTAAGAGTAAAAAAATTATATTACAAGCCAATTTGTTGTTGAAACAATCTCCATGAGGAGGGCTATGGTAACACGGAAATCTAATCTTAAAAAAAAAAAAAGAAAGAAAAAAAAAAAGGAAAGGCCTCCGTTGCTATTTCTCTAGCTAGCTAACACCATATACATGCAGCTTGCTAGATCGAGAAGCTCACACATCAATTATGCAACTTTTTTGTGTGAGATTTGTATTATTAGAAGAGCATCTCTCTCTTGGCATAGTTGCCAGCTAGGAAACTCGTTCACTAAATTCGCAGCGCCAATGGAAATCGAAGTTGTATTCATTAGACATCTACGAAAAAAGATTTACAAACCGAGGACTAACCAGTTTCTCGATGGTTATATCTACTTCTCTTGCACTTTAATGCACCATTTGAAGAAAGTTAATGTTGTTGTTCACCTAAAAATAAATATATAGTTTTGTTGTTCTTGAGTTGGAAGCATAGATGCTGCGGAAGGAACCCATAATAAGGAAAATTTTACCTGTCGCCCACCAACCTATACATTCTGTAGATGAGATCCTCTTCTTGTTCCGTCATGTTGATGAACTCCCACTCTATGCTGCTAACTTCTGCCACAAAACAAAGAGCTAAAACGTCAACCAAACACCAAACAAACTAGGACATATAATTTAAGAGTTATCAAGACCAGTTAATGGAAGAGTAGAAACATTAGCAAACCTTCTGAATCATAACCACAAATCTTGGCCTGCTTCCGGGGGCGCTTGTCCATAGCTCCTAGAGATAGCAAAAGGCAAGCTAACGAGGGCCAGAAGAGAAGACAGTCTAAGGTGGAGGTATGGCAAAGACCTTATCCGGGAAAGAGGAATAGAGGCACTCTGAAACAGAGGAATAGATGATTTTAACAGTTGTAGCTGATAGGCAATCTGGTTGGGCACTTGAGATCTTTGGTTGTATCGATGTTGGCTAAAGCATAAGCGCTAACGACAGGCTATAAATGAGAGATGGCGACAAACCGGGATGCATATCTAATTGCTCGAATCAACCCTGAATAAAGTCAGACGGTCTTAATCAAAATTAAATTTGAGATGGCATCGATAAAAAATTTAAAATTTAAAAATTAATCAGTTTTGATTTTCTCTAAGGAGGGACAAAACCGTGCGGGGGGCGGCAGCCGCTGGGCCGGTTCACCCGATCCCCAAAGCGGACAAGGGGGGGCTATGTTGTGGGGAGGGGAGGGGGCCTTGAATTTAGTCCCACATCGGCTAGTAGCGGAAAGGTTCCATGCCTTAAATGGGGGTAGAAATCCTTTCCTCTCGAGGCGCCTTTTGAAGGGCAAACCCGTGAGGGCACCAGTCTCCCCCCGTCAGCGCTAGACGCGCGGGCCGGAGCGCCCAAAGCGGACAATACCTCGGGAGGAACGTGGTCCTCTTTCTCTGCTAGCTTAATGTGGGCTATGCTGTTGCGCGAGGCTCCGGCCAAAGCGCCGTCCCCGCAACAGACGTCGATACCAAACCAAAAGTAAATATATCTAATATTTAATATTCTTACTATCTTAAATATTTAGTAGAAATCCAAATGACTAACTTTATAAGAATAGTTATATTATTAGTTTCGAATGCTTTTATTAGATAATTTGGTATGAATTATATTATGAGAATCCCGAATAACATTTTTATTTGGGTTATTTATATTCAAAATTTTGAAATAAATAAAAAATTAAACTTCGATTTTTTTGTTTTGGATTTGGCTTTTTGATTTTCTTATAGTAGTTATAATTTTTTTATTTCAAAAATATTTAGTTCGGATTTTAGTTTCTATTTTGGGATGGTAGTAAATTTTGATTTTGATCTTTTTATTAATCGTACTGAATTCATCCTGTTAATGTCTCTAATGATAAAACTTGAAATAGTAAAATTGTAGTGAATAAATATTAAAGGCCCGCCTTTGGCATTATACTGGCTGCCGGTCTTACCGCAAGTCCGCAATCTCAACGAGCTAGAAACCCAACAACGAGTCAGGAAGCATCTTTCCCCAAAACAACAACTGGATCCAATCATTTCAAAGATATTTTCCTTAAAAACAAATATCAATCGATCTTCAAAAATTTGGAAAAGTTGTTAATAATCTATAGTCTGGCTGATTGCCATCCAATCCCTCCAGAGATCTTTGTTCAACCTTAGAATTAGAATTTAATTTTTTCAAAAAAAAATGAAAAAGTTGATTATTACAAGCATGCATAACATTGCAAGCCTAGTGCACGGCTAGCCATGCAAGTTGTCTCATGCATCAAAGCATATCAAACCACCACAGGAACTCTGCAACGAGTGCTATTTAAGGGTTACTCACCGGCTGGTGCTTAGTTTTAAAGCTATATTAGCACTGCTTGCAGCAAAATTATATTTGGTCTGAGAACCTAGACACATCCATGGGAATATTGATCTTGTTAGATATTGGACTTCGAAAAGGATGGCAATGGCAACTTGGACAAATATTAGCTACGTTGTTTCACCTTGGCCACAAAATTTAGTCACTCCAGCATGTCTGTCTTTATTTTATGAAATCCATCATGTCTATATTTATGTCCATTAAATGCGAGAGTCTCCTCAAATGAATTGGACCGCAATTGGGTAGTGAGTAGATGCCGTCCTAGGAATGGTTCGGAATGAATGATGGTGTGATTTGTGCCCCACTGCTTAAAAGCGATGCGACACGCAACGAAAGGACCCATCACCTTCCTCTTCGCCTCAATTAGTACTCATAGCATGCGCACGGAAATGGCGACGTAGCCACAGGAATGGACGAGCCCTCCGCAGGTGAACATCATGTTAATATATATTTCCAAAGTACTCATCCTCGTCGAGTTGAATAAGGCCTATGAAAGCTGAAAGAAAGGCAGGCCTTTACAAAGCTTGCCGGCGATCACATCAATCACCTAACCTCTGTTGATTGGATTTTTTACCTGGAAATATGAAATATCCCCCTAAAGTATTCTCCTTTCTCCTAGCTACGAGGGCGTCAGATTCCAATAAAGGCCATTCACCGGACGGCATTCATGCCTACCTTGTCCAAGAGCTAGCATCCAGGAGCCAAAGACACTGGCGTTCCAGAGCTCGGACTACGGAGTGCAGGTCCCTGCTCTCTGACGAGTTAGTGCCATTATGAGGGCGGGCCCCGAGGTTCGGTTCTCCGTGCCTTTCTCATAAATATTGGGTTGGTTGGACTTGATGAACACCAAGGAAAAATCGTGTTGTGTGGGGAAAAATCTTGAGTTTTCATTGCTAAATATTTATTTTATAGTAACAATAAATGATATTTGTCATCACACGGAAGTGGTTGGACCCATCTTTTGCAGTTGCAGCTACAAACGAAATTGGTTCTCGGTAAAAATGATAACAAATAAAAGAAAGCATCAATTTTTGAAGGGAATATTTACAGTTGAGAATAATAAAGATAATTGCAGTGAGGAGAAACCAAAAGGGAATCTGATTAGAATCAAATTTCAGAGGAGGAAAATGCTTGAAGGTGCTTGTTGGTGCATGGAAGAGCTCCACAAGCTCATGCATGTATTGCAAGTTTGGCAACTCAATATCCAACCATCCTTATGTATTATATCAATTTTTCCAAGTTACAAAATTTTCTTATGCTAAGTTTGGCATCCCTCTCCACATGAAAGGTCTTGTTTTAAATCGAGGTTGTGAAATCCCTACACAAGTTTTAAGAAAAAAATTATGAGAAAATCTGCTCTAAGAAAATAATTAGGGATCGAGGAAGGAATTTTAGATGAACTTTCAAATACTGCTATAAGAGATTTCTATAAGAACTATGAAACTTTATAATGGCATACATGTGCCTGCAAATGCAAAATCAATGGCTGAAAAAGGCTTGAACAAGCTAATGATTTGAGGCCTGAGTTCCTGGTGCATGCAAAAAAATGTTTATGATTCGTTTGTGTCACTTTTCAAGAAAAGTTTGCAGGATTTTGCTTCGATATATATCATATTTCTGATTTTTAGCTCAAGTGTATAAAATCGAGTAAAATGATATCAACATCAGCCATTACCAAAGGATTAGGTAGTGCTTGGGCTAGACCACGCTAGGCTACACATCCCAGCCCAAGCCCATGATGAAGTGGAGCCCGGACAAACTCTCTAGCACAAGTCAACCTCCAACCCATAAAACTTGAAACTTCGGAAAATTATAGTGACACCTCCTCAAACCCTTTCATTATCTCCATTGACAGAGCGATGGTATGTGACCATCATATGATAGCATAAAGTAGTCGTAGAACAAAAATATCCTCGATGTGTATTGAATAGGGTGGAGTCTCAAAGAGTTTTTTGTGCAAAATATATCTCAAAGTACAAATCTTAAAGCACACTTGGTATATGTCCCATAGTTAAGGATTACACTGCACGGATCTCAAAGCACTCAAAACTCTTTCATTCATCTATTTATACAGATCTCAAAGCACACAAAATTTCTTCGAGCATGCATCTACACACATCGCAAGGCAACCTTAATTAATATATGGTCCATCATAAAGGATGACCCACCATGCGGATCTCAAAGCACTTTGAATAACTTCATCCATCCATCCATGCATATCTCAAGGCATCCTTAGTATATGGCCTATAATTAAAGATAACCAACTGCACAAATTTCAAAGCACTCCAAACTTCTTAATTCATTCACTTACATAGATCTCAAAAGTATCTTTAATATATGGCCCATAGTTAAGGATCATACACAGATCTCAAAAAATCTTTAATATATGATCAATAGTAAAGACCACCAACAACACAAATCTCAAAGCATGCCGAACTTCTTCATTCATCCGCCTATACAGATTACAAGCATCTTTAGCATAAGGCCATAATTAAAGATCACCCATCGTGCGGATCTCAAAAACACTCCGAACCCCTTCGCTCATTCGCCTATGTAGCTCCTAAAGCATCCTTATTGTATGGCCTATAGTTATAGATCACCCATCGCACGGATCTCAAAAGCGTTCTAAACTCCATTCATCATCCTTCACGGATCGTAAAGTATCTTTAGTATGGCTCATATTTAAGGATCACCCACAGCACAAATATTAAAACATCCTTAGTATATGACCCATAATTAAAGATTATCGGCTGCATAGACGTCAAAATATTCTAAATTTCATTTAATTGTGTGGAGAGATCTCAAAGCATATGTAGTATGTGCCTATAGTTAAGAATCAAGCACCAAAAACACTCTGAACTTGTTTATTTATCCGCATGGACAAATTCCATAGATGTCTAAAGAGAGTGAGGATAATTCAGTCATTTTCAATAACAGGCTAACGACGTCGGCTGATCATCGAGTCACAGAACCACTTTGGAATAATTGTAAAATTTGAACCGTCGGCTTAAAACTTTTTGAAGTTGACGGGTGTCATGCGTCGAGAGGACTGTCGCCATAATTTTTTCTGGAACCTTTTCCAAAACGTCAAAAGGTTAGGCTAGAGTTAGCGGAGGCGAGGTTGCCCGATCGAGAGGGCATCCACTGCGACGACCATCCCCTGTTAGCCGCTAAGTCGAACAGGTGGAGCAGAGGACACCGCTGTCACTGGGCGAATAATGGAGACAGCCACAAGGGAGAAGCGAAGGCACGGGGAAGAGAAGCAAACGGAAGAGGGTTAGGGAGGAGAGAGGCGGAGCAGAGGCGCGGGAGAGGGAAAAGAGAGGGAGGGGGAGGGGGGGGGGGGGGGGGGGAGAGAGAGACAATAGTATACTGACTCATCTGAACATATAAACCTTTCTTGTATTCAAATTATAAAATTCTCATTGTTATCGAACCCATTACGTCCTGAAATTACAGAAATATTATTATAATGATTAATTTTTATTCAAATAAGGTAGATAAAGAAATCCAATCCTTCAGAATAGAATCAAGACTGGTATACTTTAGTGGACGGGGTAAAGTGAAAAACCAATGGAGCAAAGGTAAAACTTTTTGTGTACTGAAATATGAATCACTTGGTGGCAGCCCATAACCAGAAATTTTCAGCCCATTGTGGAAGCTCGATACATAAAGTCAAGCCATACGCTTGGGCCTATAATAAAAAGACTAAGGGCGCTTAACAGTTCAAGCCCAGTCAACCATCTCCAGCGAGACTGGCTGTGGACTTGGTCGAGCTAGGATTTGTTTGGTTTTTATTTTTATTTTAAAACGATGGGAAGGGAGACAAGAAGCCATGGTTTGTTTAAAAGCGGCTGTCGCATGAATTAATGAGAGTACGTGAATAAGAAATCGCCATGCATTACTTACACGTTATAATTAAATCTGTGGACTTCTTAAAGCGTGTGGTTTTTCACTTGGTGGAGTGGTGGTACGGTTTCTGATGACGCCCTTGGACCTTGATTCAATTGGGAGATGGACGCTCTTTCTCGAATAATAAATAATAAAGGGCATTATACTCTTTCCCTACCTGTAGTTTCTCTATGCATTTTGCTTTGAACTGCTTCAGGGGCGGCCCAAGCCTTAGGCGACCTAGGCGGTCGCCCAAGGCCCCGGCTCGGGAGAAGGCCCCGCGACGGCATGCTTGATCTACGCCTCTACCCTCCCAGCTCACGAAATATAGGTTCTACCAGCTAGCTAGCCGCAGCCCGCAGGATGGCAGGAGCCAACGGCTACCTCGACAAGACGCGGGTCGCCTCATCCTGCAGCTCTACTTCCTCCTCATCCGCATCCTCTGGCTACTTCTGCAGCTCTGCTTCCTCCTCCTCTGCTCCTCATTCCTATTTCCTCAAGGCTCAAACCTCTTCTACTCTGTAAGACTGTAACTCTGTTCGACTGTTCCCGTGTTCCGTGAAGGTGTGACCGTGTGACTGCCTGCCGCCGGGGTCGTCTACTCGTCTCCTCCTCGCCTCCCCCCGCGTGGCCGCGCCTCCGCTAGTCCGCCTCCCCGCCTCCTCGGGCCCCGGCATCCCGCGAGGCCGCGACCGTCCCCGCCTCCCCGGCATCCAGCCATCCAGGCTCCTCGGCTCCTTGCCTCCCTCCCGCCTCTCGGGCCCCCGGCTCTCGTGAGGCCGTGACCCCGTCGCCCGTCGGCCCGTCCGGCTCAATCCAGCGAGCCGGCGAGGTCGTCTCCTCCGCCTGAGCGCCTCCCAGTCCCCGGACCCCGCCTGTGACACCGTCAGCCGTCAGGCCGTCAGTCCGTGAGCCGTGACCTCCTCCGCTCCTCGCCCGCCCCCGGCCCCGGCTCCCGTGAGGCGTGAGGCCGTGATCCCGTGACGGCACGGCAGACGGCGTGACCTCCTCGCCTCCCTCGCCGGCCCCGGCCGTCCCCTCACCCTCAGCGGCTCAGCCCTCCCTCCCGTGAAGGCGTGAAGCAGTAGAGGGCCTAGAGGCCCGGCCGTCCCCTCACCCTCAGCCCTCCCTCCCGTCCGTATCACTGAGAGACTGTCAGTCTGTGACACTGACAGTGACTCAGTGAGTCAGTGGACAGTGGGTTACTGCGGGTAGTGGGCCTAGTCACTGTAGCACAAGTGCACAACATATGGTGTGATCCTTCTAACCCCCTTTTGTTGTTTGATTATATTTTCAACATCCAGTGTTTAATATCCCTAATTTTATTGCAATTTCTATAATTTTGTTACAATTTTTCTCTTCTATTTTTTCTCTTTTATATTTTAATTTGTTTGTAGTAATTATCTTAATTGTTTTGTTTACTAATATAATTTTTATATTCAAATGTCTAATAGAAAATATGAATGTGGATATGAAAAACTTAAAAAAAAAAAAAAATCGAAAAACTCATTCAATCTCAAAAAGGAGCTCTAGATAAATTTGTTATGACAAACAAACAAAACACTACATCAAGTTCAACTCAGGAATTAACAACAAAACAAGCACCTGAAATAGAGCTAAAAGATGACATGAAAGGAATGAAACAAAATGAGATTGACAACCATATTCATGGTGAAGAACATAATGAGAAATTAGATGAAGATAGGATAAATAAGAATAGTGTAGAGCTTAATGAAATTAGTTCTATTTCTACAAATATATACGATCCTGGTCAATGGAAGCAAATCGATACAAGGTTGAGAGATCTATTAGTAGAAAGAGGTCCAATTAGAGATTATGATCTTCATTTTCCTAAGGATGAAAATAATAGGCACTTCTCTACGCTACATTACATTCGTAAATTACCTAATGGTGAAAAATATGATAGAAGATGGTTAGTGTATTCGAAGGATTTGGATAGAGTATATTGTTTTTGTTGTAAATTATTTGATTCAACACCTAACACGAGTCACTTAGTCAATGAAGGAACTAGGAATTGGAAAAATCTAGGTATTATGATCAAAAGTCATGAAATAACTAATGAACATATTACTAGCATGAATAAATGGATTAATTTAGAAGTGAGATTATTGAAAAATAAGACAATTGATAAAAGTCTCCAAGAACAAATAAACCAAGAGAAAGATCATTGGAAAAAAGTATTATTGAGAATTATTGCTGTCGTAAAAAATCTTGCAAAAAATAATTTAGCATTTCGGGGAAAGAATGAAAAGATCTATCAAAGCAATAATGGAAATTTTTTAAGTCTTATTGAAATGATTGCAGAATTTGATCCAGTAATGCAAGAACATATTCGACGTATTCAACATGGTGAAATTCACAATCATTATTTAGGTCATAAGATTCAAAATGAATTGATTCAAATGTTAGCATCTGAAATTAAAACTATAATAATTAAAAAGATTAAAGAAGCAAAATACTTTTCTGTAATACTTGATTGCACTCCTGATGCAAGCCATCAAGAACAAATGACCCTAGTTTTAAGATGTGTAGATACTTCAACAAGTCCAGTAAAAAT
Organism: Phoenix dactylifera; assembly: GCF_051530095.1. Taxonomy (NCBI): domain Eukaryota; kingdom Viridiplantae; phylum Streptophyta; class Magnoliopsida; order Arecales; family Arecaceae; genus Phoenix; species Phoenix dactylifera. The sequence continues at coordinate 26,058,594 of NC_143201.1, read as the reverse complement.
AGAAGAATATTTTTTAGAATTTTTAGAAGTAGATGATACCTCTGGAAAAGGCCTTTTTGTTGCACTTATAAATATAATAGAAAAATATAAACTTGATATTAATGATATAAGAGGACAAGGGTATGACAATGGGTCTAATATGAAAGGAAAACATCAAGGTGTACAAAAAAGATTATTAGATATAAATTCTAGAGCATTTTACACACCATGTGGATGTCATAACTTAAATTTAGTATTATGTGATACTGCTAACTCATGTCCTAAGGCTATATCTTTTTTTGGAGTAATACAACGAATTTATACCTTATTTTCTTCTTCTACAAAACGATGGAAAATTTTACAAGATAATGTATCTACATTAACTCTTAAACCTTTGTCACAGACACGTTGGGAAAGTCGTATTGAAAGTGTCAAAGCAATTAAACATCAAGCTCCTAAAATAAGAGATGCATTAGTTCAATTAGCGGAAACTAGTGAAGATCCTAAAATAAAGAGTGAGGCTATATGTTTAGCTACATATGAGATTGAAAATTTTGAATTCTTGTTAGGCATGAATATATGGTACGATATATTGTTTGCTGTTAATTCAGTTAGTAAGAACTTACAATCTGAAGACATGCATATTGATGTTGCTATAGATCAATTAAAAAATCTTCTTTCTTATTTGAAAAGTTATAGGGAAAATGGATTCATGAATGCTTTGAATTCATCTAAAGAAATTGCAAATGAAATGGAAATAGAACCTATATTTCGTGAAAAACGTGTGATCCGTAGAAAAAAACAATTTGATGAAAATAGTAATGATGAAACAACAAGATCAGCTGAAGAATCTTTTAGAATTGATTACTTTTTATATATAGTAGATCAAGCTATTTCTTCAATTCAAAATAGGTTTGAACAATTCACCATATATGAAGATGTTTTTGGTTTTTTGTTTAATTTTAGAAAGTTAAAATCTTTGAATGAAGAGAATTTGAAAAAGTGTTGTCTTAATCTTGAAAACTTTTTAAAGCACGGTGAATATTCTGATATTGATGGTCTTGATCTGTTTTCGGAGTTAAATGTTTTAAAAGAAGTTTTACAAATAGAAACTAGTACCCCTATTGATACTTTAAGTTTTATTAAAAAAACAGATTCTTTTCCAAATGCATTCATTGCTTATAGGATATTGTTGACAATACCTGTAACAGTTGCTTCTGCTGAAAGAAGTTTTTCAAAGTTAAAGTTGATAAAAACTTATTTGCGGTCAACTATGTCACAAGAAAGATTAAATGGATTAGCTATATTATCGATTGAAAATAATATTTTAATGAATCTAGAGTACAAAAGTTTGATTAGTAATTTTGCATCTCGAAAAGCTAGACGGATTATTTTTAAATAATTTTTTAAAATATTTTATACTTATTAAAAATTTATTATTATTATTATTATTATTTTAAAAAAGGCCTCATTTAGTGAGTTCGCCCGAGGCCCCCAAATGCATTGGGCCGCCCCTGACTGCTTGTTAGAGTACGTGACAGAGGCATCTTCTGAATTATTTTAGTGTTGAAGTCTTAAACGAGACTGCTGACAGGGATTATATCTCTTTTAATTTAATGGGGATGTAAACGAGCGGAACTCAAGTTAGCTCATTTAATTAATTCCAAGCAAAACCCGAGCAGTTGATGAAAAATAGCTACTTGAACGTAATTATCATGCTAATATATAAATGATGTGGATATTTTATGAATAAATATTTAAATCAACTCAGATGAGAAGGAGCAGGCACACGTCCTCATTGACTGCAATGCTCTCGTTAGGAATAAATGAAACAGGAGCAGTTTTGGACTTTGCTGTTGTGGAGAGGTGGCAGACATTTCGGAAGCGCTGAAAACTAACTATGTTGGTTGGAAAAACATAATTATATTATATTTCAGTATTTTTTTACATAAATATTTTTTAAAAATTTGAATTTAAGTAAATATTCTTTTAAAATTTATATTTATTTTTATATCCTCATAAAATACTGTTTTTGAACAAATGCCCCTAATATAATAGTTCTTCTAAGGCCGTTAATAAAAATCATATTTATTTTAATTAAAAATAAAATAAAATTTTAAAATTATTTTTTTTATCCTCCATCACGATTATTCTATAAATGTTTTTTTCGCATAATATTTTAGTCATTTTAATTTGAAACCATTAATTTTTTTAATGGCATTAGATGGCGTTGGTACGTATGCAAAAATAAGAATTAAGGATACAAAAAATGTAGAATAGCAAAACAAGTGTTTGACAAGTGTATACAAACAAATATTAATTTTAAAAATGTATTCATACAAAATTCGATATTTAGAAGGGTACTCATGAAAAAAAAAATCCTAATATTTTAATATGCATCATAGTATCGTACAGTATACATACATATCTATCTCTCTATATATATTATAATTCTCCCACACCGGCAATGATGCATCCAGTGCATTACCGACTCGGGCGATGAAACTGACCTCTGAACTGCTCTTCAAAATGCTTCTTTTCCAGTTCGAGTTGAAATAATATTCTAGAGGTGGTTCTTCTTTCCTCCAACCCAATCACGAGACCTTCCAGATTTCTCATCCTCTCCGTGACAGAGGCTCTGAAAGGGTCGTGAACTGGGCTAAAGGAACACGCTACTTTGAAGGGTGTCGAGAAAGTTACACTAGTCTAATTAGACGAGACTGCCCACCTTAGAGGATGCTATAAAAGTATCCTCCACAAGGGTGAATTCGTCACCTTGAGCTTCTGGAGAAGTCTCTTTGTCGAACGGTGATGATCTTGCGTTAGCTCAAAAATATCCTCCATGCAGCACACGATATCTCACTTGGTCGGTCCACACGTTTTAGATAAAACCGAGTGATCCCGTGGTGGTCTCTGGTCTTGCGTTAGCTGAAGGGCAGAAAGGATAAGGAAGCAACATGAGGCGCATGGTATTTTGTGGATTACTCCTGTTTGCTCCTAAGCAGTGATCGTTCCAAGGTCTTGTTTTAAAGCTGAATTGTAGAGTAGATTCTCATTTTGCTTCGCAAAGTGCTCGAAGAATTCTTCCTTCCCCCTTTTCTATTAACTAATCAAGACTACGTACGATAAGCTCTTGTAAATAGCCTTTCTCAATAAATTCCGGATGGATCCCCCTCCTGTTTTCCATCCAAAAAAAAAAAAAAAAAAAGACTACGAGAAGCTGAAAAACTATTCAACTTTGCATTCACGAAGGACCCAAACCATCGACTAAAGAATAAAGAGAGGGTATGGATTAACGTGAGATTACCTTTTCTTGTGCAATTTCACGGTGGGGGATTGCATTGTTAAAGTTAAGGCCCAGTGTGAGTTGAATCCTTGGCAACTAATTGCCTATTGTTTTTATTCCCCTGTAATGCTCCCGCGAGCACGGTCGTCTTCGTATTAGAGAAACACAACAACAACAAAAAAGTGAATAAAAATTAAAAAAATTGTTATTAATCATCAAAATAGTTACAGTGGTTCCACGGTACTATGGTAGATCATCCTACATGCATTGTATGTAGTGTCGAGACTGACAACCCTTCAGGAGAGCCTCATGATCTTACTTTGGATAGTACATATAGCAGAACAAATATCATCAAAAATAAAATAGTTAGATATACATATATATTTTTTAATAGTAATAAAAAAAATGATCAATAACAAAAAATTGTAACCAATTAGTTCAATATGTGGCTATAGAGTAAGTGACTACTACTATTCTGTAAAGGCGATAACCAATTTCTCATACGTATACTATATTATGTTCAATAGTTACAACCATGCCCTCTCCCTAACCCCCAACAAAAGAAGAAGAAGCCAACCACTCTAGCTCAAACCGGAGAAAGAGAAGAGTGTACAACGATAACATACATCGATATCCGTGCTGCGAAAAAACTTATATGCCATATGTATTGCACCTGTACTGTAAGAATTCTAGATTGGCATCTCCAACCCTAAAGCGTGACACCACATTCATCATTTGTTCCACTTTTCTTTTCTTTTCCCCATTTTTTTCTTCGTTACTTGCTAGTGCGACGAGACTTGCTGAACTTCAATATTTTTCGCCTTTTCATACTGCTTGCAATATTTTATGTTACTTGAAACTCACATTTGCGAAAAATATTTAAAATATTTGTGCAGTATTTTAAATAAATATACAACTAGGCAAGTAGGATTATAATGTTACAGCAGGCTGTTCGGTTGGAGCGCAATGCCCGACTCTACAATAGAATGCAGAAGAATTCATCAGTAGGGGTTCTTAATACCATATTCAGCTCAAGGTTCTGGATCAGACAAGAGGCCAATTAAGTCGGAAGCCGGAAGTTCAAGAAAGCAGGAGGCCCTTTGCTGCATCACTTAACTTTGCTATGAACGACCGGAAGCTTTCTTTTTGGTGTCAATGGTATTTTGCGTAGCGAGGTGGTTTTAATTGTGCTGTTTTGTTGTTCTTCTTTGAGCGATTGGGTTTTTTCTTTGTAGTTTAGGTCCAGGGGAGACTTTTCGTCCCCCTTCCTTCCCTCCCAGACTTCTATTGTTGAGGTCTTATTTTGTTCTCTCAATGAAGTTTGTAGTGGAATACCGACCATTTTGCTTTAATACGTACATGCATATATATATATATATATATATATATATATATATATATATATATATATATATATATAGATACACACACACACACATATATATATACACATATCACTACAAGAAAATTGGGCATTAGCGACGCTTTTTTTGGCCTTTAGCGACGCTTTTAAGCGTCGGTAAAAACCATCCCGACGCTTTCCTAAGCATCGGTAAAGCGTCGCCTATGCTACAGTGGGAAAAATATTTTCCGACGCTTTCAAAAGCGTCGGAAATTAGCGACGCTTTAAAGCGTCGTTATAATATTATTTTTTTAAAATAAAATTTCGTGATTTTAACGACGCTTTAAAGCGCCGTTAGAATATTATTTTTTTTTAAAAAAATTTCGTGATTTTAACGACGCTTTAAAGCGTCGTTAGAATATTATTTTTTTTAAAAAAATTTCGTGATTTTAACGACGCTTTAAAGCGTCGTTAGAATATTATTTTTTTTAAAAAAAATTCGTGATTTTAACGACGCTTTAAAGCGTCGTTAGAATATTATTTTTTTTAAAAAAAAATTTAATTCATCCAATCACATAAAATATATATGACTCCAGAATCACATGGTAACTGCATAATATAATTCATCCAATCGCTAAAATATATACTAGTGGTTGCAGCATAACAATTTCAGCTCTAATTATGAAGCAACCACATATCTTTTGACTACAATTGGGCACAATACAACAGCCATGGATGGTGTCTCCAACATAACTGACATGGAACAAGGAGACAGACTGAAAAAGGGATAGGCAGTGGATAAGATGACACCAAATAGTACATGTTCTCAGGAATTTACACTACTGAAATGACAGGAAGTTGGATAATAATAATATGGAGATGATTCTGAAAATTGATTAGCATGTCATGAACAATAAAAATGGATAAAAGAATATAATGAGGATATGAACCGAAACACAGCTTCTTTAAGAAATGAGCACTTGGCTTCTGTACAGGAAAGAGTCTCTCTTCAATTGATGATTAATTTTATAGATCTCAAACTACTTTTCTTCTTCTGGTGGCAATGTTGGACTCTTTGAGCACAAGCTGATACTGTGAAGCTCTTTCATCCTCTCCATGGGGTTGCACAAACCTGAGAAATTTAACTAATTTGGTCATTCAGTTGAAAGAAATTTTCTGTAGTTGGGCATGTACAAACCGGATGTGAATACTAGAAGGTTGTCCGCTGATGGCACCACGCTGACAGTGTTCAATGAACTAATTTATTATGACAAATGATCTAACTGTTGGATCTCTCAGATATTTTTCACATTGAATCAAATAACAAGCAAGAAATTAATGACAAACATGCTAAATCTAAGAACTGAGTTAAAATGTGTAGTATTGTCGGTACATGAATGCATCGGGCTTTTGTTATATAGGGCATACATGCAAAAATTTCAATGCAATCAAATGACAAGTGCTTTCTTTTCCTTTTTTGATTTCTTATACAAGGGATATTTATAGTTCTTTCCTTGTGTGCCAAAAATAATCCATAATGAATGCCTTTTGAAATAACATTGATTAAGATGATTAATAGGATAACGGTGAGATCTAGAAAGAGTTAATTTATGTCTGTTTATGTTGAGTTGAATATACAAGTTATAAATATAATGAGCAGCAATATCCAAAATTTTGGGAAATAGACTGAGCTCTAATTATGGAGCATTTGATAAGAGTGTGTTCCTCCACAACACACTCTTATCCCACTAAATTCCAAGAAAGAATGCAGCATTACAGTTCAGATCACCAAATCCCGCAAAAAGACCACCAAATAAGGCAAAAGATAGAACCATTATCACATAGAGATCTAAGGAAACTATCTCAGCAAGAATCCACAGTTCAGATGAGCAAATCGGCCAAAATAACCACCAAACAAATGGAGAAAAGAGAGAGAATCACAAGAAAGAAAGCCAACAAAAGTATCTACTCCGTACCTGCCCTGACCCCGGACGCGCCGGCCTTCTTCAAACCCTTCTTCTTGACGATGAAGCTGGCGCCGATGAATAAGCTCGAGGACAGCGCGAGGATGAGGCCCTTGATGTTGTCGGCGGACATCCCGGTGTAGGACTCCACCCAGCTCCTCCCCGACGCCGCCCCCGGCGCCATCGCGGAGAAACCCTATCGATCCGGACGCTACCTCGAGATCCCCACCGCCCGTCCCACGGCGTCGCCCATGGCGGCGGCAGCGGCAGCGGCTTGTCAGCGGGAAGGGAAAGCACCCGCGCCGCTAGATTTCGGGACGTAGGGGACGGCGCACGCGGCGGAGAGTCGGCGGCGGGGTGGATCCGTGGTTGCGGTGGGTCGTCGCCGTCGGTCGCCTCGGTCTTGTCGGAGATCTAGCGGCAGTGGGCGAAGAACTCGCGGAGAGAAGCGAGAAGACGCACAATGAGGAGGTAAGCGGAGAAAGAAAGTAGAAGGTTTGCCGGGGGGTGAATGGAAATATGATAGGGGAAGGAGAGGGGAAGAAGATCCCAAACCTGGCCAACGGAGAGGGGGAGAAGGGGAAGGAGATGCGGCGGAGGAACACGATTTGGGATCGTTCGTCGGAGGAGATTGGCTGAGATCGGTGAAAAGGGCTGAGGACGGAGAGGGTCGGTCGCCGTGAGTTAGGGATTTAGGGCTGTGGGCTATGGAGGGAGGGGGTCGATGGGGTTTTGTGGAGGGGAGGAGTGAAGTCCGACGACGCTTATAAGCGTCGTCATATTTTTTTCCTACGCCAACGCGTACAAGCGTCGGCGGAACCTTTTTTACCGACGCTTTAAACAAGCGTCGGCGGTTACCGTTGCAAGAAAAAAATTTGCCGACGCTTTTTTGTAGTGTCGGCAATATAGAGTCGCCAAAACCCTTTACTGTTGTAGTGTATACATATACATATACATACATACATATATGTGTGTGTATATATGTATACCTATATGTATCTATGTATGTATGTATGTATTTTTAAGGGAGAAAGAAGAGAAGTCCCCCTATCTAAAGGATCTTTGATGGATGGCTATAATTGCATGGATCAAAAGTATTTAAAACATGTTTAATGAATATGCTCTACACTGGCTGTAATATAATTTCTTTATTTTTTAAATATTTAAAATACAAAAAAGCATTTTTACTTTAAAAATATGTGTAGATATAAAATAAGAAAAGAAAGAGATAGTCTCTAAGATATTTATATAAATTTGGACGCAGAGACGACAAAAAGGAGGGGGAGATCAGTGAATTCTGTCTCCAGCAACTCATATTACATACAGCATAGATATCTCACAAATTAAATAATTAATTAAAAATAATAATTACAAAGATTTATATCTCCTACCATATAAGCCACGTATGAATAACCATGTGACTTGCATGTGCTGTGATCTATCTTTAGTAAATGATAGGAGATATCCCTTAACCTTGGCTGACTAATCATAATCGTGCTTGGGACTTGACCTCCTTATTGGGTGAGCCGGGTCAGGTTCGGGGGAAGCATTGCCAAATAAATAGCCAAAATTAGCTAGGTCGGAGACCATCTCGGCTCTGGCTTGAGAATACTTTCTAAATCCTAATCGGGTACCTTCGGACGTTGGGTTGAGGCTCGGGCTTTTAGGATTGCGGTAGCGACAAGGTGAGGAGAGGCTGTGTCGGTGGTGAAAGGGGGCGGAGAGGCTGTGGCGGCAATGAGAGAGGAAGGGAGGGCCAAAGCAACAGGAGAGGGGAGACCGTGGTGGCGGCGAGAGAAGAAATAGAGGCCGGCGACAATGGTGAAAGGGGGAGGAGAGGCTCTGTAGCAACGAAAAGAAGAGGAGGAGAAATCGCAGCTGGGGTGAGATGGGAAAGGGAGGCCTCGGCACTTGCCGCATCCAATGCTGGGGCTCAAATCTTGTTTCAAATTGAGCTTAGGACCTAGGCCTAGGGCTAGCTACCATATTGGGTTGAGCCTTAGCCTGATCTTCTAATTATAAGTTATAATAAATTAAAAAAAAAGAAGCTTGGGCAGGGTCAACGTGAAATCGGGCCTAGCTTGTTTAACGGGCGTGCTCTAATTTAGGCCCAGCCCGACCTATCAGGTTTAAAAGCTAGGTTCAGATCCGTTTGAAATACTTTGAGCTCGGGCAGGCCACGTGGGATTTGAACAGGTCTACTCGGGACGGAGTTTTCGCACTAAAGAAGGGTTCACCTAGTAATACAAAGAAAATTAAACGCTTCGCTGTACCTCACGTGTGCGGTCTTGCTCTTGGCATGGTCGCGAAAGCGTAAGCGATAAAGCATAGAGCGGACGTCAGTGCCGCTGCCTTTACACAAACTCACCTACGCGGAAGTAGGTTTGAAGATTCTTGGTCAGTTCTTCCCGAGCTTCCTATTTTACCAACAAAAATCATTCAAAGATGAAGAGAAGAAACGGTCAGCACTCAGCTCTCTCTATCCCTTGTGACCGAAGACCGGTATATGGCTCTTGTGATATTAACGAAGAAGTCGCTTTTCTCAGTCAAACTTCTCTTCTCTTGTACGGACACAAAACCACAGCCTTATATATCCCGACGCCCCATCCCTCCTTCAGGTTTAAAACCCACTCGATCCCCTTCTTTTATTTATCTCATCCTTTATTTCTCAATCTCTTGCGGCCATTCAGCAAGAAACAAAGGGGAAGGAAATACTTCCAGCTTTGCTTTCAGTTGGCCTCCGATCATAGTCTCTTTGTGCAAGCTCGACCGACTTCTGCATAAATAGTTGGTTGCTAAAGCGAACTCCACCTCGTTTGTGCTTCCCCTCCATTTGTTTTATACGCTCCGTTCCAAGTATTGCTTCTTGTAAGTCCCAGCATCATTGTTAAGCTTCGACACCACCCCAACGTTCACGCAATTTATCAAGCGGCAACATTAATACCTCAGCTCAAAGTACATCAGCAGCACTAGACTTCCACTAGAATTACTTCTAGTTCCAGGAACAGCAATAACCTCGCAAGCCATGCCCTGATTCTCTTTTCCAAACGGTTCTCCTAAACGTTTCTTCATCTGCCTTTCTCGGCAATTTTCAATTTTTAGGCACCGACGTCATCTCGTTCTGTAAGTAAACAAATGGAGAAGGGAACCAGCTGGGACCTCAGTTTGCTTCTCGAGGCGCTAACTCAAGGCGAAGAGCAAATTAGGCAGCTCCAAGCGCACCTAGATGATCCTTCCTCCGCTGAACGGAGCAAGTCGCTAGCACAACAGATACGATTCACCTTCACCAAAGCCATTTCCATGGCCAAATTGATCAGCGCCGACAGCGCTCGGCAGCCACCTTGCCCCAATAACACCAGCGCCGGCTCGCCGCGATCAACCGGCAGGAGACCACGGAGCGAGAATTCTGAGAAAGCCTTCAGGGAACACGAGCGGAGGGAGATGTCCAACAAGAGGTACATGTTCAACAGATTTAGCTTGAGAAACCTTTGACATGCATGCATAGCTTTCTTAAAGCAGTCTTTTTTCTGAACAAGATTTTGTAACCAAAATTTCAGGAGGGCTTTGCCCAGGTGGTCTGGCCAAGTGCGCATTTCCTCTGGCGCCACCGCCGAAGGGCCTATAGATGATGGCTTTAGCTGGAGGAAGTACGGGCAGAAGGACATCCTTGGAGCCAAGTATCCAAGGTCAGTAACTTATCTACTATAGGAGAAAGGCAGGGCTTTCTGATCCTATCCTGCTGTATATACCTTTCGCCTTGAAAGCCGGCCACGTTAATTGGCCTCCTACTAAGCTACCCACCGGTTTGCCCCACCCAATGCTAGGGTGACCATTCCTTTCACTCCTTAATGTAACATTTTTGGTGGGCATAACTACAAACTTAAGAGATCCACCAGCTTGCCCCATCCAATTAATGCTAGGGTGATCATTCCTCTCCTACGGGCCATACTTTCTGGCCAAATTTGTGATGCGGCAAGAGTCTTGCTGGAGTGATGATCAAGTAGGTCAACATAAAGAAGCATCGATTCCTTTGTGTGTCTTTGGTAGTGTAGCTAATACTAATTTGATAGTTGCTAGATAACTTGTCCACGTTTTTTTTTTGTTTCTAATTACCTTGAACAGCACTCTTCCTGAAATTTTCCTCTGCCATAATCTTCTTGACTTTTGCCTTTGGTAGGCGAGTGTTGGCAGCCTACCACAAGTTCATTTGAATTGCTTCCTTGATTTGACCGATATTTTTTGCTTATTCTAATGTTTGAATGGTGCATATTGACCGACAAACAGTATATTTCTTCGGCAGCTTTGTGATTTTAATAAGCAGAGAAATCATTCAGTTCTTGAATATAAACATAAAAGGTCCATGAATAAATTATTGCAGTCTCCCATTTTTCACTTTTACAAATTACAATGGATAGAAATTTCCATCTAGTCCATCTTATTTGGATGGACTCTTTCTGGGAAGCACTCTGATTTGGATCCGTCGCATTAGATTACTTAGCTTAGAATCTGTCTTATTAAAGTATGACTGTCAAGGAGTGGATCATACAAGTAAAATGGGGGGGGGGAAGTAATCTCTTAAATTGTCTTCTAGGATAATGCGTCCGGTAATAAAGTTTCAATTCAAATGCTTGTTAGGCAAACACATCAGTCCATGCTGGTAGCTTTCCTGATCGAGCACCTGATTCCAGTCTTCTCTCCGTTCTGACATGATTCCTGCACTGTAGACAAAGATGCATCCTTTCAGTGCTTGATAGGACTTAGCATACTTTGCCTACTTACCCATCGGAATGAAACACTTACCGGTTACCAGTTAGCAATTTTGGAAGAAAAAAGAAGGAAAGTTTGGGGCATCCTCTCCTCTCTGATCTGATCAGAGACCATTAAACATTTCTTGCAGAGGCTACTACCGGTGCAGTCATCGCAATTCCCGAGGATGTCTTGCCAAAAAACTAGTGCAGAAATCGGATGCAGACCCGGCCGTCTTTGACATCACATACTGGGGGGAACACACATGCCTCCAAAGGCCACGGGCGCACTCAGCATCAGCAGCCCCGGAACCAGACATGCAAGGAGACCAACAGAATCCTCCACTCGAGCATGACAAACAACATCCCCAGCATGATCAGCAGCTGCTCCTGAGCTTCCGAACAGGCCTCAAGGTGAAAACTGAAGGCTTGGAGAGGGAGGATCAAGACCTTACGTCTTCTTCCTTCTCTTTCCCTTCTACACCAGTCAGCAGCTTGAAGCATGAGAACCAAATCTTTTCCGCGCCTCCGACACTGGAGAATAAGCTCACGGGCAGTTTCTCCCCTAACTTTGTCTCACCAACAACCTCCGGGTCGAGCCACTTCTCAGTTCTATGCCAGATAGACAACCATGGAGACGGAACAGCTCCGCATACTTCAGAATCTGACCTCGCCGGGATAATCTCCACTTCAGCTTCGGTGACCAATTTCCCTTTGCTTGACATTGATTTCATGCTCGAACCACTTATGGATTTTGAACCAAATTTCCCATTTCATAATTCCAACTTTTTCCGATAAATTATGTAAAAAGAATCCGATCACTCAAATGGGTGTCAAGATGGGCCTGTTGCAAACATTATCTAGTGAAGAAGAACCAAAGATGCAGGCATGCAAGGGAGGGCTCCCATTTGATTTTGTCGCAGTGTTATTCTATTATTAATGTAGGTAGAACTTTCAGTAACTCTTATTTCTTTCTTTTCTGCGCTTGGGAGTTCCTTTGTTGTTGCTTAATTGTTCAATTGTTGAAATTAATAGACTTTTTGTTTCATGCTTAATGTCCTTATATGAAGGCCTCCCATGGCAAAGGCCAAGTGTTTTTCTTTGTTTTTTTTTAATCAGAAGGGAGGCAAGGAGCCACCCAATCTTAATGTGGAAGAATGTACAGCAGAGATTGAGAACAAAGGAGAACAAGGTTTCCGGCAGCTCTCCATGAGAGATATTACAAACCTTTACTAATGTAGGCCATAACTTGAAATCTTCAGGGCTTACCATTAGCCTTGGATTAGTTCAGCTTATTACATGGTGCTAAAGCACTAGATATTCATCAGTTCAAATAAACAAGATGGGCAGAGAAGACAGAGAGCTAATTAGCCAGTGCAAGTCCATCTATGCATGCCAAATTTCAATGACTCAGTTGTCTAGGAGGTTTGAAGGCAGTGCAGATTACTTGTGCATCAGGCATGGATGGTTAGATTGTGCATGGATGGGTTTCCTTTAAGCCAACGGACCTATTATTGAGGATGATCTCATACCCAATCTAGCTCACACTAATTTGCACTGAATCAGAATAACAATTGCATGTCAACTACCATGATGACAAGGAGAGTAATAAATCTCTTTATTCTTATCGATCCAATAACTCCTAAATTTAATATATCAAAATGTTGGAATTGATCTGCCATGGGATTTACATTATACATTAGAAAAGCACTTGAAGTACTAAACAGAATAGGTATTAGTTTTATAATAGTTGGAGCAGCAAACTCGGATCCACCAAGAATCTCATTTTTTAATAGTACAAAGGGGGAATTGGCCAAAATTTACTAACTAATCGGCGCAAACTTCATCAGAATAGTTTTTAATTCATACTGAATTTGAAACATCATCGTATAAACTTATTTCTTGGTTAGCAATCCATAAAAAGAAAAACAAATATTAGTAAAGGAAAGGCTTTTTTTTTTTTTTTACAGAGAGGATGTAGAGCTTGCAACTCAACTTCAAGGAGAATATTATTGACTGAATATTATTGGCGAGGAGTGAGAAAGAGTTTTTTTTGTGTGGCTCTTTCTCTTAATTATTTTTCTTTCGGTATTTCTTTTCTATTTTTTTGTTTGTTCTATATCTTGGCCCAGCATAGTGTAGGCTACCACCCGGTCAATAATTTAAAATGATTAGAGATTGTGAATTGTGACACTCGCCAAACTTCGTGGAGACCAATTTAGAGCGGCGTCTTTTATGGATCTATTACTGGGTTGACTAATAAATTCAAGCATGTAGTTCTTATTTTTGCTTATTGTCAAATCGTGTTTATTTTTCCATGGTAGGCCAACCACATAGATGCTGTTTCAAAGTTAGTATTCAAATATAGTTTGCAAGGACTGATGCTTTCAAATTCTCACTTCCTTGCGTCCATCCATTCACGGCCCACATCCGCCATTGCCCTGATTGAAGACCCGCCCGGGCCAAGAGCACGACCAGCTGCATCACTAAGCTCCTCTGCCCTCTTCCGCAATCTCCTCCCTTCTTCCCCTTCCATTAGACACCGAACGACCCTCGCTATTTCTTCTTTCTCCACCAAACCGCTCTCGGTAACCTTGGGCCTTAGCGCCACCTTCACATCCTCGGTAAGCTGGATCGCGTTCATCTTTTGCTCTGCATACAGCGGCCACGCGATCAACGGTACCCCTTTCACAATGCTTTCGAGCGTGGAGTTCCACCCGCAGTGGGTCAGAAAACCACCAGTAGAAGCGTGGCCGAGAACTTGCACCTGAGGAACCCATGAGGGGACTACAAGGCCCAAGTCCTTGGTCCTCTCCAAGAAGCCCTCAGGCAAGAAGTCCAAGTGGTTTTTCTCGTTCTTCTTGGCGCTTAAGTACGCTGCATTAGCCTCACTCTCATGCGGGCTCTTCGCCGCCCACAGGAACCGCTGCCCGCTGATCTCGAGACCCAATGCCAACTCCCTTGTCTGAGTCAGAGTGAGCGTTCCCCCGCTCCCGAACGACACGTACAACACCGAACCAGGCGGCCGCCGGTCCAGCCACCTCAGGCACTCGTGCTCCTCATCCGGTACGGTCCAGACCAACGGACCAACCGGATAGACCGGAGGTATCCCTTCACCTTCCTCCAGACCCTTCACAGCCCCCGGCTCCAGATCCTCTAAGCTATTCACCAGAATTCCCTTTGCTTCAGGAAATCGTTTCATCGCGTTCAAAAACAACTTGTACGCGTCGCTTCCGCGGTCCTGTATGTTGAGAAAAATGTGCCTCGAAACTCGAAACGACTGCAAATTGAATTCGGCTCAAGTTTGCTTGAAAAAGTCTGTGCCAACTGAATGGAGTCGACTCCTGCAGAGCTGGAGTCGACTCCTATGAAGCTTGAGTCGACCCCAGGGATGAGAGGGTCGACTCGCATCTGCCACAGTGAAGAAACAGAGAGCAGTTTTTTGGGTTGCTTGCAGGAGTCGACTCCAGTCCTGCAGGAGTCGACTCCAGTCCTGCAGGAGTCGACTCCAGCTCTACAGGAGTCGACTCTCTCAGGAAGACAGAGCGTGCCAGTTTCGGTGCTGATACTTGGAGTCGACCCGAGGATGTCCGAGTCGACTCGAACTTATCAGGAGTCGACCCCTGAAAGTGAAGAGTCGACTCCTGATCACGGGATTGATTGAAACGATGGCAAGATAGGTTTTTTGACTTAGGGTTTTTCGTAGGGAAGTTTCCTTATGTGTTGAAAACCTATAAATAGGGTTTTTTGGTGAACCCTAGGTGAGATGAGAGCGGCTGTAGTGAGTTTCTTTTGGAGTCCTATCTCTCTTGTAAGCCCTAGGTGTGCAATCTCCAACAGGAAGAGAGATCATTGTAACCCTTGCTGAATATATTGAATCTGTGCGTGTGGCCTCCGTGGACGTAACCCGTATTGGGGTGAACCACGTAAAATTGTTGTCTTTGTGATTGTTTGATTTTATTCTCTACTTCTTCTTCTTCTCGATTCGTCTTTCCGCAGTTTGGACGCAGGAAAGGGAACAGTACGATCGAGGGTGAGTCCTTTCATCGCGCAACAACTGGTATCAGAGCAACGTTCCCTGTGTTCCAATGGCTGACGAAGGAAGATTGAGGATAGAGAAATTCAACGGACAGAACTTTGGTGTGTGGAAGATGCAGATGGAAGATTACTTGCTCTCAAAGGATCTGGATCTACCACTGGGCGGAGAAGAAGCGAAGCCGACAGACATGGCGTCGGAGAAGTGGGAGCGTCTTGATAAGAAGGCGCTCGCCGCTATCCGTTTGTCCTTGGCATCGGAGATCCTCGCCAATATATCCAAAGTAAAGACTGCAAAAGATTTGATGGACACACTGGCTTCCATGTATGATGAGCCAACAGGAGCGAACAAGGTATTCCTGATTCGACGATTATTCACTTTGAAGATGAGAGACAGTGGGAGTGTTCATTCACATCTGAGTGAATTCAATACCCTATGTGCCCAATTGGAATCTGTGAAGATCACGTTCACTGATGAGGTGAAGGCGTGGGCTCTTCTAGGTCAGATGCCTGAAAGTTGGGAAGGCTTTATCACGGCTGTTAGTAATTCTTCGGGAAAGACTACAGCGAGGTTTGATGAAGTGGTAGCTCTTATTCTGAGTGAAGAGGCTCGAAGGAAAACCCTGGATCCATCAGCAAGTTCATCTGGGAACGCGCTGGCTTTTGAAGAACGTGGAAGGACTTCAAAGAAGGGAGACAGAAATAGGGGTGGACGATCCAAGTCTAGAAACAAGTCTAGACCTCTTGGAAAGTGCTGGAATTGTGGGCAGAAGGGTCACTTGAGAAAAGACTGCAAAGTATCGAAGAACAATGGTGGTTCTGACACTAAAGCAAGTGCTAATTTAGCCGAAACTGCAAGTGAAGATGATGCCCTGATACTTTCCTGTGATATTCATCCGGAGTCGTGGATAGTCGACTCAGGTGCCTCGTTCCATGCTACTGGAAACAAGGCAATCATCTCAAACTATGTTGCAGGTGATCACGGCAAGGTGTATCTTGGTGATGGAAACAGTTGCAACATCGTAGGGAAGGGAGATGCTCAGATAAAGACATCAAGTGGGATGACTTTAACTCTGAAAGATGTGCGACATGTACCCAAACTGGCTCGAAATCTGATTTCGGTAAGTCAGTTGTCGGATTTGGGGTTTGTGACCATCTTCAATGATGATGCTTGGAAGATCACTAAGGGAGCCTTGGTGATTGCTCGAGGTGCAAGGTCAGGAATACTATACATGACAGCTGATACTGATTCCACCGTCAGTACTGCAAATCCGACTGTTGATGCAAGGACATGGCACATGAGACTTGGCCACATGAGTCAGAAAGGGATGAAGGTGATGATGACTAAAGGAAAACTGGGAGATCTGAAATCTGTGGATTTGAAATTCTGTGAAGATTGTGTACTATCAAAGCAGAAGAAGGTCAGTTTTTCAAAAGGAGGTAGTACCAAGAAAAATTCTAAGTTGGAACTCGTACATACTGACATGTGGGGACCAACTCAAGTGGCTTCTCATGCAGGAGCAAGGTACTATGTCACGTTCATCGATGATGCTACCCGAAAGCTATGGGTCTACTTCTTGAAGCACAAATCCGATGTATTTGAGAAGTTCAAGAGGTGGAAGGCTCTAGTGGAGAATGAGACAGGTCAGAGATTGAAGTGTCTCAAGTCTGACAATGGGGGCGAATACTGCAGTGATGAGTTTGAGGTTTTTTGTGCCTCAGCTGGAATTCGAAGACTGAAGACGGTTCCAGGAACGCCACAGCAAAATGGCGTTGCAGAACGCATGAACCGCACCATCAACGAGCGGGCACGATGCATGAGGCTTCATGCGGGGTTGCCGAAGATTTTTTGGGCGGAAGCGGTCAGTACAGCAGTGTATCTGATCAACAGAGGGCCTTCAGTTGCATTGGAGCTTGGACTGCCGGAGGAAGCATGGACTGGGAAAGAGGTGAAACTATCTCACTTGCGTACCTTTGGTTGCATCTCTTACATGCTCGATACTGCAGACAATCGAACCAAGCTGGATGCAAAGTCAAAGAAGTGCACATTCATTGGGTACGGTGGTGATGATTTTGGATACCGACTCTGGGATGCGACAGATCGGAAAGTCATCAGGAGCAGAAATGTTGTATTCAATGAAGAGGTTCTGTACAAGGACCTGCAGCAACAGACGGGCCAAGGCGACAAAGCTGTAAAATCGGAATATGCAGAGCTGGATGATGAAACAATGTCTCGAGACGATGAAGAAGTTGCTGAGCCAGTGGGAGAAGCACAGCAAGAAGAAAAACTGCCAGCTGCCGATTGCTTTGCGCAAGGGTAAAAGAAACAGAAAAACTCCATCTAGGTATGCTGACTCCCTACAATACTTGTTGCTTACGGATGGTGGTGAGCCAGAAAGCTATAAGGAGGCTTTACAGGTCGAAGCCAGTGACAAGTGGAAGCTTGCCATGGATGATGAAATGGATTCCCTATCATCCAACAGGACGTGGGACTTGGTTCCACTTCCGAAGGAGAAGAGAGCTTTGCACAACAAGTGGGTATACAGACTAAAGCTTGAACCAGATGGTTCTGAGAGGTTCAAAGCGAGACTTGTTGTCAAGGGTTTTCAGCAGAAGGAGGGCATTGATTTTGACGAGATCTTTTCTCCAGTTGTGAAGATGTCTACTATCCGGATGGTGTTGAGCATAGTGGCAGCCAAAGACTTACATCTTGAGCAGCTTGACATCAAGACTGCATTTTTACATGGCGACCTTGAAGAGGAAATCTACATGAAGCAGCCAGAAGGATATGTAGTGAAGGGGAAGAAAGATTGGGTGTGCCGACTTTAGAAAAGTTTGTACGGGTTGAAACAAGCGCCTCGTCAGTGGTACTTAAAGTTTGATCAGTTTATGCTGAAGAATGAGTTTCAGAGGTGTAATGGTGATCATTGCTGCTACTTTAAGGGATTGAAAAGCTCATATATCATTCTACTTCTGTATGTAGATGATATGTTGGTGGCAAGTGCCAACATGGGAGAGATTGTGAAACTGAAGAAACAATTATCCCAGGAGTTTTCAATGAAGGACTTGGGTGAAGCCAAGAAAGTCCTTGGGATGCGTATCAGCAGGGACAGGAAGCTTAAAACGTTGAAGTTGTCTCAAGCAGAGTACATTGATAAGGTGCTGAAGCGGTTCAATATGGACGGGGCTAAAGCTGTGAGTACTCCGCTGGGCGCACACTTCAAGTTATCAAAGCAGGAGTGTCCGACTACGCAGAATGATCGAGATGAGATGAAGTATGTACCCTACTCATCAGCGGTCGGAAGCCTTATGTATGCCATGGTTTGCACGAGACCGGATATTGCCCATGCAGTGGGAGTGGTGAGCAGATACATGAGCGATCCAGGCCAGGAGCATTGGAGAGCTGTGAAGTGGATATTGCGGTATCTGAAAGAAACCAGAGACTTAGGACTATGCTATGGTGGTCCTGATGTTTGCCTATATGGTTTCGTGGATTCTGACATGGCTGGAGACATTGATGGCAGAAAGAGTACTACCGGGTATGTGTTCACACTGGGAAGTGCTGCAGTTTCATGGGTTTCGAAACTACAGAAGATTGTAGCATTGTCTACGACCGAGGCCGAATACGTTGCTCTTACTGAAGCGAGCAAGGAGATGGTTTGGTTACAAGGTTTGATGAAAGAGCTTGGCATGGAGCAAGGCGATGCGAAGTTGTATAGCGACAGCCAGAGTGCTATACATTTGGCAAAGAATGCTGCTTTTTACTCAAGGACCAAACACATTGATATCAGATATCACTTTATTCGGTCACTCCTCGAAGAAGATTTTTTCCGGCTAGAGAAGATACATACAATGGACAACCCAGCAGATATGTTGACAAAGGTAGTTACTCTTGAGAAGTTGCACATATGTGCATCTTCTGTTGGTCTTCACAGCTAGAAGTGAAGACAGAGGTTCACACACATGGAGGATGATTGGAGATCATGTTGCTGATGGGGTTACGGTTGCTTCAGGCTTGTTTCTCGGCAAGTGGGAGATTGTTGAGAAAAATGTGCCTCGAAACTCGAAACGACTGCAAATTGAATTCGGCTCAAGTTTGCTTGAAAAAGTCTGTGCCAACTGAATGGAGTCGACTCCTGCAGAGCTGGAGTCGACTCCTATGAAGCTTGAGTTGACCCCAGGGATGAGAGGGTCGACTCGCATCTGCCACAGTGAAGAAACAGAGAGCAGTTTTTTGGGTTGCCTGCAGGAGTCGACTCCAGCCCTGCAGGAGTCGACTCCAGCCCTGCAGGAGTCGACTCTAGCCCTGCAGGAGTCGACTCCAGCCCTGCAGGAGTCGACTCCAGCCCTGCAGGAGTCGACTCTCTCAGGAAGACAGAGCGTGCCAGTTTCGGTGCTGATACTTGGAGTCGACCCGAGGATGTCCGAGTCGACTCGAACTTATCAGGAGTCGACCCCTGAAAGTGAAGAGTCGACTCCTGATCACGGGATTGATTGAAACGATGGCAAGATTGGTTTTTTGACTTAGGGTTTTTCGTAGGGAAGTTTCCTTATGTGTTGAAAACCTATAAATAGGATTTTTTGGTGAACCCTAGGTGAGATGAGAGCGGCTATAGTGAGTTTCTTTTGGAGTCCTATCTCTCTTGTAAGCCCTAGGTGTGCAATCTCCAACAGGAAGAGAGATCATTGTAACCCTTGCTGAATATATTGAATCTGTGCGTGTAGCCTCCGTGGACGTAACCCGTATTGGGGTGAACCACGTAAAATTGTTGTCTTTGTGATTGTTTGATTTTATTCTCTACTTCTTCTTCTTCTCGATTCGTCTTTCCGCAGTTTGGACGCAGGAAAGAGAACAGTACGATCGAGGGTGAGTCCTTTCATCGCGCAACACTGTATCGGCTCGATGAGATCCTTCCCCTGGACCGGCACGCACCCGGGCAACCGGACTGGTTCAGGCAAGTCGCGGTACTCTCCTTGGAACGACGCGTCCAACTTGGGGAGGTGGAAGACAAGCGAGAGACTCATGCACGACGATGTGTAGAAGAGGTACACCAGGATGCCGAGCTCAGCAGCCACGTCGAAGGCGTCAAGGCAAAAAGGATCGACGATGAGAGCGGCGAGAGACACCGTGGATTTTAGAGACCTCAGAAGAGAACGGAGAGGAGGGATGTTGGCTTTAACGGTGAGAAAGACCCTCGCCTCCGGCTTGGTGTCAAGGAAGGCGTCAGGAGGTAAGTTGGGGAGGGAGACGACATTGACTCCGTCGGGGAGGGAGTCAGCGAGGGAGCGGTTGCCGGCGGAGTCGGAGTGGTCCGTGGGGTGGGCGATGAGGGTGATGGCGAAGCGGTGGTGGCGGGCAAGGTGGCGGGCAAATGAAACGAGGGGGATGAGGTGGCCCATGCCAGGGCTAGAGAGGAGGGCTATGTGACGAGGTTCCGGGTCTTCCATGGGGTTGGAGAGGCCTCGATCGGTCAAGCCTGAGGTTGATAGAGCGGTGGTGAGGTCAAAAAGGCCCATTGCATTAGTTAAGCCTGAGGTTGATAGAGCGGTGGTGAGGTCATAAAGGCCCATTGCATTAGTTTTTATCCAATCGGATATACACGCGGAAGGCCGTGGAACTTCCACGAAAACAAAATAAATAAAAATAAGATATCCTAGTAAATAAATTAAATAAGAAGATGGCAGATGTCACCAGAAATATATAAAGAGATTATATATTTCATACAAGAAACTACTAAAATACTTCGAATATCGAAGGACGTGGAACTAACAAATTAAGGCTTACTTAAATAAATAAATAAAATAAAAAGATCATATATATATATATATATATATATATATATATATATATATATATATATATATATATATGTATGTATGTATGTAAGGAAAGGATGTTGCTACATATATGGTACATTACTTCAAAAATATCCAACGGAATATAAATATGGAAGGACATGAAATATTTATTTCACGTGAAGAAATGAAACAAATTAAAGCATCTTTAAATAAATAAATTGTGTAAAAAGATCATAAATGTAACGATATGATGTCGCTACATATATGAAAGAAATGGTTTCTTTCTTTATAAAAGAAAATATAGAAATACATTAATTCAAATATATCCTGTCGAGTATAAACATGCATGGAAGGACATGGAACGTTTATGCAATAAAAATAAAATGAAAAAAATTATTTTTTCCTTAAGTAAATAAATCAATAAAAAGGATCATAATTGTAATGATAGGATGTGGCTACCTCTGTGAAACATATGTTTTATTTTCATCAAAGAAACTATTGAAATACATTAATCCAAATATATCCAATCTAATATAAATATCGCATGGAATATTTATTCCATGAAAGTAAAAGTAAACAAATTAAGGCATCCTTAAATAAATAAACCAAATAAAAAGATAGTAAATATAAGGGCATGATGTTGCTACATATATGAAACAAATGGTTTGTTTATTAAAAAATTGTTAAAATATATTAATTTAAATATCTTCAATGGAAGGACATGGAACATTGACTCCACGAGAACAAAATGAAGCGAATTAAGGCGCATTTTTAATTAATAAATTAAATACAAAGATCATAAATGTAAGGACGGGATGCTGCTATCTATATATGTAAGAGATGATTTGTTTCTTAAAATACAATAGTTCAAATATGTATCTAATCAAATATAAATATGGAAGAACATGGAATATTTATTCCACGACAATCTAGGTATCCTTACATAAATTAATTAAATAAAAAGATTACACCAAATGTATGCAAATTACATCAATTTCCTATGTTTCACAAACAGGGAATGTAACACGAAATATAGGTGTTGGTATCTTCTCGTGTCATGGCGATCATGGTCAGGGGCGGCTCAATACATTCTGGGGCCTAAGGCGAATCCAATGAACGGGGCCTTTTTTTTAATAATTTTTTTTAATAAATATAAAATACTTAAAAATATATAAAAATAGATAGCTATCAAGTACACTATTTTAATAAAGATACATGAATCTAACAAAGACAGACAAAAAGCCTTTTTTATTTAATATAATTCTTGAATGGAAGCACATAAAAGTAATTATACTAAATGAAGGGCCATGAAACTGATTAAATAACTGAGATAATGCTTGGCAATACTGTTTACCATGTCAAGCAAAAGCTAAATAGGAAAAGGTCATCCCATGGCACTTCATAGTCAAGGTAAAGGAAAGAATTTTTCCATACCTTTCTATAAGAGAAAGTAGGGTCATTATGGGAAATTCACCCCATCCCACCATCTCCCCTTCAAGTAAGTACCCAAGCGGCAACTGCAACATCACAGCACAGCAGCCATTAAACCCCCTCCCTCCTTTTCTCTCTCTACCACCTAAGAGGGGAGAAGAAACCGAGAGGAGAAAACTAAAAGAATCTCCACCCTCGAAGAAGTCCATCTCCAATCCCCCTATCTTTCTTCCGGATGGCCCAGCTGGATCAGGAGTAATGTGAGGGAAGGAAAACCAAGACCAAAACCAAAAAAGAGAAGGGATGAAAGATAAGAGTGGCTTCAGGCGTCTATCAAGCCAACCAAATCCCTCCTCTCTCTCTCTCTCTCTCTCTCTCTCTCTCTCTCTCTCTCTCGCTCTCCCCACCCAAAACAAAACTACTGTCCCCAACATCCCAAATTGCCCCTCTGCAGGCCAGGAAACTCTCCACCTCCTTTCCATCAAGGGAGAAGACTCGTAGCCAGCCCCAGATCGGGGCCTTTGCTTACTTTTGGTCAGCCTCCCGGGGGCCTTGCATTAGCCCGGGGCCTTAGGCGATCGCCTCAGTCGCCTAGAGCCCGGGCCGGCTCTGATCATGGTGCATGGACCCCGATAGTGTAATATTGGTTCAGCCTAAGTTTACTAGGCTATCTTAAAGCGGGCAAGATGAAATTTTGGCAAATAGGCCTAGCCGGCTATATAAACCTCCTCGCAGTCTTACTACGGGTGGTGTTAAGAAAAATGGGCCTCGATAAAAGTGGGCCTAGCCCAAGTTGACGCGCATGGTCGCAATCTTACTAGCGGTTGTGAGTTGCGACCATGCGCGTCAACTTGATAACTTGGGGCAAAACCATCCTTATGTTTAAGTGACTAATTATTTTCTATGGATGTAGACCGAACATGCACAGAACAAGCGTCGGCCACCACTTAGCCCCTATAAGGGCTCGTTTGGTTCGCAGGAAAAAAAAGAGAAAAAAATGTGGTTCACGAAAAAGTAATGAGATACCTCTTGTTTGGTTTGAGTTTTCAAAGGAGAGAGAAGAGAAAGTTATATTCCTATGAAAATATGATTCCCACGTTTCATAGGAAAGTCTTTCTCATAAGCTGAGAATCACTCCATTTTTTTTCCCAAAAACGCCCTTCAGCATTAAAGAGGCATTAAAGACCTAATTTTTATTAAGGGTATAATAGGAATTACACAACTTTTTTGGAAAAGTGGATGGTCAACCAAACATAATCACTCTGAAAATCTGTCACTTTTCCATTATCAACTAAAAATGCCAAGCTCTAAGTGGCTGGTCCTAAAGAATCAAGTATTTGTGTGCTTTTGCTTATCGTTGCCAACTAGTGCTTATTTCATGTAATACGCCTGCCAAATAGGTGATTTTAATTTCCACAGCAAGAAGCAACAAACTATCACATCATATTGCAATTGTGGGGATTACCAGCTGAGTAGTTCAAATTTGCCGTAAGAGGATGCTTTCGCTGAGGAACTGTTTGAGAAATTCAGTAGGACTGGCTAGATTTCTTTCATTGAAAAATCTGTTTGAGTAATCCCCAACTCTCGTAGCTAAATCCCCGTGGGAGGCCTTTATAGACTTTTTGTTTTTGTGTGAATGCAGACTATCAGGCCACAGATAAGGATTTGGGCTAGGACTTGGATGGGTCCTCAGAAGCGTAAAGACAGAGCGGGCTAGCAAGCCCAATTCTTGTCGGAAAACCCAAAAAGACGCCGCGTGACTGAGTCGTGGCCCGGGAGTAGATGGTCGGATCGGGGAAGGTCGCCGTGCTGGTTTCCTGCCCGCCTGACTACTCTAGGCCCGTAGATGGCCCAGGCGTTCTCAAATGTATGGGTGGTACGTTTTGCTGTGTGCGCTTGGCCCTGTTGGATTGATTGGGCAATACTGCCCATTTTTTCCCCTTTCTTTCTTTACTTTTTTTTTCCCCTCCTTCTCTTGATTTGTTTCCTCTCTCCTCTTTGCACCTATTTCATCTCTAATAAAATGAATCACAATTTTGTTCACCATTTTGAGAAAAAGAAAACTGTACTGATCAAATTGGAACAAATGGTGATATATCTGGCTTATTTGAGATTCGGAAAGAGGTATGCTAATGAAATCTCATCTAACCAGAAATTGATCCGTGTGCTCATTGCCACATTCTGATAGGGTGAGGATTGAAGTAATGAATTGATCTGCATTTAGGCAATTTCCGCAGTTTGGATGAGCAGAGAACTGTGATTGGTGGGACCAAATGTGATTTCTAGGCATAAAAAACAACAACGACGACGACAACAACAACCCCAACTCACCGGCTACTTCCCTGGCCTGGGCATGTGATACAGGCATACAGGCCCTTCAAAACCATAGCCTAGTTATCACATCCTGCTGCACAGCCAAGCTAAAAAAATCCAAGCGGCTTTTGCTCATGGCTGGCATCCCTCTCTGTCTTATAGGGGTCCAACTGTACAAAGATCAAATCCACATGCTGAAATCCCTTCCACATTTTTAAAATGAAATCTGCAACCAGGATTGTCCAGGTTCGTTGGATAAGCAAGTGAAAAAGATAGTTCTTGAAATCCAAAAACATAATAATAATAATAATAATAATAATAATAATAATAATAAGGCCACGAGCGATCGTACAAATTGAACTGGTCGTATTTTGTAGAGTAATGGAGGGCAAACCGTTTAGTGCACGTCGAATGGCAGGCGGCGGTCAACGATTCCATCGGTTTCATGTGCAAAATATTCTGTCTAAATAGATTGACCAGCACAATTTATTTTGGGCTTTCTTGTGTGTATATATATATATATATATACGTTTAATTATTAAAATCTTGTAGCAATGAAAAAAATGGGGTAAGATTTATTAGGCACGTACCCTGCTCAGGACCAACACATGACCCACTTAGCCGACCATGACAAGATGGGCTAACATGGAGCATGCCCAACTAAAACGGCACCTAAGCTATGGCCAGTAGAGAGTCAAGAACACGCCGTATACGGCATTGAAGCAAAACAGCGAAACGAAGCTACGAGTGGACCAACAATCACGTAACATGATCACTGAGGGCAATAGATTAAGATAAGAATACCAAATTCAACTAAGGATGGCAACATTACCTTGATGACAGATCCATTTTGCTTTGGGCTCGTTTGGTTCGTAGAAAAAGAAGGAGAAAAAGTGTGGTCAATGGAAAAGTAATGGGATGCCTCTTATTTATTTGGAGTTTTCGAAAGAGAGAGATGGAAAAGTTGTATTTCTGCAGGAATATGATTCCCATATTTCATGAAAAAATCTTTTCCATAAGAAACATGAAAAAGTTAATTTTCCATGAGAGGAAATCACTCCATCTTTATTTTTTTCCAAAAAGATCTTTCAGCATTAAAGACGCATTACAGACCTAATTTTTATTAAGGGTATAATAGGAATTACACATAACTCTTTCAGAAAAGTGGATGATCAATCAAACATAAGCGCTCTGTAAATCTATCACTTTTCTATGTTTAACCAAACATGCCAAAAATACATTCTCATGCATTCTCTTTCTAGAAATCTTTTTTTCAAAAATCATATTCTTAGAAGGGAAAATGTTTTTGGATGGAATTCTAGTTTGTGACACCAAATACCGTCTGCAACAATCCATTCAGAATAAGAAAATAATAATAAAAAAGAAAAAAAATCACCCATGCCATTAGATCCTTGAGTTGAGCTCATGCAGTTGTCAGGCTCTCATCATGGATTTGGTGGTTCAATATTGCACGTCTCTATCTCCCCCCTCGGTCGAATCCACCTAGTAGATTGCCTCAGCAAAACCTCATGGGAAAGGAGGCTCTGACGCCGGATTAGAATATTCCTCCCCTTCTTTGGACCACCAGATTTTCACACCCATTGCACCTCTTTTGTGGACCTCCATGAGAAGGACTTGTTTGACAAAACGATCCAAACGCCAGGGATCCATGTTTTTCTAATTTTTCAAAACGGTGTACCATTGGCTTAATTTGGATCGGATTTGATGGAGCTATCAGCGGTAAAATTATATTAATTTGCTGCATCATAGTCATCAGATTATGGAACCTATTTGGGATTTTATCTCGTGTTCATGACTTCTGTTTCATTGGTCAACCACTGCATAACTTTCTCCCTTTTTTTATGGCTAGTGGAAAATTTAGAATGCCATGAATCTTTGGATGCCTATGTCCCTGTCAACCTCTCTATTATTTATCTTCCATGTTGGTTGGAGCATCCAAATTTAAACCATATAAATATTGCTCTTGGATGGAACCCATCTTTACCAAATAGCAATGTTTTTCTTTTAATCTTATTGGTAAGAGTGCCAAGTAGTATTTAAAAGTATTACCCATCCAGAGTTCTAGTACTCGATCCATTTCATCTTTCCTCGCTCCTTCTCGTCTCTTTGCGTACATTTTATTGTTCGGGTTCATGCAATGCATGTCCAAAAAAAAGCTTAATGGCCATCAAAAGAGAGTTTTTTTTTTTTTTTTTCAGTATAACGATAGCTTACACACGATGGACATGAGTATAGCCAACTGAATCAAAAAAGATAAATCTGAGCATGGAACAGAAACCAACGCAGGGTCACAAGAGAGTTTTAATTGATTGCATGGCTAAAAATAATAAAATTCATCTTTCATGACTTGCTTGTGTAGATGAGGAAGAAGGGATGTAATGTTGGAATTTATAATGAAATTTTGCCAACTTAAATGTTGCAAGAATGGGATACTAATCAGTTGAGTTGATGAAATAGGTAGATATTTTCTGTTATCCCCCCATTCCTTTTTTTTTTTTAAAAAAAAGTTCTTTTAGTGTTTTTTTTTTGTGCTGCTCTCTATATTGTTTATTTTATTTTATAAAAGTAAAGAAAACATAGTGCTATTAATTTTTATTTATTTTTTATTATTTTCAGTCATAGTACTACTAGAATAATAGTTATTTGAAAAATTATTTTAATATTAAAACTTAAACAATTATTTTTTTAGATGAATAGTAATAGTGATCAATAATGATTGTAGTGGTGGACCCTCACAACGGGATAATGCGTGATTTAAAACCATAGTCTTCACGTGAGTGGAGGATAGGTTCTTCGGCCAATGCCATCTCCCATCTTTTTGATCTGCCCGATCGAACATGGCCATAAAGGAGGTTATCCTTGTCGCCCCAACTTTTTATATATCCTTCCAAATCTTGAGAGGCAGCATGAGACTCGCAATAGGAGGTAGTAGTATGGTTGCATGGGTTATTAGGTGTGGTATACCATGCGGCCATTTTAGTTCCAATGATATATATATATATATATATATATATATATATATATATATATATATATATATATTAAAAAATTAAGGCTAAATTATATTTGCATTTAATAATTTGAAAAATATACGTCTATGCTCTTAAAGTTTATTTTTATCTAATACTTTTTGATATGTAATACTTTTATCTAACAAACTTTCAAAAAAAACCAAAATAATCTTAAGTGACATAACAACCATCAAAGACATAAATATATATATATATATATTCTCATACTCACTGAAGAATAATTTTAGCTTTTTATATAAGGTAAATGGTTTCATTAGCACCGCTAATTTAACTAGATGCAAGTGTAAATTTTATACATTATTATATATAAGTGTAATGAAAATAAATATGAGGAAAGTTTTTGTAATTCATTCTTTTTTAAAATAAAAATAGTAGATAGGTACATGCCCATTTCTTTTCCTTTTTTTTAATATGAGTATGGAATCTTTGTAATTCAGAATTAAATCGAGAGGTTTAGTTATCTGAAAAAAAAATGTTAATCAGTGGCGACTAAATGGATTGCTAGTGTGCCGGCCCGATCAGATTGATTAGTAGAATTAGCTCGCTCTGGAGACGGGATTCAATTTTGTCTTAATAAAAAAAAAATTTCTAATAGAACGAGACTGGTACAAAGAAATGAAGCAATTAATGTAATAATAAATCCCATATAGAGAACCAACCAATAATGGGCCGATCGCATAAAAGAAAAAAGAATGCGCAAGGCTAAGTTATTTCAAGATGGAACTGTAAGTGGGTCCAGCCCACTTGAGGAGGCCCAATAGCCCATTAGGGCTTAATCCTTGTTTTTTTTGTAGGACCGCTTGGGAGACCGCGTGATGAAATAAAGGGACGTGTGAACCTGAGGCTGGCGGCACATCAAACATAAAAACTGAAGGGCTTGCGGCTGAGAAACACGGAAAAGAAAACAGAGAAAGGAAGGAGCATACGGCAGAGAAAAAGAAAAAAAAAAGGAGAAGGGCGCGAGAGAAAAATCCAAAGATTTGCGCACGCCCTACGGAAAAAGAAACAGGTTCTTTTTCTTGTTCCTTTTTTTTTCTGGATGTGATTTTCACATGGAGATTTAACAAATTGGGTTTCAATCTAAGAGTTGTATTGGATGCTATAGGGAGTTTATAGTATTCATTGCTACGGATCTCATTACATTCTTGAGTTCGTCATACTGTGGTGGTTTGGATGAGATCATTGTTACTCTTAGGGAGGTGATATTGGAGTTTTCCCAATTTGTTGTGAACTCAAGTTTTGGGCATAAACTTGAGGATTGTAAACTCTATATTTATTATAGTGGATTAATTGGATTTGCCCCGTGGTTTTTTTTTCCCTCTACACTGGAGGGTTTTTCCACGTAAATTTGGTGTGTTTTTCTTTTTGCTCTTCAGGTGTTTGATATATTGCCTGTGTGAATATTGCTTCTAGTTGGCTTTGGTTTTGCCTTAGTTTATTCTGCAATATCCCTGTTTTGGCCCCAACAAGTGGTATCAGAGCTGAGGTTGTGTGGGTGTGGAGATATTGTGGAAGTAGATGGAGAATTCTTCTGGTACTATGATGAAACTTAGTGCTTCTAATTATTCTATTTGGAAGCCTATGATGGAGGATATCCTTTACTGTAAGGATTTACATGAGCCCATTGAAGGTGCTAATGCTAAGCCAAAGGACATTAGTGATAGTGACTGGAAGAAGATGCACAGGAAAGCTATTGGGTATATCAGACAGTGGATTGATCTCAGTGTGTTCCATCATGTATCTCAAGAGACAGATGCCTACAGTCTTTGGATGAAGTTAGAGGGTCTCTATGAGAGGAAGACAGCCCAAAACAAAGCCTTTGCAATTAGGAGGCTTGTGAATTTGAAGTTGAAAGAGGGAAAATCTGTTGCTGAGCATTTGAGTGAGTTCCAAGACTTGGTGAATCAGTTGACCACAATGAAGATAGTGCTAGATGATGAGTTGCAGGCATTATTACTGTTGAGTTCATTGCCCGAGAGTTGGGAGACTTTGGTGGTGTCACTTAGCAACTCTGCTCCTGATGGGGTGCTACAACTTACTCTGGTGAAAGATAGTCTGTTTAATGAAGAAACAAGAAGAAGAGACATGGGTAAGGACAGTGCACAGGCTCTTGTTACAGAAAATAGGGGAAGAGGTAAGAGCAGAGATTTCAAGGGGCGCGGTACTTACAGAAGTCAGTCTAGTACAAGAGGAAAAATCAAGTGCTACTACTGTAATAAAGAGGGTCATATGAAGAAACACTGCAAGGCTTGGAAAAAGAAATTGAAAGAGGAAAAGAATCAGAAGAAGGCCAACAATGAAGACACCACTGTTTGTGTTTCAGATGAAGCAGTGGCAGTTCTCTGTGTGGGAGAGGACCAGTGTTGTCATGTTGCAGATCCTGATGTGGAGTGGGTAATTGACTCGGCATGTTCCTGTCATATCACTCCAAGGAGAGAGCTCTTCACTACTTATAGAGCAGGTAAATTTGGCAGGGTGAAGATGGGAAATGACAGTTATGCTGATATTGTGGGAATTGGTGATATCTGTTTTGTTACCAATGTTGGATGCTCCTTTACACTCAAGGATGTGCGACATGTTCCAGATATGCGTCTGAATCTGATCTCTACTAATGCTCTTGATATAGCTGGGTATGATAATTATTTTGGCAACAGGAGATGGAAACTATCGAAGGGGTCCATGGTATTTGCTAGAGGAAAGCTTTGCTGTACACTTTATAAAACAAAAGTAAAGTTGTGCGGTGGTACAGTGAATATGACTGAAGACGATGCTTTACCAGATCTGTGGCACAGACGGCTGGCTCACATGAGTGAGAAGGGATTGCAGATTTTGGGAAGGAAGTCCCTCATTCCTTTCCATACAGGTATGTCATTGAATCCCTGTGATTATTGTTTACTTGGCAAGCATCATAGAATTTCTTTTCAAAAAGTCTCTAGTAGAAAACCCAATATATTGGATTTGGTATATTCTGATGTATGTGGTCCCATTGAAGTAGAGTCCTTAGGTGGTCGTAAATATTTTATTACCTTTATTGATGATGCTTCACGAAAAGTGTGGGTTTATGTTTTAAGAACAAAAGACCAGGTATTTCAGTGCTTCAAGCAGTTTCATGCCTTGGTGGAGAGAGAAACAGAGAAGCAATTGAAGTGTCTTCGTACAGATAATGGAGGTGAGTACACATCTAATGAGTTTGAGAATTACTGTTCAGAGCATGGTATTAGACATGAGAAGACAGTTCCTGGTACCCCACAGCATAATGGTGTTGCAGAGAGGATGAATCGCACCATTATAGAAAAGGTCAGATGTATGTTGAGGATGGCTAAACTGCCTAAGTCATTCTGGGGTGAAGCTGTACTTACTGCGTGCTATTTAATCAACCGGTCTCCATCTGTTCCTTTAGGTTTTGATATTCCTGAAAAAGTGTGGACAGGGAAGGATATTTCCTACTCTCATTTGAAGGTATTTGGGTGCAAGGCATTTGCACATGTGCCTAAGGAACAACGAGCAAAGCTTGATGATAAGGCTATTCCTTACATATTTGTTGGTTATGGAGATGCAGAATTTGGCTACAGGCTATGGGATCTAGAGAAGAAGAAGATCATCAGAAGCAGAGATGTGGTTTTTCATGAAGACCAAACCTTGGCAGATTTTGAAAAAGTAGAGAAGCCCAGTCAAACAGTTGAAGGTGTTCCTGACTTTACATCTATCTCTTTGCCTCCAGAAAGTGCCACTGATAGAGAAGAGATGCAAGTTGAAGACCAAGGTGATGGGCCAGTTGTTGATGAGGACGATTTATTTGAGCAGAGGGAGCAGTCAACTCTGCCAGAGAGTGTTGAGCAGGGGGAGCAGCCTACTGCGGTAGAGCCTCGGGTTAGGAGGTCTACCAGGGAGCGTCGTTCATCAACTAGATACCCTGAATCAGAGTTTGTTTTGCTTACTGAGGAGGGGGAGCCAGAGAGCTTTCAAGAAGTGCAGACTCATAAGGACAAGCAGAGCTGGGTGACGGCTATGCAAGAAGAGATGAGTTCTCTACAGAAGAATGACACTTATGAGTTGGTAGAGCTTCCTAAAGGTAAAAGGGCTCTAGGAAACAAATGGGTGTTCAAGCGAAAGATGGATGGTGAAAAGTTAGTGAGGTACAAAGCTCGATTGGTGGTAAAAGGCTTCAAGCAGAAGAAAGGTATTGACTTTGATGAGATATTCTCTCCAGTTGTCAAGATGAGTTCCATTCGAGTTGTTCTAGGTTTGGCAGCTAGCTTAGATCTTGAACTTGAGCAATTAGATGTGAAGACTGCTTTTCTCCATGGTGATTTGGAGGAAGAGATCTACATGGTTCAGCCAGAAGGATTTGAAGTAAAGAAAAAAGAGCACATAGTTTGCAGGTTGAAGAAGAGTCTGTATGGGTTAAAGCAGGCTCCAAGGCAATGGTATAAGAAGTTTGATTCATTCATGGTGGGTCATGGCTATACCAAGACAGAGGCAGATCATTGTGTGTATGTTAGAAAATTTTCTGATGGTAAATTCATTATTCTCTTGTTATATGTAGATGACATGTTGATAGTAGGACAAGATGTTCAGTTGATTCGCAGTTTGAAGGTAGAGTTGTCCAAGTACTTTGACATGAAAGATCTTGGGGCAGCACAACAGATTTTGGGTATGCAGATTTTTCGTGACAGAAAAGCTAAGAAGCTGTGGTTATCACAGGAGAAGTATATTGAGCGAGTACTTGAAAGGTTTAACATGAAGCAGGCTAAACCAGTCAGTACACCTCTTGGTAGTCACTTTAGACTGAGTAAGAAGACTTGTCCTTCTACAAAGGAAGAGAAAGATAGCATGGCAGTAGTTCCTTACTCCTCTGCAGTTGGAAGTTTGATGTATGCCATGGTTTGCACACGCCCAGACATTGCTCATGCTGTTGGAGTTGTTAGCAGGTTCCTTGTTAATCCTGGGAAAGATCACTGGCAAGCAGTGAAGTGGATCTTCAGATACTTGAGAGGTAGCTCCAAGATGTGCTTGACTTTTGGGGGCTCAAAACCAATTTTGGAGGGCTATACAGATTCAGATATGGCAGGTGATCTTGATGGAAGAAAATCTACTTCAGGGTATTTGTTTACTTTTGCAGGGGGAGCTGTATCTTGGCAGTCGAAACTGCAGAAGTGTGTTGCCTTATCTACCACTGAGGCTGAGTATATTGCAGCTACTGAAGCAGGGAAAGAGATGCTTTGGATGAGACGGTTTCTCCAAGATTTGGGTTTGAAGCAAGATGAGTACGTAGTTCATTGTGACAGTCAAAGTGCATTAGATTTGAGCAAGAATGCCACATATCATTCACGTACGAAGCACATAGATGTGAGATATCATTGGCTACGTCAGGTAGTTGCAGAACAGTTAGTATCACTACAGAAGATTCACACTGACAAGAATCCAGCTGACATGATGACAAAAGTTGTGACAAGAGAGAAGCTGAAACTTTGTGCCGGATTGGCCGGCATGGATTCTAACTAGCAAGTTAGAGTACAGTCTCCTTCCTCTGTGGGCTGGAGGGGGAGATTGTAAGTGGGTCCAGCCCACTTGAGGAGGCCCAATAGCCCATTAGGGCTTAATCCTTGTTTTTTTTGTAGGACCGCTTGGGAGACCGCGTGATGAAATAAAGGGACGTGTGAACCTGAGGCTGGCGGCACATCAAACATAAAAACTGAAGGGCTTGCGGCTGAGAAACACGGAAAAGAAAACAGAGAAAGGAAGGAGCATACGGCAGAGAAAAAGAAAAAAAAAAGGAGAAGGGCGCGAGAGAAAAATCCAAAGATTTGCGCACGCCCTACGGAAAAAGAAACAGGTTCTTTTTCTTGTTCCTTTTTTTTTCTGGATGTGATTTTCACATGGAGATTTAACAAATTGGGTTTCAATCTAAGAGTTGTATTGGATGCTATAGGGAGTTTATAGTATTCATTGCTACGGATCTCATTACATTCTTGAGTTCGTCATACTGTGGTGGTTTGGATGAGATCATTGTTACTCTTAGGGAGGTGATATTGGAGTTTTCCCAATTTGTTGTGAACTCAAGTTTTGGGCATAAACTTGAGGATTGTAAACTCTATATTTATTATAGTGGATTGATTGGATTTGCCCCGTGGTTTTTTTTCCCCTCTACACTGGAGGGTTTTTCCACGTAAATTTGGTGTGTTTTTCTTTTTGCTCTTCAGGTGTTTGATATATTGCCTGTGTGAATATTGCTTCTAGTTGGCTTTGGTTTTGCCTTAGTTTATTCTGCAATATCCCTGTTTTGGCCCCAACAGGAACGGTCATCGTAGAGAGCAAAGCTACAAGTAATTCATGATTTCTCCTTGGGAAACTCATGGTAGTTGCAAATGGTAATCGTTTGAAGAATATGTTGGAGAAAGACCATAGCCTGAATCTTCCTACTTGCATTTTTGGAGAACCATTTCCGAGCCATCATGTATTAATCAATCATTATTTAGAAACTGCTAGATTATAAGTCCCATAATCCCTTTCCTTGACGCCGATCACGTCTAACCTACTTGATACTGATGCTTAATAGATTTCTATGTTCGACCTGATCAACTCGCATTTTTGTGAACATCATCATTGTAATATAGAAACATATTACGATAGATTTCATTGTGTGATCCGATCCTTATAATATAGACAAGACACGAGGCATCTATCTCATGGATACGGAATTTGTGGACGGTCAATTATTTTGTTGCTAATGCTGCAAGTGGGTCTGCTAGATCCAAAAAGGAAAAGTAGATACATATTGGAGCCATGTATGGGTCATTACTTAGATGTGGTCTGAAATTGAATCTCTGACTTCAAACTCCAACCAGACGAGCCATCAATTTATAGAGGGGACACGACCTGTCAGGATTAATTGGAATGGACCGACAATAATTAGTTCAGAAATTTCAGCCAGAATGTTGTTTTGGTCATTTTGCCTTGGTGGTGGTCGTAACCTTAGCTTGTCCAACTCGTTGGTGGATCAAGCATACAGGATTCCTGAAAGGTGAGAAATTTGCGTCAAATCCTTCTGGTGAAATGTCGAAACTTACCTTGAATGCCAAGTATCTACTTAGGGGAGGGCTGCCTCCCAACGGTTGATTTATCTCTCTCTCTCTCTCTCTCTCTCTCTCTCTCTCTCTCTCTCTCTCTCTCACACACACACACACACACACACACACACACACAAAGAGCTAAAGGAATATAGAGGCTGAGAAGAATATGCACCAACTTATATGTGATAGCAACACAGTTTCTAGCTTTAGCTGATAGGATACACTCTCCCTCGGCCGGACTTCTCTTTAATGTGGTTTTGGACATCTTTAAAAGGTACGGAGACATGCTTCAAACTTCAAACTTGTGTTCTAATACAATGTTGAAACTACCACTTATTTTAAAAATTTAAACTTATAGAATGAGATACATTTATTTATATATTTTATATATTTTTTTTTTACGGTCGATAAATATTTACCAACCCAAGATAGCACTTCAGGAATCGGCAAGTAACTCTTGCTGTATGATGAGATGGCTGTATCAATGGGAAATTTGGAGTTGCCTTTTTTTTTTTTCTGCTGTATGGAGCACGTGTGATACAAGTAATGGCCCAAGGAACAATCAGATTTTGAGATGATTTAATGATTAAATAATTATGGAACGGTCGTAGTGCCGGGAAAGGTGCCATCTCTATTAATTCAACAGCTATTGTGGCTGTGGCTGGTTCGGGGTGGTGGGACTCAGCACACGTGAATGTGGTCCCGACGGAGGACATAAGCGGCATGATGGGACTTTGAGCATGCCTCCGTAAGGCATGGGTAACTAAATATGGTCCCTAAGAATCACCATCAATCTACTAGGTTCCTTGGTGATAACGTGCTGTCCATTAATTGCGAAACCAGCTTCTAATCAGAATACGGTCTTTGCGAGCGAGAAACTCGGCTATATGAAAGTATGCCCACATTTCCTTTTTGTTTTGTGTTTTTTGTTTTACATCATGGATTTCAATGTGTATTAACTTGTGAAGTAGGTCATGTTCAGATTTTAAACTACTAGTGTACTCCTAAATGAGCAATTAGCTAATTATTGCAGAGTTCTCAGGTTGTTGTACATTGGGTTAGCCCTGGATGGAAGAAGCTTTCAGCTTTTTTTTTTATATATTTTTTCCCTACTTTTCACTTTCTTTCTTTTATGGTATTTCTATAATCAAGCGAAACCAATTTTTATACAGAGAAAAATATTAGCTCATCAGTAATAAAAGATTACTCCAAACCATAGGAACACCCTTCTCAGAAAGTGACATATAATAGAACCAACACCATACCAAATTAAAAAGGGCAAAGAAAAAGAAAAAAGAAAAAAAAGGGAAGGAAGAAGCCAGAAGACCATATGTTTCTTTACACGGGATTCGAGCCCTTCCATTTCTGAGCCACCTCCGTGAGGGTCTTGTAGGCCAGCCCATCGTCCTGCAGCCCTTTGATCGCCGCCTCTTGGAGCTCCTTCACCCGGCTCCTCACCCTCTTCCCCTCCTCCCCCTCCATCAACTCCTTAGCCACCCTGGCAATCTCCTCCCTCCCGATCAACCCATCCTCCCCTTCCTTGGGCCGCAGCGCCGCCTTGACGCCCTCCACCAGCATGACCGCATTCTGGCGCTGCTCGGCGTAGAGCGGCCATGCGATCATCGGCACGCCGTTCACCACGCTCTCCAGGGTCGAATTCCACCCGCAATGCATCAAGAATCCGGCGGTGGCGCCATGGGCCAGCACCTCTACCTGGGGCGCCCAGGATGGCACGACCAGGCCCCGATCTTTGGTCCGTGACACGAACCCTTCGGGCAGGAAGGCGAAGGGGTCACCCTTGCTCTGGGCGCTGAAGTAGGACCCACTGGTCTCACCGCTGTCGCTAGGGCTCCGGACCACCCAGAGAAACCTCTGGCCACTCATCTCCAATCCCAGAGCCAGCTCCACCAGCTGCGCCCTGAGGAGGGTCCCACCACTGCCGAACGACACGAACAGCACCGACCCATGTGGCTGCATGTCCAGCCACCTGAGGCACTCCGAACCGTCCATCCCCGGCGGGGAGCCGGTCTGGACCAGCGGTCCGATTGGGTAGACCGGGGGCCGGCCCGGTTCTTTTTCCCGGAGGATCTTGGCCGCCCCGGGCTCGATGGCGTCGAAGGTGTTGACCAGGATCCCCTCGGCCTCGCGGTAGCGTCTGCCGTGGTGGACTATCCACTTGTAGCACTCGTTGGACCGGTCCTGGATCGGGTGGAGGAGGTCCGGGCCGGGGACCGGCACGCAGCCCGGCAGCTCCAGCGGGCCGGGGAGGTCGCGGTACTCGCACGTCGTCGTCGCGTCCAAAGTCGGCAAATGGAAGAAGAGGGAGAGCAGCAATAGATTAGAAGGGAAGAACATGTAGTGAGGGATGCCGAGCTGTTTGGGGGCGTCGAAGGTGTCGGCGCCGAAGAGATCGGTGAGGAAGGCGACGAGGTTGGTGGAGGATTGGAGGTCGCGGAGGACGTCGCGGAGGGCGGGGACGGAGCGGGCGGCGGAGACGGACATGATGGTCTCGACGCGGGCGTCGGGGGGGAGGTCGTCGAGGGGGACGGGGGGGAGGGCGACGGAGGAGATGGAGGGGGGCAGGGCCGCGAGGAAGGCGGACTGGGCCTTGGAGGCGGAGCTGGCCAGGGTGATGAAGGTGAGGGTGAAGTCGTGGTGGGCGACCAGCCACTTCGCGAGCTCGGCCAGGGGGATCAAGTGGCCCATGCCCGGGGTCGGGAGGATCGCCAGGTGTGGGGTGGTCTTGGTGACGACTCCATTCGTCTCCATGGCTAGCCTAGCTCGGAGGATTGCTTTCTGTATCTCTCTCTCTCTCTCTATCTATCTGTCTGTTGTACGAGTTGTTATTGAAGAGAGGATGAGGGAAATGGTTATATATAATCATGATGGCTGGGGTTTCGTTTGGCTGGTTCTTAGTCCAAGGGGTGACGTCCTTGTTTTGTACATGGATACGTGTGGGAAACAAGATGGGGGAAGGAACGGGGGGATCGAGAGGAGGGGGAGGTGAGGTAAGAAAAAGCGTAAGGCTTATGTAAGAGAGAGAGAGAGAGAGAGCTCGTGGTTTAACGCTGGCTTCTGGGGACTGATGGGTGGCTTCTAGAAGCTAGGCCTAGTTTCGAGGGACACTTCTCACCTAACAGGGGTGGGGAACGGGATTTGACTGCTGGCTATATTTTTAGAAAGTTCTGAGAGCAGTGGGAGCTAAAGAAAAAGGATTTGAAGTTTTGAACGAATAGAAATTGGGATGGATTGGATCGGGGTGGGTATCCACGATTGCTACGGTGCAAAACACGCATTGCAGATGATCCCACTATGAATGGGTGCAAGGAAAACTAAAAGGTAAGGTTTTGTGATTGGATCAAAGGCAAAGCTCTATGTGAAATTGGAGGCTTAGGTATCTTTGTAGTTGGATAATGACATATATTCTTTTTTTGGTGATCGATATTCTGTGTCCTTATGGTGGGATGGGGAATAGAGATTGCCATAATGGTGGAAAATAAAAGACCTTGCTCGCTAAGTCTTTATATATATATATATATATAGGAGAGAATATTTTATATTTTTTTACAATTCCACATTAACTTACCCTCTCAATCCGAATTAATTAATATTTTCTCTCTCATATATATATATATATATATGGGATTGATATGGTAAGTTATCAATCTATCCATTTTTCATTGGACAAAAAAATACTCATACTTTTTATGACTCTTAAGAATATTTTATGTGTTTTTAACATCCCACATTTCTCACCCTCTCAACCTCCTAATTAATACTCACTCCCTCTCTCTCTCTCTCTCCAGTATATATATATATATATATATACAAGTATGCATATATATATATATATATATATATACATGTATGCATGCATGTACATATATGTGTGTGTATATATATCTGTATGTATATATATATGCATATACGTACGTATATATACATACATATATCTATCTATATATATACATACATCTATTTATATACATGTATATATATACACACATACACACACACACGCATACATACATACACACACACACACACACACACATATATATATATATGCATATATATATTTAGTACAATTAGAATTTGTTTATGATATTTGGGAACTTTCGCTGCATTATACTTTTGATTTCACTGTAATACCTATTCTAGTATTATTTTCTCCCCCTCCTTTTTTGGTAGAGTTGGGTATAAATCAAAAGAGATGGCTAAGCCAATAATGTAGGCGAAGTGGAGCCATAGTGTAAGGATCCGTGCGGACGTGTGTTTAGTCTCACATCAATTGTTCGTCGGGTAGATTTTGAATACTTATATAGAATCAAAAAATTCAAATAATATCATTTGGTGATTTTTTTTTATGAGGTCTTGGGTACTTATATAGAATTAAGAAACTCAAATAATATTTTTCGGCTAAAAAGATTTGATATGATTATTTTTAATATTTGAAAGATTTTGCTGTTAACTTGTACTTGCATATCAAGGGGGGGAAAAAAAGCATTTTGGCTTTCAGACCATCTAGCTTAGGACGAAAACAACAATAAAAATGAAAAAAAAAAAACTTGAAAATTTTGTTTCACTACGGTGCCTATTATGGTATGTATTCTTTTCCTCTCTTTTTTGGGGGATAATGGAGGATGCCAAACCTATGATGCAGGAAAAATCAGAGTATGGAGTGTCCGCCCGGTTCATGTGGTGTTCGTCTCATTCCAGGAGAAAGGGAGCGTGACTGTGCATGAGTTGGTCTCACCCATATGCAAATGTGAGTTATCTAATAATAATGAGTTCTCGACGCTATTTATGTAGAGGTGATAAAAACGTAACCGGATCTATAGGTTCACACCAGAGCTTCTAGACGGTGGAGAAGATTGTGGACCAAACATCTTGTATTTGATTTACTAGTTGAATCTTATAGTCATTTTCTTTTTTGGTCATGTTATAACAACATGTGAGGCATTAATGCGACTTAATTTAGGGCATATTTGGTTGAAAGGAGTTGGGCTCTGAAATAAGAATGGAAATAAGTGATTCTCACTCGAGGATTCTATTCTCATTCCCATTCTAGGAAAGAATGGAAATGCCTGAATACTCCAAAACTAAGTCTTGAGTCTCCTTCTAGTATTCGAATCCCATTTTGCCAAATTTATCTAAAAAGTTATTTTTTCCAAAATTCTCTTTGTTTAATCGATTTTTATGAAATATCTTTCCGTCTAATTAATTTTTGATTCTGATTTTGATTCTGGTCATCAATTAAACATATCAGAAAATATGGCTATTTCGATTTCTATTCCAATTTATTTCGATTCCAATTTCGGTCACAAACTAAGCATACCTTTGAGTTTTCAAATGTGGAACCTACCACCAAAACACTGGCATCAACTTATCCAAAAAAATAAAAAATAAAAATACTAACAATAATGAAGATAATGATGATGAAGAAGAGCATGCCGACGTGGATTGATTGTACATTGAGCAGGGCTCGACCGCGCGGGCTAAATTTACAATTTTTTTTGGATATGTCCGAAGTATACTAAGCTGATTAGCTTTCTATTTTTTGATACAAACTCATTAGCTTTCTAAGACCCACATTTCGCCCCCTGGAAAAGGGATCTACTCAAGAATTTGATATTAAATAATGGATGTTGTAAGTTTTCCGATGCCAATATTGCATTGTAAACTTGAGGCCTATAAATGATAGATGCTCCTTACATGTTATGATTATCAGCGGCAATGCCATAAAACTTACACTATTTTCTATTATATATTATGATTATTTTAATATTAAAAAAATATCATAAATTTTTATTGGTGTTATACAGCAATATGAGGAGATGACATGCTGACTATAAAAAAAGCCTCTATTACATAATAAAATATCAAGACGTTTCTGTTTCACCAACGAATAATTATGTGATAATGGCTTACGATAGCTTTAGGTCATACATAAGTCATAAAACTCTTTATTTATTGAGCAAGAAGGTGGCGAGGCCCCGCCTGTCATCGCACGTAGGCAAGTTTGTGTTTTCAGAAGATTGTATATCCAGTCTCACCCACGCCCCCCCCCCCCCCCCCCCCCCCCCCCAAAAAAAAAAAAAACTTTCTTTTAGTCAAGTATGGAGCCAATATTTTAGCTTCGGAAATTCTAAATTCACCAAGCATTATACAAGAAAGTGCCTTGATTCATTTGAAATTTCTGCACCAACATCGGTGAAATTCCAACTTCAGGATGGTCTTGAGTGTATGAGTCTATATTTTGCCTCTCCGGCCCTGGGACACACACACCAAAAAAAAAGATAGATGACAAATTTCGAGAAAAGCTTGTCTTCTTTCATGTCCTGTGACACAAACCATACAGTTTGTGGGGCGAGTTTCAAAGAAAGAAGGTGCAAAATCTGAAGCTGAGTTGAAGAGAAATACAAAGTAATTAGTTTCACAGACACATTACCTGCCACCCCTTTATAGATATCCACTCTTTTGACTAAAGCAGCAGTAAAGCAAATACTCAATATATCTATACAATGGCTCTAATTTGTTAATCATGCCATAATTAAAGGTAATTGCTCATCACATTACCAGTAAAGTAAGTACTCATCATAAAGCCAAAATGACATTATTGATTGCCCCACTTAGAAATGAAAGCATAAAGATTATAATGCAATTATATGTTAAACATTGTAAATGTTCTTTCCTGGACAATGGCTAGATTCCTTGGCAAGTCAAGGAGAGCAACTATCTTATTTTAATGCAAAATGTGGTATTAGATGCAAAGTAACATACTACTTCTCCAATCATTCATGGAACTAGGATCATTTTAGTAAGGATTTTCTTTTTCTTTTTGAGTATGGTTACCCAAACCCACAACCTTATATAGATAGTGGTAGGCTTGACCAACAACGAAATGACACCACACCTGTCCGGAATGAGACCTAAAGGTTTTCTTTGCCTTTTTGGCGCTTTGCATCCATGGGGATTTCTTCTGATCCCGAGTAATGTCGGTTCCCAGTGAATTCTAGCTAAATCCCCACTTCCTTCGACCTTTTTCTGAAGCAAAGATACTCGCTTTACCATGATACACGCATGACGGGAAAAATAACACCATCTTTTTACTTCAAGATCCCAACATAATCCAACCTGGGAAAGCTTGATTCCAGAAGGCCCAATCTGTGAGACTAACAGGCTGGACTTCGAAAAGTGAACTGGGCTGCATCAATAGCAGTGCGAGCCGGACCGGGCCATGAGATTTAATTTGCATCAAGAGCCGAAGAAGATGGGAAACAATTTCCTGATTCCTAGGCCAAAAGCCCATCATCCGCATCAATCCGGCACTGGACCGTAGTGTACGGCGAGTGCTTCTTCTTGCTTGCAATGTTGCACAGGGATGAACACCCAATTAGTACATATAATTTTTTCTAGCAAATGTTATGTACATATAATTTGTTCTCAATCTTATAAAACTGCTACCATTTTTTCCCGGCCGGCTTGCACTTTAGTCCAGATATAGATGATGCAATAGAAAATGGTCGCACCTTCTTATTTTGGGAGGAGTTAGTGGTCTTTAACCCTTGGGAGTTGATTCCAGTGATTGACTTGTGGTCACTAGTTAACAAAGAAATCAGAAGGTTAAACTGATCTTACTTCAGAGAGTTTTTGAAAAACAGTATACCTAAGTCTAAAGGACCCAACCAACTGCCAAAAATACTGTTCTGGTTACTAGTACTTTAAAGCCAGAAAGAAAGAAAGAAAAAAAAAGGAAAATGAAAGAGGTTTTGGGTGAGTGACCAGTATAATGCAAGTGACCCAGGTCATGGGATGTAGCCTAGTGATGGCTCCATCCTTCAAAATAGAGGAGATTCCATATTAGAAATTTAAAAGGTCTTCTTCATGTTAGATGTATGTATATACACATTTAGTCACAACATATGACAGTGTATAAGACTCATATAAAGTCTATATTTGTATTGGATCGTGAAACCTATCTGATGCATCTTATCTTCTCCCAAGTTCACACTTTGGAATATCAATACATGTATAATTTGTATAATTTTATGAGAAATCATATAATTTTATATGTAAAATAATAACTTATTCTCCCTTTATGTAAACAAGATATAATCTTGTGCCACTATACAAAAAAAGAAAACTTCCGACTCTTATTTGCCCGGCAAAAATTTTTCCCCGTCAACATTTGCCGACGCTTTTTAAAAACGTCGGCTAATGACGACGCTTAAAAACGTCGTCGAAGTTAGTATGTAATTGAGGACACGTTTAACGACGCTTTTTAGCGTCGTTAAAAGCATTGTCGGAATCCAAAAAACCACCTCATTTTAGTCCCACACCGGCGGATCTGAAAAAAAATAACTGTTTATATAGCCAAACCCAACCACTCCGCACGGATAGAATGAATGTACCGATCGGGGAGGTTGTTTGTATTCCTGAATGGAGGAGAAGAGACAAACAGCAAATGGTAATTCGCAGCGTCGGAAATTAGCGACACTTTTAAAAGCGTCGGAAAATATTTTTTCCACTGTAGCATAGGCGACGCTTTCCCAACGCTTTGAAAAACGTCGGGATGGTTCCTACCGACGCTTAAAAGCGTCGCTAATAGCCAAAAAAATTGTTGCTAATGTCCAAGTTTCTTGTAGTGTGCAATTCGTAATTCCTAATTACATAATTAAGGTACATGCATGTAAGTTATTCCACATGTCTGTCCCATGTTATGGGCAGGCCACGGATCATGAATGATGGCAGGGTTTCCATGTAACCTGCCAAAATTTTCACATCATTAAAGGAACCCACCAAATATTGTTGTTTCTGTTCATTATTTGCCTCCTGCCAGCGCTAGCAATAGGCTTCTGTATGCCTGGGCGGAGTCGTGTTTGTGTGAGAGCAGCTTATCGATTCGATCGGTTGAGTTCGAAGGCGCAAGGAGATATGAATGAGAACATTAACGATACGAGTCTTGGCCCGGAAAATCTAGCATGTTGAATGTTTGTCACCCATGCAGCAGAAGGTACGTCCATTTGTTCATGGAACCGATGAGAGATCCAACCCATACGTTTTATTAGTTGGTTTTGTTAATTAGCCACTAGAGCCCCAAAGCTTAAGCTAATATTGAAATAGTCAATCATCAGGCTTAGCACCCCTTCACATGTGGTCAAAACCATGCCAATACAATAACTAAAAAGTATCCAGATAACGAAGACAATGACCGGATCGATCACCAAGCCTCACGTGAGTGAGGGTGTTAAACTTGATATACATTGTTAATCCTTTCGGTATTAGTTAAAATTTTAAGATTGATTGGTTGGTTAACAGGTCTGATTATAGTTGATCTAGTACATAGCAAGTTAAAAGTAAAAATGTGCGGACTTTGGAGTTTATTAGGTGAACCATTGTCGAAGGTCAAATGATTTGTTAATTTATAATGATAAAGGAGAACATGATAGAGAATGAGCAAGAAAAATAAAGATACGTATTAGAAAGAACCAAACTTCAGCTGATGTAGGAGCTGAGTTATAAGTTGTGAGTTGAAGCAACCATGGTTTTAGGCTGTGGTTTTAAGCAATAATATTTTGTTTCTTGGATTCTTCTTAATGTGATCATTGTTGATCTTTTATTTTATTTTATTTTTTTAAAAAAATCATGCTAAGAATTCCATCGTGTGTTTTA
This sequence comes from Phoenix dactylifera, assembly GCF_051530095.1. Classification (NCBI taxonomy): domain Eukaryota; kingdom Viridiplantae; phylum Streptophyta; class Magnoliopsida; order Arecales; family Arecaceae; genus Phoenix; species Phoenix dactylifera. The sequence continues at coordinate 26,013,899 of NC_143201.1, read as the reverse complement.
AAATTTCTTTTTTATATTTATTTCACATAAAGCTTTCATACATAGTCATCCAAATTAAGGATAGCTCTATCACAATAGACACTATAGGAAAATTGGGAAAAGCCGACCCTTTTTTGCCGACGCTATTCACTCGTGTCGGGAAAAAATGCCCCAAGCGCCACATATCCTCACGCTTCAAAGAAGCGTCGGTAGCTTCCTCCCCAAATACAACTCTCCCGATCGATCCCTAGCCTGGCATCCTTTTCTGCCTCTCCGCCTCTCCGAGTACCCACCCGATCGAGCCCTAGCTAGCCCTCCTCTCCGGCACAGGCACACCGACGCATAAAAGCGTCGGTAATACTAATCTTTTGCCGACGCTTTAAACCGTCGGTAAAGGGTCAGGTAATGCCGATGCTGGCGAAAAGCGTCGGAACGAAAATCGTCCACGCCCACTTGCCCGACAGTTTCGTGACGCTTTTGGACGCGTTGGATTGGAAAGTGCTGACGCTTATAAGCGTCGGTAAAAGCTCTGGAAAGCGCCGGAAAATACTATTTCTTTTGTAGTGAGATTAATCAGATTCTTAGTTTGATTAGCACACATCTATTGCTCTAAATGAGCGATCCAACTTGAAAAATCAAAAATTCAACTCAAAACCTTGGCTACTTATTGGATGAAACACCAATCCAACTTAGCAAGTTTCCATCCCCGGAAATTGTTTAGCATCCATATATATTTCATATTATCTATATGATTCATACATATTTATTTAATATTATCCATACATATTTTATCATAAATATCTTGATCTCCGTTTAAATCTAGATTGCGAATATCAAAAGAGTTGAGTATTCAAGATTTTAGATGATAATTTATTATGATTTCATTTCAGGTTTTGTCTCAATCAACTCTCAAACTTGTCATCGGCACTAAAGAGCAGGTTCAAAGCTACAAGGGAAACATGGCTCTTGTGTCCCATCCCCTCCTAACCAGGTACGAATTAAAACAAACCACAAAAGAGAGAGAGAGAGAGAGAGAGAGAGAGAGAGAGAGAGAGAGAGAGAGAGAGAGCATGAATCAGAAAAGGCAATTCACCAAAAACAATCAATTAACAATAGATATGTCAAATGGGCAGGAAAAATGAATAAGAAATAAATATTTAAATCACTATTCTAGCTAAATATGTGGAGCTAAAATTATTCGACTGTCATTTTTGATGAAACTGAATTGAGGAAGAAAACCTATTTCATACAGACATCCAAGCATTACACTGCTTGTGATAGTTTTGTGATCACAGGTACGTCGTCATAATATATGTTCTAAAGTATGCCTATCTTGATAAAACCAAACATGCCTTCGAGCTGAAGAAAAATTAGCAGTAAACTCTCTCTTGCTTATAAAAAGGGGGGAAAAATGAGAGGCAGGAGTATACAGCCCGACATCAAACCCCACGAAAGATCCAGCTCAAGCTACTCGAGTCTTCGTTGACCAATCGTTGAGACCATTCCGACCCATAGGATCCGGCACTTATTACGCGACGTATTAGCTGCAAGTCGAAATTCCAAGGTCCAAGCAACCCACTTCCATGTTATGGGCGCAAACTGGAGGAGGATGAGCAACACATGAACGGAATATTCCCTCACGACACCACGTTCAGTGGGCCAGCAGTGGTGCTCGTCAACCGTTCCGACATGGTCTTACTCACCGCCGAGTCGAGCTCCGGCGACCCGAAATCCTTCTCAGAGACCTCCGGTATCGAAGCAAGACTGCCCGATCGCCAATAAACACCATGGCAGCCATGCTCATCATGCTGGTAAGTTTGGAGCCGCACCCTGAATGTAGGTCTTAACCGGAACACGGATCGGAGGAGCTTGTGAAGTGATCTGGAGAATTTGGAGTGCTTCTTTGTCTTGCCGGCAGGCGGCAGTGGCGGCGGCGGGTGCTCATCGGATAAGTGCGGCATGGAGAGGCACCTTGAGGCGATGGCGGAGTCGAGCTGCCGTTTAAAGGATTTAAGCTCGAAGGAGTCGTAGAGAGAGCTGGCGCAATCCCATACAAGAGAGTAATTGGCTGGGATTTGGTTTTGGTCTTTATCCATGTTATACTACAAAGTAGAAGAAAGAAGGAGAAAGCTAGGATAAGGAAGTGGTGGAAAGGCGAGGAGATATATGGAAGGGATTGGGAGGGACGTTGGAATTGGAGAAGCTTTACAAGTGGATGGACGCGGCCCAAACGCGTTGGCAACGCCAAGGAAGCTTCACGATCTCTGCACCAACACCATTGAATAGTGGCTGGAGGGAACTGGTGTTGGTATATGCTAGCTTTCCACGCACTTATAACTTGGTGTCTTAATGAGGGGAGCTTCTCACGAGTGCAATAACTGACTACAAGTCTGAAGTTTGGAAAGAAAGCTTGCAATTCAACTTGCTGGGCTACATCTGTCCACAGATTCATGCAAATTGGGTCACATCGAGTTGACCAGCTAGTGGGTTGCATGGCTTTATAACGACAGTAAACTACCTCCCTTTCTGAGCATGATCTCTCCCTGTGGCCACTTCCTTATGGACTACAAGCAAAACAATTTAATATTGTTTAGTAAAATTCAAACATGAGAGGAGGGATCACATATTGATTGATTAATGAGAGGTGGGCTGGATAATGGGGGAAAAAAGGGGAAAAAATTATAAGTAGGCGCTTTGATTTCATATCTTTAAACTCGAGATGATGAGACTTTGATGTGCCCATGGTTCTAATTATAACAGCTGGATGGCTAATTTCTTTTTAATTGCTAAATACCGTTAATTTCATGAGGAAGGATTAGTAGTTGGTAAAGAAATCTGAAATTATACTCCTATCTTTCAAGAATTTTGGATGGTCATCGCCATACTCCATTTTACTTTTTTTTTTTTTTTTTACTGCGATGGATAGCTCACATACTTTTAGTATGGATATATCCAAAAAGATCCACAAAAAAAAAACAATACATCGTAGAGTGCTCTAAGCAGCTCCTTTTTCCGATCCATAGGGTCCTCCAGGGTGATCCGCCATGTACATTTTGCTACTTCAGTCTTCTAAGAAAAACTAAAATTCGGAGATGCATGGGAGCCTCAATTCCACTCCCACAAAGGTGAAAATGATTATGTATCTTCCAAGGGCCATTTCTTTTAATGTGAATCAACGTTCTTAAACTTGGAGCTTGAGACTGCTATTTTTTGTATGCTTGTTTGATCGTATTGAACTGAATTATAGAAAACCTTTTAAATTTGGCATTTTAATTTCTACTTATAAGGTTAAAAAAGTAAAATTTGGGTTAAAAAAAATAAAAGTGCATGCGGCCCGCTGTTACAAAAATATGGGCCTGGGCTGATCCGGCACGCGATACGCGGGCAAATGTGCATGGGCACAGAGGATCCGCACGCGGTTTGACAAAGCCCCGTTATTATCCTGACTTTGCCCAAACTAAATCTAAGACCCTACCCAGGTGGATTTCTTTGGATCCAACTTGACTTGAGTTTCATTCTATTCAAACATACCATAAGCGACCACAAACCGTACCAGCTAGACCCAACTTTGCTCCAGCCAATACCATTTCATATGGTAGCATACTTCCACAGGGTACAAAGCCTTCAGGATTGGCATCCATTATATTTCACTAAGGTACATTTGTGCCGCTACCGGGCATTCAAACGAATCCAATAGACTTGGGCCGTGCCAACCCTTTCAATTAAGGTACCTATAGCAACTGATTATGAGAATGTAAGCAAGATTTACCGTTGCAAGTACTGCCTTTATCATGCGAGCAAATCAAATTTGAAATTTGGAAGGCCAAAAATATTTATTTATTTTCATATTTGAAAAAACTGTGCATCTATCATCCATCTTGAAAAACGTTTGGTGCTAGACTTAGACTTTAATGGACTATCATGCCGGCAAGTTGGATGGTGAGTACATCATTTGTCCTAAGTCAATACATGCATACTTTGTAATAGATACACCTAAAATACTAATACCATGTTTGAAAATATTCTTATGATTATTACAAAATTAAAAATCTTATCAGCTCTCTCAATAATAGAATGATAATGATCTAACTAGTGAATTGGAGCTTTATTTCAATTGTAGCACCTTCATGCTTAACGATCATATATTTTAGATTCAAGTTTTGGATTGTAAATCTCCAAATTTTCAGCCTAGATAATTACCATATGCATAGATCTTTCCTTTTTTTTAAAAAAATCTAGTAGGACTAAAGAGAGATCAACCTTTTTTTAATAAATTTGATAATTAAATGATTTTATATAATATTTTAAAAATATTTTTTGGTACAACCGTGGTTCACATCTGTTCTAGGTGAGTGCAGCTAGATCTGACCACGGTTCGGTTCTAACCGAGGAACCGGACCGGAACCGAACTGGGAAGAACCGGACCGGAACCGGAATCGTGTCTCACGGTTCTTAAACGAACCGGAACCTTGAGAAATACGGTTTGGTTAAGGTTCCAGGTTTGACGGAACCGGAACCGGCGGTTCGGTTCCGGTTCGAACCGAAAAAAACGACTATTTTATCCCTCCTAACAACTAAAAAAGGCTAGTTTGAGGGGTATTTTGGGAAACGAAAATTATCCCCAACACTATATATACCTTTTCAAATCAATTTTTTCACCACACCACTCAATCTTCCAATCTCTCTCTCAATTTTTTACTCTTTTAATTATTCAATCTATTCCAATTCTCTACACATTCCATAACCTTCCCATATTTTCATTTTTCCCAATCCAATTATCAAAAATGTTTTCCTTTCCTCCCGCTCAAATAAAGGCAAGGAAATATATGTTCCAAACCCAAATTCTTAGGATCAAAATTACCGACCCCCCTCTATTGATGAGTAAATAATAAAATGAGGTACAAATTATCATTTTGTATTAATTACACAATCTATTTGTATTTAAAATTTTTTTTCAAATTAATTACACAATCTATTTTTTTTTCAAAATTTTATAACCGAAACCGAAACCATCTAGAACCGGAACCGGAACCGGAACCGTATAGAACTGAAACCAGAACCGTCTATAACCGGAACCGGCGGTTCTAGAACCAGAACCGAACCGACTATTTTTGGTTCCAGTTAAGATTCCAGGTTCTGGTGAACCGTGGCCAGATCTAAGTGCAGCCAATAAAATAAAAAAAAAACATAAAAGGTGAGGCACCGATATATAATTTTTTTAGATGTGGTTTTTAGAGCGGTGATCCGCAAATGAGGTAATAATAAAGCTATCTGGCGTGGCTAGTTTGTTATTAAACCCGTTAACTTTTTTCTGAGCCCGAGTATGGAATCGATACAAAGCGGCAGAACTTTCCTATCCATCGAGTCGCATAGGCACATAACCGGGTGAACTCGAGAGAGAGAGAGAGATGGCGGAGCAGCAAAAACCCAATTCGGCGATGGAGCATCCCCCGAAGCCTACTAATCCGGTGCCGCCTCCGCCTCCCACGTCGGCGTCCTGGACATCCGGCGGGGAGGCGGCGCCTAGGAGCTCGCACCACTACCCCAACCCGCCGGACTCGGTGAACCCGGACGTTGCGACGCTGCGGGACCAGTGGCGGTTCGCCATCCGGCAGTACAGCCGGTGGTACTCCCACGCTTGGGGCACCGCCATCCTCGCCGGCGTCTCCTTCTTCGCCCTCGGATGGTTCATCAAGGGCTCCAATCCCCTCCCCTCCCGCGCAAACCCCGACCACACCGACGATCAGCCGCCCTCCGCCGCCCCAGCCACCGACAGGTAAGCCTCTCGGTCTCGATATCTTTCGATTGTGGGTTTCACGTTAGAAAAAAATAGTTATTTTTTGGTAATTATTTATGTGAACGGGATGTCGGAATTCTGGGAGCTGTTCAGGGTTCCTATTTCTTTGTTTACTTTTAGCTCTAATAGTCTCTTTCGAACACCAATTACTCATAGTCGAACATCAATACGTAATTCAACAGAGCTAGAAGAGTGAACCGGTCATTACTTCGGAAAACCTCTAACAAAATCCGGACTCAGGAAACCAAGAATACATGTGAATGCTTTATGCAAGTGCTCTGTGTCAGTGCATTGCTAGAAACTGTCTACGATATGGCTAATGCCGTCTGGGGTTTGATTGCGTAAACACTGATACATTCTTAGATATTCAATGCTACTGGTTTGAGTCAACGATGATCTTCTGGAGTCTCAGACATTTCCTCTGGATTCTACACATGAACAACTGCTTGAGACAATAAAAAATTTGGTTGAGGAAGATGAAATATGGAGCCTTACCTCAATATTGAATTATAGATCAGATTCGCTATCCCTCGACCAGATCATCGATCTAGTTTGACAACTGGCTATGGTTGGTATCTCATCAAAGGAAATCATTCTCAAAAGAAGTAATGGGTAGGAAATTAAATTGATTTTCTAGAAGATTATATCTTAACATGAATGAGTTTCAAGGTATCCTAGTTGGTCAAAACTAGGTGCTCTTCTAGGAAAGGTGGCCTTGATGGAGCCTTGTCTATGTCTTAGGTGTTCTTTGTAGGCATGTTTGCAATTAAGCAAGCGTTTAGGTGTTGTTGCAAACCTGCTTATACAAGTGCAAGTCATTGTCTTGCCAAATATAGGGTGCAAATGGGTTGGGTTGGGCCGGGTCTTGAGTGACCCCGAGCTAACTCGGTTTTTTGTTTGGATTCTAATTTTGAACTCAGACCCAGCCCAATAAAAGATCGGGTCCGATTGGTTCGGATTTACGACTATAATTTTTGACCTAACGGGTCATTTGGGTCGGTCAGGTTCATGTATATCCCGGACCCAACTCAAAAAATTGGAGTCCGGGTTTGGGTCAGAGTCAAGTCTGGATTATAGTCTTAGAAAATTCGGCCCAAGTCAAATGGAACTGAGCCTGATTTTTAAAGTGGATGTCACCCTGCAATGCATGGCCTGTCATCTAGTCGGTCGCTTGGTTTCCTTTGCGATAGATGTGGGTCGTCTGAACAACAAATAAAGCATGCTACTAATGGATGATATCCAGCATCAATAGGTGAGTAGCATACCTGCAAATGAACGGAGAATTAATCCATAAGTAATAACTGTGGCTAAATCCCCTTCAAGCCAAACTAGTTGTGCTTGAAATTGAAGTATGGTTGTGCTAAAACCCGCCCAAGCAGCTACTAGCTCTGCATATGAGACTGTAGCAGTTGCGAGCCTTTTCCCACGAGCACATAGCAACCTTCCCTGTTGATCTCGTATTACAAAATCTTGTTGCTGCATAGTCACCGCATGCCTTCAAAACACCAAGGGGAGGGAGCGGCCATCAAACACAAGTATTTGAAAAACACAAGTGTAAAGTAGTACCACCCTAGAACCTTGATCACGCCCAAGCAGCTACTAGCTCTGCATATGAGACTGTAGCAGTTGCGAGCCTTTTCCCACGAGCACATAGCAACCTTCCCTGTTGATCTCGTATTACAAAATCTTGTTGCTGCATAGTCACCGCATGCCTTCAAAACACCAAGGGGAGGGAGTGGCCATCAAACACAAGTATTTGAAAAACACAAGTGTAAAGTAGTACCACCCTAGAACCTTGATCATGTAATGTGGGTAGAATGAAAGTCAGCCAACCCAAGTTCAACAAGAAAATAAAAATCTGTCTTACTAGCTAGTGAGAGGTTGACAGGCTTGCTCGAAACAGCCTCTCATTTCTTGCTTTTCATAATAACCACATGGTATAAGCCTCGATGGACTTAATCCACCTCTCTATCAGGCATCACAAGATTGAGCAATACCGGTAAAATAGTGGGGGAAAGGCCCATAATGAAAACAGAAAAACAAGAGCTGCTAGCACTGATTTACAAACGAACAGTAGATAATTACATGAGCATCATCCTCATTATGGTCGGGTCGATTTCACAACTCATTGATAGAGTGAATGAGTGATAGTGAATCGGTGATAAAAGTCTCAGATCTGGCCGGAGCTCTAGGCCGGGCCTTAAGCCCCAGCTCTGGGTTGGGCCGGATCATTGACTTGTCTGGTAAGAGTGTAAGACTGAGACAGTAACTTCAATTGTTTAGTTTGCAACCCTGCAGCCCGCGGGCCTAAATAATTTTACAGATTCGGGTTGGATCGGGTATGAATTCAGTAAATCCAGATCCGACCCAAAAATGGAACGAGTTCAATTTTACAACCTGATCCGTCCCCACAAGTCCTCCAAAATGGGTTGGGTCAAGTCTAAGCGGGTTGTGTCACGAGTCCCTAACCCATTTGCAGCCTTAGCCAAATATGCTAACTCAAGAGACATGCCATGCTAGTCATAAATGGTTAAATGCAAGAATAATCAGAATTTAGGTAGATTGGTAGTTTTTGAGACAAGATGAAAGGAAGCATTAGTCTCTAATGTGACATAAGTGTGTAGACAAGAGAGATAAAGGGTGAGTGTGTGTTTGAGAGAGAGTTGGTGAAGGTCTTGGTTGGCAGTTCAATGGCAATGGCATCTTTGATGGTGGTCCTGATTCTCCTCTTCCTCAACCTTCTGCTTTGGCAACAATGATTATTGCTGCTATAGTCGTAATTGCAACCTTTATTGTTGAAAGAGATGACATGAGGATAAGGAAGGGATAGATCCTTTTTCTCTTAGTTTTATAAATTATTTCTTATTTATGTAGTTTTCCATAAATATTCTTTTTTGCCTCGATGATCAGTAGGGAAAGGCACCTTAGTGGCACCTAGGCCTTAATTGTTCCCCTGTTGATGCATTGATTACCTAATGCCTTTTAAAACATTAAAATATATGAAACATGCCTTTCATGAACTCTAAAAGTTGATCCAAAACTGTAATCTAGTGAAATTGTTCTTACAAAACTTATCTCTTAAATGTTGATCTGATTGAGACAGCAATCCCAACTTCTCTCTTATGGCTGGTTTAATAATATTTAAAAAAAAGAAGCAACCAAAAAAGTAAGAAGAAGAAGAAAAGAAAATATTGATATATGTTTCCCTGCAATCTTTTGCATCCTTTTGATAAATATCTCCTTGTAACCCAGTTTCATTAAGTAAATGAATGGAACCTTCTTGTGTGATTTTCATTGCTAGCAGTTCTCACAATCTTGGAAGAATTCATTTTCAACAAGCTGGAGTTTTGTCCAACAATATTACTTTGCGTCTTCATCTCCTTGATGCCTCAATGCCCACGTTCAGTCTTTACATCATCGTCTTTGGCACATCTTGGCATTATGTTCTTATTCTACAGGAAAGCCCTAGTATTTAGCAGTGAAATGTTCCAACTTTGAAACTAAATTAGAGTAACAACCACTATAAAATACCACACCAAGCAGTCTCTTGGCAATCTTTTCCACACAAATGACAAATCCACTATAACTGGCATATATCAAAAGTTTTCCTTTTCAAAATTGAGCTGAAAGAGCGAATTGAATCTCTACGGATCAGGCCTGCAGGAAGGAACCATCGTAATAAATTCAGGTTCATCAAACCAAAAAATTAACATCAAAATTAGGCGATATAAAATATTAGAATGTCTTACTTGTTGATAACCATAATCACTCACTGGTTGCAAAATGATATTTATTTATTTATTCTGAGTGGAAGAGGGAGAAAAGACCCCCCCCCCCCCCCCCCTCCTCCTCTCTCTCTCCTCTCTCCTCTGATTTATCACCAAAATACAGTCACATAAGCTCACAGATACATAAACAGTACCTCCTTGTATACAACAACCAACAAGCCGGCACAAACAACTATCAAAGGCTGTCCAGCAGATACTTATGTCCTACCCTACCCCTGACTGTGCCAAACTTCCTTTTATCTTCATGATTACATAATCCCTATCTTTAAATAAACAGAGCCGATCAGAAGATCACCTGAAAGGACGATTTTCTGTCTGCAAAAGCTCTTCAATTCCTTCTTTCTAAAGAGTTCAACACTCAGGTATAGCCAACTTATCCCAAGCTCCCCCAAAGAATCCTGTTACCTTCGTCCTTCTCCAAATATGCCAAAATGAGGATGCTGTTGCAGGTCTGCTCTTTAATCCTAGACAAATTCTGCCTGCCAAGTGCGAAATGACAGTTTTTTAAATTTTAGAACGGTGATAAAAAATGAATTGATCTTTGTTAAGGATTTATAATTAATTTCTCATTCTAATCTACAAGCTTTTCAACTGATTTCCTGTTTCCTTTTAAGTTTTGCAGGAATAAGGGTGCAAGAGAAAAGAGTCTAGGATTCAGTGTAGTCTGATGCCTCCAGATTTTGTTATACTAAAGAGGAAATTAAATCTTACAGAAGAAAGAGGAAAACTTAAGGGAATCTTATACATTGATAATTACTTAGATGTAATTTAGTCAAGCTAGTATATTGGAGAATATGAGACTAAATATTGACGATATGGTGACCATATGCTTCACTCAACTCAGCATGACCAAAAGCCATGTCTACTTACTGGAAGAATGAGGGAGCTGTGACTCAAGTTGTTGGATCTATATTTTGTGAAATTGCAGACAATTGTCATACTAGTAAATATGTTAGATCATAGTAACTTACGCATGAAGTTTGCAAATAAAAAAGAAGCATATGTGGTTATACAAAATATGCCACAATAAAATATAGAGTATCATGAGCGCTAAATGTGTTTTAATGTAGACTGGTTCTCTGAAGAGTCGAATCTACTGTCTTTGCCTACAATTTAGTTCTCTTGCCACCTGGTGTTCTCCATGTTAATCTTTCATCTCATGTGATCTGTTCATTTTTATTTTATACCTGAGTGACCCAGGGCATACATGGCGCATCATCTGTGGCATAGAAAGGTTTCACAGCTTTTTCTGAAGCAATGCCTATTTTAATCTGCAGAGCACTAGCTTTTGCTTTTGGGTGCTCGAAAAGTATAGGCCTACAGCATGATCTTACACTCTTTTTTTGTAGAAAATAATATGAACATTATTTTCTGCATTGTTAGATAGCCTTTCAATCCACAAGAAAATCCACTAAACTCGAAAACCTCATCTTATAGTTCCACCAGCTGCTTTCCATTGTGTGTCTGTCAGTATTGGAAATTTTGGGTGTTCTAAGTTTGCTGATTCTTCTTGCCTTGTATATGTTCAAATACATTGTAGAAAGTATGTTCTGAGCATCAATTCATTTAGGACCTCTCTCTCTCTCTCTCTCCATCTCTCTGCCAATATCCCTGGTGTCATATTTTTTTGATGGACGGTGTCAATGTCACATGTCATTTATCAACTGAGTGAACATTACGCGACGGTGGAACTCATGTCAAATAATGATTATACATTGGACCGCATATTATCCAGTACCCGTGTATGCTATAATTTGTAGCATATGACTATGACAGAAAAGAATTATCACATGCAGCAGCCTATTATTACTGCAGATGTGAAGCTATATGCTAGGCTGGAGTAGAATTATTAGTCAACTTTGGGGTCTCCTAACTCATTTTCCTTCAGCTTAGTGGAATATATGCTTCATATTTTTTTTGTTCATTACTTCTGCAATTGATTCTGGATGATGTACCACATTTTTCTTGAGATATTCTTGATGATGTATCATTGCTAGCCATTGATAAACAAAATGCTTAAACATTTCGTTTTTGTCAGGTGATCGGTTCTCGTAAGAGCAAAGTTAAGCAGTCGAGGACAAAAGTTATTTCGGAGTATGGAGGGGGAGAGGGCCAAACACTCCTATGTGAGAACTGCGACATACAATCTCTGTAGTTGACAACTGCTGTAAAAATATAGAGGCTGCAACTTGGATGCATGCTTGGATAATGCGGACATGCCCTTTGGTTTTTTTCGTTGATAAGCCTTCCATTGGCATGGTTTCATTGTTTGGTTGTGTTGTTGTACTCCTGCGAGCTTGTTCAAAATATAAGGAAAAGGCTTCTGAAATGTATGTCAGTCATCATTGCTCATAATGTAATAGGTTTCTGATATTATCCTGTTCAACGTTAGTCAAGATGTCACAAGACAAATCACTTCCGTTGCTTATCTCACCTCAAGAATCTTATATGCAGCTCCTTACCCAATTGCCAAGAAGTTTGCTGCTTCATTTGCTCTGCGACGATAAGGAACCTGAGCCCACGCAAAGCTTGTCCATAACCAGTAAGGATACAAACATATTGAATCCTATGACGGTTTACTGAAGATGGCAACGAACTTCCGCAGGAAAATTTGCATCCATATAGCAAATGAAGGAACAAATGTTGACCAGGGCAGTCGCTCAAATAGGCATGGCAGCTGGATCCCGAATTAAAAAGCAGCAGCAGAAGCTCAAATCAGTGGACCCAAACAGAAGCCAAAGCTGACAGAATTGATCTGCAGTAATATTGCGAGTCCTGTGCGCTACCATGCTCACAAGTTCAGGAACTCAAATCCCATCAAGTTATACATTTGTATGCCTTCTTTCTCTCAGATGTCTGCCTTTTGAGAGAGCTTTGAACTGCTTTTCATCTAAGATTACAAATTCCTCATTGAAACAGAACATTAAAAAAGTCAAAATGGGGCTCTGCAGAAAAGACGAAGAAAAATCCAGCCAGGTATACATCCAAGAAAATTGAATTTTTATGCTGTATCGAGTCTAATACTGACGCTATCTGCTGCACTCATCCTGTATATATAGTGGATACATTTGGGTTACCAAGCACCCATAGGAAAACATAAATCAAATTGGGTTGAAAACCCATTCTGTTGTCGGAGAATAATCTTGGACACAAGAAAATAGCAAAAGCAAAGTCGGAGAAACTGATACCGGGCACTGATACTAGTTGCTCGATGGGACAAATCGATACAGATCCGTGCTGTATCATGCCGGGCCCATACCGATACAATAAAAGAGACGGGGGAGAGCGAGAACGAGAAAGGAAGAGAGAGAGAGGAGGCCGAGAGAGGCCAGCAGAGGGCTAGAGAGTCGCCGAGAGGCTGTGGAAGGAGGACTGTTCGAAACGAAGGATCGGAGCAAGCCCCTCTTTCACAGCTCCCTCCTCCGCGCGGCGGCTCCCCAACCTCCGAAGGCCGGCCTCGACTTTCCTGTCTCTTCCTCTCTCTCTCTCTCTCTCTCTCGCTCCCTCCCCCCACTCTCTCTCTTCCCTTTTTTTTCCTTCATCTTCTCCCCCTCTGGCACAGATCTCATTTTTGTCGTCGGAGCCGTCCCGGTTTGCAGCCGGTACGGCTCGAGACACCTTGAATCAGAAGATTCATGACGGTTTCGTCGACCTTGAGCAAGAGTTTGATGCATTTAAGCATATGCCTCATCGATCAGCAGCTCCAAGTAATGATAGAAGATAACATGCAACGACAATATCATCATCCACCATACTTGGTCAGAGCAATAAAATAGCACAGAGGTTTATATCTGCATCAAGATTTATCTAGATATATGACTGGGAGCAAAATAAATTTTCAAAGGTGGGATATTACTAGCCTAAGCAAGGTTTGCCGTCTCGGTACTGGACTCCGTACCGGTGCCACACTAGCACAGTGTCAGTATAGTACAGTACGAATTTTTTTTGGTGTACCGACACTCAATACGCCACCTGTATCGTATACTAGTACCGAACCGGTATGATACAATACGCTCTGTACTGTCTAGTTCAGATCGATACAGTATGCCTTGTATCGCTTGGTTCATACTGGTATGGCGTACCATAAGTCTAAGTATTTGTAATCAAGGATAGCGTAAGAAACTAAAGGGCTTCAAATCAGAGCCTTCAAAACCTAAGTTGGGAGCTAGAAGTAGGCCCCTAATGCTGGAAAGTCAGATTTTTGTTTCAATCATGCAAGGAAAAAAATCTAAAAGTTGTATATGGATAAAAGGCAAAACCATTTATAAAAAAGAAACAAGTTCAAGTTTCACATTACAGGTCAGAAGACACCTCCAGGAAACTAAATTCTATTTTGCATCAGAAAGCTTGGTGCAGATCTTATCAGCATAGAATCCAAACCACATCTCAACGACCCAAATTAACAATAAATATAGATACAACAAATGCACACTTATGAAAACTATCACAACCAAACTATTTTGACTGCAATGTTTCATAAAGAAAGCACAAATAAATTTAACTGAGAATTCAAAAAAAAAAGGGCAAGATGGGAAAGGCATAACATATCGAGCAAGTGCTGAGGATCAGAAAATGCCAGACCTAGATATAATGGTATCCAGAAGATTTCTGGTAGCTTTATATGAAGATGTATCATTGAAATCATCTTAATCGATCTCCAGGACTACACAACCTCAAGATGCTGTCTTATGCGTCTGCAGGGATTGATACCTTTATGGATTATATAATGGCTGTCACCATCAAGCCTGTACCTACAGATAGTCTCTTGGAACCCGCATGCCGAATCCATGTTTCATTTTCTCAACCCTGTACAAAATATAAGTGATTGAAACACATGCATACACTCCATGCAGTACAAAATATTGGCAGACATACATGTCATCTAGAATAGGAAAATATCACCAATAGATTTGAAGATGCAATATTAAAGAGACACCTCCATTAGGTCATGAGTAGTGAAGAAGTATTTTTGATATGTTAATCTATATATTATTGTTAACACATAAAGATATAAAAGAACAAAAGTTAAGTCTCATTCCATCCAGATAAGGTCAGCAATAGAGCAGAACTTGAACCCAACTTCGAAAAAGGAGGGGAGGGCTTGGTGGAAGGTGTGAACCGGTTGCTGCTACAAGGCTGCTAACAGTCTATGGCTGTTACAATACTCTCTTTCCCACCTCGGACAAAGGCGGCAAGAATGGCCTTGTTGCGCATGCACACATATCAAGGAGAGGTTATAAGAGTCCTCTAGTTTAGAAAAATAAACTTCTGAAATAACATTAAGATTTATAAGTTAATATTTATGATAATGCAAGTAATCACCCATTAATGGGGTGAATTGTTAAATCATAGGAATAACTTAATATGGGACTGCATTCTGTTGACTTGCATGTGCCTCTGAAATGAATTAGGCCTTGTATATCACAAGCTACCATCCTCCCCCTTCATTTAAACCTTTTGCAAATCTCGGGGAATTTTGGGGTTTGCTCTTTGCTGCATGAACTTAAACTGCAATAGTTAAGGTAGATTTGACTTTATAGCTTTCATGGTTGGCCCCTACTTTGTCTAAATATTTTGACACCGATAGAGCACTGACATCTGGTTGACAGTCATAAATTTTGCTCAATCCTCTAATGAAGCCTCTTAAGGTTGCACTCTATTTCCGACCCCATGCTTTGATGGGAAAAGAAGGCTTGGATAATGATGATGATGAGTTTGATGATGATTACAACATATCATTTAATATATCTGGGCGACTAATTTGCCTTCTTAATTCAAGGCATTCACTGCTTAGGTGATGCACCATGCTCAGTTGCTCACGCACGTAGTCAGACCACCTAAGCAATCATGTGGCTTCCAGAGATGAACAGTCCAAAATTTTTGGGTCAGAGACGAGTTTAAGAGCCTCATTGTCATTTTATAGGAATTCTGAGAGCAGCTTAACCCATTTAAATGTCAAATATATCTTTATCTTTGAGCAAATGTCATGCATCTCATGTATTCAAGTTCATCCAAATTGCTCGAGCAAGACCACAATAATATTACCTCAGAACATCCTCCATGATATTCTACCTAGTAACTAGCACTTATAGAATTAAGCTTTCTTTCTATAGAGTTGATCTCATTAGGAAAGCAGGTAATAAGTTCAAACACGAAAAGATTTATCCCAAACATGAAAGGAAAGGTGCAGAGACTCACGTTGGTGCAAGCTTGCCAAGACTATCTAGCTCTTCACCAGAAGATTCATCCCAAACTTTCCCAGAAATCTCAATTATATAACATTGACCTGCAGTAGTTGGGAGACCTCGACCAGCAAGCAATTCCAAATCTTTCTGATGAAGCTCTCTCCCATTAACAAGTACACCGGTATTGCCACCGGCACAATTCTTGCGCATAGGATAATTGAACTCTTCAATAAATGGCTGCAGAACAGAATGTTTCATCAAAAGGTCTTGTGGTGGAATGCTTACAGAATTATTAGTATGCACGCACGTATGAATTTCAGTTGCTCTTACAGGAATTATGCCAAGACATGGATGCCCCATTACACCCCAGAATCCAGCACGGTAGTCATACCTGAATAAGAAGGCAGGAAAAACATGAGTACAGTATTTTAAAGGATGACAATGATTCAAAGCAGGTGCTTACATCAAGGGACCATAACATAAAGATTGAATGTCAGCCAGCAACTTCTGATTCATTATGCATGCCATAAAACATTACTACATCAACCTTGCATGCAATTACATGACTAACAAGGCAGCATGTTCAGCAATCCACACCCTAAGCAGCTGTGGCAACATTAAAACATACTTGGATATGTTGATTGGCTGGTCAAAGAAAACTTGCATTTCATAAATCTCATTGACCAATGATATAGCACATAATCAAAATTTCATGTGATATTGAAATGTTTTTTTCAAAAATGTTCTCTGTTTTAAAATTACCAAGCTGAATAAAGCTTGAAATGGGTATTTGCTCCCTCAACTCTAAGTCTGACTGTCTTCGACATGTCTGATCACAAATCCAGGTTATTAGTGATTTCGCCTTTGTTTTCCATTTTCATATTAAAAATTCAAAGCAAGGTTATGGAGCCTATTGATAGCAAACTGAGGATGCTATTTTCCAGAATCTCATATCTCAACATTGTAGTTATAACTTGTTTTCTTGACAACCTGCATTTAAACATATTGATTTTTGTCACCTCAATAATACACTAAAGCACCTAAATATTACAAAATATAATTAATATAATACATTATTTCCTATATTGTAGTCATCTTACCATTCACAACTTATAAAGAGATTAATGAAGCACCTAAATTTAGATGCATGGATCATAAAACATTAGAAAATGCAAGTCATGGATGTGGATAGATGTCTTACCAATAGTAACCAGAATAGATTGGTCCAGCTTGCTTTTCAGCCTTCTTAACTAATCGATCTGGAATAGGATGACCGTTAATTGAAACTTTAGCTCTGCCATGCCCCAACGATTGGTTGAATCGAGAGAAATCTCTAAAGCTCTTCTTTATAAGGCCGGTAAGGAATGAGTCACCACCCTTGACAGCTTTAGGTTGACCTTCATCTTTGCTTATCATGTCCCAAGAATCTTGAGACAAACCAGCAGTTGGATATTCATCAGATGACAAATCCATCTCAGTTGCCACTGGTACATCTTTTACTGAGTTGTGCTTAAAATTTGCATTTTCTAGTATGCTCCTCTCTTGATCAGAGCGTTGACTCCTGCTTCCCTTTCCAGGCCCATCAGCTACTTGATCAGACAATGAGTACCCAAAATGCTCACGAAGTGGTAAACTTGGGATACGTGAAGTTGCTTCAGCTTCCACGGGAATCTCTGCAGAGCTTGGGGCATCTTTATGAGAAATCACACTTTCCGGGCTCTCCACATGCCCAGACATGCTCGAGGATGAGGACAGGCCTTGCATTTTCTCTGAATCACTAAAATTCAAACCATTCTCTTTTTCTACCAAGCCATGATCGAAAACATCAAAACTGTAAGGCAGAAGTATCTTCTCATCTGGGGACTGGATGCCATTGCTTGGGCTATCGGTATTTTTTTCGGAAGATACATGCGAGGTTGGCGCAGATGAAGAAGCAACAAGTCTACTTCCATCAAGCTTGACCGAGACTACCTTAGAGCATGACCCGCACTGCAGCTTAAACTGATTCTTGTCCACCAGCAAAGATTTTTTAGGTAGTTGCAGCAATTCAAAGCAGTTATAACATATAGAGAAGGGGGCGGCACCAGCAATGGGTTGGCAAGAATGGCCGACCTTCTTACTGAAAACGGTTCTCTGGTGGGTTTGTGGCTCGCGAGAATGAAAAGGAGGATTCGCAACTCTTGAATTATAGCTTCCTCCACCAAAAATCGAGGGACCATCCATGGGGTACAATCCTTGATTGTTGACATAATAGGGAACCTCCTGATGACTGAAAACGGTGGGTGGGCACTGCACAGGCAGCGAGAATTGTCTCTGGTAGCAATGCGGGCATGAGCATGCAGGTTGATGGTAAAAACCATCATGATGACAAGGGATGGCAGGATAAGGATCGAACCGTCCGTAACCGTCAAACTGCCTGTGTGGGTAGTGACCAGGTTGGTGAAAGGGGGCTCTTCCATGTAGTAGCAGCTGCCCGTATCCAGGAACATCATTTTGTGCAGGCACAGTAGAATGAAAGTTTGACGCGTCCATTTTCTGTGTGCTCAAAAATGAAGAACTCTGAGAAGTATTCCTGTTCAATGATGCAGAACTTTCATGAAACCAAGCACCCCGATGGCCATAAGAACTTGAAGTTGTCATCTGCTTTACAGGAGAAGCATTTTGTTTGTCTGCGACCTCACAAGTTCTTTGCACCTGATCTCTCAATTCATCGAGCATCTTCAGAAGCTCTGCTCGGTCTTGATTGAGGCAGCTAGCTCCCTTCGGCATGAGATCATGCTCACCGTCACCATATCTATATCTTGGATTCTGATGGTAGTCGGATGGACCTTCATCAGGATAAGGAGCAGGCCGAATGCCATCAATCGGAGCCCTGGGTTCTCTGTCCCTCTCTTCGCCCTTCTGGGCTTGTGTTTGCTGAGCTCTGTGATGCCCATTGTTGCATTCAGCTAGTGGTTTGTTTTCTGCTTCGCCTTCTATGTCTGATTTAGTCAATTCATTCACATTTGGGACGAAATCGCAGACTGGTGCTTTAGATTGGAGATGATAGCCATCACCCCTGCCCTCTGTTCCGCTTCCTACGGAATGATCATCCAGTCTCGAGGTGTTGAATTCCTGCAAGACAGCACCAACTTCCCCTGCGGAGACAGAATGACTGTGGGAAGCCGTCCCTTTGTCTTTAATTAATATCTCCTCGTTCCTGAACTCCGCTCTATCGGCCGCTGCGCTTGCGTCGAAAACCATCCCTTTCTTCTCACCAGCACTCTCCGAGACCTCAAGATAGCTGACCTTTTCTCCATCAGATTTCTCCAACGAAGCTTCTGATCCTGGAATTTGCTTCTTTGCTGCACAATTTTCAGTTAGAAAAAAGAAGAAAACTTACTTGACTCCGTCCAAACTGCTAAACTAAAGTTTACAAACAAAAAACCAGATGATGTACCACAGAAAAAGAATAAAGCAGATGGAAACCAAAACTTTTCTATCAAAGATCAAACGTTTCTAATCAAAATCAAAATTTTCTCTCAAATATAAAACCTTTTACTCAAAAAAATCAATTTTTCTTTAGGACAACATCGATTCTCGGTTAAAATCACTGAAAAAAATTCCCAAAACGAGCAAATGAGAGAAGCAGAGGCAAGGGAAAGCTCATGATATACCTTGAAGAGTAGCATCGCAACCACCGCATCGGTAGACGGAGAAATTGGGAAGTTCCGGGAGAAGCTTCCCGCACTTGGGGCACCGTACCACCCGGACCTTGGCTCCTCCTTCCGCCATATCTTTCAAGCAGAAAAATGCCTACAGAAACTCCACGGCTCCAAAAAGAAGCACCTTTAAACCCTTCCAAACCCTCACAAGAGGATAAGAAGCAGCAGCAGCAGCAGCAGAGGCCTCCCTTCACTTCCTCCAGCCACCCCCCACTACCAAGTTCCGTCCTTTCCCACGCCAAACGAGACGAGAAGGAATCGCCTTCACGACAAGCAGCAGCGAACCCAAGAGCCCATCAATCGCTGCTGTTGCCGGGTACTCCGCCTGTTATGTCAAGCAAAAATAGCACCCAAATTTCTCCACTTTTATCACGGAAAACTCTCCCCTCCCCTTCTCCATTCTCGCGATTCCGCCGTGAAAGAGAGATTGTACGAAAGGATGGAAGGCTGAGAGAGAGAGAGAGAGAGCGCGGGGACTGAGACTGTGGAGAACGTCGGAGTAATGATGAGAGAGGCGCGAGGTTGTGTTCCGCTTCTTTTGCTTTTCGTTCATTTACTCGGCGAGTTCTTTTAGCTACCATCGCTGGACGGGTCAATTGATCGGGGAGGATTATTATAAGTAGTAGTGGTAGTAGTAGTTTGGCGTTTGGTTTGTTCTTTTTTTTTTTTTTTTTTGGGTACAAGGTGGTTTGTTCTTCCGAAGCGTGGAATGGATAAATCTTTGTCCTACGCTTAACTTGTGTCCCTCTCTCATTTGAAAACTAAATGCTGAGAAGGCCCATGCAGTCGACAATGCCCGTGTGCTCGATAGATCCGAGGTCTGAGATGAGTTCGGAACCTCTGCGGTTTAATTTTGCACTTCAAAATTTTATACTATTGCAGATACATACCACATCACCTATTTTACAGATAGAAAATTTTTATTTATCTTACAACTATATAAATATTTTTTTAGCACGATATGTAATGTAGATAGAGATAAAAAAAGAGCCATTCATTTTCCAGATAAGTGAGCCAGATTTGTTTAACCTAAACCCTTCCTTTCTCTCCTCCTTCTGTTCTGAAGTTAAGTACAGCCGTATTTCGGATTGCACGAATATCCGGTGAGGGTGGAAAGAGGATTTCAAACAGTTCAACTCTAGTCTCACTATCGTATGGTAGAATGGAGCCCTTTTTTTTTTTCCGATTCGGTGAAGTGTTTGAATTGGTTCAAGAAGCAAGCATGCGCAACTGGTCTAATCCAATTGACAATAATACCTGAACTTTCCTTAGGAGAGATTTTCTTTTCTTATTCCTAGGTTTCCTCTCCCTTAAGGTCAAGTTGGTTATAGGGCCCATCTCTTATTCTTGCTTGTTTCCTTCCTCTCTAATGGTCTGACAAGTTGGTTAAATATGTTCAATTAATAGGGTTCTTTCTCTAGAGAAAATCGTCCTAAAAAGCTCTTCTCTTTGACGAAGAATATTTTCTGATAGCTATTTCTAATAGTATCATATTCTATGATGCAAAAGTCACAATATAAATTTTAGTTGTATCTATTACGATAATATTAAGATAGTTGAGTTGAGTGTACAAGACATTTAAATGTTGAAATTTAGTAGAATAATAAAGAATTGAGATACCAACGGGTATAATTATAATTTATTGTTGACTATTACAATAAAAAATTATTAATCACAACAATGCAATTTTTCTGCCAGATAATTATTAGTTGGAAAATTCTCTTTCAGACTTATACTAAAAATCGAATTTAAATATTATTTTTATTTTGAAGGGTAACGCAAATACACGCATCACTACAAACCCTATCAAACTTATATAAATGGCCATCCATAAAATCATAACAATTGCGATTGCAAGACCTTGACTTGTGTTGGAACCATTATGTACTAATTAGTGGAATTAGCAACAATTATTTGCTCAACTCACCCCTTTATTTACTTCCAAATTTAAATAGGATAAATTTAATTCTCGGGCCTCATATGAGAATTTTTACGCATGCTTGTTTTTGTTCTATATGTAGTTATGTTTGTTTGTCACTTGGGTTGACTAAAAAGTTAACATCTGAATTCATTTTGAGTTTTTTTAAAAAAAAATTAAAACATGGCTCTATTTATGAATGTGTACGTTCGTAAGTACGAAAAATTGATGACTAATTAATATAGAAGAACCAGATCTACTTTCATGGACAAACAGCACCAAATTGGCTGTCCGATGCATGGGTCCATTCCTGTCTACAAGATGCATGGGCCCATTCCTGTCTCCAACTAGCAACATTGATTGGTGCCGTGCCTCACGTGAACACCGTTCGAGTTTGCATGCTTTTAGGAGGGACCTCTAATTAGGAAAAGAATGGTACTAGCGAGCATGTTTACGTCCAGATAACAATGACCGAGCAGTGCAACATACGACAAAGTGTACCCGTATCCTGTATTTAAATACACGATCCTGTTAATATGAGCAAGTGTATCCCATACAGAAAAGCACTACATACATGATCTCTTTAGTTAAGATAGCATGGTTTCATCTATGTGATATAATTTTTCAGGTTTGTTCAGGATGTTGGGCAATTGATGTTGAACTACTGCTTGAATTAGTTTATAAAATGACCATTTAAACATTTACTGCAAGAAAATGCTTGAGGACATATTGTTTTCCTCTAAGAAGATGGAGGAGGTTATCCCCCATTCAGCTACCAGATGTAGGTGGGGTTTGAACCAAGTCATTGAGTATCAACATCCAGAATGACTTCACTAATTACTGCAATTGGCATCCATATTTTAAAACACTTGTTAAGGTATATGATAATTTCATGGAGCCTACTAGTTCTAGTTTAGCAATCTAATAATCAACCATTTCCTCTGTACAATACTAGTACCATTGAATTAAAAAAAAATCCTCTTGCACCACCTCATAAGTGGAAGCTTTCATTTATACAAAATAGGCTTCTCGGAGCATTACCCCTTTATCGTGCCATAGGTTTCTCACCATCTTACACATAATTTGGGGCTACTGAAATTGATTTCTATGAGCCGTTTGTTTATACTTATTGGATGTTAATTTTAGGGTATTTTATTCATTGTTCAGCATGAACTTTTCTACTGTAGACATGATCGAAATTATAGGAAGCTTCGATAAAGACTAGCTAAATTACATCTTGACCTTTAATGATAAAAGTTTATTCATATATCTTTTTAGTCTTGTATATTGACAACAAATGTATATATATAACTAGCAACGTAGTTACATTACTCTCTATGTGAGATGGGAAAAAGACTAGGTGCGGAGCCTTCTTGCAAATTGTGGGCAATTAAATATTCAAATTCATAAACACAATAATAATCTTGCAAAGTGCTAAAATTTAGCACCAACCTTAGATTATCTTAACCATTTCAAAAATTGTAGTGAAGTATGTAAACAATGATGGACAATGAATTTAATGAATTGGATAGTTCATAGACTATCAACAACCTAAGTTTGGTATGAACGCATTATTAGATTAAGCACTGACTGAAAGGCATGCCTACCTAATTCTTTCTGACAACTCACCATCTTACACAAGTATGCACATAAGATAATGCAAATAATAATTCAAGCATTGGACCATTTCCTACATCTGTAGCTATCTTTGGTGCGTCCTTTGAATATGTCCCTCTAACTCTGAAAGTACCAGAATGACGACAATTTATATATAACCCATATATACACACACGTACACAGGCACATAGTTAAATTATTAAATAAATTCAGCTGAATTATCAAAGTACAATAGTTTTGTCAACTCAAGGGAGCACAAAGAAATCGAAGCAAAATAAGTCGCCTCACACAATTCATGGCCAAATTAGCTACTTTGCGTGCTTCTGTGTGAATAGACCAAAATTTTAATTTTTTAATTTACATCTTTTCGATGCTTTTTATAGTCTCTTCTGCCCTGCAGCTTCAAAGATCCTCAACAACTGAACGAATGCTTCATGAAGCAATTCACCAACTTTTTCTCAAACCATAAGCAAGACAAGGGAGTCACCTGCAGTGATTATCATTAATTATTTATACGTACCACCTGTGAGAGGACTAGGCGTCCATGGAAAAAGACTTGTAGGAGCTGCTTGTTCTTCATTACACTTTGCAAGATGGAACCAGCCCATCCTTGTATTTAAGATCAAGATGTTACTGTCCAAATGGGCCCCTCACGATCCAATTCGAAGATAACGGGTTCAAGTTAAAAAAAAAAGAAGAAAATATTATGAGGGGAGACAGCTCATGCTAGCCTAGCCGAAAAAGCGCGGTCAATCGGCGATCTTTTCCTTTCCTTTTTTTTTTTCCCTCTTTTTTTTTAACAAATCGATAAAGTACGGTTTTGGCAGTTGAGTTCTTCTGAACGACATGAAGAGCTGAGAAGCGGGGCGGGAATCGTGTCCTACTTCCGAGGAGTCGGACTTGAAAAAGAAAAGGTCCGAATCCTACCAATTCTCGACTTTATGTCCCGTTACCGGGCCCGGTCCAGACCAGGCCCAATCTACCCTTCTTTCGAAGACAGACGTTCGTTCCGTGTCTGATCTTGCGAGGAAGTTGCATTAAAGAGAGCGAGGACGAAGGGTGTTTTAGGGAATTGGGCCAGGATGGGCAGGACAGGCTGCTGCACGTGGCAATGCCAGGCTTTACACGTGTCGGTATCTGGTCTCGCTGCTTCATCTGATGCAAATGCAGGACAGGGTAGCAGCGGGAAACACGGTCAAAGAAGAAGAGGGCGCGGTACACGAGATAATGGTTGTCAGTACCGAGGATCGAGTTGGCAGCCTACGGTTTTGGGCGAACCCCGCCAAATACAGGCTGCTTCCGGAGTCCGGCGTAGGGCCAGCTAGGCGTAGATCCTATGGTTGAACAGTCGCAGCAACGGAACAGTTGATATGGGTCCAATTATTTGAAGCCAATCATGCAACCATTCTATAACAAGTATTATAAATATAATTGTAAAAAGAAAAACCTCAACTTTTCCTCATAAAAAAGTAAAAAAAAAAAAAAAAAAACGAATGTAAGTGTAAAGTTCATTGTTTTACTTAATATATCTAATTGTCAAGTTCGAATGTTCAATATGGCATAGGCTCGGTCCGACCTTAGGAAAGTTTCTTTCTGCGTACCCATAAGATTTATCTCATGGTATATGAGCTTTTTTCGTATTTATCTAGAGAGATATCTGCAAAGACTTAATGCATGATGTTTTACATTGTTTTTAATTTTTTAAAAAAATTAAAGGTTAAAAAAACAATTGCGGAGGATAGTTTTTTTTTTTTTTCCTTTGATGTAGTATATGCCTGTTCCAACAAAATGATGAATAGAATGATGCACTCCCTTTCCAAGTTCAGACTTCAGAGGGGTTCAAAATAGTGTTTGATTATAAAAAAAGTAAACTTTTGGAGATATGTCCCCCACTGTACCAAATAGGACCCTATGCATTTATTTGGAATCCATACTCGATTCAAGAAGGCTATAGATCTCAGTTGAGTCTAAATATGTTCTGAATCTGCAAGCCTCAATACCGGTCCAACTGGTTTTTGCATTTGATCCTTCAAGATCATTTGTCAAAGGAAATCGCTAAATTAAGTCTTGATACTAACTATGATCAATATTTATTGAATGCAGGGTGGTTGCTCCCGTGCTCTTGCATCCAAATTTTCACATGTACCAGTATGCAGGCGGACAGCGGCACTTTGGCACTGGATAAATAGATGGCGATACCAATTTCAGGCAAAAGTGGGCTTGTGATGAGGGTTTAAATAGGAAAACTGCTCCTTTTAGAGGTGCAGGCCGAAGCCATATTATTTCATGCAATGCGCCATTCTTCTGCTATCTTGTGCCTCGTTGCTGATTCGTTTCGGTTCGCAGTGATGCCCGGATCATTCATCTGCCTGAGTTGACCCCTATTTGCGAGGCTTTATTTTTTTCCTCTTTTTCGACCCACTACTGCAACCTTTGCAGAAGTAAAGAGAGACATGGGATCTGCTGAGAAATTTCATCATATAAAGGGAACACATTTAAGGAACCGCATAAGGAGCAAGCCATGGTGGTCTCAAAAGCAGAGGAAATGGAAAAGACCAAATCTTTCTTTGATCCTTTAACTTTAATCAGCTTTGTTTAAAGCTAGTACTGGAACACCAACTTTAAGACCGGACGGGAATTTCCTACATCCGCTTCATTCTCCCATTAAAGGACGAAGAGAGATCAGCTTGTATTTTATTACTAAGAAATGGCGACCACAAGGTTGTATGCTGTCCCATTAACCACAAGGTCTGTTATACATAAGCAATAACTTTTAATGACGACCAAGTACAAATTTCTATCATTAGTACTAGCATCATTGATAGCAGCTTTCACATAGCAATTGAGAGCTCTACATAAGCTTAGCCTAGTTTAGAAACTCTCATCATTAATATGGATGCCATTGATCCAAAACCATGTAATGTGATTTTTCCTCTTTTTACTAACTATTTTCAATATGCCATACGACAGTGCAACAAATATAACAAATATGACGTCTAAATAGTCAAATTTCTGCTGTATATTAAATAATGGAATTCAATAATGATTGGAGATATTAATATCTGCATCATTAATATCCATTGTATAATAAAAAATAAAATTTAACAATGACCAACAAATTAATGCTAACATCCATACAACGAATAGAGACCTCTACAGAAATTAAGCCACCAAGTATAAATTCTCATTATTAATACTGACATCCAAAGTATGCTGCCTCGGTATCGAATCCTATAGTGATGCCATTCTATTACTATGCCGGTACACCCAGTGTAGAGCTAATTCAGTATACCGACACTTGGTACACCTCTTGTATCGCATACTGGTTCGGTATCCCTTCTATATCGTATACCGATAGCGTCAATATGCATTGATACCAACCGGTACGACAAACTTTGTCGTCATCATTGATATCAGTGTCCATATGGCAAATGAAGAACTCTACATAAGCAAGCTTTTATGTAAATACTCTCGTCATTAATTCTGGTGTCTTTAATTCTGGCGTCATATAATGAGTACAATTTTTTTAATTTTTTTATCTATTCTTGAAAATATAATAATATAATATAGTATATTATAATAAATAAAAGGCTTCAATGTCGCATAGTAAGTAATAATTTTTAGTGATAGATAAGTACACTAATATCATCATCATTAATATTCATTGCATATTAAGTAATGAACTTTAATAATGGCTAGCATATTAATATTAACATCATTAATACGGGAGTCTACATGATGAAAAAGAACTAAGCCTCCATTATATACATGTAGGATGCATGCACCGTGCATCCATTCATCCATCCATCCACACACACACACACACATATATATATGCGCGTGCGCGCGTGTGAGATTATGTATATATACGCACATGTATATACGCATGTGTGTAAGCAGGTACGTATGCAGCAAATAATTCAAGCTTTGATTGTCCTCATGGAAATATCAACTGTACCCTTGAACTTTATTATATAAATTAGTTTATTTAATCACAAATTAAAGTTGCGTTCTGTTATGCAATTCAGAGGCGAATAATGTCCACCGTTGATAAACAAATGCATGATATTTTTTTATAGTTTAGCATGTTTCATCTGGTTAATAATAGAGTCGTAATTGATGGATGAATTATTTCTACCATAACACATATTAAAGGACCTTTGTTCACAGTCATTGGTAGGGGTAGGCTATGACTCTTAGCTATTTGTAATGACATTTTTTTATTCCGAGCAAGCATTGGCTGGAGACTGGCAAGGACGAAGTATGAGTTTAGAGAGAACAGATAATTATTAGATGGTGGTGGTGAGCAAGACCAACACTTATATAACCAAATAGGACAAATATAGCCAAAAAAGTCAAAGAACGTGACAGTATCAGTTCGTGCCTTCTTGGAGCCATGCCCCTTGCAATGATACTAAGTCCTTGGCCTTCCTACCCATGGTGACATCACCACCCTTGGAATCCATAACTATGGTAATAATGATGTCTTCCCTCCTCTCCCCTCCGATGCTATGTTCCAAATTACCAACACCATTGTTTGATCCATCCATGTCCCCTGTTAAGATTAGGTGAGTCATATATCTTCCCACAGTCGAGCTCAATTTCTTTTTCCTATGTTTTTAATATTCATTATTAATTTGCACAGGTTTTTATGGTGGGATATAATTGGGAATTGTTTATGGCATGGATTTAAGCATCTTTTGGATGAATAAAGTGCTAGTTTTGGTGAAGTTAAACATTGTCTCTGGTCTTGAAATTTAGTTAGAAGTCTAAAAAAATATTAGGCTCTTTAAGGTAAAGCTACCTGTGATTTACCGCCATCTCAGAGACTTTCGGGAATAAACATCTTTCCTTCCTTGGAAGCTTGTACTCGAGTACAAGAAATGGTGTGCTCCAACAAGCCATGCATATACCTGCACATGTAAGGATAAATTAAGTTCTGCAATACTTGTTGGAGAGGTATAAATTCTCCACCGACCAGAATCAGTTCCTCAGTGTATGGAGTCAGCACCATTTCTGTCTAAGCTTGGAAATTAATGCGGCATGAACTTGCGGAAAAAACAACCATACATTGACACCAAAACTTTAGAAAAATAATGCAGGTCTGAAATGTGAATATGAGACTAAGATACCAGCTTAATCAGTAGAGTTTTCAAAGCTAACCAGTTTTCTATTCAACTACCTTGAGTGGATCGTGAATCAGGCAAAACCTTTCGCAGCTTGGAGGGTTCCAGATTCAGTATTTTTTTGTCCATTCCAAAGAATTTGGACTCCATAATTTCCTTGGGCAGGTTCAGAGTCTTGACTTGTCCATAATGCGTGAATCACTATCATACTACACTCAGAATGATCTTCTTCATGCAATCATGTGGAGTTGGCATAACCAAGTTTCAATCAAACAAGCACAGAGGTCGATAACACCCCAT
Organism: Phoenix dactylifera; assembly: GCF_051530095.1. NCBI lineage: Eukaryota > Viridiplantae > Streptophyta > Magnoliopsida > Arecales > Arecaceae > Phoenix > Phoenix dactylifera. The sequence goes on along the minus strand of NC_143201.1, from coordinate 25,985,485 downwards.
GTCTACTATTCCAATAATCAAGACTAGAGCATTATGCATGTCTCAGAAACTGATCAGTGGTGCATACCTGCTGATGCAGCCGAAACTATATGCAGGAAGCCAGTAGCAACAATTACACTGCGCTTTTCACCTACCCTGGACTTGAGCAACCGAGCAGCAACCTTAATTGAATCACTTACAGATGAAATATGACACATAACCAACATTGCTGGGTTGTGATCTGATGATCCTCGTGAATCACTGGGATGACCCTCAAGAGTCTTCCTATCATCAATCATCCCCAATATCCAAAAAAAATCCATTCCTAAATCTAATGTAGTTCTGATCCAGACATCTTTTAATGTCGAAGCTGAAGCGACATGAGATTTTCCTCCTGCAATGCTGACCTCTGTCAACAACCGAATCTCTGGCATTCGACCTGTAAAGAAAAGTAGAGCGGGCATAATCTTAAAAAAAAAAAAAAACCATGTTCACTTGTCATTCTGATTACCTAAGAGATATAGAACCAACCAACTTTCAATTTGTTCTCAATCTCTAATGTCCTTAAATACACACACGAAAGGATGAAGATGAGAATTTTAGCAATTCACTTGTGTTATCATGCTGTCAGTTTGACTTGGTATAACACTTCCTCAGAATAAAAGATAATATTGAAAATTGTTATGTATTATCAGTGAGGAAGTGTGGTTCATATGTTAGATTTAAAATGCATCTGAAAGAAGAATAGAAAATTAAAATACTTGGTTTCACAGCTAAGGCAAAAGAAAAGCACCTAAAGAGAAAAACCATTAGAAAAAGAAAATAATACAATTAAAAAAATAACAAAAAACATCAGCATTGCATCAAAAGAGCAGACAAAAAAGAAAATGTACAATGGATAATACAATATGGGATAGCCTACCAGAAGAGTTCCTGAAAGTTATCTATCATTATGTAGTGAGTCACAGTCTTTTTTTCAGAGTTATGAGAGATTCAACCATACTTCATTCGCTAATAAAAGAAAAATATTCTTTAAATTACCAGATCACCCTAACCTTTATAATTGAAAAAGAAATTAGAAACAAAATGTATATGAAGGATTAACAGAGGAAATTGAAGTTTTTAAAATAATTTTAATGTCAATATTGATGACTTCTCTTTTATGTCTAGAATGAAAGCTCCATCCTATTTCACTTACAAGAAATAAAAGAGCAATTAGAAAATTAGATAGAGTAACATGACTAAGACAACTGAAAAAATTTATGAGCTAGAAATTTACAATATAGAATATAAAGTAGTTTAAGACAAATACATTGTAAAAAGACTAAATAATAAAATATGCCTTGTTTCTATAATCCTATGGATATGCATGTACTGCAAAAATCCTAATAATTTGTGGTCCAAAAGTAGGAGAATATTTAACATGTATATACAAAAGTTTGTGGATCTAAGAAAGGTGAGAAAAAGAAAACAAATAGAGATGAAAGGAGATAAAACAAATATAGAAGAACAAAAAAAAGAAAGATCCTTATTGATTCGTGCTAAAGGTCTACGAAGTCGTTTCTTTTCATTTTACTCTTTCCTTTTGAAAGCCCAAGCTGGCTCGCTCACTCTCTCTGACTCTCCCTCCCCCCCTCCTCTCTCTTCTCTTTCCTTCAATAGTTCCCAAAATTGGTATTGGAAGTCAAACAGGACCCTCTGTGGCAGGCATAAAAGGAATTCTCGATGCTCGGGGGGTCCATGGCCCCTCCCCTGAGATCGACCATTGGATTATATAAATATTTGGGTGGCCAGGAATACCATATTAGCCCCTATTACCAATGTATCTAATGAATTATGGCAAAGAGTATAACAATAATTTTATGAATATTTTGGTTGTGATTATCGAAAAGCTAAACTGGAATGGAGGTCAGATGAACAGTTCTATCATCCTTGGCACTCTCGTCCTGCCTAGACAGCCCACTAAGTGAGCACTTTCTTACGGAACTAGGCACCTGTTTAGGCAATGGGCCGTCACCTCGACCATCCATTTCTATCAAGTGCTCACCCAACCCAGCCCAAATATACAGGACCTGCATGACTCAATGTCCAACCCAGTTGAGCATAGGTTCAGTCAACCCATTAAGCAAAACCTTTTTTTTAAAAAAAAAAAATTGCAGCATTTTTCATTACCTTTTCCCCCATTTTGGAGTTACAATTGATGTTATCAAGAGGATATTTCTCTTCAATATTTGTTGGTGATTCCTCTTTGCAGTTTTTTCAAACAATATGCTATTTCCAGTCGGCAGTTGAAGTCAAAATTTGTGATTTGCATAAAATTGAGTTTATATTTGTTGTTATCTTTATCTGATTGTGCTTCGTAATGATTCTTCCATAGGTCAAGCAGCCTAAGGCAATTTCTTTCTGTTCTCTTTTTTGGGAATATGTTAACTTACTTGTTTTCATTTTCCTATTGCTTCTCTTGTATTGTGCTCTGTTTTCATGTTTTTTATAGTGTATATGATTGATAGCAGTAAAATACCAGCCTTACTACTGTTATCGTAGTATAAACGTCATGTATATCATATATGAACCCATATTCCACATCCAAAAAGAATGTGCTCTACAAGTGGAGCCAAAACAACATTGAAGTTGAATACTTCTATTCCTTAAGATTAGTACAAACAATAGTTTCATGATAGACTTGGAAGTCTTCTTTCTTTTTTTTTTCCTTTATAAAAAAAGGTAGATTTCATGCATTAATTATTATCAATGTACCCTAAAATCACACAATATGGATAGCTTATTGAAACAATGCAAGCTTCGACCAACATTTGAAATACATGAAGAAATTTTTGTATAAAGTCTGTTGCCCTGGTGGTTGCCTAATTGCCATTTCAATTTTATATGCAATCAAAGGGTACATTGCCTAGGGTCTTCTCCTGGGCTATTTGACAACTAGGGTGGCACTATTTTCAATTTGTTCATTTCAAAAATGCCATGCAAATGATGCCTGTCAGTTAGACAAAATGTTTTGCATCAGATCTTGTCTCACTTTTGCAAAATCTAAAACTGCCCGATATCAATGAGATAACCCAGTTTGGACTCATGATAATATGCACCAAACTTTTCGCATAGGATGCAAAGAAGACCACTATAGAACTATTAAAGTCTTATATTGTGACAACTTAAATTTGAAGAACATGAAATAGAAAACTGAATGATATATAAGCTTGCATTTTGGAGCCTGTACCACACAAATTCTATCAGTTTTATATGTTGAAAATACATGCAAGAGAGAACTAGATTAGCATTCGAGAAAAAATTGTGGATTTCAAAGTTTTACATTATGGTGAGTCAGAGACAAGGACCCAGTGAAAAATCTGCCTCCTCCAACTACCCCCCAAAGAGAAAGGGGTTCAGCACAAGACCTTACCAATACATACTTCTCAGGGGTAAAGCAGCCATCAAAAGTCAGGATAAAGCTTCACAAAAGCAGATTTTATTTGATGAGATTGTAGAGAGGTGAAAACTGAATCAGATTTCAGCAGCACTTTATAGGATAAAGGAATAATGATCAGATTAACAAAGTAGGAATGTAGAATTGCTGTATTATCATGAAATATCAATTGGTGTTGGCTTTTACTTAAAAGAGATTCATCCAGATACAGATAAAAGGTATACAACAACCTCAAATAGGACTCTTTGGATTTAGCATGAATCTGCAAGCAAACATTGTGACAGTATGGCTGGCTCTATTCTACTTGCAACTGAAGCATATTTGGACTTGGTTCATAAGTCCTCTTTTTCCTGTTTTTTTTCTTTCTTTGCTTTTTTGAGTACAATGGTTCAAAGGTCCTTCACTAGAGAAGTAAAATGGTGGATATGATATATCAGTGTTATCCCATTATCAATGTTGTAAGCCAATAAAAGTCACCAAAAGAAGGGAAACAGAAAAACAACATTCATGTCTCAAAGGTCAGACTTTAGTCAAATGAAAAAGTCAGCTCTCTTGGTCGAAACGGAGATAAGTCAGGTAAAATACCTTCAAACAGTCCATAAGTCCCCAACCTCTCATTGAAATCTAAGAATTTTAGAATTCCTCTTTCATATTTCCCACCAACTGGCACCAAGAATGACTCTTCTAGCATTCTAGACCAAGTCAAGTACAAAATCTTAATTATATGCAAATGAGAGTTGCTTGGACTAAGAAATAAGACAGGATCAGGATCTTAAGTTTCATATATCACACACATATGCAGACCTGCTTGACCAAAATCTGAAAAATTGACCAAGATCATGATCTTGGTGTATAATTGGATTAGGTCTTAGCTAAGCCTAAGACAACAAATGATCTATTGATGTTCTTAAAGCAAAAGTTGCCTTTGCATACAACAAACAGATAATATATATATATTGGTGTCTATAGTAGATAAAGTAGAGCAGATAATTGTTGGTACGCCCCTTCATGCTGTTGCATTTGTCTCCTGAAAGAAAATTTACTTATGAAGGCAACAAAGACTCAGATATGCTATGTAAATTATGCAGCTGAATTTAGAGCACCAAAGATACACCAGTTATAGGAAGAGCAGTTGTCAACATGAACCCATCAACCCATCCGAAAACATACCCGAAAAAGAGAAGGCAGGGCGTTAAGCCAAAAGATTCAAATTACTCTGAAACCAACCTGTTCATTAGTGGACTGGCTTCAAATTGAATTCCTACACGATCGGGTCAATATGGGCAGGTGGAGAGAGAAAGCAAGGGGGGAGGGCGGCTGCCACCCTCAATCTCCAGAGCCAACAAGCCCTCCTTTGAAACATCTCCTCTTGTTCCTACTCTTCTTGGCTTTGGCCCTATTATTGCCAAAATCATGAAGAAATGGGGTTTAATTTTTATTTATTTTATAAACTAGTATTTAGGACACGCACTGACATGAAAAAGATATATGATCTATAATATCTCGCCATTATACAACTTCTAAAGTAGTATATGAACAAATTCTCTCTTTCTCTCTCGTGATGGGATTCATCTAGTGATGCTTTGATAAAACCATAAACATAAAAAAGATTCAGCAGTCGGTACAGAGAAATAAATCAAAAAAAGAATTCTTTCCCAAAGATTCTTGCACACCTTAAATTGGGCGTGGGGGTTGCCAAGTCGTTGCAGCAGCTGCTTCATCCTCCCAAGATCCAAATCATCATCAGTATCCGTTCCAGTCCCTTTAAGCACACCCAATCGCTCATAATTCTTGAGCTTCTCCATGTAATCCAAGAAATCGCCGAGCTCCGGATCCTCCGACATTGCCGACCGCATCGTCGATCGCAAGAATCTCGCAACCAATCAAGAAACTTCAGTCCCACTATCAGATGGAAACACGGGAAAATCAATCCGGCAAGGCATTGCCTCTCTATTTTCACCGCATCAAAACTAATCACGAAGTTATTATCGAAATCAAAAGAAACCAAAAGTGGCTGTCCCGATCAAGAACTCGAATAGCGGGTTTCTTGGATAATTTAGAAATTTGAATGGCATCCGATGGAGACAATAAAACTCTAGAAGAGACGGGTAAAACAACGATATCCAATAAAAAAAAATTTTATCGAAAAGAAAAAGAATAGAAATTGGGCATCGAATGGAAGAAAGAAAGACAAATACGCGCAAACCTCTTCATCTCCACAACGACTGCTCTCTTACTCCATCATGGAACGCCTTATCGCCTCTCAATTCAGAAACGGAAGAAGATCAAAGATGAGCGAGAGTGGGTTGCAATGAAGGGGCTCTAGCGGGCCTCTCATGGGAATCAAGATTGCTTTCATAACAAATGCGGGTTTTAAATTGACGCGACCCGCTAATGATCTTGGGTGATGGGCCCGATCAACCTGCCGGGCTTGCGAAACGCCAATCGATCCAAGAACCAAGAGCGGGCTGTTCATCTAAGGATTGAGGAATCAGGAGAGTATTAACCGAAACTGGGCCAAGTAGCGTATCCTTCAAGCATCCAGCTGGCTTCGCGTGGTGTGCGTATGCGTGTTGACCAATCTATGGGCCGTCTTGGGTCGTGCAAGCACCGGTCCAATAGTTAAACAACGACCCACCTACGGTTGGAGACAAAATTTGGACCTTCGGATGGGCCTGCTTGACATGCTGGGCTTAGGTTATACCGCCATAGTTGACTGAAAAGCCCAATATATACCCCCTTTTTTTTGGTTAAGGCAGTTAAAGACATATCCATCTAGTATAAGTATATCCAACACAATCAGAGATAGAATGTCCCAAAAATGAACCCTGGATCCTCTTATGTGATGCATCCAAAGTAATCAGCTATGTAAAATGCCATCCAATCGGTAGCTCTATTCATCTCTTTATATATGTGGGTGGCCTAGATGGAGCTGCAGTTACTAACTATCCTCTAAACAGTGAACACCAACGGACTGGTGCTGCCTTGATATCCACCAAATCATCATCGCTCAGTCTCCCTCTAAAATAATATAGCTCACTCGTAAGATTAGCCGTGCATTCCTTATGTTTTTCCATGCCGCTCTTAGCTTTACTTTAGAATAGAAATATCAAAAATTTGACACCACCTGTAGCTACGAACCCGGAATCCTGTCCTCTGATCATAAATCAGGATCGACCTCTCCTACCTCCATCTACTACGCTACTGCCGAAATTTATCTTGAGAAAAGCCATCCGAAGGCGAACAGTAAACATAGAAATTTTCTTATATAAAAATGGGAAAAAGAAAAAGGAGGGAAGACCATGAACTTCTCCTAGCATGTTAGGATGGCCGCTTCAGTTAACCGCGAATAAACTGCCCAAACGAAAGGGAAAGTAGCTACCAGCTTTGACTTGTGAAGCCCATGCCAAAGGTTTGAGACCAATCAGCCATCCAAACATGGAGCTCCACCTCGGATTTCTTCTCAAATGTGGTTGTCAACATTCCCATTTTATTAAAATTTTATGATCTAAAGTTTCCCTAATAGGTAAAGACCTCTCCTACCATGACCGTCTACTTCTCATCAACAACCATTGGTGGAATATTCTTGCAGTTCCTTAATGATGCAATGCCTTCTTTTCCCCGAATCACCCGGCAAGATATGCACCAGAACGACCAGACCTCCGCTTAGCATGATTATGTGAGAAGAGGCCTTCAGGTAAAAGTCAAGATGCAACCAAACTTTGCCAATGCAATAACATTCAGGAGATTTCATTAGGTGCAAGTGGATTGTTCATAGAATGAAGATAGCATTCGTAAAAAAGAGCCAAAGGTGACTTATTTGTACATAGATTACTTGAATATACATCACATGCAAAGAGTCCTATAGTCTAGGGAAACATTATTTACACTATGTAAGAAAGCTTTTTTCACCAAATATCAAGTGTAGCTACCTTGGGGAGTAGGATTACCAAAGTGACAGCGAAACCAATTTATTGGATAAAAAATTCTGATAAGGATACTTTTGTTTTAGAATAACATTATTTGAGCATTCCAAACATTGCCTTATAAGAGTGCAGTTCATTTTCAGTTGTTATAGTTCAAGGTGGCCTGCTACATGGTTAGCTATTCGCTCTACATGGATGGGGGCACCACCCTGATCCCGTATCATTTGTCTTGCTATCTCACTTGCCATAGAAGATAACCTCAATGTGCATTCTTCTAAGTATCTTACGAAGTTGCAACTGAAAAAGATTCGATGGCTAGTCGAACCTTCAATTTGTTTGCTGTTGATGAATTGAGAACTATTGAATACTACTAAAGCAACAAAAAAAATCACATAAAAAAAAGTTAATATGATTGATATGTAACCTTTTGATAATCCAACAACCAAGTGCTTGTATTTAGTACCATACAGTGATTTTGTAAATAGATCAACCAAAAAACTACATATCTAGTAAGAACTTCTTTGCATGAGATTTCTGTATTTCCCCGGAGGCTCAAGCCAAATTAACGGGAAAAGGCCGTGTTTCGATTATGCAGCGGGCCACGTAAGTGGTCCTAGCTGTGTTCAAACCATAGGCTTTGATCCGTGTCTCATGCAAATAAAGTCTCATTTGGTTAGTGGGGAGGGGAGAAAGAAAAATATAGTGACCAAAAAATTGAGGAGTACTTTATATTTAGTTAGAGTTGTCAAATAAGAGAGATAGAAAAGTAGCTTTTCCATAATAATAAGATTCTTATATTTTATGAAAAAGAAAAATCTATATAGACATGAAAAGGTCCAATTTCTACTAGCTGAAAATTAAAAAAAAATTTTCTAGAAGTGCCTTCAAGCTTTTAGATAGAATGAGGTAAACTATTTTTTTTTATCAAGTGCATAACAAGTATTTTATATAACTTTTCTAGAAAAGTAGACGCTCGGCCAAATATAAACCAATCTGTAATGTGATACATTTTTATGGTCAACCAAATATACAAAAACCAATCAAACACACAAAAACTACTTTTTTAGACATCATAAACCCAAGCACTAGTTTTTCAGAACCAAATGAGTCATACTTATTTTCCATTGGATGGATGTAGATAAAAACAAGCCAAACTCATTACTATTTACAGATGAAATAAGCCAAAAGTCTATTATTGTTTGAATTCTTCCAAATAGTAAGCGACAAGGCATCCTATTTTTTATTTAGAAAGAGATAGGACTCATTTTGAGATTGAATATTTGTATGAGATTGAATCTTCTTCCATCTAAATTAATTTTCTACCCCTGATTGGACCGCTATTTAATGATTAGGGCCTAAATATTACTTTACACCATATTCAGATCAATGATTGCAATCTAAATATTGATTAATAGCAGATATTGGAAGGTTAGCCGGTATAGATAGTAATAAATCTTTAAAAAGAATATTTTATGCAAGCCAAATAAAAGATTTTAAAAGGACGCTAATCTTCAATTAAGTACCAAGTTGTAGATTAAGAATTTGGTCAAGAGGCTGAAGTGCTCGATTAATAAACCAAAATTATAGTCAGCCAGTAGGCCAAGTTGTCCTTGATACTTAGTCATTAAACCAAAGTACTCGGCTAGTAGGCCTAAGCATACAACTACCAGGTTGAATACTATTAGAAGAATACCAATCTTGGACCAAGTACTAGAGAAGTAGGTAAAAACACGACCAAAATACTAAGGGTACAAGTCGAAGTATTAGAGTGTAGGTCAAAAAAGTATTAAGGGTGGAGGTCGAAAGACCAAGGATGCAGGCTAAAACATCAAGAGCTATCTATCTAGAATGAGGTTTTTAGTGGAATGCAACCCAAAGAGAGTGGCTGATCGGTAGTTACCACTCCCTAAAATATTGGAGAATAGGTAACACTATGTAGAATATAGGAATAGTTGATGGAAGATAACTACCATGTATGGTACGTAACAGTGGCCCACATGATGCAAACTAGTAATGATGAGTGTCAAAATTAGATAGTAATATTTATCCTAACAATTAATAGGAGCTACTTATAAATATCAAGCTATAGCTATGGAAGGAAAAGCATCAACAAATATTTTTCCTCTTTATCTTTTTATTATCTTTTTATTAGTTTCTAGTCCTCAATAGCTTTGGTAGCATTTTGATAGTTGAAGTTCTTGAAGTTCAATATAATCAAACCTATCTACTGCCCTTCTTTGTTCTGATAATCATGGGTGGCATGCATGCAATTATCCAATTCAATAATGGACATGTTCTTTTTTCCATCCCATCTCGAGAGAAAGGAAACAGTTTTTTTTAAAAAAAGTTGTTGGTTCAATCTATATACGGCTTGTGATGCTTATCCTTTTTCTCCGCAAAAGAAAGCTAATGCTTTTTCTTGTTTTTAAACATAGGTTGGGGAAATGTTAAATTGAACTCGGAATTAGAGACTAGATGAGAACTTTTTGTCAGAAGGTCTTAATATGGACATATGTTTAATCTTATATCGGTTATTTATTGAGTAGATTTTGGGTACTTATACCGGATCAAGAAACCCAAATAATTTATTGCGGCTAGTATTTTTGGGTAAGGCCCTGGGTTATTACAAAGAATATTAAAATGAACTGGCCCATGACCTATGTGGACCAAAAAATGATGCACTATGAGTATATTTGAGCTGATCGTGGTATTAGTGATTGGATTGGAATGGATTTGGATTCTTAACTTGTCGATGACACTAGGGCTTAAACGGGAGAAGTATGCGAGGATCCATATAGGCATGTTTTTAGTTCCATCTTGGTTATTTATTAAATAGATTTTGCGTATTTATATAGAATCAAAAAATTCAAATAATACCATTCGGTTAACTTTTTTGGTCGAGGCCTTGCGTTATATACCATGATTAATTTAACTCGCTCTAACTGGCAAACAACTTACCATTGATAAAGCTCTCGAAGTCAGAGCTGCTTGGGAGGAGGGAGTTTGTTTAGCCAGTACGGTGCTCCCAAGTACCAATCATGGGTTGACCATAATCTCATCTCGCCCGAGCCCTCATTCTCCTACCCATAATATATTGCTTCGTGATATTTGGGCTAGCTGCGGCAATCTTTTCACACTTCCATGCTTCCTATGCTCTCTGTGGGGGAAATCAATTGGTGGGTTGGTTGGCTCCTGCAGCATCTCAGGCGACCAGGATTTTGTTGGTCACGCTCAATGCCTCTACAAGCTGATGAACTTGATAGTTGCTGATTGCCACGGCTGTCTTTCTATCAGAAGTTAATTTGTTTCTTTGCTCCTTCCTTGCGTACCTTGTTAAGGTTTGACCACCTCCCTCTTACAGCAGCTAGCTGCACCATATATATGTGATGCTTTAATTATTCATTCCCCAATCCTCTCTAGCATACTCAACACTAACTAATCCTCGATGAAGAACGTTCATTAAAGATTAGTGACAGTCTTCATTGAAGGCTATCTCTTCAACCACTCAGCATATTGTGTCCATATATCAAATGCACCACAAGAACAAGAACTCGAGAAAGTTGCCAATTCTTCCTCTCATTTCTTATATGACAGTATAACAATGGGGAAAGTTGAGGAACACTGCACCACTTGCAAGCTCAAGATACAAAGGAAAAACTAAACAAGAGATGCAGCAGCCTTATTACAGGATAAATACATGGCAAAATTGCTATCAGCCATATGCAGTGCTAAAATAGCTCTTCATAGTATTGCTGCACAGGATCTGCAGGACCTCGCTGTTAGATGTTCCCACGCAGCGCGGTGTCTTGAACTGGCTCACTGCAGCCCCAAGGCACAGGTAGTGGTCCAGAATCTTCTGGAAGGTTCCTCTTTCCACGACTCGTAGCTCGAGCGGTCCAATGGCCTGTGCCTTCCTTGAACTAATGTAGCCAGCGTCGACAAAGGATCGGTCCAAGCGGTCACAGCAGCTGTGCAGCACATCGTCGCTGCAGGCGTCGGCATTCAACTCCCAGAAGATCACGTAGCGACCAGGGTCTGCCGACATGTCAGCATGGCTTGTGAAGTCCACCAGCTCGAGCTTCTCTTCTGCTAAGAGCTCAGTGGCTTCTTCAACTGCTGATTGGAGGTCCTTCTCAGTGTTTTTATCAATGTTGACTGTAAGAAGTAGGCCTCTCCGGCACACAAACTTAAGCTTTGGAGTGGAGTTGTGGAAGCCTGCTACTTTCACGACATCGCCGAGCCTGTACCGGTATAAACCTGCCATTTCCACAAGAACCATGCATCTGAAAGATAATGGCTGAACATGTCCACAGCAAGAAATGATTCAAGGAGGATTGTCAATGTGCTAAGTCTTGGCTAGCCCATTATTGATAAGCTTTCTAGAGCAAGTGTGATTAAATACTTCATTCATGGTCAAAATGTAGGGCAAGAAGAAGAAGAAGAAATTACAGGATGGCTGGAAGAGGAGGAGGGATTTTCAAATGATCTTATTGCCACATATTTGAAGAAATTTATCAACACTACAACAATGTTTGGGTGGCATGCTCATGAAAAAACAATAAAACCAAATTTGCAAGGTTAAAGAGGGTTGCAGGTCAGGTATTTATGCCACCGGCACTTTGTGAGCTTGTATTTTTTGATTTTCTTGGATGTATTCGTACATTATTGTAAAATATTGCAGGCTGTACGAATTCAATTCAAGGCAGCAAGACCACAATTTAGAACTCTGTAGTAACCTAGGAAATTGTGGGAAACCATCTCGACTAACACCAACCCTCAGGTTGGTTGTCCTAGTGAAAGATGACCATCTCCTTTGACAGCAGGCCTACTCAGTTGATTTTTTCTATTATAATAGCTAATTAAGCATGCCCAGTATTTTAAATTCATATGATAAAATAATGCAAAATGCGTATTTGCATGTGGTTGGTTCTAGTTTCAACTTAGCGTTGCATAATTGATATTTATACTTACATTAAACAAGTTTATAAATGCAGCAAAACCAAGGTACAACAGGTTTTTATGACATAAACTTGCTGGTTGTAACATTTCAATGCATGGTAAACCTAACTTTATGCAATTTAGAATCATAACAAGGATAATTAAAACGATAGAAGGATGCTAGCTAGATTAGTTAGCCAATAAACTCATAACAAATAATGAAAACACTCACTAACCGACCATCCTCTAAACAATAACTTTCTGCTCCATACCTAACACAACATAAACCACGGTCTTAATAACTTAATTGACTTGCCAAACACATCGCTCCAGACTTCGAAAAAAAACCAAAAAGGCTAGATGACATGTGGCAAGTTAACCGACTACTAAAAGATCACCATCATAATCTTTCTAGCACGCAGAATTGTTTTACCATGTTCTTGATAGTTGCATGCTTGTAGCCTAATTTATAAAAATCTATTCAATAGATCGGCTGAAAAATCAAGAGTAAACTATCCACTTCAACAAACTAATTCCTTCAAAGTTTATCAATTATCACATTAGTGATTAGAAAGTTACATGCTCTACATCCAAGCCGGAGAATGTGGCTCGGTGAGCTGGTAGTCCAGTCCACTCCTAAACCAGAATAAGACTTACCTCTTTCTGGTCTCAACTTCATGTGATTTAATCTAACTTGTTCAGATCAACTTCGCATATATTTGATACTCGTTCTTGATAACAAAGTCAATAATTTCACTAGGGCTATTGAACATTTTGCTTATGACAATATCTACTTAAAAGCCCTGGCTCTTATCTAAGAACCAAAGCCACACCTATCTTAATCTCATGCTCAATTAAGTAGTAAATTAACAGATTTTTTTGAGCAAAGTAAATCAACAGAATAATATTATATTATGTAGTATGCATTTGCATGCCTCTATGTGACTTACTTGGTTGACATGTTTGATGCATCTCATTATGGGTGCGTCAAACAAGAAGCTACCTTCTAGAAATAACGTACCATGCTCCGCCACCAACAACTACAGCAATCTATGGTTTAGATGACCAAATTGACCCAAAAATTAAAGAACCAACTTTCAAAATAAAGCCTTGTTTTCCTTGCAGTAGTTAAGAAAGGCTTCCAGCCACTTTCTTTCTCGCGGAAAAGGCTCTTCCTATCACCTTTTTCTCCCTCGTAGTTCACACTACGAAGTGCCTCTGCAGTTGAACAGAGACGGCAAAAACAGGTCCCAAGAAAGAGGTGAGGCCTTGCGAAAGAAGCAGTCAATAGTCAATAAGCGCAACTATAAAAGTCTATCATGCTTAGTTCAAGAGGAGAAATAAAGAAACCAGCAACTGCATGCTTTCCCAAGCAAATGATAGAATTTAGAAAACTGAAGGGCCACTTTTAGGAAAATTAAAAAGATAGTAAAGCTCCAGCATCTCTGGATTTTTTTTTTTTTTTTTTTTTTTGATGCAATCTGCATCTCTGTTGTTATGCTGAAGTCGGTAATCAATTTCAGATTAGATAACAACACACGCAACATTGTGAATTTATGGTGCCATATTATCTGTCAAAGTTGTGCGTTAATTTCATTATCTTATACTGCACCTAAAAGTATGGAAAAAGAAGACGCTGGAGGGGGGCGCACACACACACATATATATATATATATATCAAGCAAGCATAGTACCTGCGAAATTTGTGATGATGATTTCATACTCTTCACCAACCTTGACTTCTGTGAGACCCACTGGCTCTGATTCTGTATAGTGGATAGTTGGAGCACTTCTCTCCAACTCCTGCTCCCTTGGCTTCTCCCTGAGAGGAATAAATTCAAAATAGCCAATATCAGGGAGAACAGCAAAGGTTGCAGATTCAGGAGGCAGTCCAGGGTCGGCATTAGCGCCTATCCACCCTTCAGAAGATCCATATTCAGCACTGATCAATGGTAGATTTCCTGCATAATGTCTTAATTTCTTCAAGTAAGGCTCCATGGATCCTGTCATGATCCCATACACATATTTGGCATTTGGCCAAAGCTCTGGAATCACACCATACCAGTTACTTAGACCCACGCATTTCTCGTATATCGAATCAGCCAGATCAGGATTGGGGCTTAAGAGTCCAGAAACTGATTCACGGATAGATGGAACAGTAATCCTGCTGGAGAGAACTCCCTCCCTGACGTCTGCACAAAGCTCTTCCCAGACCTGCTCGAATGTACGGAATGCATGAACGATGCTGTGGGCGAAGGTGGAAGAAATGAACTGGACTTCATCTGAGTAGATTAGCCCGCATAAAAGGTGGCAGTACAAGGACTGGTGGAAGTCGGGACCAAATATAACTGCATCAGGGCTGCAACATTGTGACTGGATATCGTTCATGGTGGATTTGAATTGTTCGCTGCGATATACATTTGTAGTGGCCGTTGTAGCGATGAGACCCCCTTTCGTTTTGAACTGTTTGCTGCTATAGATGAATTGTAGAGCTTTTCCATTCCCAATGGGAAACTCTCTTCAAGATTCAGAGCATCTCATTGTTAGTCGCACAACACCATGAAGCTAAATGAAGGTTAGCGTCACAAATGCAAGGCCTTGGTTTGAGTAGAATTGCTAGTTCCCATATCAGGAAAAAGCAAGGAAGGGATCAGCCTCCCTAATTTTGCACAATAAACATGCATCTAAAATTTTGTTTGCGAGTTGTCCCAGGAGGAATTCCAGGGTTCAAATCCTGAGTATTGCCCATAAATATAAATATATATATATATATATATATATATATATATATATATATATATATATATATATATATATATATATATATATGTATGTATGTATGTATGTATGTATTGAAAAATAGCAAGAGAAAGCCACCAAGGTGGTAGCCCAGTTGGAACGGGGCGTTTGCTTCCAACCAAGTGGTTCCAGGTTCGAAACGCACGGACGTCGATTAAATTCGGGGACCGGATGCCCCATGCCTGGACACGGGGTCTGGAAGCGCTACTGGTCGGCTGGTAGCCTGGGTGGTGCCAGGTGTGACGTACTCATACGGAGGGTCGGGTCGGATAACTGAGCCGGCCCACGGGTGGGGATGGTATGAGTAAAATAGGTCGGGGTGCCCAACACACGACTCGGTCTACCCGCATCGAACATTCTCCTGGCGGGGTGGGGGCCCAGTGGTCGGGGCTGCTACGCGGGGGTGGGCTTGTCCCTTCCTCCCCCCTTCCCCTTTTTTTCAGCAAAAAAAAAAAAAAAAAAACAAGAGAAAGTGCTTCTCAGGAATTGACTTGCAATTTCATTCTAAAACTCCGAGAATGCATGCTTGGCTTGGTTTGGTTACTGGAAAACTGAGGGAATAAAAAAAAAATCAATATTGAATTTAAACTTGGGTTTCCTGTCCCTTGTTTTCACAGCATTCAAAAATCCAATTATACAGAAGAGAACATAGATCAATAGCCATTGGTATACCAGAAAACTAGAGAAGAGTAACCGAAAGGACCACTGAATGTGGACATCCAAACTTAGTTTCATCCAGGTATAAAACATGGGACTGGGAAGCATGTTAAAGGTCTTGATAAACTGAAAAGAAATTGTTTTCAGCATGGAAAGGATAAAAGTGTCTAAACGTAAGTCGCAAAAACTAGGATTAATAAAGGCATCTAGCAGAAAAAAAAACCAACACATAGGTGGGGCAAAAAAAAAAAAAATCATTTTGCAACAACAATTACACATAAAATCAACATGATGCTTACTTTCGAAGACATGCCCATGAATGGAACTCTAAACTGAAGGAATATGAGAACTTCCAATTACACAGTCGAGCCCTCAGTTTGGTATCGAAAATAGCAAGACCCATGATACTTCCATAATAAAACAGTTACAGGAAATAAATAGAAATGGCAGCTGAAAAGATAAAATATGTATTTTGAAAGAACATTGCATTAGAATAGCCGATGTAAATACCCTTATATCCTTAAGGACAGACAGATGCTTCATAACAATGTAATGAATGAAGTAAACTACAACCCATGTTCAAGAAGATTAACTCGGTACCTGTTTCTGAAAGCAAATGATAACCGATATATCTGCATTGTGGAATAGACCAATTCCTCATTGAACAGCAGAAGTTTGGGCTTTCCTTGTGTAGTGCCAGAACTATAGTGAGGGAAAATAGGGGGGTTAAAAAGACTAGGAATTATTAGCATGCCAAGCATACATCTTATAGGGAGTAGGCCAAAGGAAGTATCCAAAAGGTACCTCAATGATATAGATGTTACCGGCTTTCCTGTGAGAATGGGTGAAGCATCTCCATCAGCAATTCTCTGGATGTAAGGTTCGAGATCTTTGTGAGTAACCAATGGAACACAGGCTTTAAAAGTCTCAGGATCAGTTCTCCCTCCAAGACCCAGATTTTGCAAGTACTCTGCCTCGCCATTCTCCTCGAGAATCCTTCGAAGGGTCTCTTTCTGAACCCTCCCAGCATCCTTTGTCAAGGCTTCAAATTCCTCAATCACACCATCAATATTGAATTCCCTATTCTTCTCCGGCATCCTAAAGCTTATGGATTACCGTACCAGAAGTTACACCCAGCCGAAGCTAGACCTTCAAAATCCTGTGAAGGAAAAGGGAAGACTTCAATCGATGAGCATAGCCAAATATAAAAATAACTGTAACTGACATCACCAATAAACTACCGGGTGGGTCACACCTCCCGCTTTCATCATCAAAAAAGAAAAAAAACAAAACTGTAGTTGGCGTGAAGATACTGACAAAGGCATCATAGAGGGAAAAAAAGAGGTGATTTTCTAAGTTTTACAAGAAGCATTTCATCAAAAAATTTTTACAGGGAGCATTATAGTTAAGGAAAGTAATGGGTCGGACAGAAAAAGGTAGAAACACCATAAAATAAGGCTGAAGTCATCCTAATCAAGTCAAATATGAATAAAATTCAAAAATAAAATGAAAAAAGCAGCAAGAGGTGTCTACTTAGAAAATGAGAACAAAATCGGAGAGAAAAGTAGAGCGTTGGAAGTCCTCACTGAGGATCCAAGACCCAAAGAAAACTTTATACTACAAAGAAGAAAAATACGTCGTAGATCTTTTGAAGTGTGAGCAAGTGGATGACAGAATCGGAACAGAGAGGAAGGGAGGAAAAGAAAACAGAATTATGGGTGCAAATCTGCAAAATTCTGCTACGATACGAGATTCCACCAAAAATCATCAAACAGAAACGGAGAGCTGCGAATCGTTAAACAGAAACCACATCGTCCCTCAATGAGAGAACAAATTCACTAGAAGAAAATATTGCTACCCAGATCAACAGAGAAACAAAGCATGCACTTTTTTGTTTTGATGTAAAAAGGATGTAATCTTTTACACAGCAACCACGACGTCTTTTAAAGAAAGAAAGAAAGAATCTACTCGTGAAAGATGTAATCTTTTACACAGCAACCACGACGTCTTTTAAAGAAAGAAATAAAGAATCTACTCGTGAAAAATGTAATCTTTTACACAGCAACCACGACGGCTTTTAAAGAAAGAAACAAAGAATCTACTCGCGAAAATAATGATATGATTCGAAATCCTTGAAAAGAAAAACGATGAGAAAAGTTTGTCTCTTGTGAATGCTTAGTACGAAGCGAACAGGAATCGAGCCGTCCGCTCCATCTTGACTGCGAGCAATCCGAGGCACCGAGAGGTGCGCTCCGTGAGCTGAGCTCTCTCAGGTCGTACTCGTATTATCCGGATTGGAGTCGGGGAGGAGCAACAGGGACCTCTCGATTCTATGCCGGCTTCCTTCCAAAAGGAGTCGAAACAGAGAACAAGACAAGGAGCAGCATCTACTGTTTGTTCGCGTGGGACTGGAACTCGGAACTCAACACACGCACGCAGAGAGAGAGCGAGCGAGCGAGCTTGCTTCTCCGATTTGGTGAAGGATTTCTGTGTTTTGGGGGAAGATTTGAGGAGGGAAGCGCCAATATATGGCCGCGGGACGGAGATCCGTGACGGCCGTTAACCTTCATCCGGAAATGCCTCTGCTCATTACTAGAATTGCGAGAATACCATTGTTCAGTTGGGGGCAATTGAGGTGTCGGGCGACGTGGACGTTTTTTTAATCGCCGGTTGGAAATCATGGATACCAGCCCCCGTTCGCGGTGGGATAGTTACCGGATAGCGTTATCCCCACCAGGGATAGCGTGAGCCGGAATATGCAGCTTTTCTTTCCGTTGGAGTTGGATTCTCCTCTTCCGGCAATAAAGACGCTGCGCATCCGAGTAGACTGACCCAGATATGGGGTATTGTGGTTCAAATTTGGCCCGAGGGTGACCACGCCGGTGGAGCCGAGGGAGCCGCCGGTGCTGAAAAGGGGAAGATGGAAGCTACCTCCTGCGCGACGGCCGCGAACTTGCACAAAGCCTCACCGATGTTCTCGGTGAGGACCCTCCGACGGTTAAGTTAGAGTGGGTAAATTTGGTCTAGCCAAAGATTCCTTAGAAATTACCTGATCGAGCTATTTATAGCCTCAGTGGAGTGGCCCAGGTGGCGGAGGTACTGTTAGCCCTCATCATGAGGGGACGTGGCTCTGAGCCGGACGGCGCGCAGCTCAGGCTGGCTGGTGGCGTGCGGTACAGCCCGTTCTTGAAAACAGTAGGATGTTGATAGTCACAGCAGGGTATGGCCGGAGTAGTCAAGGTACCGTCTGACTGCTGTTAATCGGTTATGGTGACATGACACGGTAGTATGGTGAAGTACGGCCATGTAGGTGGGCGTAGGCCCGCACATGGGTGTGGTCATTGGCGAGGCCGAGCTCGTTAAGTAGTCGCGTCATGCGTTTGACGAGGTCGGCTTGGCGGGTGCTAGGGTCGTAGCTCGACTTTCCGGAT
Source organism: Phoenix dactylifera (assembly GCF_051530095.1). Classification (NCBI taxonomy): domain Eukaryota; kingdom Viridiplantae; phylum Streptophyta; class Magnoliopsida; order Arecales; family Arecaceae; genus Phoenix; species Phoenix dactylifera. Next base: position 25,966,316 of record NC_143201.1, on the reverse strand, counting down.
TCCGAGATGTGCTCGGTGGAGCGCCCCGAGCTCGAGAGTTGGAGCGTATTGCTGGGGTTGGCGCCCCGAGCTTAGTCGGGGCGGGTCGGCAATTGTCTGGAGGTACCCCGAATTTGGTCGGGGGAGTCGGCGAATGTCTGGAGTTGGTGGAATTTTCGGCGGAGTTCCAAGGACGAGCTGGCCCTGGACCGAAATGAAGATTCAGCCGATCGTCGTTGATGTTTACCGAACCGAAACTGGACGGCCTTTTAGTTGTGGGCTGGACGATCCATTTTTCTTTCTATCATAGGGATATTGTAATTTGTGATTGGCCATTGATGAGAGATGAATGTAATTATATTCTTATTTAATTTATGCAATAATAAACAATAAATTATCGAGAATTATTAAATAATAAATTATTTAATATTTGAGAGCTAGCTTTCTGTGGGATTTATACTCAGGTTACCTTATCGAACGGTTAGCTTCAAATGATTTGAAAAGGAGGTTATGTTGGCCCTTTAGTTTCAGATCAAACCACGCAAGGGAATGAATAGTTTCGATAGCACGAGGGAATAGGAGTTTCTGTTTGGCTAAGATAAAATATGCCATTTGACGGAGTTGTGTAAAGGCTGCAATGATTGGGATCTACCCAATTTTCTCCAAGAAACGTTTAACATCGAACTTGCCAATTATGATACGTATGAGGCTAGACATGTGAATAAGGATACTAGTTTGCAGGATATCTATATAGGTTTGGGTGTTGTTTTTTTTTTTCGTTATAATCCCAGCTTTATTTTTCCAACTATTAAGGAGTTAGATAGAAAGCGACTATATTTAATGCTGGGTGTGATGATTACAAAAGAAGGTTGTGGGTGCTAGTCAGCATTAACGTCTTTCCACAGCTACTAAATGATCAGACTCTCACTCAAACAAGGATTAGTTGTCTATGGAGGGAAAAAAAAAAAAGGTTTTTTTAAGAAAAAAGAACTCCGACGAACAAATGTCGAATGTATTTTCTGAAAACAGAGAAATTTATACATGAATTTTATTTTTCAGACAAGCATTTCTAAACATTTGCGAAGAGTCCTCTCTAGGGATTCTTAGTGGAGGAAGGGAAACAAAGTAGTAGGAGTCAATGGAAGTTGACGTACCCTTCTCTCATTTTTTAGATTTTCAAGATATAGCGTACTTGAAAGGAAGTCTCTAGAGTTTTGATAATGTAGGATTTATGGACTTCATAAGCACTTTAATTTTCTGGAGGCGTCGGATTTGTGATTAGAAATTTTTTTGGCACACTAGTAGCAGCTGACGGTCGTCGTACGCCAGAATTTACCGTTGTTAGGGTAGAGCTCCGGGCAGCGTGGGAAGGCTTATCTTATACGAGGCAGGTACTTGATGCTGAGCGGATGCATCTGGAGGGAGATTCATCAATGGTGATCAACTGGATACGGGAAGCAAACAGGTATGACGATGGTCATTCTCTCATCCGCGAGATCCATAGACTGGCTCGGGAGATGGACGATTTTCAGATAGCATGTAACAAACCAGGACCTCACCCAAAATGGCTAGCCGGAAGGTATTATTTGGGTTCCTTGATCCTGTATAAGTACCCAAGATCTATCCAGCGAATAACCGATGTGGGACTAAGCACACGCCTACACGGGTCCTCACATACTCCCCCCGTTTAAGCCCCGACGTCCTCGTCAGGCTAAGGGTTCAAATCTATTCAAATCTAATCACAAACACCACAATCGGTCCGTGGTTAACCCCAATGGATCTGTGCTGCAGTGTCCTCTAGTCCACATAAGTTATGGGCCGGGTCTGCCCTGATACCATTTGTAACAATCCAGGACCTCATCCAAAATGGCTAGCCGGAAGGTATTATTTGGGTTTCTTGATCCTGTATAAGTATCCAAGATCTATCCAGCAAATAACCAATGTGGGGGTAAACACACGCCCGCACGGATCCTCACACAGTACATATGTTTAGGGAGGCGAACCGGCCTGCAGACTGGGTCGCCTTCTTTATTGCCCGGCATACTGGAGAGGTCCTTTGGACTTTAGCAGTAGACGCTCCTCTCTTCTCTATGTTCTTTACTTTCTCGTAATTTGGCAGGATGTACTCACATTAGAGCTTTATAAATTGCCGTCTTCACCACAAAAAAAAAACAAAAAGGGTGATGGCAGACCTTATTATCTCCCCCTCCCTCCTAAAAGTATTATTAATGTCAAACATTTGAAAGCACCTTCTTTCATTCAAACATGCAGGTGGTGGAATTGCATACATATATATAAGCTAATCGGCAGTCCAGGCATGTCTTAGATTTGATATGATGTGCAGTGTTCTAAGTATCATGTTGAAATATTTAACAGTAGTGCTAAAGTGAAATATAGACTTTAGCTGCAATCTTCGCAATAGGAATAAAAAAAAATACTTTTACTATTGGAATCTTGCAATGGTTACAAAAATTTTTAAAAAATTCATATTGGTATTTTGATGGATAAACACCCATTCTAACTTTTGGTATCGATACAAAAAAAACTATAGACTATAGTCTTCATGCACCTTGTTGAAAGCAACTTTATTTGTCGTGCATCTATTTTTTTGATAAATATTTGTCATGCAGCTAATTAGTTTGAATGTTACAGGCCTTGTTTTTGAATACATATTTGTCATGTAGATAACAAGTTTGAATTTTACGAGGCCAATGTAGCAACAGTCTTAGTTGGCGTTTATCACAAGCTGTAATATTAGTGGAAGTGAGGTCGTGATGAATGGAGCCAAGGGTCAAAGCTCTTTGAATTGCGTCACTTTAGAGGCCATGTTTCACATTTGTTTGTATCGATCATACTCCGCTGGATACGGCTAATAATCCCAGCCCGTCATCAAATACCGATACTATCTTTCATTTTATTTTTATTAGATAGAATAATAGATTCTTTGGACCGTATAATCATTTTTATGAGAAATTTTGAAGGAATAAATAAAATTTTAAAATATTATTTTATTCAAAGGGAAGTACAAGTGAAAGTGGTAGCCGTTATCTATCCTATCCTGGCAGGCGTAATTTTTTTCAATACAATGTTCAAAATATTCATTTTTATGAAAAAATTAAAAAAAAATCTTTTCTTCATTGTTATTTCCAATTGTAGAGAGAAACAGTGATAGTTGCTCCCACTATTCTTTTAAAACCACCAATACTATTTTTAGAGACTTTGAGATTTTGAGATAGAGCAGATTGGATATGGATTGGATACTACCACATCCATGTCCATATATGTTTTACTTGAATATAAATACAGGTGAGGATGTTAGTCGGATGCAAAAATTTATTTCTATATTATTTTAAATAGATACGGATACAAATCGAATACTAAAAGTATGAATATAAATCAGATAATTAAACTTTATGACAATAGAATCAATGATATTACTAAGTGGATGATAAATTAAGTTAATAGTATGTTAATATGGTTATTTATATTTTAAAAAAATTTATAAATTTTATATAAAATTAAATAAAGTTACAAATGAAATCGGATATTCGGATACGAATCAAATAGTTGTCTATCCATATCCATATCCATTTTTTTTTACATATATGGTTACAGATATGAATATTAGTTGGATACTTAAATTTCTATTGATATTCGAATAGACTCGGATGCAAAAGTGGATTCGAACGAATATTATTCTATCCGCTTTCGCCCTTAGTTTGAGACAAATAATGACTATTGAAATTGTTAGAGGGTAATATCTTTTGAAGCTAGTAAGTTTTGCTGGTGTTGATATTGCGATGATCCGTGCGGCTAAGTACTTATGCAAGACTATGAAATTCAAAAAAATATCTTTTGGGTAGTCAATTTGGGCGAAGTCCTGAGTTGTTACAAATGGTATCAAAACGGATTCGGTCCATGGCCTTTGTAGACTAGAGGATGCTGTAGCATGTGCTCGTTAGGGTTAACCACAGGCTAACTATGGTGCTTGTAATTAAATTTGAATAGATTTAGATCTTTAGCCTTGCGATGACATCAGGGCTTAAACAGGAAAGTATAGGAGGATCCATGCGGTTGTATATTTAGTCCTACATCGGCTATACACTAAGTAGATCTTGGGTATTTATACAGAATCGAGAATTCCAAAAAATACCTTTCAACTAGCTATTTTGGACGAGATCCTGAATTGTTGCAGATATAAAAGATCTCATATCTAATCTTATCTTTACTACATTTAAATTTTCTCTATTTTTTGAAAAACCAAAAATTGCTTTATAGTTATTGTAATAGTAATCCGATTGCATGTGATTATACCGTCCCTGGGCAATGCAAAAAAAAAAAAAAAAAATCCACCGAATAGGACTATTTAATTAGTTATTAATTTGCGAAAATGGGCTATGTAATTTATAAATAGTGGGTACCTACACTTGGAGGCATCGATTGAAGTGACAGCCCCATGCACCATGCTTGTGAGGAGTGCTGTTCATGCTGTTTTCTGTTCTAGGTTGATCTGAGAAATCCCATCCCTTGTCATGGTGGAAACGCTCGTTCTAGAAAAAAGGAGCCCGTTAGCTTGGTGTAAATGGGATTTAAACTAGAGGAATTGGGCAGCAGCAGAGGCCAACGACTCGGCGCACAAACCATGCAAGTTTTTTAATTACTTACCATCCATGTATAATTATGAAAGGTTATTATGTGCAAGTGAAACCTTCCTAAGTATGCTCAACCATTGCAATGATTGCAATTTTATGAATTTAAGATCAAACATCTGTAGCACAGTGTCTTGTGTCCCAAAGCATATCTATGGGAGGAGCAAGCAGTGGAGTTCAATGAAATCGCAGAAGAAGTTGAAATGCCCTGTGAAGTAATGTGGGCTCCATGTTTCCCGTCGGTTACCACAAAAGAAAAGTGGAGCCGGCTGACTCGTACCAAGTGGAAGAGCCGTCGTTTAATGAATAAAGGTTACTTTAAGAGTAAGAGGTTAATCGATCTCCTCTAACAATTCACCTCGGCATCTCGATGTCAGGCTCTTTGCCACCTAGAACTATAGCATGTTCCAAAAGTTGAATTGTTTGCTCATTAAAATGGTATGTGAGCTGATTTAAAATGTCGTGAGACGGGTCGGTCTATATCCAGTATGGGTGTTAGAGCATTGAGAGAATCTTTCTCTAGTACGAGAGGATTGAAAAGGACGCACCTCTTATGCGCCTGTTATTGTGCCCATAGTAAATATTGGGTAGCTAAGTACGAAGTGGATAACAACTAAGTATGTTGTGCGGAACACTTTTAGATTATGTAATATTTAAATTATATTAATAACAAAACATCAATGCTATGCTAATAGGAAGTTTTTAATATTTAAATTAGATGCAACAATTGGAATTCAGCATGTATGTGTGTTTTTTTTGAGTTTTTTTTTTTTGCAGTATGCCCTTCAAAATATACAAAATTATATAAATACCCTCATAAAATTATTATTTGCACATATATCTTCATAGAATACTTATTTTGCATATATACTCTTCTTTTTCTTTTTCTTTTTATGTATGTACCCATGTCATCTCACATCGTTAAAAATAAACGATTTAAATTTAAAATGACTGAAATATCTTTACCGGTAGATGCACAAAAAACAAACTTTATAAGGATATGCATGCAAATAGTAACTTTGCAAAGATATTTTTAACGCATATTTAGGAGGGTATATACTTAAAAAAATTCAATAAAAATGATCAAAATTCAAAAACGATAATTTAGTTATTCTTAATAAAAAAGGTGGCCAAAAAAAGATTAGCATTATTATGTCACGTGATCTCATTTTAATATCAACTATTATAGAATGAATTATGTTACTTTTACAAAATTTTTGCCTCAAAAATAAACAACTCAACATTTATAAATCACTAAAAAATATTTTACTAATCTAAGCATCTATAATTAATTTAAATTTGATATGATTTAATCTTTTAAAAATAATGAAGAATATATAAATGCTATAGATTTAATAATGATAATTATATCAAAATCAAATGAAAAATAGCATTGCCAAAATAATTACCTAATATTCTAACTTGACCGAGTCATGATCTTTAAAAAAAAAAGACAATGTGACTCAATCTTTTTTTGACTTGTAGATCCAATTGAATCATAAGAAACTTAGCAAATTTCTCCAATTTTTGGTTTTTTAATAAATTTTTTGAATATATACCCTTCTAAATATAAAAAAATTACATTAATGTCCCCATACAGTTGCTATTTGCATCCATTGTAAAGTTGTTATTTGCATGTATACTTTTATAACTTTTTTTGCATATCTACCTATAAGGATATTTCCATTATTTTAGTTTATATGCATATAGTAATTTTATGACGATATTCATATAATTTTATATATTTAAAAGGTTATACATGCAAAAAAAAAAAAAAAAAAAATTAAGTCAATTCAAGATTTTAGCCGTGAATTCTGCTGCTTCTCAAGTGTGCTTGATACTAATGTTTTTCCACCAAATCAAAGACAAGATAAAGACAACTTTAAATTACAGTCATTTGTAAGGAATACGGAGCGCAGGAGCATGGTCAGAGCTCGTTTGGAATTTTCCCACTTCCCAGGCGAGCAGGGCCAGCACATTGAGACATCAACGCCACGGAATCGTATCCATCGGCCTTTTCACTGACGACTTTCGACGTTTATCCGCTTGAAACTGGACCCTCTCAGACTTGGCATTCGCCATCTTCTGCCCTGTCCTTGGTCTCATACTATTTATCAGCAAATCTCTTCCTCTTTCTCGGTCACCATGCAGTGGATGTCTCTGGCATCTCGGTTTGTGCCCAAAATCTCCGTCGTAATAAATTGATTCTGAGAATTGGTCGATGTAATATTAAAGTATTCTAATGATTAAGTATTATAACTGACATTTTAGAATAATAAATAATTATAATCATATTATACATCATAATTTTCCCCCTTTTTTTTTTGATTCCCATATATTGATTGAGATCCCAAAATATTTTTCCCCATATTTTCACAACTTCACATCTCAGTCAAGCGATCTCATTTAGTTTTTTCCCATATGTTACATGTAGCTCGTTTTATTGTCCAATAGAAATGGCGTTACATTGTCCACATCTTTCGAAGTGTGAGCGTCCATTAAGATTAAAAACTAATCATAATTAAAGACTGCCCATCATTGGAAATTAAAACTATACCATCCATCTTGAGATAACCTTGTGAACCTATGTTGGGATTGGATCCAATCCACCACACCCCCTATGAATTGCATTCCCATGCACATATATATGAATGTGACTCACAAAATCCCTTAATTGTTCTCCCTAGCGGTTAAGGGAGGTTTATAAGTTTCTAGGAACTCGACAACTAAAACAACCCTCTAGTATGAGTCTTCCCCTAGGCCTCTTTTAGTAGGATTTAGCAGTAATTGATCCTCAATGCTCTTCACTCTATAGTTATGTCGGATAGCGACACTGATACAGGGGATCAAACTGATTCGCCAAATCTCCATCAACTTAGTAAGAATTCATGCAAATCCTCTATGATTATAAAGGATCAAAATGATTTTCCAAATCTTATTAAACTTGGAAATGATTCTTCAAATTTTCACAAGAAGTCAAACAAATCTTCTATGATTACGTGACTATTATAGCAACATAAGAGATTCTTTCCTCTTATATCGAAAAGATTTTTCTATTATTTCTTATTTAAATTTTAAATATAATATTTTTTTGTAATTTTGATGATATATAGAGCCATATACTGTTATTATAAATATACTGACATACATACTCAATTCTTACATTGAGATTGAGTCACCAAAAGTCTATTATCTTTCACTTTTGTCTATGCCCACCCTCCATGCATGTATATTTATCAAGAAAAAAAAACATTCTCTAGGATGCAATGATAGTCCAATAGAGGAGCCATTCCGCTCTTTTTTTTCCCCTTTTAGTACAAGATGAGCTATTCTACTTGGGATCCTACTCATAGACCGAGGAACCATGGCTATGCTCGATGGCTGCCCATTCCTCAGCACTGTCATATATGACACGTAAGGGTACCTTATTTGATGACCATCCATCTCCTAATAGTATCCATCGAGCACTGCATCGCGTGCTAACCGCACACAACAGTGGATCTATTCTTCTACTCATATTGCTTTTATTTAAAAAAAAAATTCTATATAGAAATTAAGGATCCAAATGCCTAGTGAGTCAAAGCCTTGCTAGCATGGTAGCCAGATCCGCAAAATCCGTCCAAATTGCTAGCAGAAAGGCTTTGGCTTTATATAATGTCATCACGAGGGATCAGGAGTCAACATATTTTACCCTAATTTGTAAAAAATTATAAACTAAGGTTGCTGCTTGGTTAATTAATAGTTTGCAAGGTGGATGTAGGCTTGGTCAACCACATGAATTTGAGTGATAGGGACCTCATGGCGGCTAGGACATGAAATTCTATAGATATCATGAAGATTAAATACTTAACACCAGCAAAAAAATCTTGCTTCATGCTATGGATGTGAGCCGCCCTTCTTGAAGATTCAATTAAAAACCTAACAACTCGCTCATATAGTCATATGGAAAAAATACAAAAAAAAGGAACCATAGGAATGTATATATAGGTCATATCCCATTAAGCCATGTGCCATCAACCGTGATTGTCATTTTGGGAGACCTAAAGAATACTAGTAATAAGTTGAGGGACTGAAAATTACTGATAATAAATTTGAAAGCATCCCTTTAACATGCAATAACATATGAACCTAGTTACCATACTTTTTGGAGGTTTTGAGCTTGCATTTTGAATTGTATGTTTCTGAGGACTGAAATCTAGATAATTAAAGCATGAATGAGTCATCTTCTCTTCCTCTCAAAAAAAATTATTTCATAAGATCTTGAAAAGCTATAAGAAGCGGATTCTTTAACAAAACCAATTATCGATAGTTAATTCTCTGCTACTACTTCGTAGCTTTTAAATTGTCACGCATTGCTTGCTATTTTCCTTTCTCATGTTCTGCAGTTGCCACCACCTTCCTCTTATGTTTTGTAATTGCCACCACTTTAATTCTGTCTAAAATAAATAACCTAGTTTTTCTATAACTAGAACTCTTTGAAAAGCTTTAGTTAGTAAAGTAATTAACAAGTTACGACGGATTTCATAATTGAAATCCTTCACAACCGTGGCCGCTAGTGCTAAGTTGGCATGCCATGATATGTTGGGATTTTTTAGATGGGAGGTGAGCATAAATTTATATCGCCATCCATTTGAGGACCTATTGATTTTAAGAGAAGAGTGATTCAGTAATCATACCGTCTAGGTGGATGGTGCTCCCTAGTTATTTTAACAACATGAAGAAGGGAAACAAAACCTCGCTTGAGTATATGAAAACTAATCATGCAATAGCTTTATTTGCAAACGATCTATAACCTTTCTTCTAGTGCAGTCGAAAATCCTACCGACCAGCCCTTTTTGATAGACAGATGTGATTGAATGCCACATCCATATGGCAAAAAATTCCTTTCACTCCATATAATTTTTCTTAAGAAGAATTGCATCAAGAAATTCTTGCGCTCTTTCCGCATATTGATTAAAAAAAAATACTGTAGCAGTATAGAAATCTCACATGAAAATGTCATACATATAGTACGAAACTGTTCAATGGAACCCATAGTTACTGTGTTAAATTTTGACTGCAACTGACGTACCGATGAAAGAGTTAGATATCCGCCGTATGATTTTTGATATGCTGCCATACATGCATGCACGCATCTTGATATGTTCATCTCCCGACCACCTTTGGCCTTTGCAGAGGGCAAGACGCCAGGGAGTGCACGTAAGCGTGGAATGCTCCATATGCATGCATCTTATCAACGTCTTCGCAGTTGCTGGTCTTGTCGGAGGCAGTCGAATATTAAATTGCTGGGATTGGAATGGCAATTGGATATAGATGACAAGGAAGCACAGCGGCCATTGTTGAGAGGCATGGCCCCCCAGGCCTCGGTACCTTCGCCAAAGCCTATCAAAATCTGACGACCATACATTAAACTAAAATCTCATGCAATGCAATTCACGCGGCACAATAGAGTGACAAAAACGTAGTTGTTTTCAGTTCACATGGTTTGCAAGAATAAAGACCTACAAGATCTATATTTTTCTGAATTTATTCAAAAAGGCGTCCATATATGGATCATGAGGTTGAAGGATGGGTCCAATGCTCCTCGAATCATTTGGTCGTCTAACGCGGCATTTGATCATTTGTTTTCTCGCAAAATACTCAGGATAAAGGGCACACATGTAGATCGTAGATTTGTCATCATCGGTTCAATCACTTATATCATGCTTGTTAAAGCATCACTCATGGTTCATAGAATGTTGAATGATTAAAGAATTTAGCATGCATCAAGTCTGTCCTGTTTTCGTTAGGTCAAACACCCCGTTGATGACAGATTTCATGCATCCATAGATATGACGACAAGGGCCGCGCGCGCGTTGTTCCATCGGTTTCACTTTTGAGATGGAATCTGGCCAAATTCCACAGCCTACTTCGAGTAGGAGATGGACCATTCATCCCTGGCTAGCCTCAATCCTCATGGTGGTCCTACAGAGATGGGTTAAAAAAGGCAAATAGGACGCCCTTCGTTGATGAGATCTGCCTTGGTATGATGAAAGGAAATCACGACAGTTTCTGCCAATCTTCCGCCATCTTCCACTGCCTTTTGCGTTTGCCTAATGAGAGTACCTATAGCTTGTTACATGAGCTTAATATTTTTTGAGAACCCATGTGGATGAATATTTAGTTCCACATCAACTATGTACTAATTAACATCTTCTAGCCAGTATGTATGAGTAAAGTTCTAAATTGTTACAAATAGTATTAAAGTGGATCCATTCCCTAACCTATATAGATTAGAAGATACTGCAACACAGGCATATTTAAACTGGTCAAAATTAATTGTAGTATTTGAATATATTTGGATTCTTAACTGGGTGAAGATGGCAGATCTTAAATAGAAGGAGCATTTAAGGATCTGTGCAAGTGAATGTTTAGTCCTACATCGATTATGTACTGATTAGATTTATTGGTGAAGTTTTAGATTATTACAAATGTTTGTTAATTAGCTATGTGATTATTTGCGGCATGTTAATAGTCAAATTTAACCCTATTTGTGAAATCTTTGTTCGCCGCATACATTTGTTTTCTTCGTACCACGGCCCATGCAATCTCTCTTTTTTCTTTTTTTTTCTTTTTTTTTGGTATATAAAAGAAGAAAGAGGGAAACTAACCCCACCCGCGTAGCAGCCCTCACTGAGCCCCTTTCCACCAGAAAATGTTCCATGTGAGTAGAAAGTTTCTCATACTCTCTTCGACCCGTGGGTTGTTCAATATGTGAGTAAGTCATCCAGCACCACCTCAGTATTCAGAGGACTAGTAGTGCTTCCAACGGACAAGTCAGATGGAAGGCATCCAATTCTCATATTTAATCGTCGTCCATGCGTTTGGCATATGAAAAAAAAAAAAAAAAAAAAAAAAAAAGTCTCATTCTACCATCTCGTAGTATGCAATCTCTCTTTCACATGCGCAGACAACCACCGTTGCAGCCTTGAGTACAACAACTGTTATTATTAATGCAAAACAGCTATTGTGACCTTTCGAGGTACCCTGAGGACATGCACATAATCTATTATTTGTCTTTGTTTGAACCATCACGTCTGTCTTTTCTTACGAGGAGCCACTTCTTTCATTTCTGTGGGAAGATGGCGGTTCTTGCGGTTGTCTTTTTGAATCTTTTGATAAGAGTGCTGCTGCAATGCAGATATCTTCCTCATTACGGTTTATAGGTCTGGCCTTAATGCTGGTAGTTTAGGTCAAGACAGTCTAATAAAAAAAAAGATAGATCTTGATCGAAATAAGCTTTGGTCAATCATTGGTTATCACCCACCTACCCCCGTCCCCGCAAAACAAGAAGCGAAAAAAAGGCAGGGGGTCACCCTAGCATCAGTGATTAGGTGACAATATTTGTAAGGTTCTATATAATTTATATGATCATATTTTTTAAGCAAATTTAGACTTGCTTACCTAGTTAAGAGATTGTCAGTTTTGTTATTCTTCTTTACTTCATGCCAAGAAGGTATTGGAAGAACAATTTAGAACAGTTATTTTCTGGATTAAAGTCAACAAATTGTTTATGGATGGATACACATCCATTACTGTTGGACATTTGGAGATTAATAGTATGTAGTTAAATATATTTTAAGAGAGGTTAATAGGATAGTTGATTGGATGGCATTCTTTAGTGCTGATTTTAAGAGGTCATCGGTTTTGTTTTTCTTCTTTCTTTTATGTGAGGAAGGTATAAAAAATAAAAATATATTTAAAATATTTTTGAAAACTAGAATAGAAGAAATCTTGGCCGAAATCATGATGGACGCAAGATTCAGCATCAACCCTAAAAGGCTTCACCAATTACACTAGCTGGCATCCCCAATATATATCTAAAATATTGTATCATTCATATGAGATGCTCTGGCGTAAATTCTTTGCACTGCATAAATTTTTCATAAAATTGAGACTATGGATGTACCGAGTTACATCATCTTTATGCAAGGTTTCTAACTTGGCACACATAAAATCTAGGTCTGACGGTGAAAAGTCACTGATTTCATACACTAAACATTAGTTGTAATAGAAGTGATTAGTGGCCATAAACCTCCAAGACTAATAAGTGAAAGGAGTCATGCATATAATTCATGTGCAATGGTGCTATTGCCATGGAGATCAATTTTATTTTTCTTATATGTTCGTCCATTTGTCCTCATCCCCTTGATTCAGAATTAAGAATTATGTTTTGTATCTTTTCTAGGCAACTTCAGCATCCTTATGCATATCACAGTTACTTACACCCTAAATGCATAGTGACTGATTTAGGTTAATGATTGAAACCACGCATCATGTTTCACGTCCCAATACATATGTTGGCTAATGGTAGAATGAGTATATAGTTTCCAATCATTGGTAAACGCATTTTACTCTCCAAATATTGAAATGCATCGACATTGTGATCACTTGATGTATAGTTTAAAATAGTCTTTAAATCATGTAAAAATTTATTTGTTGAAATTTTTATGATATAATATACTGATGTGTGATCATGAAACAAAAGTTTTACCATGCATTTTGGCATTCAAAGTTGGAAAAAATAATCATGCCTTGAGAAGCTACAACCATCCATTAATCTGTCGATAGCATTTTTTTTTTCTTTTTCTTTTTTGCTTTTTCTGAGAGCAGGGAGGGGTAGCATAGAGAAACATATATAGGTTACACTTGATAACAACAAACTCACTAAAGGAATGCATTAGCTTAAGGTATGAAAGGTACCTTTTCCTTCCGTCTAAAGAAGATTAAAGGAGGGTGAAGGTGTGGGGTAAAAAATATAGGTTACATTTGATACAACAAACTCCCCTGTAGGGATGGATTAGCTTAAGGTACCATAGGTACCTCTTCCTTCGGTTTAAAGAAGAATAAAGAAGAGCAAGTAGATAGTTTAGAACAATTTGTAAACAGTCAATGCCCTACTACCCACTTAACCTGATTAATCCGAATAAAACTATCAAAAAGATGGAATGACCTAATTTTGGAATGGCCATTCTTTTTGAAAAAATGATGGAAATGACAGCTCTTGCATTGAAACCTGGAGTCCCTCCCATGGTCGAGGAGATGCCAAGTAGTTTCCCGATCCCGAGACCAAATATAACCAATATTTATCCTTATTTCATAGAATAAAAATATCTATGTAGTGCTTCAGTTTCCAAATTGACACCTTTGTTATTAGGGCCGAGAGTATCTTCTATGCGAGGTATATTCGAGGTATATACTAGGTGCAGATTTTCTAGAAATGTAGCTCCTTCCGAGCTACCTATATTTATCGGAAGACAAACAGTGTGACTGACTAAATAGCCTCCTTTGCAGTATATCACTGAGAAGAATTTCTTCGAAAGAACCAAATGAATGTTTCTTATTCTTTTCACTAACTTCTGATTTCTGATTTTATTGACTACACTCATATATATATATATATATATATATATATATATATATATATATATATATATATATATATATATATATATATATATATATATATATATATATATATATCCTATGAGACGCTATTGTACCAAAAAAAAAAAAAAACATTATTGAGCCGTTCATTGCTCGTACCTTGTGTTGAACTTTAGAATGTCCAAGTTAAAACTTGGTTCCATCCTTTTTTTCCCGGAGAAAGGGAGGGATCTACCCACATTATCCAATTATCAAAGTCCAAAGAGGAATCACTGTTTAAAACAAGAACCCAAATCTCAGGCCCAAAGAGTATGACCATTAAAGCAATCTCCAATTCACGGATTAAATGTTATAATCCAAATTGGGCTGAACTTAGCAAGGCATGCACTAAATGTTATAATAAAAAAATCAGTTTTATAAATTTTCGCTGAAATCTCTCATAAATATGTTCAGATAAGTATGATGCACTATTATATAAACTGAATTACATAAATTGAGGAGACTTAGCCTGGAACAAGTCATGCTTAATTGGTGGAACACACGAGCGCCAGAGGAACTAGAGCGTTAACCTTTGATTAGTTACACACGATTCGAGCAAGAGATACATCATGTTCATAAACAAAGGATCCATGAAAAAAATAGCAAACACACAAGCCGCATGCATACAAGTCAATGAGAGAATATCTTCGATTTCCATTACCACTTCACTACAAAGCCTCAGATATTTTCTTTATTTTTTGATAAAATAATATTTAAGCGAACTTGACCCCGTCAATCTCATTCAGCTCAACTTGTTGGCATTTCTCTTTCTAAGTTTCAATGGGAGGGGTAGCAGCACACCCACCGTATTTCTCACAAAGACGTCATTATAGCTTGCACAACAAAAATCAGAACCCGGCAACAAGAAAAGGTTGATCTTTACCACTTAATTTATAAAATGAAGTGGTTATGCTCCGCAACTGCGTTTTCAATGCCCAAAGAGATCAGCAGAAAGTAATCTATTATATCACGCCTGTCCTGAGAGCTCCCGTGAAATAAAAGAAACCCTTCTCTCGCAAAACACTTCAAACACATCCATCAGCACGACTTCTTTCCCTTCGAAACAAATATTATCACCATCATCTATTCACATAAAGTATATAAGGCATCTTGATGACGTTACTGGTTATTCCAAGTGACTGGAAAGCATCAAGGGAAGCTTCGTTCTTTTGTCATGGTTGCGAAACAAGAGAACCTCTTAATAAGGATCGCCTAATCTATTAGGAAATCATGCTCAACCATTCCGAAAATTTCAGTTCAAGGACTGGAACCGATGGGGGGAGAGAGCCACCAACACCAACAATCAGACCAGCCTACGGCTATAATGGACACCACCAACAACGCCGTTACAAGCATCCGTCAACTTGATGACAAAAAAAAAGAGATTAGACAGGTGCAGATTGAAAATCACCAGATAATCAATCACGCAAATAGTAAATAAATAGAAAAGGACAATGCACTGCATACCTTCATAGTCAATTCAGAGACTGCAAATGATGGCAGAGAAAATGGATGGCTAGGGATATATGCTTACCTACCCTGAACATTTAAAAAAGGATGTAAGTGTCACAGAAAGTTGAGAGATGAATTGAAGAAAAGAACATTGCTGGACACGAATCAATCCATTATCTTTGCATACAAGTTTCTGATCTCACTATACATTGGTAAAGAAAGACACCGAACAGCTACGCTATCATCTCAATCCAAAGTGAAAAAATGATTTGACACATATCAACCCATTATATATGCATTACATTCAATCCTCATCAGAATCCACTTTCTGCTTTTTCCATTTGTATGCAGCTTCCAATATTTTCAGATTTGGAGCTATTGCCACTTCATCAGGGAATATGTAGTCAATATATTCCTCAAAACTGCATAAAATTCAACTAATGTCAGCTCAATCTTCTTATGGAGGAAAAACGGAAAAGATACAAGCCAAAATTTCACAAGCAATTATGAATCAAAAGTAATTTAAAAACAGAAGACAATAAGCATACCCTGCAGGAGTCCCATCTTCAGTAGATATGGCCCTCTTCCTCTTTACCTTCCTGGGTAACTTCTTTTGGACTGAACTGACATCCCCAAGATTTCCAAAACTACTCTCAAAATTCAACCACTCCTCCAAGAGCATCCCCCTTTCCTCCTTTAACTCAGGGGCAGCCGTTCTGAAGTAGTCGAATGCCCTCTCAAAAACACCTGGTAGAAAGGAGAAAGTTGAAGTTATCTCCATCTTAGAATTACAAACAAAGCAAACTTTAATTTCATTTTTCATCTAATGTACCTCGGCATCGTTGGATGCACTCCAATTGCTGCTCATGACGAGAGATATCATCACTGCTTTCCTGAGCCTCCCCATCCACCTCTTCATCTTCCATACCAGCTGAATCCTCAAACTTGGCATAACTAATCCATACCTTCAAGTGTTTTGTTCGATCAAGTAACCTCTCATAGAGTTGCCTTGTTCTCTCGTATTCACCCTCTGATATCTCGAAGTCAATGTAAGCCTGCAATGCAAGGTGAGAAACAGATGATGCTGCATCAAGCTATGGATGGCAGTATTGGCAATACAGATATATCATATCCTCACTTGAGATAGATTTCCATATTCACTTGATTATGTAATTAACTACAGAAACCCATTGAATGCATGGTTGACAAGGCTTGTACATCACTAAAGCAGCGCTCAAGTTTCAACTCCATAGAAAAAACAAAGTTGGATGATATTATTTGCATGATGCATTAAAGAACCCAATAATGGAATGAATAGAGATTTTACATGCAATCAATAATTCACTGAGGCTGACGCTGAAAATAAATAACAGAGAAATCAAAGTAAGAAAACTAAACGAGACACGATCTAAAAAGGACCAGTACCTAGTAGGTTGTGCTTGTCCAACATTGTTATATGCAAAGTTATTCAGGATTTTTCGCCTGTGTCTCTTCGTCCGGCAATGATGCACCACCATTGAGGCCTTTGTGCCTTTAGCCAAATGTAACAAGTGAAGAGATTCTCTACATTTGTTAGGTTAGGTCGAGGCAGACACCAAGTCACCAGGTGGTGTCATTCAACCCTCTCAAAGACCAAAAGCCACCTATATCGAATGATACTATGCCTTTGGAGTTGTGGTTAGGTAAAAGTTACCCTATCAACCTCTATCTCCAAGGTGATCTCCTCTTCTTTATTAGGGAATACTTAAAATCTAAGGAGCTTAGACTTCCACCAAACATATGTTAGGAATACATACTACTATTACTATTACTAGAAAATGATCTAGAAAAAGATAAAGGGAAAATAGAAGACTCCAAGAATCTCTTTTTTTCCCAGAAATTATAAGATGAACTTCAGATCATATAATTTAGAAATTTAAACTCTGCAATCATCGTAATTTTTTTCTGATACACTGAACTTATCAACACCTTCTTATCATATATTATATTAGACAAAGCCACAATTCATAAGCACAAAAGAAAGCTCCAAGTCCTTATGGCTAATTTTGGGTCATTGGGAGGCTGGACAGTGATGAGAAGTAGAACATACACCCAAAAAAATGAAAAAGGTTTCCTTCGTCACAAGATATTTGACACTCAAGAATTAGAACACAGTTACTTATAAGAATGCTAAAGATGAATAACAAACCAGAGATATATATATAGAAACAAAGTGGGCCCACATAGGTACAGGAATCGCGAACAAAGGATATTATTGAACCAAGAGGTTATACTATGAGACAGTAATGACCTTATATAAATTGGCAAGTATATCGGAACGAAAATATTGGTCCATCTAATTTTTTATATCTGATTTAGATCATTTTTAACACTCAAGCACCCAATTTCTTTTGCAAGATCAAACACAAGAATAAGTGGAGGTATGTGTTCAAAAATCCATCAATCTAACTCAACCCATCCAATTTAAATTGATAAGGTGTACTCAAAAGGAATAGCTCCAATATGATATGACTTCAAAAATAAATAGAGAATCTGCAGATCCCAACTTTGATTTAATTAGCGGAGGGTTGACAGTCATGATCCCAACTTTGATTTAATTAGTGGAGAGTTGACAGTCATGACCCCAACCTTGATTTAATTAGTGGAGCTGACGATCCCAAGCCCAGATGAGAAATGTGGAGGGGTGACACCACCTATTATATGCGATAAAAAGTGGGCAAGAGTTGGGTAGGTCATTGTCCATAAGCGATCCGCTACAACATGACATGTTTGTAGTGACAAATGAGCACGGTCTGGTTAGCTTGTCTATAAAGGACCAGCTATAACGTGGCATAGTTTCAGAGACAAATGAGTAAAGGCTGGTTAGGTCATTGACCAAAAACAACCAGCCACATGTAGAAAAAACAATATTCCTTGCTTACAAGAAAATAAATAGAAAGGTAGTAAATCCAAAGATATAGAGGATGGTTATAAACTAGTATATGTATGCAAGGATAATAAAAGAAATAGTGTAGGAATGGTAGCAGATAAAGAAATGAAAGATAAAATTGCAGATATAAAATAGATAACTTATATGTTAATAGTTATTAAATTAGCTTTAGATGAGAAGATTATTAATGTAGTTAGTACTTATGCACCACAAGTAAGCCTAATGGCGAAGACTAAACAACAATTTTGGAAAGAAATGAACAGATTGATGCCAAGTATTCTTGAAGGACAAATGGTACTTGTAGGTAGTGACTTAAATAGGAATATAAGGAAGAGCAACATAGGATATGAGAGAGTACATGAAGGATTTAATTTTATGGATAGAAATTTAATGGGCGATTCAATTCTTGAGTTTGCAATAGCTTATAACCTAGCAATTGCAAACGCATTTTAAGAAGAGAGATGTGCATTTAGTAACCTTTAAGAGTGGATCAAATTTACTACAAATAGATTATTTTTTTATCAAGTGGAGAGAAAGATCAACATGTAAAAAGTATACGGCAATACCAAGAGAAGACGGGAAAAAAAGAAATTAATAATTGACCAAAGATAAGAGAGTGAAACTTAAATTTAAAAAAAAAAAGGATATTCTATAGAGATAAATTACTAAAGGAGAGAAATTGAAACTTAAAGATGGAACCAAATAACATATAGGATCAAATGGTCAATTGTACCAATAGGGTAGTTAAAGGTGTTATAGAAGAGCCAAAAGCGAAAAGAGAGACAAAACTTGGTGGTAGAATAATGGCATACAAGAGGCAATTAGAATAAAATGAATCTGCTTTAAACAATGGCGAAAAAACAAATAATGATTAATGACAAAGATTTTATGATATATAAGGAGGCTAAAAAGACGCAAAAATGCTAGTAAGACTAAAGATATAGTGTATGATATTTATATGATAGATTTGGCTCAAAAAAATATAAGAATAATATTTGTAAAATATCTAAAGCTAGAGAGAGAGAATCTAAAGACACTGATCAAGTTAGATGCATTAAAAGTAAGGATAATAAGATATTAGTGAAAAGATAAGGAAATTAAAGAAAGATGGAGATATCATTTTAAAAATTACTAAATGAGGATTCTGCCTGGAATATTATGTGATAGATGAAGATATACATAATCTAATTTTAGTTGGTTGGATGAAGTAGATAGGTCCAAGTAGATAGGTCCACTTGGAATGTTATGTGAGATGTGCATATATTGAAAATTTAAAGAAAAATTTAATAAAACATTAGCATGCCAACATTGTATGGTTCAGAGTATTGATTGAAAGTAATGGGAAATTGATTGAGAGGGTGGGCACATATACAACAAAGATCTGGCCGGGTTCTAGAAATGAGAGGTACTTTGCTTTGTGTTGAAAGTGATAAGAAAAGGAGAGGAAAACCTAAGGTGACACGAATAGAAGTTACAAGAAAGGACATGGAGAAACTTGGAATAACATTAGCGATAGGCCTAAATAGGAATAGCAAATGAGGATCCATAAAGCCAATCCTAAATAATTAAGAAAAGGCTAGATGGCCATGGTTTGATTTAATTAGTGGATTTAAAGGACTAAGTCACACTTAACATGGTTACAGGAGTTTAAAAAGGACTTTCAGATCCTTCCATGGCTTCAAGTATCTGTGGTAAGAGTGAGACAATTGTCCAAGGTGAACAACTTCACTCTCGACTTGCACCCATGGCAACCACAATGTAGAATAATGGTTTAAAGTGTCTAAATTCAATCCATCGTTTACTACGCCCCTAATCAACCATTGTGGTAACCCTCTTTTCTTTCCTAACATATTTTTGCAGAGCATGCAATTATCTCAATGGTTTATCAACCCACCGATGCCCAACAACACAAGGGCCATAACACATACTTATTTAGCTCCCTCCATTCTTCCATCTAGATGAAATAATCGACCATTGTGTTAGACCATTTTTTCTTTCCTAACAAATTTTTGCGCAGCATGGAAATAACTCAATGGTTTATTAACTCATCAATGCTCAACAACACAAAAATGGGGCCATAACACATACTTATTTAAAGATGTTAGGTAAAATGGGATGAAAATTCTAGCTTGGTAAATTAAGGCCCGAATAGACAAAATTAGAAATTCTCTCAACTACAGATGGTAAGATTCTATCTGGATTATAGAGTAGGAATCAAAGATGTTATTATAGAATGATGTTATTATAGAAGGATAATTTGCCGTTTGTAAATAAAAACGTATGCTACGAGGACTCTTAACCAAAAAAGAGTAAAGGTAACATTATCCTAATCATAAACAACCAAAAAGATGTAGCCTCTTTACTATTTCAGGTCTATTTCATTGTCCAAGTGTCTGGTAGGAATTGATTTTTTGTTAGAATCGACAACTTACTTTGGTGAAATTCTTTTTCTAGCTTCTCTTGATGGCCATTTTCAAGACATTCATTTTCCGCATATTTTTCACTTGGATTACATTTTATATGCCATTTTACACCACCATATTAAAATATGGTTATGATACATTACAGACTAGAACTTCAAATCGATTCGTGACGGCTCAAACAGTACAATACATGAAAGGAAGGCAACAACAAATAAGGTTAGAAAAACTACATACCTTCCACAACAACTCCGGCATGTCCAATGCAGGTTGAGCAATCGCAAGTTCAAATATTGATCGAGCACGCTCTGTCTCACTTAATGATCTTTCCAATTCAGCATACTTGCTCCAAGCATAGCAGTTTGCAGGAGCCCACTCAAGATACTTCTCATATAGGGTTCTGCAGCGGTTGATATTTCCTAGCTGGAGCTCAATCTCAATGTACTTCTTAAAGATCTAAGGAAAGTAGAGCATTAGGCCAAGAACCAATGGTAATATCATGAAGCATTACACACTCTCTTCATAACAGTACCATAACAAGAAGGAAAAATATGATACATACCTTATCTTTTGGAGCCATTCCAATTGCATTGCCTAGGATTTGGCGTGCAGCCTTAAGATTTTTTTGCCTTATCTCAAACTGGGCTGCCAGGAGCCAAATTTTCGCAAATGAAAATTTCTTGTGAGGAATCAATTTAATGCATTCCCTATGGAAGCAAAATAAATTGACATTATTTAATGTCTGAGCATCAAAAAAACAAATAACAAAATGTATTTATTCCTAAATAAATGAAAAAGAGAATTCTACACATAGCAACATAACAAAGTAATAATTAATAGTTATCATGCATACAAAGTTCCACAAGCAGATAAAAAGTTGTTCTACAAATACAAGAAATTGATAACGCATATATTGCAAATAAATAGTCGAGTTAATAATTAGTTGTTCTAGTGAAGAGCAATTAAGCCTTCTTCCTAGATATTGTACCAAAATCTTACTAACCACAAACCTTTATAAAAAAGTAGATGCACTGTGAACCCTCTCCTTTACATTTTTCATAATTTCTTCGAAAAATATGTTTACACCACTCCCTTTCCTACAACAATCACTTACAAATGTATCAAGGTTAAAACTAGAGAATCAAACAAAAAATAAAAGCAATTGAGCTACTCACAATCTGCATATTTTTAAGAATATTTTGGTCATGCAATTGTCTTCAGCCTTCATCTCAGTTCTCATTCCAAAAAACTTACAGCTGTTGACAATGCCTTCCATCTTGTTGTGGTATTTACAGCAAAAGCAGAATCACAGTCAACCCTCCAGTTGAAACACATTACACCTATTTTAACTACGATCTCCTTGCTATCACATTCTAAAGCCATTCACACAATAAATAGACTTTTCATCAAATCCCAACCCAACTTATACCCCATGTAACAAGATGTAAAGCCTCATATATTCAGCAAAACTCTACCTACCCTCCAATAAAAATTATGCCAACTACTCTTCAATCTAATTAGCATAAAGCTAAATTGCTTATAAACCAATAAAAAGTAACATGTGGATGTTAGGCACATAGCATCAACTCAAGTACTCACCTCTCCGACCATGCCTACTCCTACGTTTCTACAGGTATTATAGCTCAATCAGATGTGAATGAACAATGACTAAAGTTGTTCCCTAAGTGGAACTAAGCATGGATGCTTTTCCTATAATATATATGGGCTTTGTTTTAAAGCTATTTTTTTAATAAAAAAAAGAAAATATAAGGATCTAGTATTTACATATATGTAGAGATTGTTTCCAAACTAATTGAGAGGATAGCCTCTACTTCAATCCTTTCATACATATGCTAACACCATGTCAGGGAAAAAAAACTCTAAGTTTTAATATTTTAGAATAGATGTATGTTTATCCAATAAAGGTAGGAATTTTTAACCTGTAAACCTCTCTAGTCCTCTCCATATCTCCAGCATCAAGCTCTTCATACAACGCATAATTTATCCTGTATAGAATGATTCAACAAAATAAACCATTGAAATACACCAATCATCAGCAAAATCTTTTTATATAAAACAAAATCCTATCATTCTTACCACAAATAGATGTATCGCTGCCAGTACCGCTTCTCTGCTGCTGGAGGCACATTAGCAATCGCCCTCTCATAAACTTCCCTAACCATCTCCTTATTCCCGACACTCTCCTCCAGCCTAATATAATCGAACCACGAGTCATAATTTAGTGGATTTTTCCTTACCTCCTCCTCGTACTGGAACCTCCTTTTTCCCACGATGGCATCCTCAATCCCTTCCCTGTCCCCATACTGCTTCTCGAATGCAACGAATTTTTTGTACAAGTCCTCAGCGCGGCCCTTGGGGATGTGGTCGAGTGAGAACTTGTAGATGCATCGGGCACGCTCCACCTCCTTGCACCGTTCCTCAAACTCAGCGAAAGCAACGAAGAGCTGCTCAACTTCTTCGTCCTCGGAGAGGAGGTCAACAGCACGCTCATATACAGCACGGGCCCGTGGAACCTCGCCGTTCTTCATCTCGAACTTGGCAAAGCGGATGAACGCGTGGGGGCGGGGGTGGCAGGCGACAAACCGCTCGTAGATGGCGCGGGCGCGGTCGACCTCGCCGTATCGCAGCTCAAATTTGATGTACGAGAGCCAGCCCTGGGCATCAGGCTGCCAGGACATCCAGCGCTCAAAAACCTGGCGGGCGCCGGCGACGTTGCCGAGCATCTCCTCCATGTGGATGTACTTGTACCAGAGCTGGTCGACACGGGGGAGAAGGGAGACGGCGCGGTCCCAGACGTTGCGGGCATGGTTGACGAAGCGGTTGCGCATCTCGAACTCGGCGTACTTGAGCCAGAGCGTGTGGTTGCGGTAGTCGACCTCGAGGGCGCGCTCCCAGACGGAGCGGGTGCGGGCGAAGTCCTTCTGGGACTCCTCCCAGGCGGCGTACTTCACCCAGACGCCGGTGTGCCATCGGACGCGGCGGATTTGGTCCTCGAACTCCTTGCGCTTGCGGAGTCGGTAATCGGAGAGCTCATAGACGTCCGTGATCTTCTGCTTGGGAGGGCGGATCTCGGGCTCCTGCCGCTCCCGGGCCTCCCGGAGGATCTGCTCGGCGGTGATCTGGATGGGGGCCGGAGTCTTGTTCTTCACGCGGGTCGGACGGGGGAGCTTCACCTCCGTGTCGCGCTTCGTCAAGAACCCAAGGTTCGGATCCGCGTCCTTCGCCGATGCCATCCTTGTTTCGTCGATCTGTCTCCCTCTGTCTCTGTTTTCTCTGCTCAATGCAGGAGAAGTATAAGAGATTAGGGATTGGGTCACGGGCAGCAGGGAAGGAGGTCGAGAAGACGAGGGCAAGGAGGGTTTCGGGGAGGGTCCGAATTAAGTGGGACGCAGGATATCAAAACCTAGGGTTTTGCTAAGTCCTAGTCGTTGGTTTGTGAGGGGCATAAAAGGAAATCAATTTACAACCGGTTACTGTAATTATTTTTTAACTAAATCACAATTTTCTTTTTTGAAACTCTATATAAATTATAATTACATACAATAATATAAAAAACTATGCTTAACCTACAAAATTTATTTTTATTCAATACTCCAATCCATAACTTACTAAAATGTTAATCAAATCATTAACTTTTAATAGGACCCAAATGCTACATCAAAAAAAAAATAAAGATGACAAAAATAATTTTACAAAAATCTTTCTAAAATTTATGT
Source organism: Phoenix dactylifera (assembly GCF_051530095.1). Lineage (NCBI taxonomy): Eukaryota > Viridiplantae > Streptophyta > Magnoliopsida > Arecales > Arecaceae > Phoenix > Phoenix dactylifera. The sequence continues at coordinate 25,941,685 of NC_143201.1, read as the reverse complement.
TTATTACACGTATACCCAATATTTTATAAAAGTCTACACTTACCTTCTTTAAATTGACAGTATTGGTGAAACCATTTATCTACTATAAAAAATCAAAATTACCTTCATAAGAAAATAAGTCTCATTTTTCAATTTTCCAACTCTCGGAACTCTTTGAAGTACTACGTCTTCAAAAGTCTTCTTCTCTTTAAGATTAAGTGTCTACGAGTTCTTTTTCATTTCACCAACCCACCAAGAGTGACTAAAGACAAACTTCCTTCCCAACCGATATCCAACGATGAGTATCCTTTCCGACCAACCTCTGTCCTTTCTAATCAAATTTTTTTCTCGCTTTTCCGCCCACCATATCATAGAGATCGGGGATGCCAGTATATTATTTATTGATTTTAAGTTCTACTTGTCAAATACTATAGACATGATTTGCTAACATTATTGCGGTAAATAAGAATTCCTATATCTACGTATGGAGCTATGATAGCTTTAGGGATCTATCATCAAAATGATCCAATTAGTACATGCGTGAAACTCTTCTTTTTGGAGGGTGCATCAGTTGCAGTTCTATAACTTGGCTTGAACCATGCACAAGCTAGCTCGAGTGATAAACTCCTGATATTAGTTTTCTATAAGAAAAAATTCTAGAAGCATCTACTTATTTGAGAGATATATATTATTTTTTCTCAACACACGATTTTTTTTGATAATTTATCAAGATCAAGCTCAAACTCATGGCACCTCACAACTGTTGTTTTCCTTATTGGATCGGTGTTATATCACTTAAGTCCAGTTTGATCATTTTCTAAATTTTTTTTTGACGCGGCATTTAGATCTCATTTAAGTTAATGATTTGGCTAATATTTTATTAAGTTATGAATTAAAGTATTAGATAAAAACAAATTTTAGCTTATTTTTTTTAATTATTAGATATAGATATAATTTATTCTTAATTTTAGGATTTTTTTTTAAATTTACTCGTCATTTAAGAATAATTTTGGCTTTTTATATAAGATTAATAAATTTACTAATTATAAGTGTGGGTACAATTGTAATAAGTGTAAAGTAGAGCTTTTTGTAATTTACTTTATTTTTTATATTATAATGTGAGCTACGGCCATTCGATTGGTTTTTTGTTTTAACCAGTTAAACGTACGGGAAAAGGGGAGAAAGAAAGAGGGGATGATTGAAACCCCTCCCATTCTCATCCTTCCCAAACCCTCCTCCGCAACCGCGCTCAAACGGGCATTGGCACGCTCCGCGGATGCCTCTACTGCACCAGGGAGGAGCAGTCCTCCGCCAGCGCGGTTGAAAAGCCGAGCCTCTGCACGAAAGGTTGGGTTTTGGTAGTGATCGAACGACGAGTAGGAAGCGGAGCCGACGGTGGAAGGGGAGGAGGAGGCAAAAAAGAGGGTTGGAAGCGGAGAAGAACCGACGGTGGAGCGGAAGGAGGAGACGGAGGAGAGGGTTGGAATTCTCATCCCGGCGCCACAACGAGGAGTCGGAGTGTCGGGAGATGGAGGATCTCAGCATCCGCAACTCGTTGCCTTCCTAAAGTCATCTTTGCGGAAGTCGGAATCGGAGACTCTGGAGAAAATTTTCATCTCGAGGGAGGAAACCCTCAAGGCCGAGATGGAGAGCAAGTTCTCGGAAGACTTGATCGCGAAGGAAGTCGAGAAAACGGAAGGGGAAAGAAAAATCCATAGCCTCGAAAGAGAATTGGGTGCTCTCAGAAGCCGGTGCTCCGAGCTGGAAGGGCAAACCAAGAAAGTAGAGGGTTTTCATGTCCAGAAGGAGAAGTCGGAGCTGGAGAATCAGATAGCTCGATTAAAAGAAGATTTTAGGGTTGTGAGCGAGAGAGAGCACAGAGCTCAAGAAAGGATCATGAGTTTGTTAGTTCTTCAGAAGAAGTGTAACGAAGTTGATGTCTGGAAGAGGAAGTGTGCAGAGTTGGAAGCACGGGTGTCGCGGCTGGAGGAAGAAAACTCGAGTCTGAGAGGAATTAAGCAAGATAAATTCCAAGCTGCTTCTGTTGGAAAGCCTGTATTAGGAGTAGTTATCGAAATAAGTGACAGCGAAGAGGAAAAGATTGGTAAAGATCAGGGTGCAGAGGAACATGCAAAGACGGGAAGTTTTGATTTCAAGACTGAAGTAAGTCCTAAAAAGAGTTCTAACATGATGCATTTCGACCAAAGAAATATTTACGGAGTGGAAGATGATGGCGAGGGACATGCCGAGAATTCTCTGCCAACTCCAACGCCCAAAAGAAAGCGTGCTGTGAGAGTAGTTACTAGTGACAGTGAGAGCGATGACAATGATGATAATATTCCAATTGCCAAACTAAAGATGAGATTTGGGGCCATGGCGCAGGGTATTAAACAACAATGTGATGCTATCCAAGAGGCTGTAACCCCTTCTAGGAGGCGTTTAGTTCCACTAAGAGTGCGTGACAAAAGAGATGCTGGGGCAAAAGAAAGCTCTTCTGGAGATCTAGCAGCTCAGAGAGTAACTCCTGATAAGAAGGACAAGATTTCGGGGAATAGGGGAATTGCATGCCGCAAACTTGGATACTCAGACATTGAAGATGACAAAGAGGATGAATCATATGATGGCAGATCAGAGAGTGAGGGTGGAAGTCTGGGTGGATTCATAGTAAGTGGATCTGATAGTCTGGAAGCTGAATCTAATTCTGATGACTTTTCTTCTGAAGAGCAAGCAACAAGTAGTGATGTAGACCTTGATGATGTTTTGTCTAATATCCGCCGGGAAAGGAATGCCAAACAATGGGAATATGAAGCAGATATGTTAGCCTCATTTGGAAAAGACTATCAGCTCTGCATGAAAGCTGTTTGTGCTATTTATCGACAACAAACATTAGAAGAGAAGTCAATAAAGGAGACAATTTTACTGAACAGCCGGGGGTTTAACACAATTGATGCAAAGAGGTATGATTTATGGTAGCTATTCGGATCCATGCGCCTGTTTTTTATATCCAATTTTGTGACATAGGCCTAGGTTTGTAAATTGACCAGGGAAAGTATGACAAAATAGATAAATACTGGCAGTAAATGCATAATGCATTTAATATATGATTAAATATTGCCTTGTCTCTCAATGCCTGCACTCTTATGATAGAGCACAAAAACATCAATGGAAACCAAGGTTTCATACATGCACTACTAGTTGCTAGAGATTAAAATACATCAGTGTATGCAGGGAAAGCAATTATCCCATATGTAGAATACATATTACACGACATGGCTAGAGATTAAAATACCAGAATATAAATCTCTATGACAATGTATGTTTTGTGATTTTAATAATGACTTGAAATGTTTAACAAATCATAAAATCAGGCAATTAGGCTGCTGAAGCATGAAAACTTAGCATTGCGGATTTGAAGAAAAACCATTAAGGTGGAATTTCTGTCAACCATTAAAAAATAATAGAAAAAGGGTATGTTAAGAAGCTTGGGAGTTGCACAGATGATCGAGTCCGTTTTGATGAAATCTGGAAGAGGCCCATTTACATCGGGGTTCAATTTATGTTGAGGACCAGAAGACAATTGGGGAAACTGATAAGTTGCTAGGAAAAATATTCAGAGGTGTGCTTTTACTTCAACCAAAATCTCAAGTTAGATCAAGGAAGAGAGAAATGTATAGATTATAGATACAGGCTTTTTCTTCTTGTAATTATTTACTCTGAATTTATGAGGCTAGATTTACCTAAACCAGAAGTGTATAAGGTGTTTAAAAATTAAATCCCTTTAAATGGAGATATAAGACATCTATAAACTGAAATTTTGCAGTATCACGTTTCCACTTATATTTATGATCACAATTGATGGTTAACTTTTTTGAAAGAAGAAAAATGTTCGTCCATGCCATGCTTATTCTGTTCAGCAAAATCTGGAGGAGGCCCATATGGATTGGGGGATTCAGATTTATGTTGAAGGATCTAAAGACAAAGGGGTGCAAGTAACATCACAAGTTAGTAGGAAAGATATACATAAGCACACTTTTACTTTCTTCCACAATATATGATATTTGTTTTGGTGTGAATTTATGAGGTTATCTTTTTTAAAACTTGGAAGTGGATGAGCTGTTCAAAAACAAATCATCTTTAAATGGAAATATAAGGTGATTTCCACAAACAGAAATAGTACAGTATATATTTATGGTTGTAATTATAATTACAACCAATGATCGACTTTTTTTCATCCGTGCCATGCATATTCTGTTTAGTGAAGTCTGGAGGAGGCCTGGCTAGGTTGGGGATTCAGATTTGTATTTGAGAACAGAAAGGCAAAGGCGAAAATAGTAAGTTGCTAGGAAGGATATGCAGAGGCATGCTTTTATTTTGTCCCACTGCAGTCCCAAGTTACCTAAAAGAAGAGCAAAATATATGGAAATAGGTATGTTGGTTATTATCATTTTTTATGCGAATTTTTGAGGCTAAATATTCCTAAACATGGAAGTGGATAAGGTGTTCGAAATGAAATGATCCCAAGTGGAAATATAAAGCCTCTGCAGACGGAAATGGCATAGTATAATGTATCCCATCATGTTTATGATCATAACTGATTGTTGACTTGTCTTTTTCTTGGGTCCATGCCATGCTTATTTTAGTGATTTCAGTTATTTGTTTTGATATTTCCTTACTGTGTCGGCTGTAAGATTCCCTGCCATAACATAACGTTCTTGATTAATGGATTGTTTTACTGTTGGTCCAGGGGATCTTTGATGGCAGAGTTTCTTTTGGATGGTGATCCACATGGGCCACTCAAGAAGTCTGCCCAGGAATTAGAGAGGTATGATCCCCAGGGGCTTGACTACTGCTACAAATTGGCCACATGTTACTCCAAGCAGCTTTTCACGATCTATCAGAACAAAGAGGATCCTTACTTCCTGCCATCCTAACACCGCTAGTTGTCGCTGCTGTTTAATGCCAGCATAGACTTTTTGAGACCTTATCATTCGTGCTCAACCTTTTTGTTCCATATCCATGTTTATATGTACAGTCAAGCATATTATGATAGGAACAGCCTTGCCTTTTTCTAAAACTAATAGTTGTTGTAACTCTACTAATATGCTATAGAAGTTAGACATGATGCGCAGCAGCTTATTTTCATAGATAAATGTGAAATTTGGAATGAAGCAGCAATGCCAGTACTTTGCTGGTGAGATCTCTGATCAAGTATAAAATTTGTTGGTCCCTCATTTTTGTAAATCATTATATTTCTATGCTTTTGTCTCCCAAGCTACAGTGATTAACAGCAACTGTTCATGCTTAAAACATGTGGTGATTGGAAGAAAGGACTGGAGGGTTTTTGCCATTCTCTTGGCTTTTCAATTTGAGAAAACTGGATTATTGAGTTGCACAGCTTTTTGGAATTTTGTTAAAGGAAATTCAGATCTTTATCGTTCATAATAATTTTGTTCCATGAGCAAACTTTATTTGTTTCCTTATTGCACTCAGCGAAATTCACATTCTCTGACAATTTAAACAACATACAGAATTATGTGTGCGTTTGCAGATAAACCTATTTGATATATGTTTTCTATATTAGGGAAATATGGAAAGTCACAGGAAATCAGATATAAAACAGGTGGTGTCAGCTGGGAATCAGAAACAGACTGCAGATGCTATAAATTCGACAGCTTCAGTGACGATGTTAATGAAGCTGAAATTCTGCAACTTTATTGTGAACCACTGCATTGACAAAACTCAATATGGCAAGGACTTGAAAGGCCTTCGTCTGCCTTAAAAGAAATATTCGCAACTTGGTCATATCACTGGGACAGCGTGAACTGGGCAATGCCCCAGCAGCAGCAGCAGCCAATATCTGATGATATTTGCAATACAGGCCGGATGTTAAATGATAAAGCATGGACTAATAATATTGTTGCCGATTGTGATAATACTGAACGAAGGCAATGGCAAAGTTAAAACTTGTACCTGGCAAGACGTGCAAATATCAAGCTGGTGATTGATGAGAAAGTAGTAACCCTTGGAACGACTTTTGGGTATAGAAAGCAAGTGTTGGAAATGTAATTTGTATGCTATAATATTTTTTAGTTATTTCTGCAGCTCTGTGTCATTCAAGTAACCAATTCCTGGATTTTTACTTGTGAGAAGCACGGTCCCCATGTTTTTGAGAGAGAAGGTGCTTTTGTAGGATTTCAGAAGTGAATCATAATGTGGGCTGGTAAAAGAGAAGCAACGCTGAAGGACTATATATCAAGAATAGATTAAAAGCTTATTGCGTCTTTTAGCTTACGGGATGCAGATATATAACTTCAATTTTATCCAATCTAGTTGCACTCAGCAGTCAAAATATGAAATTGAAGTAAAACTTCTTCAAATTTTATGCCCACTTAGGTTGAACCTTAATTGTTTATTTGTGGCCAAAATTTGCAGGTGATATCTGATACCACCAAAAATTTCAGTGCTGGTACACTCTCCATTTTATGCTGCCAAATATATGATGACTCGATCACCTATAAGTCTTTCTTATGCTCCTACATTCTAGTCGCACAATTTTTGTCATAAGCAATGAAGGCACTCACTATGAAGAGTAGGGGGGGAAAAAGAAGAATGATGTTGGATGTGATTAGATCATCTGATAATGAAAAACTGGCCAATCTATTGCGTAGCCTGTTCAACAAGCTTCAATTCAGTGGCATCCTCAGTCTCTTAGGCTGCTTCTTGTACCTGTTCCTCTTCACAGGCCTATGACTGGCAAATAACTCACATAAAATAATGACCAAGAGGTTAAATTTATATAGTGTATTTATGTATGTATATATGTAGTGTATTTATGTATGTATGTATGTAATAAACTATGTGATTACATATGCATTTATATATATGCATGTATCCAAGGCAATAATATGGGTTCATGGGTTTGGAAATCTTGAACCTTTACTAGATGAAAAAATTTCAATAGGTTTGATCAGAGCCTATACCTAGACTTTTCATTGTTGGATCTAGATCGAGTTTGAGTCAGGTCAGATTGTGTATTGAGTTTATGTATTAGAGCAGCAGCCTTGCTCTTGTATTACACCAAATCTTGGAATTTAAACAATCACTTTGTACTGCTCAAAATAGGAGCTACTAACTTTTTTTTTGCCCCAGCAGACATCACAATCTATTTAAGCTATCCATGTGATGAAATAAGCTTTCTATATTTCATGAGAAGGAAAAATCTATAAGGAACATAACAGTGTTAATTTTCCACCAGTTGGAAATTAATTTTTTTAAAAAAATTACACTCAAGCTATCAAAATTTATAAATAATATCTTTTCCTTTATCAATGGTATAATATATATTTCATATAACTTTTCTAGAAAAGTATATCCTAAATCAAACATAAACTACTTTGGAATGTACTATACCAAACATGCCAAATTATTTTTCAGACATTTTCAAAAATCAAAAATAGTATTCTGGTGAAAAAAAATTTTTTTTGAGAACCAAGCAAGTCCTAAATAGGATGGTTCCGATGATAGATTTAAAAATTAAAAATTGTTCGATTTTGATTTCAATTATGATTTTGGTGATTCCCTAATTCGACATAAAATTCAAAACTTAACTTTAAATTGAACATATTCGATATTTAATATTTTAAATATTTTTTTATATTTAGAGTAAATCTAAAATACTAACTTTATGAAAATAACCATCAAATAATCCTAGATCTATCTCATTTAAAATATATGGAAATTTTTACATAAAAAAATGAATAATTTTTGATTTTTTTTGGTTTCGACTTCGCCGTGTTTTCTTGCAGCGGCGATTATAATTTTTTATTTAAAATTCGTTAGGGAAAGTGAATTTTGATTTCACTTTCGATTTTTTTACTGGTCGTACCGAATCCAGCCATCCCTAAACTAAAACACTGGACCAATTTATAACGCGGCATTGTAATTGGTCTCCAACAACGTTCCCAGATCTCCCTTGGGCCGTTAAACCTCCTCACTCGCTATCCTCAGCAAGAAAGAACGATGCAGTGGTACTTCGTTGCTTCTCTTCTCACTCTCCTCACCAGTTCCCAGGTTTCAACCCAAAACCTAGCTTCTATTTTCTCCTCCCCTTAATCGCATTGCTTTTCGTTTTATTTAGATTCTATGTTCAAAGAACTCCCCAGATCCGTGTTCGATTCATTGCTTGTCATAACTTTAGGGTTTCACGGATCCGCAATTCAACATTGGAACTGATCTGCCTCGCTGCGCCTATAAATCTTTCAAATATTTCGTGGTTTTTATTTGCAATTGTATCGAAGGATCTTCTTTTCCCTCTATGTTTTACTTCAGTAGGTGGGGATTGTTCGGTGAATTTGGCGATGAACAAAAAAGGCTCTTCATCGAAAGCGTTTCCAATTTGGATTTCTTGATTCCTAGTTCTTGCATAGTTTTTCATCGATTTTTAGAGGGATTCAATTTCTTGTTTCTTGCACTGTTAATTGCGATAAGTGCACTGAAACAAGGCACGGGAGTGAAAATATGGGTAGCAGGTGTTCTGATTCAACCTTTAGGATTCGTTCAAGGGGATCTGAAATTAATGAACCTAAGGTTCTTGATTCTTATATTTTATCGATTGATTTCTTCTGTAGCCAAACTGATGTAGTGGCATCTATTGAAAAGAGTAGGCTAGGATTATTTTATATGCTGTATTGTTAGATATTATTACTCTATGACCGATTTATTCTAATTCTGAGTGATCTGGATGGAGATCCTCTCCAGGCTTTTCTCATTTAACTGCACTAAAAAATGCTGTATTTACTGATTGGTTTAAGCCATCCTTTTGATTTCCCAACAGTCAGTAGATGCACCAACTTGAAGCACATTTTTAGAGATAAGGGAATGATTATATTTTCATGTTTTTGTTGTACCATCCAGAATGAAAACACCTGCCTTAGTTGATAGATACATTATATTCATCATCTTGGTATTGGCTGGGGCTTGCGAACAACAAACCATCTTGACATAAAAATGTGCAAATTAATGGACTTACTCTCAATGATGATTCAATCTCTCATGTGAAATTGTGAAGACCCTAAGAATCATGAGGAACTTAAAACATGGAAACTAGATAAAACTAGATGCCTGGTGGATCAAATATGTAAGATACTATGTGAGTGGTGATGGAGGTTTAAGGGTTTAGGGCGACTACAAGAAAGAAGTTTGCTTTTCCAAAATACAGCGTATTTGATTTTGACTTAATGAGGGGTGCTGGATTTTCTGAAAAGTGAACCTGAAGTAATGCCTTACTCTTGAGATTTTGATGGCATTGTGTACCTCTTAATGAGATAAAATCCTATCATAGTGTGATTTAGATTTATATTTAGAATTGCCTATTCTTGTTGCTAGAAAGGATAATGCTGGTGGTTTAAGGCATGTGGATTGGCTGGGGATTGTAGTGGCGGTGGTCATCTGACAAAATATTTTTTTATTATTGTATTATTTATTAGGCTTATCTTATTCTTCCCCTTGGTTTCTTCTTAGGAAATATTATCTATCAAGCACTTGGATTCACTTTAAACTCTTCAAGTTATGGGTCTCAAAGAATGGATCTATTTTTAGAAATATTATATTAGTAAAGAAAATGGTGATAGTGATAATGAATTTGTTTGCAAGATACCTTGATGGTATCAGTTATAAAAGGTCTTGTTGGGCTACAATTAACAGACAAACATTTCTCTTTGTTTACATGGCAGGGAATTTTGACAACACTCTCACAAAGTAATGGCAGCTACACATATGATTATGCTACCGTTCCATTTCTTGCAGAAATATTCAAGGTACCTTTTGCTTTTATATTGTAACTTTGCCTTGTCTATTATTGCAACCTACTCTGAGGCATAGACTGAAACCTTAAGCATCTCAGCAAGAGATTTACATGATCTGTTATAGGATATCTGAGATTGTACACTAATATGTTCTTTAAAAAGTATCACCCATCTGTTTGATAGTAGTTGCAATTGTCCTGCTGACATCATCATCCTATTTTCATACTTCAGCTTCTAGTGTCCACTTTCTTCCTTTGGAAAGAGTGCAAGTCATCAAGCCCTCCAAAGATTACCACAGAATGGAGGACTGTGTGGTTATATCCAATTCCTTCGATGATATATCTGATCCACAATAATGTTCAGTTTGCTACCTTAACTTATGTGGATCCATCAACATATCAGATAATGGGCAATCTCAAAATCGTAACAACTGGTATCTTATTCAGGTACTGCTCTTAGTCCTTTGAGAGGAATATATAGAACTAGATATGTAGAGTTGGTTTGAAGAATTATATTCTTGTTCTTGATCAGCTTATGCATCATGCGAAAATAAATTTGGATATCTCTATAAATTATTTTCTTATTCAGCTGTTAAAGTTTCAGAAATATTACAGTCACCATTATAGGCATGTTTTGGAATGTTTCAGCCTTGCAAGATTATTTTTTTATTCGGTCTTTTCCCCCTAATTTGGACCCTCCAAGTATCCACTTTACTGCTTTACTGTGAGTGGGAATGGCTAAAAATATGAAATTTGGGAAAAATCCAGATCTTGGAGTAAGATGAAGATCAGGACTCACATTCATGACTTAAGTAGGAACTAAGAAAAAGTTTTCCGCGAGCTTGGTGTGACTATATCATGCCTAAAGATGTCTATAATGTTAAATATTTCTTTTAACAGTAAAAGCCTAACCTGAAAAGTCTTACATCTCTATGTAGTTCTAAAATCCTAAATCTTACATATAGTTTTTGAGGAGTATATGTGTGTATTCGTTGATATTTTTGCTAACATAATGTGATAATTTTTGAGTAATAGAAAATAATTATTAGCAAATTTTTCTCCTTTTGATGTTTTAGGTTGTTCCTGAGGAGGAAATTGTCAAACTTACAGTGGATGGCGATTGTATTATTAGCTGTTGGAACAACTACAAGTCAGGTTGCCCTTCTACTATGGAAACTGCCACCTTTTTCTTTGTAGAATCATTTTTTGGGCCCTAAAACATATTTTTTGGTTTTATTTCTTATTTATTGAGCATCTGTACTGCAAAAAGAAATTTAAATAATTTTACAGCAATGTTATTATTGTTATTTGAGGTTTTCTATTTAGGAATAGTGGCATGTCATGTTTGATGCTTTCGATGCTTGTGCTTGGTGCTCTAGCTAGTTCTGGGAAGCAGCCATGTGAATCTTGGGTGCCCAATTCATTTGATATTATGTGTAAATCAAAACTCAGACATTGTTGACTGTATCCAGTTACTGTACATGGTGACAGTAGTTTACTGTTTTCTGTTATATCATGACTATATTCTATGTTACGAACTTCTAGATATCAGTATGCAAATCTGAGAATCTCATCTAGATAATATTTGAATAATTTCTCAAAGTAACATATTAATTAATTTAATTTTACCTTGCAGTTACCTGTGCAGTTGTTGGTTAGTTTGGAGTTTTGTTAGATGTCGAATCTGTTGGAATAATTGCATTTGTATATATCAACCTCAGGCTCTTGAAGACAGAGGATTCTTACTACCATTTTATCCATCATAATATGAATTAAAAAGACAATTTGTTGGATATGAAAGATAGGAGCATAACATCCTCACCTTCGATAATTTATAGAAGATCGTCAAAGTGCTATACCATTCTTAAAGCCCTTTCTAATTGTCTGTCTGCTAAAGCATTCACCTCTGCTGGAACATTTCCCAGATGTATTATATTTTTATTAAAATCTGCACTATATTTTGATCTAGGGAAACCCATCTGAAGTACCTCTTTCTTTAAGTATACCTTCAAACTTTGAAGACCGTACCAAAGTCTCTATAACTTAGGAGTCCATAAAACCCCATTCTCCTGAGTAAGCTCTTTCCACGGTCAATCTGAATATCATAAAAAATGCTGGGATATCTTATCAAGCTTATTGCTTGATAAAATTCAGTCAAATTTAAGTGATGCAATATAGGATGGAGGTGTTCAGGATTTCTGGATTAATGAACTCCCTTTTGCCTCTGTGACCTCATCATTCTGATAGACTTTTTTCATTAAAACTCACTGGGGATAAAGTTTTTTCTTTGATGAAACTTGGAGAAATCCATGTAGTTTTGTTTCATTTGGTCAACTTAGAACTTTACTCTTCACGTATTTTTATCAACTTTAGAAAGATGGCTTGCTCTGTATTTTTGGATAGATCTTGATATTTTTTGCTGGTTTTAGGGATAAAATGGTAGGAAGGTTGATTTTTATGGTTTAGGGCTTCAAATGGCTTGAGAGGTTTTATGATACGATAACAAATAGTTGGGGTTTAGAGTGGAAGAGTTAACTAAAAATAAGTAAGGACAACACTTCATAATAGTATCCTGGCTGAAGTAAAAGTCTAAATTGAACTGACATGTTTTTGTAGAAGACCTGTTACATTCTTTGTTTAAGGTGATCACAAATTTGATAAGGTTAGGATCCATCTTGCCATATTCTAGACCCCAAAAGGTCCAGCAGTCATTGAAGAAGGTTTAGCAGGATCAATATCTGCCAATTGTGGGCCCCACGAGGCCCAAGGACTGCTTAAATGGGTTCTGCAGGACCCAGAACCGCTAAAGGAAGGCCTTGTTAGGCCACCTGCCCTGGAGAAGGGTCCCATATGATGCACTACCCTTTTTTTTCTAAAATCTTTATTCATGTTTTATTTCTCAATATATCTGTTGCTCATATATCAGATTTTTTGCATATTTTTAGTTAGTGCTTCTTAAGAAAAAACCTCAGGTGAAAGCCCTTTAAAATAATCAATAGAATTTCACTAATAATTTGAATAACAACAATTTTCTTCATGTGAACTGTCAAGTAAATTCAATCCACCCTATTCTTAGGTAAGCATAAATTTCCCTCATGTGTGATGCAGGTGAAGGGTTGTGGAGAAGCATCATGTGACTCTCTCTTTTCAGCACCTATACAGGGATACATGCTGGGACTCCTGTCTGCCTGTCTTTCAGCACTAGCTGGTGTTTATACAGAATACTTAATGAAGAAGAACAATGACAGCCTTTACTGGCAAAATGTACAATTATATACGTGGGTATCTCTATGCGGCCATTGTAACACTGCCTCTGCTTTTGGGCTGGCAGTATCTATAGGTTCAACTTCTTAGGCATTGAAGAGAAATATGCTTCTTGATGTGAATATAGCATCAGTGTACTTTGCTAACTTTTCTCCCATATCACACACTGTCAGGTTTGGCGCTATCTTTAATATGGCACGACTTCTTTTGGATGATTTTAGAGTTGGATTTGAGAAGGGACCATGGTGGCAACGCCTTTTAAATGGGTACTCTACTGCCACATGGATGGTTGTATTAAATTTAGGATCTACTGGGTTGCTGGTGTCATGGTTGATGAAATATGCTGACAATATTGTGAAGGTAATTTTATTTACTGTCTACTATCATATATACACATGTTAATAAATGTTCAGTTATTCAAACCAATCATGAGAGACTATGTTTTACAAAATTATTTTTGAACACGAGTAGAACATGCATTGTAACACAACAATCTGGCCAAAACTTCTGATTGTTCTCTTAATTATTGTGACGCGTTTTTATAAGGTCTGGTCTATATCTTTTTATTCTATTTTATTAATATCATGATCATGATAACAGAAAAAAGCCATTTGCTGACCTCCAAAATCATTTGAGAGGAGGTTACAGTGGAGCGGTTATAATAGCATGAAGGGTAGATGCTTTTTCATGAACCTGACCAAGATCAAATATAGTAGACAACAAGCACTAAAACCCATCTCAAACCTAGACTATACCTTTTATCTTTGCTAAGAGAGCACAAGTACCTCTGCTTTATATTTTTGTTGAAAGAGCAGAGCACTTTTCTTATCACTTATAGTGGAAATAAGGTTTGTTTTCGAGATTCTTCATATAGGTTTGAGGTTTACTAAATACAAAGTTACAAACATCATCAGATCTGAAATTCTATGATCAATTCTCATCATGGAAGTTTCAGAATGTGTTTCTTGAACTTACAGCTTACATAGTGATGATTTAATGGAAACATTACATGTCTAGTGTATAGAAGTGCTTAATGCAGCAGGAGTGGAAACCTTTCCTAGTTTCTTAGATATGCAACTGAAATGGGGCTCATGCTAGTTATATACATCCATTCTTTTAATAACTTCCTGCTGATGGTTGAGGAAGTCCAACCTTAAACTAGATCAATCTGTTCTCTTCAAACATGTGGTAGGTGTAGAAGAGAAGCTTATGCGAAGTTCTATGAATTCACTGAGGTTTCTTGATGACTGAAAACCATTTAAAGTAATGAAAAACGAAAAAAGTCAGGGCTTTGTGTAAAATAGAAAAAGATTTATGAAGAGACAGGTAAAATTAATTATTGCTTTTTGATAAATTTTATTACTCAAAATGTCAGTATGAAGAGTAACCTTCAAATGCTAGGATATGTATCAGTATTATGGTTATATATCTAAAATGAATTAAAAGATTACGTTATTCTCATGCCCTCTCAATATGTATTTAACAAAAATAATAATTAAATTTATCAAAATTTATGAAATCCATGATTAAGTTAATAGCAATGTGTACGTGGTGTATGCCACATGCTTTATATGTCATTTTTCTGCCTTAGGTTTATTATATGTTGTATGTTTGAGTATTCTGTTGCTAGTAAGCATGTGAATGTGTAAGTTATTGACATGTCTCTGCACAAAGGGAATTTAAGAATTTCTTGTCAGGGTGGGGAGCTGGTTAATGGAAATAATCAAACAATTTCTTGAAAGTGCACTTTTTTGAACTTTTTTGAAAGTGATCATGAATTTTACTAGCATAAAGTGCAGACTGTTAGTGATCCTGAGTTTATACGTGACCACAAAATCTGCAAGATTTAGGAAGGCCATGGGGGGAAGGGAAAGATAAGAGAGCCTACTTATAAAGGCACTGATTGGATGACCTTTGTAAATAATTTTGCTGGAGGGCCATGGACTTGATGACTTTGAGGAGCACATCAAAACTGCCATGACAACTTACGCCAATCAAGACATTTAGCACAAGGCTGGTGGTAGAATACAACTAATATGGTGAGGGGACAAGGGCGGTAAAAATTGAGGAGAGAGAGAAAGGCCCGAAATCCCAAGTATATGGAACCCTATGCAATCTTACACATATGGAGGTTGGTGAAAAGTAAATAAAGCCAACTGATTGTTTCTGGGTAAGTAATCAAGTAGTTATAAGAAGAAAATTTACAAAGTGATATTATTTGCTTTGTCCACTTCTACCATATGCTAGATCATCTTAATTTTGCAGGAAGGTTGATTAGGTGAAGAGAGAGTGCACTAGGATGACCCTGCTCAGGCCATGAGATCACAGGAAAATATGCAGATATGGTGTTTGAGAATATCCTCTTGACCAATTAGGATTTGTATGATGTTTTGTTGACTTCTGATGGGTGGACAAGGGTGAAATTGATATCCCCATGCAACAAGGTTCATGTTTTAGTTGAGAAAAATGATAAAGGTTGCAAGTAGATTAGGTAATTCCAAAATACTTAACCCGTTTCAACCTAATCCATACCCAAAATCTGGATCAATGATTAGGTATATATTCTAAATTGAGACCTATACTTTAACTAGGTTCTGTATCTATCTTGCTTAATTGGTCCAATGTGATGAAACATCACGAAACACAATAAGACCTAACAATCCTAGTTCAGTATTCATGTCTAGCCTGTTAAATTTAGACATGATCCAGTTCATCAGGTGACCTGGATATGAATCATAGACCCAGAGCCTGTTCATGTCATAACATGATCTTAGGTAATGGATACCATCTGTGATGATGATGCTGTATTTTATAGATGCATGCTAAGGGATGGACGCTATTTTGGAAAATCTTATGTTGCTTGTTGTCAGGGTATTTGGTGGTGCACGTCATATCGCAATCAAAGATCATCTATTTTCTATCCAGCTAAGAATACTATGATCATTGCCATGGGATGATGAGGAAATGGAGGCATGAATATTCATCCAATTCCATTTCTTATGTTTACACATGGTTAGGAGTTGATCTTTACCAGCTGTTCATTTAAAGTTTCCACAAATTATACTCTATACTAGGAGTGCTTCAATAATTCTAGAGTCCGTACTAATCACATCTAGGCTCACACTTGCAATTTCATCTACTTGATGTACAACATACAACTGCAACTGGAGGAAGAAGGCAATGGCAATGGCCAACATCTAGTGCTGCATTAAGGTATATGAGATTTTTTATTATGTTTATTAAGTTAGTGTACATTGTCTTGACCATAAGATATCTAGTCATATTATGCCTCTAGGTGACTTAGGTAAATCAAGTTGTGATCCATTGTTCTTTTGCCTTTTGTGAAGGACATAAGCCATGAAGTTATTGGGAAGTTTAACGTTCTTTTTCTTGCCCGGCCCCTGTAGAGACGTAGACTTACCCCACTTCCCTAAGGCAGCAGGAGGCATCTTTTTCTGGACCAGCCAGTAGGTTGCACGTGAATATCACTGCAAAATGTTGATTACGCTCCTTAGCCCTGAGTCCACCTTCGTCCATCCATTGTCTTTGCTGATACCCAGACTCTTTGATTCAGGCCTTGCTCTCTTAGTATGAAAGGAGAAACAAGAAAATTGCATGAAGAAAAAGGGAGACTGGACTCATCTTTTATTGTAAGAGAAAAACACGGAATTGCAGCCACCATGTCTGTTGCAAATCTGTAGCACTAGTTCGTAATATAGGGCACATGTAAATGTAGGGGCATATAAAATTCTGAAAAAATTTAAGAAGTATAATTAGTAATTATGATTTAGGATTTGATTTCGAAGGTGTATGATTTGCCTCTCAATTTATTTCGTAGTCTCCTTGAGAGTTATTTGTAAGCAACTGAATTAATCCTAAAATACCTCAACATAGAAAATTATAAAAAAACCTGTGAATTGGAGAAAGCAAAAATGCATGGTTTAGGAACAAATCTTAAAATGTGGAAAGTGCATATTATGTGTGTAATAATGTGTGTTGCATATGCTCCTTTTTTGAAAAATCTAGGATGGCAAAATTATTTAGACAAGCAGACATCATGATTTAATCATATACAACATTGTACGTCATTATTATAAAGTTGTGGAGGATAGCATGGAGTAGAAAATGCTAGGGTGTATCCTTGTTTATTTTGATTTGCCTATGTACATTATCAGGTCATTATATGACAGAACTCAGTGCTAAAAAGCTTGACTAGAAGTAATGTCAACAGTGTTAGTGCTGGCTGTTATTGTTGCTATTAGTCATACTTTGTCTTATGCTTCCAACTGACCTTTATTTGAATTTTGATGACTTTCAATGCTCAGAGAATGTGTGGTTATGTATAAAACATCTTCCAACTTAAAAAGAAGCAAGCTCAACCTTTCTTACTTTCTCTGGCTAATTTTGCCATATGAGCTTTGTCAGATAGGTGGATATAATGCTGCTGCTCCAAGTTTGTTCTTTTTCATAATTCTTTTCTTGATGGTGTTACTCCGAGTTTTATGTTAAACTGTGCTACATGTTTCTCATGGTTAACTGTGCTTCAGTACATATTATATCAGTTCCTGTTGTCCTCCAGGTATATTCAACATCAATGGCAATGCTGCTAACAATGGTTTTATCGATATTCCTTTTTAATTTCAAGCCTACTGTGCAGGTAAGTTTCAGGCCATCAATGTGAAAATTCAAAATTGTGATGTCAATTTAGTTGCTGATGTTGCCTGTTCTGTTCTATGACAAGCTGTGCATGTTCATATGCTAGTTTATCTGTCAGTATTGAACATGTTATTAAATATGTTCTTTTCTTCTTGCAGCTCTTCTTGGGCATAGTTATCTGCATGATTTCATTACACATGTACTTTGCTCCAGTGCGCATGCTTGTGGATTTGCCAACTACAAAGACACCAACTGATGCACTAAATGAAGTTGTTGTCGGACGAGCAGGAGAATCATAATGTTGGATATCCTATTAACAGAGTTCCCACATCCCTGCCACTCAGCTACCATAAGGTTCGACCGATGGGAAAACCATAAGTGTGAAGTCTTGGAGCATCAGGCTATGCAAAGATCAAAGAGCAAGTTCATCTAGGCAAGCAGGCCTCAGCCTACGGCATCAAGTACACGTCTATTTGAAAAATGGCTAGGTCATTTTGTAAGGCATACACTCTCTAAAGGCACCAGAAGTATGAATTAGGGCTGCCTCAGAACACTCTGAGCTTCTGTTGCCAATAGGTGGAATCAATTTCCATCTATTTCATTTTTTAAAAAAAATTGATATAGAGGTCATACTTGGTTTTAGACATTCGAAATTTTGAGGATACTTGGAGTTTGAAGAATTGCATGATTGGATATGACCCTTTCTTGACCCCACAATGATAGGAGCCTCGTGCACTGAACCATTTTTTTTTTAACTATTTTAATACTGATAAAATGACCTTGTTAGGAAAGAAACAGGTCTGATATTTCTCATACTATTCCGAATTCTTGTTAAGATGTGTGAGAGAGAAAGGGTAGGTTGTCGGGATAAGAACAGGGTAGAAGTGGGGATCTGATCGGTAGAATTTGATAGGGCGGTTAAGGGCTGGTTTGGGAACAATCCCCTAGATTTGACAGGATGGAGGAGGGAAGAGAGGACGGGAGCGTAAGAGAGGGAGGGAGCGAGTGAGAGAGGAGATTAATGCCGGGGTCGCAGGCTTGATCGCAGTGGGATTTTGAAAAAAAAAAGAAGAAAAAAAGCCCTCTCCAAGTCCTTTTTTTTCTTTTTGGTACAAATATCTAAATCTTTTTTATTCAGGGGTTTCTTTACCAGTCAAGGAAACACATTGGGCGATCCTGGACTGGGCATATCGTAAAAATTTTGGCTCAAATTGACCTGTAGGCTGGCATATGTGAGTCCCCTAGCTGGGAGCCTTCACTAGGTTTTTTGTGATGGACATCTTCTTGGAATCTCTCAAAAGTAACTTGCAGAAGGCCATCCATTCGGAGATATGGATATCATCTACCTGTGGTGCGCGAAAAGTTTCTTCCAATCCTATCCTGCCGAAAGATTTCTTATTGTTCTATGTGGCTAAATATCTTCTAAAATGATATTAATTGCCTATAAAACTGGATTAACTGTCTTCTAAAATGATATGGAGCAAGCTCTTCCTGGATGATGTTTAGGTAGAGAAGGTGGACCTCGCCTATCCTTAGAGGTACAAATGGGCCAGACTGCCAGAGCTTCTAACATGTAAAGCTAGTCCGTGGAAAAAATGTTGTCCTTTATTCAACTATTTTAACTTCATTGGCATAACTTCTAATTGCGGGCTAAAAGATAGATTCTCTTAATGGTCTATAATCTTCATTTAGTCTTAACTAATAACACAACAATCATACGAACTGCATAATTTGCTAAAAAGAATGTCGAGAAACCTAACATACATATAATATGAAATTACCACATCTAGTATATCCTTTCTCCTGGAGTTCCTATGGTCAAAAATTCCAAGCCATCTGAAATCGCTAGAACGCGATTCTAATCATGTAAAAATGATATGAATTAATATACTTATATATGTACTCGCAAATGTGCGATGCTTATTAGAGGTGGGTCTTGCTAACCTCTCCTCACCCTACGTGCCAAGGGATATACAAAGAAGCGCATGACCATTAACCTTCAAGACACTCATGGCTTGACCTAGTGATATCCACGATGAACAAGTGTAATATAAGACTGTATTTTTTGAGTTTTTTCGATGCTATTATGGACCTTTTTTCTTCTAAAAACCTTTTGCAAACAGTTGCAGCTCATGGTTTTTATGAGACCGCCAAAGGCAAAGTTGGCATTATAGCTTCAAATGATAAACAAACTGCTCGTATATCATACTAGAAGTTAGAAAGAGATTTCATATTTGAAATTTAGAGGCGGTAGATGGACGAGTGTAATCTAACAGAGCGAGCTCTTTAGCCTTTTCAGATACTACTGTAGGTTTTTCTGCTGCTGAAACCTTTCCAGTTTGGTTGAAACCTACGGATTAATTTCTTATTTATATAAAATAAAATTTATGGATTTTTTTAAACTGCCATAGCAATAACCAAATCCCTCGTGCATGTTACTAAAAACTGGATTTACTGAGGATATCCTCGAGAAACGTCACAGCACGCACCAAAATAAAACCTATAATATAGATATGACGAAAACAATAAGAAGTAAATAGATTTACCCATAAAAATACTCTAAAATAGTTACATTAGAATGGTTCACAAATTTCCATCAGACATCCAAGCATCACGTCACTTCACCTCCATATCCTACAAAGACCCAACAGACTTGGGGTGATGCCCGGCTCACACTGGACAAAGTTTAAAACCCTACCTACGTGACCAACTTTAGCAGCACACTGACACCACAACCTAATGAACACGAAGCAAGACTCTACGACTACGGACAACAGCATGAACTTAGTGGTGACTTGAAGCACCAAGCAGGGTCTCTCAGCGAGTCCAAAGGAAGGCGCCCATGGCGAATTCCCTCTTCTGAGAGAGGTCACCGAACACGGGCAGCCCGTACTCCCTCAGAAGGCAGTCGACCTTCCACTCGGGCATCGTCTCGTAGTCGGCCTTGGTGTACCTCGGGTAGTGGAGGGGCATCCGGAAGTACACCCTGCTTGTCTCCTTCCCATGATGGCCCTGCCCGTTGGCCACCGTCGGCTTCCTCCTCGTCAGCCACTCCATGCCTCTTCGCTCCTTCTCAGTTCTCACCTTCTATTAATTCTCTCTTTGTTTATCTCACTCTCTCTATATACGACCCCTATGGGGATGGAGTCCTTTACATAGAGGGAGAGAGGGGTTCGGGAAAGTACTGAAGGCCAAAACCCACCCGGGGAAAGGGTGGTTTCCGAGTACGCACAGGATTTGTATTCCCACAGGGACAAAAATTCCCACCTTCGTTTGGAGAATCCGGTCCCTGGATTGTCAGGGTGGTATCTTTTTCGGCGGTTTGGGGGGGGCGGGGGGTCGGTGATAGAGCTTTAATTGTTGGGCGGGGTGGCCCTGGTTTAGTTGATGTCATAAATGATGGTTGATATTGCTCATTTGCACGTATCACTTATAAGTTATATATAGTATTGGGTATATATAAGATTTAGGAAATTCACATGCCGTTATATGTACATGAAATATTTATCAAGCCCATAACTGCTGATTTACCAATTCCATAATCAACTAGCTCTCCATGATTTGCCTATCTTAAAATTTTGAATTTTGCTATACGGTGCTTCTTATAATCTATCCAGAATAATTAATTATTTAAATTTCTATTTACTATTGACTGTAGAATGAAATTAAGGTTCTAATTTCTCTCCTGATAACCGGATATAGCCGTTGGAATGCCCAAGTATGGATGCCAAAGTAGTATTATTTGGATAAATTCCAAGAGTTATAATTGACACCCTACTCGTCATAATTTACTAGATATTATTTATGAGGGAATTCTTTGATACCCACTAATATTTTACTAGATACCCACCAAAAACCACTGGTTAGGATGAGTCTCCACTTTTTGCCAAAAAATGTATATAGTAAGACGCATGTAGTAATCCCCCAAACTTTGAATTCGATAATACATGGGAGGTTTGTGGAGGAATAGCCATTCTTTTACTGCATTTTGTCCCCATGTCTAGTGCAAGACGAGTGAAATACACATGAGATCATCCGATCTGTGCCCCTGCAACCACTGCTAAAATCTCAATTACAATCTTCATAAATGATGATCAAATATCTCTACGCTATCACACATCTTCAAATTTCTATAAACCAAGGCGACCTCCATATTTTCATAGTTGGGGTGCATATGCTCAGTAAAAATAGAGAAGAATCACCGAAAGCTATGGAGAAATGTTGCTTCTCTATCATGAACTTTATATCTCCTGTTTCTTTCTCCCCTCTTACCTTTTTACATTCTTCTGCATCTCTTTCCATGTATAAACTTATCTCTTCTTAATAATATAATATAAGGGAAACTTGCCGCTACCTCCATTTTTACTCAAAGAGAAGCCTCCATATTTTCTATTTTTCAGATTATCTTTTTTAGGCAACTATATATACTCCCCTCCTCATAAAATGTGATTTCATGCATTTTTGTGCATAACATGTCTTTGTCTATAATATATGATGCAAATCTTCTCCACTAGACTTATATCAAACAGATACTTGAAGAAAGTTTTGGCCAAGGTCTCAAATATCCTTACCAATATACATACTAGTTGTTTGCGATACCAATACATATCATATTATACCAAAACAAAGGTTGGATGTTTTAAGTGCCAGTCCCTTACGAGTCTAGTTCCATGTGCATACTGGTACTTAAATCCATGGTGTAGGCTATTGATAAGACTACTCGATAGTTGTATCAGAGATGTAAGATCAAATCCTCTCTTCATCAAAATTATGTTGATAATTAAAGTGATTCACGCACACAGGGTGCACATGATGAAGCCAATGTTATCAAGGTTCTTATCCAATATTAATAGTGTCCTCACAATTATGTTAACTGTGAAATTGATACACAAAGAATTAGGTGCATATTATGAACCCAATTTTGTTAGGGTTCCTAGCAAAATATTAATAGTCCTCCTAGCACGGGATATATAACCGAAACCCACCCTACTTTATTCGGACAATATCATTTATATCCCACAAGATACTGGAATTTTAATGTTCTTAATGTAGGCCTATTTGGAATGTGAATCGAAGCATGTCATGCAGTGAGGCCATGCATCCGTGCCATGAGATGTATCTGTCACACAGAGAGAGAGAGAGAGAGAGATGAAAGAAAGTGCTGATCAAGCTTAAACTCATTAGAGTCAGGCGTAATACTTTGGCGACGTAGGTTCTCGTACATAGAATATATCCCCTGTACTGGCTTGTGACCACAGACAGCTGCTTGGCCTACGAGATTGCAACAAGAAAACCGACGTCAAACCTGCGAACCAATAACTCCGAAAGAGAACGTCGTCCTAAATGAGATGAGAGGCGATATTAGGCGATGCATGGAAGACACTTGTCAACGTTCCGTGACACTCCGATCACAACAAAAAAACCTGCCGCTTCTTCCATCGCCCATGCCAAGTCCTCCCCACGTTGAGCAAACTAATCGTCAAAAATTTTCTCCACGTACTCGCTGGCCATATATCCAGTTTTGCATGCATGCAAAATGTAGTTCGATGGAATTCGATGCTTCTATCTTGAATGCTGAAGTCTATTTCGTGCCGTGCGATCTCACTTATACATGTATATACTAGCGTCTCTCTCCGAGAGAGAGAGAGAGAGAGAGAGAGAGAGATGGCCAGTGGTCTAACGTGGAGTACACTATCTAAGTGGGCAGTGGAAGGACGTCAATATGTGGCGAACCTACAGCCACAGCAGAAGGCTGCGACTTTATGGCTTACCATCCCCTTTCCAGAGATCCGAATCTGGACCAAGGAGCATGTCCTTCGCGTGCCATCCACGCCTCTCCTCTCTCACTCTCTCCCGCTCGCTCTGCCACCCATATGAAGTAAGTGGGACGCCACTTTCTGTGGCTATTCCGATCTCCGCTAACGCCTTGTCTTGCATTTAATGAGAGGGACCGTCAACACGGACTCAGACATCAAATGGACGACTGACACGTCTAGTTTCTCCAAATTAGAAGCATAGGGGCATGAGCCAGGGGGTCAAGTGGCCCGTAACCTAACGGAGAGGGACATGCCTTTATGAAGGCTAATAAATTGGACCTAACGGCCACTGCCCAGGTTGGGGACATTCAATTTTGAATTGATTTGTTTGGGTCTGTGCTTTTAATGTAAGAGGTCGTCACTTATTGCAGCGCTTCGTCAAATGGGGTTGCCTGTATCCATTACTTTGTTGCTTGCAGTAACTTGCATGTGAAAAATGGACCTATAGTCTGCCTATGAAGTGTTGAAAAATGTGCAAGCGGCTGTGATTGTAGAGGAAGTCCAGGGTTGTCTCGAACGCTGGTAAGCTAGATTTGCGACTCATTTGGGCTGATTCAAATTGTTGGCAGAAACCTAGTTGGAAGCAGCTTTTGTATGATGAACTCGCTATAAAAAAAAAAGAGCAAACAGAAATTTAAAGTTGACGTTTTGCCTGCCTCGTCCTCGCGTTCTATTTGTTTTTAATTGTTTTCCTACTCAGGAACTTCCTTTTTTTCAATTCCTCTTTTGTGTTCTTTTCTCTTTTTCATTGTTTTAATAAAGTTTAAGGGGCTTTCCATAATCTTTTCTCCAAAGGAAAAGTAGTAAATGATATTGTGGCGATTGGTTTGCTTTAATACTGAATTAATACTTCTAAGCATCGTATCACAAACTAAATTACAAGGTGCTCTTCCATTCATTTCTCATTTTTCGCATTCTATATATCTACGAAAACCATATTTTAACATTCTACGTATTTGTTTTATTTTATTCGGATGTCTCCGAGGAGATAAAACGGTGTAACACAAAGATTTTCCAGGACGCCATCCATCCTAATACTTCTCTCATCTAAGCTAGAGTTCCGAAGAAATCCGGTGCATTCGTGTGGGTATTAATCGCACCCAACTCTTTTCCATCTCACTGCAAATCCAAGTATAATAGTCGGTGGATTTCTAAGTGCCTCAGATCATCATGAAAGCCTCTTCAACTCTCCACTCCCCTTCAGAGGAAGGGAGAAACTAGAGAAGCTTATGAATCTCCTTGGCAAGGTCTACATCAAGAACACTAATTAAAGACAAGTTTGCATGGAGGTGGTACTGCACCTCAGCAAGATTCACAGTTAAAAATCAAAGGAACCGGACCAGCCCCTCTTCATTAATTTGTACTGTGCAAAGACGAGGAAAAAATTGACAGTGGATCACCTATTCCTGAGCCGCCCATTTCTAAGCTTTGTGTGGGATTTTATAAACGAGACTCTGTTCATTCAATGGCGTGCCTACCGAAGAAGCTTCATATCCAGTGCATCAGTAGTTAAGTTAGGTATAAAGCTAAGGCCCTGTTTGGGGGAGCTTTTGGAGGGCCAGAAAGCACTTTCTGGCCCTCCAAAAGTACTTTTAGATGAAAAACTGTGTTTGGTAAATTTTTCAAAAAGCTGTTTCAGCTTTTGCGAGAAGCTGAAAACAGCTTTTGGGAGGAAGCTCCAATTTGGAGCTTTTGGGAGGAAGCTGTTTCAGCTTTTTCGGAAAGCTGTATTTTTGACAAAAATGCCTATATTAAAACAACATAATTACATAGTTTAAGCTTAAGTCTGAGGAGCAAAGCACTTTGTAAACAAAACACGACCCTTTCTTCGTTTTACTTCATGATGCCATAGCGTGCATGAAAACCCACCTTAATCCAAATGGACTGATAAAGTTTCTCCTCTTGTAAATATCCTTTATTTTAAATCAATAAAAAATCGGGTGGAAAATCCTCTCGTTTCATCAGAAAACATTCGACATATTTTGTCTGCTATTTCGTCGCCATACACCTTTTTCTTGGTGCATTATTTCATGTTATCGGTCACTTGTCATGCACAAACTGGTAGCCCTGAGTGCACTTTTACCTATTCCCGTGGCTCGGCACCCAAGCAATTAAGCCTTCGTCGCCCGGCACTTCCAGAATTTTCTATGGACATCTATAGGAGAGATTCTTTCTTCTTTGTACTCTTTACTTTCCCGCGATTTGACTGAATGTACTCAAGCTAGAGCTATATAAAATGCCGCATTTACCAAAAAAAAAAAAAAAAGCCTTACAACATACGAAAATCTTGAGAGTCAACTCTTATTTGTTTCGTATAGACATCAATTTGTCAGAGCTTTCCTAATTTTATATTCATGGTTGCGATAATTATTGCATTAGACTCTAGAACAAGGGCTTAAATATATCTCAGATTGTGAATGTTACATGTGGTTTTTGCGTGCTTACAAACATGATCCAACCCACAACAGCGCGCGGCTTCTTCCTCATCTTCCAATAGTGAGAAGGCAGGACGAGTTCGACATGGCCAACTTTTTCATTTACGTTGTACGAGTACATCCACTTTCTTTCAACTTAAACCGGTGAAATGCATGGTGTTTTTGGTCTTGTGGGTTGAAGGCAGGTTTGTTGCCTCTTTTATTCTTCCTCTTGTGTTTGTCATTTTTTAAGTAATATTTGAGCTTTGCATGCTGCTGCAAGACAGCTCTATTAGCCTTGGCCTATGATCGAGCAGCAGGTGTGGCTGAGAATTTACAGGCCCCAACCGATCCATAAACTTTGCCTGACTACACTAAAAATCGTGCTATGCATGGCCTTAACCGGAGAAAACAATGTTGCCTTAACACTACTATAAACTATTTCTATTCTGCCACCTTCATTCAAATGGCTCTGGAAATTTTTCCAAAATCACTTCATGAGGAGATGCACTGCTCCACTTTTCGTTGTTGGTTAAGCCCACTGATGTCGTGGTTCCTGGCCCTCTGTTTAACCAATGGTTACTAAATAAGCATTTAAACATGATCTTAGAGTGTAAAGCTGAGAAGTAGAGATTTTTGAATTGTAAAGCACAGGATTGTATTTCCGTTATTTTTTTTTTTGAAATTTTAAACAGTAAAATTCTTCGAAGCTGTTTAGTTGCTATGGGACTGACTTATAGAATGACCATCCAATTCCGAGTGGAAATTTCTCAGAAGTTATACATGAGAAAGCTGCCGATTTTAATTTTGAAGCGATCTTTTATACTGATTTATAATAGCAATTTTAAATATACAGACAAGTTAAAACAATAACCTTCCTCCACAGGCTACCAATACATGGTCCCAAAGAATTATACGTTTAAAGGTGGATTCAGCCTTTGTCCCGCTGTACATGCGACTCTTTTTAGTATATACCTCTTTTTATATCGCAGAGGATGCCAAAGTTTGGTAATCATCAACTCCATAAAATCATGAGTTTGTTTTTGGCAAAGAAATATTTATACTATGATCTTTGAGAATGCTATATATTCAAATAAAAAATTAAAAATGTTAATTAGAATGAAGGTACAAACATGTAAAAATTTAAAAACTTTACATAAAAAATCAAAACTTTTCCCATAACAGGGCTTGCAACCCATATACCTGCCCTGTCCTTCCAAATGTGGATCACGTAATCAGATATTAAATGATGTTCCATCATTATATATATCATTGCTCTTAAAAATCATCATGCTTATGATGGCTATTTAAGATTGGTGCGGTGCGGTGTACTAAATCTATAATAGTGTCAGCAAAAAGTCATCATCATTTATTTTTTGGAGCACCAACGACCAAAGTTAGGTAGGCTTACAACAAAGAAAAAAGAGGGTCATAATAGGATTAGAAAGAGAAATTTGGCTCTTTTTTTTCCAAAAATAGTCCTCATCATTATAAATGAAGACTATGTACTTCAAATTTTTAATCATCAATAAAAAAAAGCTTAAATACTGCTTTTACAATTTTTCTATTTTCTTCTCTTTTTTTTAGAAATTCGAGTTGATACCTAAATACATTATTGCGAAGTTATAACTATCTCAAAAATATCTAAACATGATTGAGGTACTATGAACAAATTATCATTTTCATATAGTAATGGGTTGCTCTTGGCCGACACCGGTAGATAAATGGCATATTTACCGGAAGGCCATATATTGTTAAACTTGCAGCAATATTTACTAGCACAAGTAAATAAATTGGTTTATTATGGATGAATCATATCCTAAGAGAAATGCATTTGTCAAGAAATATATTTCCAAACACGTTATAAAAGAACTTTTTTTTTTATGTGGGCCATCAAATACAAAATTAACAAAATAAAAAAATGGGTCAGTACAATCATAGAGTGATGATACAAAGTTATATATAATATATTGATCGACGTAAGTAATTAGAAATGACCGGCATGAAATTTATGGCAACCACACATTAATTGAACCTCTAAAGTTTAGGAGGTTAAGGGTTAGGACCACAAGCTGCAGTTTTGGTGATTGATATGATAAGAGAAAAACGTCATCAAATATTCCCACAACTAAAACCAGAACCCACCCCCCTCACCGATCATCGGCGTGCAAGGTCCCATCAAAATCCGTTCCTACGTCAGCTCGCGCATTAACTTCCATAACTAATAGAGACGTATATCGGGCAATCGAGGACGACCCACACGCGCCTAGTGGTGGCTATATTGTGGCCTCTTGGCTTCCTTCCTTCCTTCCTTCCTTCCTTCCTTCCTTCCATTGCCTTCCCAAATTTCGGTTTCCTCCTCATCCCTCTCTCTCTCTCTCTCTCTCTAAAAGCCCACCTTTGTTTCTTGAAGAGAGTAGGGAGTTGAAGAAGAGTTATCAAAAGAGAGAGAGAGCGATGACGGGAGACGGCAGGGAGTACTCGAGGGCGAGGAAGGTGGCGGAGGCCGACGGGCAGGAGCGCTGTGGTTGCTTCGAGATGCCCTTGCACTACCCGAGATACACCAAGGCCGAGTTTGAGACGATGCCCGAGTCGAAGCTGGATTGCCTGCTCAGGAAGTACGGGCTGCCCGTCACCGGCGACCTTGCCCACAAGAGGAGCTTCGCCATAGGTGCCTTCATTTGGCCTTCTCACTAGGTTGATCGACCTTCATGTATCTGGATATTGGATCTATCTATCTATCTATCTATCTATCTATATATATATATATATATATATATATATATATATATATATATATATATATATATATATATAGAGAGAGAGAGAGAGAGAGAGAGAGAGAGAGAGAGAGAGAGAGAGAGAGAGAGAGAGAGAGAGAGAGAGAGAGAGAGAGAGAGAGTAGATGAAAAAAGAGATTGATGGATGTGATATTGCTGTATCATGCGTATGGGTGTGCCTGGTCTTGAAGTATTTATTTAATAAGCTGAGCTATGGATTTCTCCATCTTTTATTTCATAATTGGCTACTTTGAAGCTATGCACGGCTCATGAACAATATATGTGTTTTTGTGGCTTCGTGTTCTGTAGCCCTGGTTTCAGCGATGAGTTGGCGCTTGAGATCAATGTTTCAATAACTCCTTCGATAAAATAGGAAAAAAATAAAATTCGCCGATCACCAGCTAAAGGATCACCTCCAATATCATTGCGATAGATATTAAGGTCATTATTTTCCTCGGCAAGTATTTGACTAGATTTTGTAGGAGAAAAAAAACAAATGGCTATTCTGATGGCCATAATTTAATTGCTGTTATAATAGAAAATAATTGATGATAATAAATAAATGATATTATTCATTTGCTTGATTAGTTATGTCACAGTTTGCAAGACAAAGTTTCTTTTTAACTTCAAGATTGCATATTTCAAGAATTGAATTCCAAACAAAAAAATTATTTCATAAACCATGAAAATGTCTGGTAATATCATTATATAGTTTCCAAAATACGTGTGGCACGTACGGTCAATAAACATGTGGTTTGGTCAATAAACGACCTACCATACGGTCCTACAAAAAAAGTTTATCTAATAATCCATGGCATGTAGTAGTTTGTATTTTTTTTTCTATTATTGGATCTTTTTGGGTAGTGAATGCAACTTGCAAATAATGTATTCGATTCATAATCTTCTTGTCTTCATGGCCACGGGTTGAGTTACTGTTGAGAATGGAAAAGACACCAAGCTTAACGAGGCGACACGCAGATGCTCCAACTACATCGACCTAAAACGGGATTTAGTGGTCCAATGTCAGCTCTTAGGCGAATCCGAGGCACTCGTAAGCCGTAATATCAGCAAATGGTGAGTTGTTATCAAATTATATTTCTTAGCGTAAAATCGTAAGGTTCGCAAATCAAACAATGGGAATAATAGTCAACAAAAGGGTCGAGTTGCTTACAATTTTTTAGTCATGTTAATAATTAAATTGAAAGAGCTTGCTTGCTCATTTGGTAAAAGCCACGAGTCCATTTAGGTATCACGCTGGACAATAAAAAGCTTGGAGTTCATTTAGAGGACCCGAGTCCTGTGTCTGAAGTTGTACCAAAAAAATAACAGCTCTGTGTTGGAACAGGGACCAAAAGGAAATTGGCAGCCATGATCGTATCATGAGAAATTATAACCTACGTCCGGTGTACCAACTCGGCGGTCCACTGGGCAATTATTTTTTGCCGTATGTGCCAGGTCGCCACCTTAGCAAAAGGGAGAAACAGGAAAAAGCTTTCGGCCGAGCGCTCCGCCCCGCTCTCCCAGCTTCCGCCGAGCACTCCGCCTCCTTCTCCAGTCCTCTAAAAAGTGCTTCGCTAGCATCCCGTGTCGCCGCTCGTGCCCCGATCCTGAGGAGAGGATCTCCGCCAGGCTCTGCTGAGCGCCCCCTTCCAAAAATCTCTCCTAGAGCTGGTGCTGCACCGACCCCCATATGCTCGAGCCCCTCTTTTACCGCCACCTCCTTGAGTACCCCTGCCTCTCATCTCTAACCTGGCCCTCGCCGATGCCATCTTCCCCTCCTACTACGTCGCCATTGACGCTCTCACCTTTCCGGCCCTTCGTGGCCGCGACCTTGCCGACTTCCTCCACCATAACCGCCCCACCATCTGGGGTCGTCGTCGTGGCCACGAACACTTACTGTCCTCAAGATTGGGATGCGGTTGTGGGGGTCGATGGAAGGGAGCGCTCGCGGAGCTCGTCTCCTTCGGATCCGGTGCGAGCGGCAACGCAATACGTGAGCGAGCGCTTGGCGGACGGGAGAGGGGGGTGGAGTGCTCGGTAGAAGGTGGGGGAGGGGAGCGAAGCGCTCGGCGAGGATTACTTTCGCCTCCGGACAGGAAGTGGAGCGCTCGGCCGAAAGTTCCCCCATTGATGTATGAAATGCCCGTTCCAGCAAAAAAAAAAAAAAAAAAAAAAGTTTTTCCCCATTTTTTTTTGGCCTTTACGCTAAGGTAGCAGACTGGTGCACGTGGCGATAAGTAATTAGCACGGTGTACCGGTGAGCTGGTGCATCAGGCATAGGGCATAAATTTCCTTGTATTAGAGAAGGAACATATTGTGCTCTAATGCTAAAATCTAACAAAAAAAAATTATGTTAAATCTTCTTCTTCGCATCCCCCTGTCTCTCTCTTCACTACATTTGTGAGGGCCCGGTCCATTGACCGGCCGGCATATATTTTGGGCCGCAAGCCCATGCGGGCAAGGACTCCCATGGCCTACGCACGTGGGAGAGGAAGAAATAGGACTCCAAACAAGAGTCTTTTTCTTCCTCTGATCCCGCCAGACAGAGTCTAGACAATCGAATCCTTCCATTTTTTAGCTGATTTTCATTTATAAAAAGGTCTCTCCCTTCTCCTTTGGCATCAACCTTGAGAGTTCTTTCATTAGAGGTTTACATCTCTAAGTATTTCATGGGAAATACTCGAGGATTCGCCATCAATTCAGCTAGGAGAGCTTATCAAAGGCAAGGTAAGTTTTCTCTCTTCCTTTCTCCCTGTTAGGCCACCGTTCTACCTCAAATTTGGCTGGCGAACTCCAGATTGATCGCGGACAAGCCTTCCCTATTTTTGTCTTTGGTCGACCACTGCCGTCTACCAAGCGTGACTTATCGGCATCGGCCTACCACCAAATGCCACCGAGGGACGTGGCTCACTGGCGACTGTCACCGCTTGGGCGGCCTTTCTCCATTCGAGAAGAAGAGAGAGAGAGAGAGGGAGCCTGATGGTTCTCTTCCCCTTCTTGTATTTTCTCTCTCTTTTCTCTTATTTTTTCTCTCTACCTACTCTCTCTTCTTCATCTTTCTCTCTCTATGACACCTATGGATCCCAATATAGGGTCCAGTCGATCTGGTCTACAAACTCAAGTTAACCCTATAAAGAAGCCCTAAACAATCTTGGTGCCTGAGTTGCCTACTGGACCCATCATCCCAACCTTATTAAGTGTCACTCGAATCCATTGTTGATGAACCATGTCAAATAACCATGACCTTGGTATAGTCTATATTCCATAATTCATTGATCGAGTGGCTTAGATCTGACCTGCCCGGAGTGACCGAACGCTATCATCCGACCAACCGTCTCTTTTTTTATTATTTTAATTCTATTAAAGTCATCGAACATAAATTAATTTTATTTTTAATATTTTTAAATAGGATTAACTGAAGTTTGACGGTCTAAGACGAAAGAGATAAGTAAATCTTGCGCTCCTTATTATTTTTTAAATATCATGTTTTCAATGCATATGATTTGCCAGTAAAAATATCATATTTTTCTTAAAATTATGGATCAAATATGTATTATGAACATCATATTTTATTATGAAAAATAATTTCATAAATATTTTAATGAAAAAATAGCTTTATTATGAAATATGAATCTGATCATGCCATTCAGTATTTTTTATCTATATATGTGTTTGTTTTAAGAAAAATATATAAATTTTCTAAAGGCTCTCAGATAGCTATGTATAATCTTAGAACTGAAAAAAATCGACACCTAGAGCTAGCATCCATACGAACACAGGCTCTGCCAGCAGGTATAAAGTTGGCAAACAAAACAAGAATTTTTGTCGATTACGAACAGGAGCCCTATCATGGATATAAAGTGATCGTAGCATGAATATATGCGAGCAATATTTTGAACTATGATATGGCTAAATGGAGAAGGATGATTTATGAATTTATTTACAAAATAAATTTGGAACCATGTTTATGAAATATAGATGATTTATGCATACATGAAAGGTTGTATGACATGTCTTAATATATTATACTATGAAATACTTTATTTTGTAATATCCGTTATTTTCTTAAATAATGCATTGACATGGAAACTTATTGAGCCATGTCACTCATATATCTTTATTTTTATTTTTCTCTCTCAGACGATAGTATTTTAAATTAATTATGAATTTTTAATTAATAATTTTCTAAATATTGAGAATTATGGATTTGATATATATTATATGAATTTAGACGCTCTGAACCAATATTGGTAACATTTAATGAATAATAACATAAAATTTTTATTTTTATATTTTATTTGAGATGAATTTGATATTTTATTGTGCCTCTCGGTAGCATGGCAGTATTATTTTGTGAATTTGGGGCTTGACAATAGTTACAAGGGGTGACCTCTTTTGCGTCGTCAAGAACACCCCAAAACACCCTTTAAATAACAAGTGGGCCGTACCCCAGATGGTGTTGAAAAAATATTTGTTCCTAATTATGTTCATACATAAGTGGGACACTTGAACCGCTAAGTGCTGGAATCCAAAACCAACAGGTCAGCTTGGATTTTGGAACCTTTCCTTTTCCCTTCCATTAATTCCAGCCTCATCCATGGGATGCGGGTTGGCTACGCGCACCGCTTCCAGCATACTAAATAAATAATACTCTCTCAAGTCTCAACCACCCTCGCCACCTCTATAAAATCCTACCTCTGGTGGAGACTACTCTCCAAAAAATACTCGAGGCAGAGGATATAGCAGTAGCAGCAGCATGAGCTCGGCCTTCCACGGTGTGGCCAAGGTGAGCCCCATGGCCGATGGGCAGAGAGGCAAGCAGCACGCAAACGAGAGGCCAAGCTACTTTCAGATGCCTCTCCACTACCCGAGGTACACCAAGGCCGACTACGAGACGATGCCCGAGTGGAAGCTAAACTGCCTCCTTGGGGAGTACGGCCTCCCCGCCACTGGCGACCTCGACCATAAGAGGAAGTTTGCCATGGGTGCCTTCCTCTGGCCTTCCCACTGATGCGTGATTCGGAAGTGGACGTAATGGGTAGAGTACAAATGGCTGGAGCTTTGTTCGGTAGAGATTTACTTAAGATGTTATGGTAGTCGTCTCTTGATGAGGATACGGATGGATTGATCGATGAACGTACCGTATAACTAGTGCAGCACTTTGTAAGGCGTCTTGAACCTTTGTATAACGTTGGCTTGAGTCAGTCCCTGTATTCTGCTTAATGTGAACGATAGCAGACTGCACGCACAGTCCAAGTGCGTTATATAAAGATCTTTAAGTTCATGAATTATATGCTTGTTTTTGGTTGTTAGTATCTTACGCAGAGATTAAGATTGGCTCATGTCATGCATTATTATGGATTTTGCTCGCTAAATAATGAGGTTTATTTGCATCAGCATGCAATGAAGAATGGAGATGACTGGCTCTGAGAGATGAATTTAGCCACCAAAGTTATCTTTACAAATGCCTGCAGCCTATAAAGGTTTATTTCGCACCCACCAAATACCCATAAATTAAGGTCTTATTTAGCTTCCACTTCCAGCCTATATATATATTGCACTCTCGTGATGGTTTATGGTAGTACTACCGCTTGTGATTGGCGAGCTAGGCTGCAGCCTAGAGGTTGCATCCTTCTAAATGGAGGAGGTTGCATGTCTTCTGCGCTTGCTTTGCAAAAGGTATTTCTCCAAGTATTTAAGACAGGCAATTCTTGCACCATTTCTTAGAAACGATGGGCCATCATCATTCTAAAAAAGAAGATCATCTTTTCAAATGATTTTTTGCTCTGCATATACGGTTAATACTGCATCACATTAGGATCTTCCTCATGCTCGTTTTTATAATATTTCATTCTTGGAGTAATAATAAATTGGTTTCATTCATAAAAAATATGGACATCTACACGACAGATACAATCAAATGCAACCAGCTAATTCAAGCGAGCCAGGTAATTTTGCAAAGAATATCCCCTTTAAAAGTATGAAAATTCACCAAGAAAACAATCGAAGCCATGCAATTGAGATTTCAGTTAGTTAATTTAAAAGTTAAATTAATGAATCAGGCAAGCCTAACACAATCATTCCAATCAACTTTTATATACATATATATACATACACATGGACACACATATGCACACAACCGAGCCTTGTAGGACCAAATAATTTGCCACCTGATGAAGTCTGTTAAATAAATAATATTTATGTGTTGTGGAGATGAGGAAATATAGTTATGCAGGATCGGCTCCAACGAAGAGAGAAGAGGCTTTTCATGGAGGAGGCATGAAATGCGTATGATTCAGGTTTACGGCAACTTGCAGCCTTTTCTGACTTCTTTAACCAATTTCGAGCCCAGCTTAACCTTTCCATCGCTATTGGTTCAGTGCACATGTTGGCCGAGTTGGTACGAATACATCGGAATAGTACCGCCCCTTAAGATGCTCCAAGTACCACACCTATAATGCGTTCCTCTTTGGGCATTTATAAATAGTTTTCTTGCCCTTTTTAACGTCCTTCCTCAAGCATCAAATTATTATTTATATGGGCACCTCATGATGTGTGATTACGAAAAAAGCACAGCATGTTAGAAATTTTCTTCGAACCTAATTCAGATTAGCTAAAAACTTTAAACGTCATGACTCTTGATTGAGAAAATACCTTTGTCTTCTTTTTCCTTTTTTTTTTTCCCCCGGAGAGATGCTACTGCCATCCCTTTGATTGGCTGATTAGAGGCGGATGGGTTTCACCTGCTCGGTATTTCTGTGCAGAAAACCCAGAGAACGAGTAGTAACACACGCATGGAGAGGATAAAGGAGGCTTGACTGAAGGAGGGAGGGCATCTGCTAATGCGTAAAAACTCAGAATCTGATGTTTTTTTTACCCTCAATGTTTTCATGATTTTTAATCTACTGAGTTTTTCACAGTCTTATCCTACATGAATAGTTGAACTGTTTGAAATTCCGCCTCAGCTATAAAAAAAGAAGAAAGAAAAGAGAGAGAGGCTAGGGGCAACCCAATGTCTCTCTCTAAGAATTTTTCTTTTTTTATTACTTTATAAAGACCTTTCTTTTTTTTTTTTTTGGCTAATACGGACATTTCATACGGCACGGATACGAATACACCCAGTAGAATCTGCAACCAAAAGGTCCCGGAATGCACCGGATAAATCTGTTAGAATAATTTCAAAATATGGGCTTACACTGATTGCGTATTTTTGTTTTATAAAATGGGTTAGACGTATGGCTCAGAATGGTACTATGATTAAGCCCAATATGATGTGTGATCATTTTGTTTTATGGGCTTTGGTGCACCTTGGATGTATAGGATTGAGTCCTATTTATTGTGGTACTTTTGGTATGTAGGCCAGGAAACCCAATTAGGGTTTTGGAGCTTTTAATGGGAAGGCTCCTCTTTGTTTCCTATATATAGGCTAGGTCCCCCTCTCCTCTCCATATGGTTGATAGCTTGCCCCATTGACGGCTATCTTTTGTGAGGAGCAAGGAAGGGAAGATCCAGCCGCTATTATTCCAGGTGATTGAAGAACGTATTCAATATGTCTTCCGCAGGTATATCCCTTAAACTTGAATACGGTATTATTTTGTGATTCTAAATCTTAGCATGTTATTATTTATGACTAACAATTGGTAACAGAGCCTCCATGCTAAGATTAGAGTCCTTCATACACAATTATGATTTCATCTGGACTTACAGATTAATTTTATGCATTGGTGAATAAGATCCAAAAGAACCATCGCTCCTAGTGGATCTCTTCCTTATAGTTTTAGTCAGCTTTTTTTTCTAATACAATCTACGTAAGTGTAAATATCTGAAAAATTCAGAGAGGGCAGAATGTCAGCTTTCATCAATCTTTCCATTCGCTCCTTTGAAATGTGGCATAAATGCTTATGCCACAACACAGAAAATGGATGTTTATTGATGGCTTAAAATATATCAGTTGCATCAAAACCAACAGAGGCTCGATGACCAAATCTTTTGTTCCAAGCAATTGGGGAAATTGCATTTTGCCTTTAATAGTAGGTATAGTACATGCCTTATTACAGGTGACTATATCATGAAATTGGACCATAAAACGACCATGCTAGCAGGTTCATATTGAATGTCATGGTTGCCAAAGGAGATAGGGCATGCCAATAAACTGTAGTAGGACTTGTGGAGTCTGCCACATATTTAGGACATATCAATTAGCTGTAGTAGTCCTCATGGAGTCTGCCATGATTTCAGGACATATTAAAGATGTTGGATGAATCTCGACAAAAATGTTAAGATGAGTTGACCTTTGTATTGGTTATGAAAAGGTCACATATTACTTTCTCTAATGTTTTGATTCCTTAAAAATTAATTTCAAGTTTGAACCAACTTAGGGGCTTTATTGTTTCAGTAAAAGGCTTGACCAAGATAGGGAGTCCAGATCAAGTCTTCTTTCTTCAGAATATTTTCTATTCTTTTCTCTTTTTCTGCACCCAACCAACCTAAATCTGCTTCAAGTTCTACATGCATATAGCCTCAACTATCAGAAGTAGCCACCAGCCTGAATAAGGGTTTCTGGTCCGACTTAGCTCAGATTTGATTATACTAGCTCGGTCTGCTCTTAAAGCAGCCCCTATAGTCCCTTTCCGATGCTCAAATCAATCTCTTAATTGTCTACAAACATGCTGTCTCAATACTCAGCTCTTAATTATCTACTAACCGTGACCAGTCTACTACTAAGTGCAGATTTTTGATTAGCAAGTTGGTCTGTTGCTCACATCACTCCATCCATTGCTGCTAAGTATGGATCTGTGATCAACGGGCGATTTGTTTTCCATATCAGTTCAACTGTTGTTTGATTCCAGAAACCCATCATCATTTATTTATTTATTTATTTTTTTTTTTTTAACTTGAAAACCCTCATTAACTTCTGCCTAGAAAAGCCTAATGCTTATCGACACATTCAGAATTCCCCAATAAAACCTAGTAGATGAGCTTGGGATCTATCTGTTTGCCTACATAAAACTTAAACCATTACTTGACTATCAAAAATTGAAACCGAAGCCTAGCTCATGACTTGAGAGGATCTGCAGATTAGTGAAGAGGTGCTGAAATTACTAGTGCATTAGAGAGGTCGTAGCTCGGTGCTGCTCCTCTAAAGCAAAATCTAAACCCAAGAAAACTCAGTGCTATTTCTATGCCTCGTTTCCATCTCACATAATTATTTCCAGTCAAGGTTTCAACGACAGACATTTGGCTTGATAGGGAACAGGCATTCAAAAACTGCGGAAACAACATATTTTATTTAATATCATCCAAAAGTGATGCATGCAATCAATGGATGATAACATATCTATCTAATCAACTTGGGCTATTAATTAGATAGTCCGTAATCAAACTTGAAAAACATATAAGTCTAATTACGGTAAGAGCCTTGGTGCATCATTGTAAAGTCACCTTTGGGCTAACAATACAACACGCTATAAGGTCCTCTTAAGACATATCATGAAGCCAATTAACAAAATCACATCAGCTTTCGAAACACCATCACCTTTGGGCAGAAGAATGATTCTAGGCTAATGCAATCCCATTAATCACTTCATGTCATTTTTCCAAATCATCATACACAATAACACCTTCGGGCAAGATATTGCATTCAATGATTTGGCAAAATGCAATGCTACCCTCCTTTTTTTTTTTTTGTTAAGAAAATCAGATAAATATCAGTGAGTGTGCCACTTTGGTGACTACCACCCACTTCAATTTCAAAATATTCTCTTAATGGAAAAATAAGGATAGTCTTTATGCCCAACAATTTCAATCACAAAATGATAGTTATGTGACAAAATCATAACCATTAAACATGCTACAAAAATAATCAAAAAACAACATATGTGATTGATTAAACAAAAATGTTAATTACAAAAGACATATATGGCAGCAAGAGATGTCCAAAATTTAACAATTTATTAATTTAACACCTCAATAATTAATATGCATGAGGGCCTTGATTCAGCTTATTCAATATTTAAATAATAATTAAATAGGTTACTAACTCTTAGCCCCAGGTCCAAAAATCATTATGGTCCATTAAATAAAATTGGGCTGGTTTATAAAAGAGCCTAACCTGCAACATGGACCCACTCTGGTCCATTAAAATACAAAATGAAATAAACATGGGCTGACTAAATAAAAAAGGGCCACCTGCAATCATGGACTTATTCAGATTGGGCTTTGCAAAGCCCAAAACCAAAACCCAAGTTTAAGCCCAAGCAAAAGAAAAAAAGAAAAAAAAGCTGACTAAAACTATAAGGAAGAGATCCACTAGGAGCGATGGTTCTTTTGGATCTTATTCACATCGATATTAGTGGACCGTTACTTTCTACTATATGTGGGAACAAATATTTCATAACCTTCATTGATGATTTCCCGCATTATAGTTATGTTTACTTGAGTAATGATAAATCTTTCACTCTTGAGAAATTCAAGATATTTAAAATGGAAATAGAAAAGCAATGTGGGAAGAGTATTAAAATTGTGAAATCTGACCGTTGTGGTGAATACTATGGTAAGTATGATGAGTCCGGTCAAAACATGGGTGATTTTGCGAGATTTTTACAAGAATGTGGGATAGTTCCGTAATACACAATACCAGGAATAGCTGAGCAAAATGGTATTTCTGAAAAGCATGATCGGACTCTGAAGGATAAGGTTAGCAGTATGATTAGTAAAACAAATTTTCCATAATTCTTATGGGGTGAAGCATTGAAATCTGTCGTATACATTCTGAAAAAGGTTTCTAGTAAAGCTGTTGAGAAAACTTCTTTTGAATTGTAGACAAGACGTGAACCCAATTTAGCCCATTTTAGAGTTTGGGGCTGCCCAGTTGAAGTTAGGATTTATAATCCTACTGAAAAGAAATTAGATCCCAAATCTACACCAGAATTTATAGATCAAAGGGCTATAAGTTCTATAGTCCTAATCATGACACTAAAATTATTGAGTCCATTATGGAGAAATTTCTTTCTTGTACTTGGTACTAGTGGGAGTTCTGTATTAAAGAAAACATTTACAGAACCGAGTCAAGTTGTGGTTTCAATTTTCGTTGTACAAGAAAGAGTTATTTTTTAGCTGATTGCCACGGTTCATGAAGAACGTGGGCATCAAGAAGAGCCTCACGTTCCTCCTTCAACAGTGGTTGAGTTAGTTTTTTGAACCACAGGTTAGGAGACCACAAAAAGAAAGAAGGTCTGCCTTGCCTAATGACTATAATGTCTACTTACTCGAGAGTGATTTTAATATTGGGCATAATATTGATCTTGTCTCTTTTAATGAACATTAATAAGACCTGATTTAGATAAATGGCTGAATGCCATGGAAAATGAAATGCTTTCTATAAAGAGAAATGGAGTTTGGGAACTTGTTGAACTTCCACCACATGTTAAGGCCATAGGTTGCAAATAGGTTTACAAATTCAAGTAAGACTCAAAAGGGCATATTGAACCACAAAAAGCTAGATTGGTTGCAGGGTTCACTCGTCGAGAGGGCATCGACCATAATGAGACTTTTTCACCGGTTTCATCCAAGGATTTCTTTAGAATTATCATGGCACTTGTAGCACACTATAATTTGGAGTTTCATTAAATGGATGTTAAGACAATGTTTTTAAATGGAGATCTCTATGAAGAAGTTTACATGAGGCAACCTGAAGGTTTTGTCGTAGAAGAAAAGAAAAATTTGGTGTGTAAGTTGAACAAATCCATATATGGGCTCAAGCAAGCATCCCGATAATGGTATTTGAAATTTGATGAAGTTGTGCTTCTCTTGTTTTTGTTGAAAATACAGTGGACCAATGCATTTATCTCAAGATCAGTGGGAGAATATTCATTTTTCTTATTTTGTACGTGGATGATATTTTACTTGCCAGTAGTGACTTAAGGTTACTTCATGAGACAAAGAAAATATTATCTGCTAATTTTGAAATGAAAGATCTTGGGGAAGCTTATTTTGTACTTGGAATTGAAATACAGTGTGATAGAGACCGTAGCTTGCTTGGTTTTCACAGAAGACATACATACGACATATCCTAGAGAGTTTCAATATGCAAAAGTGTGCACTTAGTGATGTACCTATTGTAAAAGGGGATAAGTTTAGCAAATCCCAATGTCCAAAGAATAAACTTGAAAGGAAATCTTTGAAGAACATACCGTATGCAAGTGTTGTAGGGAGCCTGATGTATGCTCAAGTTTGCACTAGAGCAGACATAGCCTATGCAGTGAGTGTCTTTTGTAGATTTTAATCGAATCCAGGACAAGAGCATTAGAAAGCAACTAAGAAAGTTTTGAGATTATCGAAAACGACTGAAGGTTATATGCTTACCTTTCAGCGTACAGATCATCTTGAGGTGGTAGGCTACTCAGATTTTGATTTTGTAGGATGTCAAGATAATCTGAAGTCAACTTCAGGTTATATTTTTATAATGACTGGTGGTGCTATTTTTGGGAAAGGTATTAAGCAAACTCTAGTGGCTTCTTCTAACATGCAGGCTGAATTTGTGGCATGTTATGGAGCTACAGTCCAAGCCATTTGGTTGAGGAATTTTATTTCAGGACGGAAAGTTGTTGATTCCATCTCGAGACCAATTACCATCTATTGTGATAATAGTGTAGCGGTATTCTTTTCAAAGAATAACAAGAGTTCTGGTGGCTCTAAGCATATAGACATCAAGTACTTGGTGGTCAAAGATAAAGTTAAAGAAGGGCAGACAAAAATAGAACATATAAATACAAAAGCAATGATTGCAGATCCATTAACTAAGGGACTCGCAACGAAAGTCTTTAAGACACATATTGCTAATATGGGCATTGTGGAAACCTTTGATGTTTTTGGTTAGTGGGAGTTATTTATGTAAGAGAACTATATTTTGGCTTGATCCTTTTTACAGGGTATGTAGGCAACCCATATGCTTTGGGTACAGCCTCTTCCAATTATAAAAAAAAAAATATTTATCTTCCTATTTATAATTCTGTATTTTGTGCACAGAAATTATAATTATGTTTGAGCATGCATTGCACATATGTCTTTTATTATGATATCATTTTGATCTCGAGATATAATGCATAAAGACATGATGTGAGTCTCTTTTGAGACATG
This sequence comes from Phoenix dactylifera, assembly GCF_051530095.1. NCBI lineage: Eukaryota > Viridiplantae > Streptophyta > Magnoliopsida > Arecales > Arecaceae > Phoenix > Phoenix dactylifera. The sequence goes on along the minus strand of NC_143201.1, from coordinate 25,899,837 downwards.
TGGCTTCTTTTGAAGCATTTATGAGGACCAATATGAATTAGCACACCTTTGATCACATTTTGGTGCTAAGTTCATACTACATACTACCACATTGGTTGGAGGATGGAGATCCATGTCGATAAGGATGTTAGCATTTGTAGCTGTGGAGTGGTCTTACATCGATTAAATGGTGTAACGACTTCCATGTTCAATGTTGATGTTCTTGTTGGACCGGATCATGTATCCAAGGTGATTATCATTTGAGCTATATGTGTGGCCACTTTTGTAGTCTAACCCGAGAGTCGTTTTCAAAACAAAGTTTTTAAATTAATATGACAATCCGTGTTCGCCCAAGTGGGAGAATGTTAGAATAATTTCAAAATATGGGCTTACACTGATTGCGTATTTTTGTTTTATAAAATGGGTTAGACGTATGGCTCAGAATGGTACTATGATTAAGCCCAATATGATGTGTGATCATTTTGTTTTATGGGCTTTGGTGCACCTTGGATGTATAGGATTGAGTCCTATTTATTGTGGTACTTTTGGTATGTAGGCCAGGAAACCCAATTAGGGTTTTGGAGCTTTTAATGGGAAGGCTCCTCTTTGTTTCCTATATATAGGCTAGGTCCCCCTCTCCTCTCCATATGGTTGATAGCTTGCCCCATTGACGGCTATCTTTTGTGAGGAGCAAGGAAGGGAAGATCCAGCCGCTATTATTCCAGGTGATTGAAGAACGTATTCAATATGTCTTCCGCAGGTATATCCCTTAAACTTGAATACGGTATTATTTTGTGATTCTAAATCTTAGCATGTTATTATTTATGACTAACAAAATCATCCTCACCAACCCATAAGGTGCCTCCTGAGTGACTCGCAACATACGCCGCCACCCAGTCTGCCGCCCTTTCTTTTCATCATAATATTAGTTGAATATTCAATATAATATGTCTACCTAAAAACTTAGAAAATTGAGATTGACATTGTGCAAAATATTACATAAAAATGAAAAATTATAGAGTACACTGCATGCATGGTTATATTGGTGCATGTCGCTAATGGTGGATGTGAGGTCCAATAGTCTCACATCGGAAAGACTCGTTCCAGAGCCTGGGCATATGAGGCGGATGTCTCCAAATCCTGCAGATGCATTTGGGTAGAAAACAAAACCGAGGAGGGGTGAAGGATGCTTGCGTAAAGCTCCGGAACCGGACAATATCTGGCAGGGGAGCTCCGTGTTTTCCTCCTTATGTAGCCCCCACGTGGGCACTAGGTGCCTCACGTGCTCTGTGGAAGCGGGGGCGTGACATTTGGTATCAAAGCCGAGGATGGCTCTTGTCCGATGGTGGAAAGGGTATGAGGCCTAATAATCCTACATTGGAAAGACTCGTTTCAGAGCCTGAGCATATGAGGCGGGTGTCTCCAAATCCTGCAGACGCATTTTGGGTGGAAAACAAAACCGAGGAGGGATGAAGGATGCTTGCGTGAAGCTCCGGAACCGGACAATATCTAGCAGGGGAGCCCCGTATTTTTCTCCCTCATGTGGCCCTCACATGGACACTGGATACCTCACGTGCCCCGCGGAGGCGGAGGCGGAGGCGGAGGCGTGACAGTGGAGGTGTATTGGTGTGGGCCAATCACTCACTAAGAAGAGTGCAAGACGAATAGAAGCCATGCAAATATGTTTTGATGATTGGTGGCGTGCACGCAATAGTTTTTCGCAACGGATACCCAAGGTCTAAAGTTGTGTCATGTTGATGGCTAGATTTATGGTCAAATTTCTTGTCTAGAAACCACTCTTCCTATCAGAAATTAAACCAAAACAGTTAATCAAAGAGCCATTTTAATCACTTGACATGGACTGGGAATCACTTGATATGGACTGGGAACACTGCCGTGAGAGAGTTCGTGGCATTAATTATTATGATGGAGGACTTGATGGCTCCGGAATATTCGTTGTGCTTCTATCACGATAGATGATGCCGAGCGTAACGAAGCGTTGTTGCACATTGGATGCATATATGGTTCTCCATGATCGTGTTAATGGGATCCTGTAGAGTTTCCTCTGAGGCATGCAATGCAGGTATGCGAGTTAATTTTCTTATCCATGTCAGTTGCTATAAACAATATTCCATACGTTATGATAGCGGCAATAACAATAATTTATTTCATTAATTCATTTGGCCTCTCAACTAGCCGAGGTTCAACTATCCTGATGAAGCCACACATTCCATTTTGCAGGCATGGCAAGTTGCCGCATGACCTCCATTAAGCCCAATCTTGTTAGCTATTTAGTAACCAATTAAGAGTTATGCCTCCGAATTCATGTGGACCAATTCATTTTTTTCATGGTTTAGATGGCATGCGTCATGTGGTATCTTATGAAGTACAGGATCAATTTGCAAACTAAAGCATCATAGCTTAATTCCCACAGTCGAACTGTGGAGTGCATGTCCTCGCCTCGTGATTTATGCATATGCATGCATGCGAATTGAGTCGAACATGTCTCACTGGAGCTTTGCTCTTCATTGTGGAAGGCATGCATGCCATGTTCAGCAGGTACCTGCATGCCTAGATCGCGTCTGATTACGTGCTTGTTCCGGTAGTTCCACCTACCAAGTAATTCCCAACCACTAGGTTATGCTCGTAGGTCCAAGCACAGTCACCTTATATATTGGTTAGAAACATGTTCGCATGGAGACTAAATTCTATACTAAATCCAAGAGACCAAAAATTCAAATCCATGCGGTCATGCTTTCGCCAGCCAGATGGTGATGCTCAAAGGTTATCTTTTGAAGCTGACTGGGACTCACGAGCAATGCCGTGGGGAGCCCGGCGATAGATATGATGACATCAATGTGCCGAGGCACAGTAGGGATTTGCATTTATTGCTGCAACTGAGGGAGAGAGGTGGAGTGCATGCACCTGCGAGAAGTACTCCATTCAAGTTCTGGGCTCTCTCCATGTTGAGTGCTTCCATTTCCCTGCAGGCGGCTGAGATGGTGCAGCTCGGATGATTGATTGTGTTATTGTGAGAAGTCTTTCTTAGTGGAGTACCAACTATTACCTGGGAGTGGAGATACAAATGGAACAGCCTGCAGGTAAAGCTTTAAGTCAGCACACAGCCTAATCTTTTATCGAATTTTTTGGTATGCTCGCTCCTCACCCGAAGTCCGGCTTATGTGCATACCTACCGAACATACAATGTAATGTTGCCAGTATTGCCCGTTTTATTAGTAAACAATATATAACAGCTAGTAACAACCATTCTTTGACAAAAGCCATTGCAGATTTGAAATGGGCAGACGGAGATGCTACTTCTGTTCTAACAGTAGGAATTTCTGAGGGGTCTTTTATATATTGGAGTCATTAATTGTATTCAACTTTAGAGAATGATTGGACAAAGATCAGGGCAAAATAAGTGAAAATAATCCTACTAATGGTCCATCCTAAACACAGGTACGTACTAGTTTTCCATCATCACAACCATATTGCTAGGGAATAGCATCAATAGTGATCATCAGGCTAGTTCCTTGGGGAAAGGTATAGAGGCTGTTTTTTATGGGAGGCAGAATCACATTGTTTAATGCTGTATTGACCATGCTTCCATATTCTTAACTGATCGATGTATGTGTTTGACGGGTAGCTGATAGAATAGGCCAGTTTATGAGGCTTTTCTATGAAGAGGCGAGATAAAAAACAGGTGGTTTTCATTGTCCTATGAACTAGCCAACCGTATGCAAAGGAAGGAGGATTAGGTATTAAAAAGGCCGGCTAGTCTGAATCTTTCACTGCTGGATGTGGGCCCGGAAGCTGTTGAAAGGCGGACATTCTGGATGGAAATGGTCAATCAACACAACTAAACGCTCGAGGAAGAGATTTGGCATAATTTGTCTATGGTCAACCCGAAGAAAGTTTGTGCCGCAAAATCCCCTAGATATACAGACAATAGGCTAGATCTGCTTTGATATCAAATCTAACAATCCATGATCTCATCTAAAAAGACTAGTTAAAAAAAGTATTTTTAGATTTCTTAGCCCGATATAAGTATCAAACATCTCTCAAATATATAATTGATATGAACTAAATACATGCTCATACGGATTCTCACACTTATAGTTTGTTGTAAAGAGCCCCTTAAATGTGAAATGTTGGCCACCATCTGTTGTCTCTTAGGACTTGCTAGAGAATAAAAAGGGTCGCACTAAAGTTTAAAGAAGTTCTTGGGTTCAACCTGTCTTAGCTTTATGTTGGCATTTTTAAACGGAATGAAATGTAGAGTATTTCTACAGAAAAGATCATCTAGCACATTAGTTTTGAGCAAGATTTTCCAATTATTTCAGTTTCAGGGCAGCTTGTGCACTCCAAAATGAAGGAAACTCATTCACAAATTTGGCAAGCTCTCATCTTCTTTCCTAGCCATGAGTCCCAGTTTTACATTACCGACCTACTTGTAAACCATCTTGGTTCTGGACCTTCTGGTGTAAAGGTTCTCCTCTAATTCTTCAATAAATTCAGGGGAAGGTCTTCCTTCCTCCTAATTACCTCAAAAAAAAAAAATCCATAGCAATGGGTGGATCAGAGACATCAATGGTTGACAAGATACACAGCTTTATATTCCTCAAATTCATGTTAACATATCTTAGAGACCCTCCCTTTCTCAATTGATTTCAAGAGTTTTGCAGGACAACTACCAACTTCATTAACATCATTACTTACTCTGATACGCAAGAGATTCCATCACCTCCGAGAGAAATCACATTCTTTGATCCATGTGGAAGAATAGGAAGGTCAACCATCAAAGGTTTCAAAACTCGACATCGTAATCATCTTAGCATCATCAGAACTATGGTTTTCAGTGAGGCAGAACAGTACAACTAGCCAACCTCATTTCCTTTAAATGGAGGCCCAAATAGGACCTGGCCTGGCCCATCCAAAATCAAAGTATTCGCAGGATTCAATTCTTATAATGGTAATGTTCAGACCAACGTGAGCCCATCTACTAAACGGGCCCAGGTTTTTTCATCCTCTGCCTTGTTTGACTGGTCAACCTGTCCGGCTCTACAAGCTCTAACTAGAGAAATTTGGAATGCCATCTTCTCTTTTCTTCAACATATTGTAGTGTTCCATGTTTTGATGTCAGTCGTGGGATTTGTTTTTAGATCCTTTCTTCAAAAAAGATTCTGGTCCAAGGATCTTGTAAGGTTTGATAGTTGTTGGGTCTTGGTCAAGTCTAATTTACTTAAGTCCTAAAATTTTTAATCTTCATGTCGATGCAAGTCACTCAAAAAATAGGAGTGAATGGACACTTCAAAACGTATTCATATCTTGCTTGTGGGAAACCGCTGCTCTAAGATTGCCGTGCAAAAGCACCAAAAAACCAAGAGGGTGGCAACTTGAATCTAGCATTACTTGCCTTTTCTCTTAACTAATTACAAGAATATTTTCAAGGCTGCACAACTAGTATTATGTATAAAATCATCAATGTATGTGCACGGACTATGATAAATTTATGCCTTTATTTGGGGCTAGGTGGATAATGGCTCAATAATAACTATAATTATAATACACAGATTTTTCTGCTTCTGTGAAAGATGATGATGTGGCTTTTTATGAAAATATGAAAATGGGTTGCTTCTGTAAAATTCCCTACATACCATTGTCTTGCACATTCTCTAAGTATTTCAATATGTAAAACGTATTATAATTTTTAGATGTTCGTATACTTGTTCAACAAAATACAAAGGTCTCCCATTTTACTTTGTTGAACTGGATAAAACTCATATTCTGAGTCTTTTTTATTTCTTCTGCGGATCAAGTTGATGGACAGCTATGGTGGTTCAAAACAAATTTGATTGCTATGATAATATACTGGCATTGACTAGTGTAAGCAGCTATCCACTCTGCACTCGTGGAAATTGCCGGGTTCGGTGGTTTCTATTTTTTCCTATTCATGTGACATCTGCTGCCACATGCTACAGAATTCTATGCTTGGAAACATAAAGGTCTTTCGCTCTTTCAAAGTGAAATAAAAAAAAAAATTATTTCTCGAAAGAAGAAAATTACCCACCCATCTATTGCTGGTGAGACTATGACAACTCGGGACGACTCATATTCTGCTCCTGCAGCAATCCGGATGGTTTTCAACGTTTGGGAGTTTTTGCCCTTGAGTTTTCTCGAGGTCAACTTTGATAGCAGTATGATGGACGGTGGCAGCAGAAGAAAACTGAGTTCGTCATCTAAGGCTCAGACTCTTGCAAGGGCAAAATAGATTCCTCCAAGCGCACCTACGATTACGCTACGAGTGGAACTTGGAATTGTGATTGTTCTTGAACGGTAGTGACTGTAACCTGGTCTTTAACAATGCTGAACTGCTTTTAAGTTTGCTTTGTTAAAGCCTGCCTGCCTGCCATGTGAAGGTAGTTTAGCATTAGATGCTGGGGTGGATGGAATCTATTTTGTTGCTTACAGACCGGTATCAACCGAAAACATAGAAGCTTCCTTAAAATATGTGTTCATGAATGCATATTCCTTGATATGTCCATAATTTCGAATCCGAACAAACTTACCCATTTACTCTTGAATGTAGCACAATTGTTCTTGTTGGTGGCTAAAACAGACAATGTTATTTCATTTGGCATATTAAAGACTGATCTGGACTTCACCCACAGTATTCGTTGGATATACTGTACCAGCCTGCAGAGCTGAAGAGATGGGGCAAGGTGATGGAGATGTTGCTGGGGGAAGCAATGGAGCAGCCGAGGATGCCATAAATCATCTTTTAATTGGGTTCCATTGCCCAGGTATTTCTAGGCGCCACCCACCTCCCCAACCAAAAAAACCAAAACAACTTTGGAGGGACATTATCACCATGGGAAGGTGGCTTAGCATCAGACTAACGCATGACCTTGGGAATGAACCAGTGATTGGCACAAGTTGTTGTTCCTTGTTTGTTTTATTTCCTTCTCTGTTTTACTCTATTTTCTTCTCACCTCTTTTCTGAACTTTTTGTTTTTCTTTCTTCTTCTCCTCCTCCTCCTTTTCTTGAAATTTTCCTACCTTCCTCAACAAATTTGGTAGGTGTTACTCTCCTTCAACCTCAAAAGACCAGTCAGATTCACAATTAAAGCCTATTGCTCCATCTAAACCACCTATCAAGGGCTGGGACATAACAAGGGATATCAACCAATTAGTAAGGATATTAATGGGCCAGTCTTATTGGTTTTATATTAATGGGAAACTTAACAACCAATCCCCTTCTTGGCTTCCATTGGATGGTCAGTCCTCGTCGTTGGCTGGATGTATTCAAGATTTTTAATATGTTTTGCTCGAACCAATCTCAATTAAAACTTGACAACCATTTAGCAGGGATGCGAATGAGCTAATCTATTGGCCTTGCATCGTTTTGGTAAGATCACTAGCTAGGTGGATTTGCAATATTCTCTGCCCAGACTCGGTCCATTGACACCCCTGCCATTTAGCAATGGTAGGTTATTTGCCTTGGCCTATTTACAGTTCTCCACTATTTTAACACGCATGTTTGCTGCGTTTCCATGGTAAAATGTTTCAGGCCTTCTTTTTTTCTCCACACACGCATGGCACATGATTTGGTCGCGTATGAATACAACATCAAACCCCATCACTTGGTCTCTACTTGGTTGTCACACACTCAAAAGGATCAACAATTTAGGTCATCTTGCCCTCTTGCCATCAATTGGCTCTCCAACCTTTGCATGGCTTTTTGGTATTCCGGCCCCAGCCATGAGCCATGCACATCTTTCTAGCTATCATGCCAGCCAAAAACCACCCATGTGAAGAAGGCAAACACGATTGATAAAGAATATGAAACGGACCACCCGCTCATGGAGGGAAGAATAATTGCTCCAATGGCAGTCGAGGGAAGAACTAGCCGTTGGGCCGAACGTTAAGAGAGTCTTCGAAGGCTTTGAGAATTCCGTTCCAGGAGGGCTATGGTCCCCCAAGAACTCCCGTCTCTTCTTTTGCCCCACTGTCACCCCCCCCCTTCTCTCTCTCTCAATCAGTGGCTCGCACATGCTGAAGGCGAATATTGCTCGCCAAAAAGCTGGGTGGCTCATTTTGGCCTCCCCTTATCATCAAAAAAAGGAACATTGCTCGCCAAAAGGACGAGATTTTTGAATGTGGGCGATCCCTGCCTTAAAGCGGTGCTGACAAGCAACAATGCTACTTTCCTGTGTCTTTCTCTGTGCAATGACTAAACTACCTTTCAGCTGTGGGCGACATATGATCACTTGAGCTTGATGAGAAGTCTCCTTATTCCTTGATCATGGATGGCATGCTGCTTGATGGTTATTGAACGTAAGTTGCTCGGAGGAAAATTATTGATGGCTTTTGATGGTCCCATGTTCAGATATCTAGTACTAGTGGTGAGGAAGAATGAAGAACAAAGTAGAGAGTATACATAGATCTGGTCATGGGATCATATTGGCCTCCTCATACGAGATGGTCATGCGAGTCAGAGATAACTAGCGTGGAGGTTGTAATCGATTAGCACACTGCGGTTTTCTATAAGTTTTAGGTTGAAATAATAGCCTAGTTCAGAGATGGTGTTATTATACATGCAAATTTTGGACGTCAGCTCTGCATGGGTTCAACCTTCCATCGATCGTATCATATGAGTACAAGATTGCGGGCAACGATGATGTCATATATACTCGAATAGAGGCTAAACATAAAAAGTATGCATCGATACGCCGAAGGTAAGTCAGCTTTCCAATTATGAAAAGCTAGCTTTCGTTAAACAAGACTAGGAGAATATGAAATGATGAATGTTTTGGAGTGTGGACTTGGGAGCTAATTCGAGTTTGTTAGGGTCGGCATTTGGTGGTTCCTTTGGTGGACTTGGGAGCTAGCGACTATGCAATCTCCATCATCATTGTCCAAAATTACATCATTTTAAAACTTTTTATGCACCGGCAATCCATCCCCTTCCATCTACAATATATGAATCTCCTACTTTAGATATATGGCAATATTTGATCGTAAAAAAAACCTAGACATCTATAATAATTTTTTTTTTTTTGCATTTCGATTCCATGGTAATTAGTAATAATTTCTTCTTTAGCTAATCAATGCATTATATAAAATTTTAATTGTATGCCTTGAATGGCAAAGCATTCCAAGACCATTTTATGTTGAAGAAAATGAATTGCGAGTTGTGACAGGATAATTGAAACTTGCCAGCTATCACACAACCAGCGTTGCAATTGGGCATGAGTCGAACACCACCAGACGGGATCTAGCCTAGGTTTGGTTGGACGGTATCTATTGGTGCTCCGGCGTTGCGCACAATATTTGCGGTACCGTATACAGGGTTGCACCAGATGGACGGCAGAAATCGATCCATCAAAATCCGAGTGCCTCACATCCACGATTGGGGCGCCACGTGGGATGTCGTGGGCCCCAGGAGCGGAAGAGAGCTCACAGATAGCCAGGCTGGCGGAGTGGCGAGCTGTGACCGGACGTTCACATGGGTGGGCCCCGCGAAGCTCAGCGGTTTTTCGTCTCCTTCCCCCGGACCCCCACCCCCCTCCTTCTATAAAAAAACGTCAGGGGAAAATAAAAATACTAACGAAAGGGAAGGGCGGACAAGAAAAAACTCGGCGCTTCGCCTTTCGGTCCTTGAATCCCTGGTCTCGTATCCTCTCCACCTCTCTTTCTGGTGTTATTGAGAGGGAGGGAGATCAAGGGTTTCCAGGGTTTGATCTTTGATTTCTTGATCCGAAGGCGAGGTCGGTCTTGGAGATGGCGGTGATCCCTAGAGTTCCTTTTGGTTTGATGGCCGTCGCGGCCCTTATCTTCGGCATCGTCTTGCCGGCCGTCCAGTCCCAGGCTCCGGCACCGGCGCCGACCAGCGACGGTTAGCCACATTTCCCCAAATCTTCGTTCTTGTCCTTTTTCTTTCTTTTGTTTTTTTGTTTTTTCCTTACATTCTTCTTAAAAGTTTGGATTTTTCCCGTTTCTTGAGGCTTCTCTGCGGCGTGTTTTTAATATCTAAGTCGTTTTGATATATGGTTGTGCTTGATTCGTAAACTCCAGTATCGTTTTCTCAAATCGCTTCTTAGCTGTTGGAAAATTTTAAAATTGTTATTATTAATTGATATTTAATCTGGATTTTATAACATTTTGATAGATCTTATTTTACTTTGATTTGACTCTCATTCTCTTTCTCTCCAAAGGAATGCAGAATGAGGGGAAAAAAATATCTTTTTTTTTCTTCTGATGAAAGGGGAGGGGAGGCTTGGCCACTCAAAATTTATGGTTCGCTGAAATGTTTGATGACCTCAAAATTCAGTGAATCAGAAAAAGACTATGCACTCTGAGAACAACTCAAATCAACTAACTGTCTGCTGGTGTCCTTGGATGGGAAAATCTGGAAAATTTATTGCTTGCCTTCAGCATGTGTTATTATCTGAGGATAAGTTTGCCTTGGCATCAATTTATGCTTCAAAATCCTACATTTATAGAAGACAGTGTGCTTTACTGACAACCTATCCAAACTGATGTCCATTAAGCTTTCCAACTGCCTAGATATTGCCTTCTCAACCGCCCACCAGTTCCAAGGACTTGGCTATCCACTTTGTTATCTTTAGCTGTTGTAGAATCACCGATATCCATCGTGTGTAGTTTGAACTGATGATGTTGAATGATTTGTTTCTTTGCTCCTCTGCAGGGACATCGATTGACCAAGGAATTGCCTACGTGCTGATGCTAGTGGCCTTAGTCCTCACCTATCTCATCCACCCCTTGGATGCTTCATCCCCCTACAAGCTCTTCTAAGCCCATTCATGGACTGAATTGATGGATTTGTTAGGGAAGGGAGCGGGCATGGTTGGACTGGTTGTTCATTTTGTTTGAATCTGTTGTGGTTTGGGATTTGAACCTCTGGTTGTTTTGTTTTTACTGGCCGTGGTTTTGATGAGATTCTTTTTTTATGCATGTCTCCATCCAGATTCCTTCATTCTCCCCTATATCAACCAACAGACCCCATAAATGCAGCAGAAATCATGCGTTTTCGCATCTTTAGTTGCTGATGCCTCATGGTTTGGTATCATTCGGACAAGGTTGCTGCTTGTGGGTTGAAACTTGCGTGCCGCATCTTTAATTGCTGGATGTCTATACAATTACTGCTTGTAGGTTGCTGCCTGTATGTGTATTGACATGGAGAAGACATGAAATGTGCTGTGTTTTAAAATTCTAGAAGAGCTGTCATTCAATGCTTGTGTTTGATATTTGATCGTCTTGAAATCCAGTGATTTTTATTCATTATGCCTGGCCGAGGTACGAACTTGTGCTGGCAGCGTTAATGGATGACTATTCGATTTAGAAAAGAATGCAGACATAACAATCTTTGTCCTGAGAAATCTTGGTTAATGACTGAATTATTTGCCGTTAGGGTTGCAAGCCCTACTACAGGCAGTCAATTGGACGTTCTAGCGTTGATGTTTCTGCAATTCTGCGTTGTTGGAATAGCATTCTGTGTCATTTTTTGATAGCCTGGGAAGCAAGACTAATTATCTTGATCCCCTGCAGTAACTTCCAAGTTGTGCTCGCTAGGTTTGGAACTTGTGGGAGTATGAATTCGAACGGATACTGAACAGATGCTCTGGGTCGCCAGGCTGATAAGGGATGCAACTTCTGTTCTCATAATAAAGAAGAATACCCAATTACCAACTTTTTATTGACACTGAAATTTAAAGATCTGGGCATCAAGCCTGCCAGAAAAAAGGAATGGAAAAACTGATGTTATGCTAAAATTTAGGCAAAAAAAATGTCGAATCTATTTCAAATACAAGATTGTTAACAAAAAATGTTTTTATGCTTAAATGATTTAGTTCGTTTTTATTTTTGGATGTTCTTTTTTAGCAAAATCGTGGGAAATACTGGGAAACTTCCAAGAGAACCTGTAGGATCGGAGTGTTCGTTTAACCAACGAGCTCCTCCTGTTATCCTCCAAACCTCCAAGGGTCACTGAAACGTTGGGCATACAGAAGATTAGCCTTAAGATTATGAATAGTTAGCAAAGAAGCTAAGATGAAGAAAAAGACAAACCATAACAAATAGTGCTACAACTAATTACCTAGTTTAGTTGGGATCTCCAAGTTCATTCACCGCTGATGTCTCAGGAGATTCAATCTTTGGAATCTATATCAGTCATCCAGTCCTGTAATAGTATAATCTGTCAGCTCAGCACCGTTAGCAGGAAAACCCAAGGGGTTTACCTACTTAAAACACCATTCCAAACAAGAACATGACGTTCATCATATTCCTTAATAAGTTTTAGAATACATTAGAGCAAGCAAACAAGGATTGCCGCTCCCCCATTAACCAATATGTTGTTGCTTTTTGCTGAAATTAATAAGCCATCACCCAAACCTGCTAAACACCACAAACACTATTAACCTGCTGCGATTCTCCTTAAGTATTCATGGAATAGCAGGGGTATATCCAACATTGAACCAATTTCACTGCTAAGATCAACCCTGCAAAAGCTAGCTATGCAACGATGCTGAGAAGCAATACCCCTTTTTTTTTTTTGCTAATGACCATATACTTTAAAGAGACACATTCCCGACAAGAAGAGATATATGAATACATAGATAGCAAAGTCGAGGCTAGCCATGCATCAGTAATGAGAAACAATACCCTACCCCTTTTCGGAGTAGCATTTTCTAGTCCAGTAATGGTTACATTGGAGACTGTACTTTTAAAAGCCTAGGACAAAAGGAAATTGTAGCCAGGCACATGCAAAAGAGATGCTTCAACTTTAATTCCATTTAGTTGCCTCTTTCAATGTCATATATTATGCTGTCAAAGATTATTTTTTAAAAAATGGTCAACAAAAAACAGCATTACAGAGGAAACGACCACATCCATAAAAGTCACCTGGAGAAATTTAAAAAATAGATCATACTTTCAGAAAGATCCGTTAAATATGGCCCTGACAGCTTGATATGAGAAGTGCTTACCTATTTGACAAGATAGCTTGCAAGTTTCTGCAAGGCAAATTGCATCTTATTAACTAATATCGGTTAAGCTGTTTAAGGCTTCTCATGCCTTCTCCGTCAAGTTACCTGCTTTACCAAGCTCTCAAGCCTTCAAAAGCTTTAGCGTGCATCTGTCTGCATCAAGGAACAATCCCTTTGGGGCTGCTGGGTTAGGGAAGTTTGAATTTCCATGGATAGTTTATGAATTTGCATTCCTTCTACGTAGGCCATACTTGACAAGTAAACAACAATTCCAACCAACGCGCCTGCACTCCCAACACATGGTCCCAAGATACGCCATCTTGGTGCCGGGCCCTACACCGGTGCCACTCTGTCATTGTGTCAGTATGTCCGGCATGGAGGCCAGTTCGGCATAATACCGAGTGTCGGTATGCCCCCCCCATACTATGTACCATTATCAAACCAGTATAGTAAAGTATACTCCGTACCACCGATTCGGTAACGTATGACATACCATGCGTGGCCCTACTGCCCTACACCTGCAAAAAAAATCCCTTCATGCTTTCCTTCATGCCATAAATATCATGAAGTTCTGGGAGACAAGCACTCTGATTTGTTGAAATTTCTAGAAATTTTCACTTTAAGAAGGTTATAATATATCTGCAGCAAAGATTGTATACCATTGACCCATCTACAGTTGCAAAATCCATTTTGTCATTAATAATCAGTAACCGACATATGGACGACTCAATTGCTGCATGAATGGCAATGCTATAACAGCAGTAGCAGCGTCTTAAAAGACCCCATTGAATGTCTCACGCCCGTAACAAAACCTGCCTGTCGGAAGAACCTCAACCAGAACCTATATTTGTAATCCAAATTAACTAAGCTGTTAATGGGATTCTCTCATTGCAACAGGTTAATTATGCATGGTCAGATCAATTTTCTTTTATACATAAATAAGCGTTCATTGAGCATGTCATTTTTGAGGACAGAGATCCTTCCCACAATGATAGTCACATATTTTAAATGAGAAATATACCTCCAAACCTCAGCTAATGTTTGCCTTATGGTCATTTTCAGCACCTTTGCTGGATCCTTCTGCAAGCGGCATCCTCAACTAACTAATTAGATAGCTGTAAAAAGTGTCAAATGTGTCATGAAATAAAAGTATTTAGTTCCAAGAAAACTAAATAACGACTGAGTCAGGAAAACTTGGGCAATGCCAAACAGTAAAAGAAGAGATCAAATCTGATATATGAAGTTGCAAGTTAATAAATTACCGACTGGGTCAGTTTTATGAAAACCATCAATCCTAACACAACACATGCTTCGTGATAGAAGAATGATATAACACTATGTTAGTATATTTGAGGCAGGAATGAAGTTCTATCTGATGTCCTGTTTTTGCAACATCAAGCGGACATGTAGCAGCAGCAGCAAGACTACCTGCAAGAAAACCTGCTGAAAAGTTGGCCCCCAGAATACTAGCTGCCTTCCCTTCCTCACCAACCCAAGTAAGCTTCTTCTTATCTGTATAAAAAGAATTCCAGATCATAAGTGCCTGTAACATATCAATAAACCATAACATGCTGCTATGCAGATTTATAACTTCGACAAAGATAAATAAAGTCGCACGACAATAAAGCATATGAAAGTGAAAGTGCACCAGCTCAAGATTTGAGCAGAAAATAGCAGAAAAAGGAACATCATGGTCAAGTTGTGCTCCCACACCCATCTATAGTGTATGATACCCTTGCACTATTTATATTATTCGATAAGTTCAGTGATAACATAATTTTTTGATGACAAGTTTCATGTGGACTAAACATGAATAAAATATCATCCAACAATAATGAATTTGCCAAAAAGTAAAGTACTGACTAATATTTGTGATATGATGGCAAGGGAAAAAAAATGCTTATATGAAGTGGGGAAAGGTGGGGGTTGGTTAAGTGGCCAAGCTAGCATCTTCCTTTTCCAATAGCATCTTGAAGGTATGTTAACAATAACCACTAAAGTAAAAAGACAACACATATGGTTCTCAATGTAATTTGTACTTCTGTGTGGTGAAAGGATGCCAAGTAAAGTTTTCCACATCCCTGGGGGCCCCACTCCAGTTTGAGATTCTTTGAATGCCTGTCACAGTAGAACAGGTTCATAGATCCTCTAAGAACAAAAAATCATGGTGGAAAGGAAAATTGTAAGATAACAGTTTTGAAAATCATGATTCTGTACCAGCAAAAAAAAAAAACACACAGAGCCTCGTGCTAAATTCGAAGTGATAGAACTGTTTGCCAGAAGAAAAAAAAGTTGGGCTGCTTTAGGTCATTTGATAGACCGAGATAAGGAGAACAAATTGGAGGGTTATTAATGCAAGTAGGTATTGGGATCAGACAACCCTAGAAAATCTGAAGTTATGACCAGATTTTCTGATGAAAGTGATTGCAAAAGTTTTTTGCGGGAAAAAGTTTAGTTCTTGCAAAGGGTGAAAAAAAGGTCAAATCCTTAATTATAGAGTAGCTCTTAAAGCAAGGAAGCAACAAATTCTATCCCATTCTAATAGTATCTAATATATACCGCAGTTATCTTCCTCTTTTAAGAACTTACAACATCAGAATTTTAATGTCTTGCTTTTCTAATGATCAGAACTTGATTCCATTTTTCACCTAAAAACCAAGAACTTGCATTGACTTGTAGGCCACATCAATTTAAAGGAAGTGGACAGAGAAGATATGTTTTGATTAGACGGTCATAAGCCCATTAAAGTGGACCTCGCCAAGAAATGAAATAGCTGGCACAAGATATGTCCGTCTACAACATTGTCAAGAACTGGCAAGGGGTATATGCTAAACAAGATGGCTAAAACTCGAGGTAAATCTCAAATCTCTTAGCTGCATGGGAAGTCTAATCAAGTGAAATATATGGATTAGAAATATTGACAAGTCCACTAGTTTCCAAAGGTTGTCGGGCATTGCCTAGGAACCTCTGACACTGACTGGGAGGGGAATGGGTCATGATTTCATAAGGAACTTGTTTCATGACAAGTGAATTATCCATTCCCTTATTCGGCTACAACTAGGGTTGTAAATGGTGGAGATTAAGCAAGTTTCAACTTTCAAGGAGAAATCCTAGCAGGAAATATTTGATCAAATCTTTCTGTGGTCCTTTGATGATCAAAGGGATAGGACATACGAGCAAGAAAAATCAGCACTAAAAACTTTTGGAACCTTTTCAACTAAAACTTTCAAAAAAGTACCATTTGAAGGGAGAACAAAAGGATTCCACCCTCTTAAGTCTTCAACAGATAATGATCATCTGCTGAAGTACCTAGAATTAGCAAGCACCAATTATGCAAAATTGTCGACTTAAGCATGAATAAATTCTCCATTAGTGAAAAAGTTGTAAACATGAGAAGCGTACCTGCATATGTGTCCTCGCCAGCTCAATTGGAGCAAGCTATGCATGCTAATGAGCTTGCAATCAAGCTAGCAATCAGGGGAGCACAAGGTGTAAAGTTTGGAGATTTGTGGATTGTAAACTCTTCAACCAGTTGCACAATATGTCATAACATGGTAAATATATCCCCACCTGTTAGAGATCAGGAAAGAATGTGAGAAAAGGCATGTATCCACAGTGACAACAAGCAGTCTTGTGTGTTTACCTTGGATATAGTAGGTTTGAAAAAATAAACACTTTAAGAGAGCAAATAAGTCATCTATTCAATCAACATATGGTAGCATGCAGAGTTCAGCCTTCTAAAGGTTTTGACAATCATTCTACATTCAATGCACATGATGACTGGAGAGCTAATCCTTGTGATTGCAGTTAAGAGCACTGAAACAAGAAAGATTCAAGCACAACCAGCAAAAATGTATACGGCTGCAATAAAAACCGAACAGCTTTATTAACGTTGTCCATGAAGTCTTTTAAATTCATATGCTTTGAAAACTTCTGCATGAATAATTAATTACCTGTAAGATGGCTAATATGCTGCCAACAGGAATAGGGATAATGACAGACAGGTGCAGAGAAGACAGCGACAAGAAATACAAAGAGAACGAGTTATTTATCTAGCTTTTCTAATATAACAATGTATAATACAAAGGGGACACTTAGGTATCTATTCTGATGTAAATCTAACTTCTGTTATCATGGCATCCTTCTTAAGCATATTTAATGAAAACAAAATCACCATGGTGATTTTTATCTTATACAGATTAAACATAATTTATGATGAATGGATGTCATTACTGGGAACTGGGACGAGTATTTTGTCTTCTCAAGGAACAGTTCTATGTATCTGTTGCTGATATAATGTACTGTATTACCTATTTTTATGACATCATTATTAAGTATCTTCTGTTGAAAACAAAATCAATCATAGATACCATGATGGTGTCTAACTTATAAATAAAACACCAAATTTCGATGACAAGACACCATTAATGAAAAGCAGAAATCGGTAAGCTTGATTTGGATGGAAAGGCATGCACAGCAGGCTGCATAGGTCACATGAAGTTATGCAGAATAGGATGCAAAAGTCTGACAGACAAAACCAAAGAGAACAGCACCCTGACTTAAACATCTTCTTTTAAAAATAAGGGACCTACAATTCAGAAGCCAAAGCCAACATTAGAAAATGGTGGCACCAAATTATCAAGCACAATTTGTGCACTAGTACACATACATATTAAAAAAAAAAAACCTCAGAAATACACATGATAATGAATTAATTTCAATGCAGCAAGACAAGTGGAGATGTGCAGTTTTTGCTCAAAGACATACCTGGGAAAATCATTCCCCTATCCGAACATTAGATGAATTGGACAGTAAGCGTGCATAGATTAGCATGAAGCATGTGTGAGGGCAGATGAACATGTGAAAGAAGATATAGGATTCCATTGTGGGGCATCATAAAGACACGAGATAACAGTAAAGGGCTGATGTAGACGACATAATCATTTTTAAGACGAGAGACTTTTGGGTGGACGTTCTTCTTTTAATGGAAACGGAACTTCGCAGCAAAAGCCAGCTTTCCTTCCACATACATGGAACATGTACAATCCCATGCAATCTGAAAAGACCACCTAGTGATGCTAAATATTCCCTGGTCATACATAGCAACGTAACATCATGAGAGAGGAGAAAAGAAGGCTTCTTAGAGAGCGAGAAGAACATCAAACTATGAGATCTGAGCAATACTAAGAGTAGACCTGAGCATCAGTCGAGCTGGGCAGGCTTTGGGCCATGCCGAGGTACAATAGCAAGGTAAGTACGTTGGGCTTGGGCCCAGACCACTGAGAAATGAAACATCCTATGCCTGATCTGACCTGATAACTCAGGCTCATGCTTGGCTCAAACCAATCAGACTTAGGACCAACCTAATCCAGGTCCAACTCATTCAGGGGGACGGGGGAGAGAAGGCGAGAGAGAGAGAGAGAGGAACCTTTAGACAGGAAGGGGACACCCCAAAGCCAGTGACATCACTGGTCAATCAGGAGGAAGGTGGCGTTGACAAGGTTCTGGGGAGGGATGGGGGCCCAACGGCAGGAGGGCAAGGAGCATGGAAACAAGTGATTTGGGTGAGAATTTTCACCCCAATCCCACCTTTCCTTATTTTAATTTTAATTTTCAAATTTAAATAAAATATATATTATATAATATGTAAATCTAACTGAAAATATAAAAATAATTATATAGATGACTATAGAGTTGGACTAGGAAAAAGTTTGCTGAGCACGAGCTCGAGATAGGCCCAATTTCCAATTGGCCCAAAAATTTTAGCCCAATATGTGAAGCCGAATCTCTCTGGGCCAGCCTGGGGTGAGATGGGCTGGTTGGCCCAAATTTGCTTAGGTCTAGCGGGCATGATGTCCCAGTCTTGTTCCTCACTTCTAGGTGTAGACCTGATTGAAAAAGATCCATGGCTAAATCCACCAAAATCCTTCCATAACCATGGCTTTAACTTTGCATGGAACTCCAGATCTTGGATCAAATATCCTTCTATAACCTTTATAATCGATGACCTGGCACATTGCCAATTTATCATTAAGTTAGTACCTGCCATTTCTGCCCACCTATATCAGCAAACTCACAAAATTAATCTCTAGCATGTTCATTATAAGCTCTAGGCACCAAATAAATTCAACATTCACAATTTTTGAGGCATCCCATTAGTATTGCCAAATCATTTAAAGCAAAAAAGCTGTTTTGGCGTTTTAAGTGCCTGTATCTCAAAAAAAAAAACTCAACAACATCAGGCGATATATGTAGCTCCTCTTTTTTCCAACCTTGATCAATTCTAATCTGAAATGGCCTTACACTTTCAATGGTCGCCTTCCACAACCTCTGGAGATACCCATGTTAGCCCATATACAGGATCAACTAGTCTAGCCCTCAGATTAGAACTCTGTTATATTGCTTGTGGCACCTCCTCAAAACTCCAATCCACCCAGATCATTTATATCCATGATCCTACAACATTAAACCATCTTCCCTGTAGTCTTGCATGCACTTTTACAGTTCAGAAAATGATGCAGCACTGATGATCACGAGAGAGGCTGCTACGGCGCCAGAACAAGAAGATAGTTGCTGACGGACTGTACACGGGAGAGGATGCTGTGGCGACAAAACAAGGAAATAAGGGGAAGAGGGAGGAATAGAAGAGGGAAAAGAAGGAAGGAGGAAGAAAGAAAAGGAGGCGGGGAAAGAGAGAAAGAACGTGGGAAGAAATTTTAATTCATTTTCATTAAATCCTAATCATGATGAGAGTCTGCTATATCTAGAGCCCAAACAAGAACAATTAACATAAAACTCCTTATACAAAAAATAATTTTCAATAAAGCCCAAAATAACACAAATAAAATCCTATAACAATAAAATACAAACAAGCTTATAAATAAAATAAAATGAAAATAAGATGGTGGACTAGACGGGCGGATGATCAACTCTAATGTCTCCATCAGAAAATGTCACTTATCCCTAACCCTGTTCCACCTTCCACCAGAATATTGGGAGAGTTGAGCTCTATTTGTCATGTAAATGGAACTATAATAATAGATATAAAAGGTTACTGAAGTTTAGACAATACAACCACTATAAGAGCTATCATGCCTTTTAGGAGTTAAAATCCGCTTTTCATGTTGTGCATGATATTAGTTGCTTACTACCTGCTAAGTAGTGAAAATTTATAAAAGTGACCGGACATAAAACACACTAGCATCTAGCCAGAATTAGGAAATGGATGTCCTTCATCCTTTGCATCAATGCTTCACTGAATATACTAATGTACAAACGACCCGGAATATATGAAAAAGAATATTCTGCCTATTCAATATAAAGCCCCAAGCTAAATAGGTTTGGGATGTAATCGGGTCGACGGGTTAGCTAGGGTTGGGTATTTCCAACCTATCAGCAGGTTGTATAGGGTTCAGGTTAGGCCTTATGGCTCCTGATGTAAACTCAAACCCATTCAACTCCAAGCCAACCCACCCTATTTAAGAGTGGTTGTCCTGTCAATCAGATCTAGAGAGATCTTTTCAGGATAAGTGGAAATCTAAGATAAAGAGATAGGGAAAGCACTAACGGAATGGCCTAAAGGTACTTACCAGCAAGGATCCTTTTATCCAATCTTAATTGATGTAGATTGAAGTACTTTCAGAAAAGAAATTTCAATTTCAAAGCAAGCTGGAATCCCATTAGGATGTATTTGGGATTTTAAATTTGATTGATAGGAATTTTGGAGGATATAAGTGTTATTTGCATACTGCATAATTAAAGTGTCATTATTCCTTCTATCAGGTCCTATTTTCACAAATCAAACTTTTAAGACAAGCATGATGGATGATTAGTGAGGTTATGACGAGGATGATGAGGAAAAGAGAAATAGGACTTTAGTCCTTTTTTGCGGTAACAATTCATAAAAATTGTTACTTTGCCGAAAACCTGAATGTTCCATATCCCTTGTATCCATATAACTCTGAATCCTCTCTTCTTGAGCGAGAGAATCAGAAAGTACCGTGATGGATCTTGTTAAAATCTTTTTCTAAGTCAATTTTGCGAAGAGTTTCCTTCATTCTTTTTGTAACAAAACAATTTTTTTTCCATGTTAAGGGTGGCAATAAAAGGAAATAATTTGATAAACGGTAAGATAGCAATAAAAGGAAATAATGCACCTCTCTCTTTTGTAAACGCTAATATCTCTTATCGAACTAGAGAGTTCAAATGAGACCGTAGACAATAAGCTAAAACTTTGGTGATAACCTTAAAAGCACTATTGAGTAAACTAATGGATCTAAAATTTGACCCGTGGTATCAAAACAATGTCAAAGTAGTTGATGTTTTCTATTTTAGCATTGCTATGAAATATCTAACTATCTAAGGGCCCATTTGGTTGAGAGAAATATGGCATGAAAAAATAAATTTCATATCGGATTACCATATTTGGTACAAAAACAAATGTCAGGTTTTATGTCTATTTTTGTGAGAGAGAAGCTAAAATAAATACCACTAGAGATACACTATTTGGCTTTCCATGCTGAATTACTGAGTGAAAATAATCTGAAAAAACCATTTATTGAAAAAAAAATGCCCTCACTTATATTTTATTAATATTTATAATAATTATATTATATCATTAATATTAATTATATTAATATATCAAATTAATATTATATTAATATATTATAAATATACAACATATTGATTAATAATATTTATAAATAGTACTATATTTAATATATCAATATATGTATTATTAAAATATTAATTATAATAAAATAATTAATAAATATTTATTAATTATTCAATAAATATAAAATAAGATTTATTAAAAATTAATATATTTATTTATATACCAAAACATACTAAAATTTATTTATAAGAAGAAATATATTTTCTAATAGATGTATACATTAATTTACAAATGTTTATTAATTTATATAAATATACTTCAATATTCGAAATAGCCTAATGTTGATATAAGTGGATCATAAATGACCAACAAATGGATTGAGAAAAAAAAATTATTACTCGAATTATTCGTTCAAATATATTATTAAAAATTTGACAATATTTCTATATAATATTACATTTATCTAAACACAATAATCTTCTCCTGATGCCATTATCCGTAGTAATATTTTACCAACCAAATATGAAAAAATTTATTTTCTTCTATAATTAATTTGCCGGGTAAATAATTTTCAGAAGTCGTCCGACTGCGCACCATAATCTAATATACTCCAACCAGAGGAGCCCTAAGGAAAAATCTCTTTAAGATCATGGTATCCAGATTTTTGAACATCTTTCAAATGAGAAGGACTCCAAGAGCTTTGTCAGCTCTATGAACTTGCTCAGTGGAAGGATTCTGAAGAACAACAAAGCCAGGAGAATCGTTTTGTAGGAAAGCCTCACAATTAGGCGCCTTAACACACTGTTCGCCAAGCCTAACTGTCTCCAGGAGCCCAGCTGCCACGAGGTAAGTTGATTTCATTTTAAAACTTGTCCGAGGACCAGAAGCATCAATCCATCGCGTTCGCTCGTGTGATGGCCGTGGGCCAGGATCACCTGCCACCTTAGGCGAGCTTAATTTATTGACGGTCCAGATCACGGCTTATGTGGACCCCGTATTGCTCCGAAACTCTCGCCCTTAAAGGCCTCCTCTCCTGTGCCCCAGAATTCCTGTCGCTCTCGCGCTCCCCTCGAATCGTCTCCCCCGGTGTCTGATACCCGAATCGAAGAAAAGAGGACGACGCCGAAACCCTAACCCTAACCGTAGCCCTAGATTGGCTCCCGATGAGATGGGAGATGGAGATGGAGGAGATCGAGGCAGTGCTGGAGAGGATCTGGGACCTTCACGACAAGATCAGTGATGCCATCCACGCCATCTCCCGCGCACACTTCCTCAAATCCATCAAGGCCCTCAGCCATTCTGCCCGGGAGAACAAGCACCCGCCGGCGGCGGTGGATGGAGGGGACGGTGAGGCGAGGAGCGGGTTCGTGTTCGTCAAGGATTTCCGGGCCGAGGGGGACGAAGCGGTGATGGCGGAGGCGAGGAGCCTCAACGCCATCCGGACCGCCCTAGAGAACCTCGAGGACCAGCTCGAGTTCTACCATGTGAGCTCCTCTAAAGTCATGTTTTGTTCCGGTTCCTTATTTGCCTATTTCAGTCGTTTTTTGCTTGGGAACGAAAAGGCTAGATTTTTATGTCTAATCAACGTTCGAGTAAATTTGCTGTTCCGGTTCTTCATTATTTTTTAGATGAGGAAGTTTGTGATCAATTGCATAATTCTTAGATTCGTCATTTTCCTCTTTTTGTAATATTTTCACGGGGACTAATTGCGGGTTGGGAGTTCATAAATTCATTTTAAGAATTTTAAAAAGACTATATTTTGTGCGCTGGAAGGATGAATGGCACTCAGAACTAGAGAAAAATTCTTACTCGAGAAAATATTTGGAGCTTATAAAATGTTAAAATTATTTCAGTAATCTTTTACCTTCAGTAAAAATTGATCCACAAGCTTCCTAGTCTTCTGACGTATATGATCTAGCATTCTATTAACAATTGTGTTCCTTGTTTATGCCTTTTTCCCACGTCATTACCTGTGAATGACCCATGTAACATTGTTGGCCAGAAGCTCCCACAGGTTGTTGTAGTTCTATTTAATCAGTTATTTTTATTTTTTTCAAAGATGTCAATGGATTTATTGTCTGGAGGCAAAATCAATAATTTACTCATGCAAAACAAATGAACAATGCAGCGGACCTTGGATCAACTAATTTACTAGCTATCAAAGATATTTATACGTTTTTATGAGATATCAAGTGCAATAAATTTCTAAAATAAATTGCTGGATCTCTGATGGAAATGCCAAGCAAAGGAACTCTGAATTTTTTCTTTTTTTAATGCATAATTAGACTACCATTCAAAGTTCAAAACTGTGTTGGTGTAAAGATAAAGTGAAAAAGAAAATGGCAGGAAAAAGCAACCTTGAGAGAGCTTAAATGTGGTGACTGCCTGATGGTCTGGGCCTTATGTAGTTGAGGGTGAGCCCTTTGTTGTGGGTCTCAGGCGAAAGTGTAACAGGCCTTATAGGTTGGCAGGATTAGAAGATGAAATTAAAGAATGTGTCCCATTGGAGGACTACGGTCTATCTGTTTGCTGCAGCGCCAAAAAAAAAATAAAAAAAAAAGTTTACAGTTTCCTTGATCCTTTCAATGCTGTCAAGTGATACCTCCTATAAATTTTTCTTTCTTAACTTGTAACTGTGTATTGTAAAAGATCCAGACCAGGGTTGTGTAAATGGGTTTTCCTTCTCTGGTTTCATACATGGTTAATTAGTATAACGAGATCTTCATTCCAGTTTGGATCATTTTGTCCCACTATTTACAAATTTCAATTTTACAATGATTGTTCCATTCTACTTCTTTTCTCCATCTTTAATTGGAAAAACCTAGACGCTCTTTTACATTCCCCCAGGGTATTGTGGTGTTCTTAGTAGTGAATCATTTAAAGTGCACCATGTCACTTTTTTCTACAAAGTACAATTTATGTTAGTAGATGTTTTAGGATAAGAGGACTTGTGTCCATGAGAAAATTTGTTGTCATTAGTTTCTGTGGCCTACTGTTCTGTAATCAACATCATGAACAATGTTAGTAGATTGTTTCTGAATTTTGGTTTTGTCTGGGAATATGCTCTTATACAAACAAGATTGGAGTGTGAGAGATTGGTTGCAGCACCTTGAGAATTATTAACTTATCCATGACTTATATTTGCTTAAGGACAACCATTTATGTTCTCTATGCATATTGAATGTATGGTTTCTTCTTTTTAAATAAATCTTGCAAAGGGATCTTCTTGTCTAAAAACTCTAAACAAATTTTACAAAAAATTGAGTCTAGAGTACTAACTCTTGTTCTATGCGAAGATGTATTCATAAATGACATGCTATTGTTAATTGTTGTTTAAAGTTATTGATCACAGTTAGAGCAATTTGCATTTTGTCTGCAAGACTTCTGCATATGGGTGTATTATATTAGGTATGTCTTTAACATTGAGTTAACATGTATTATTGCCCTACAGACTGTACAATCACAACAGCGGGCAGAACGAGATGCTGCTATAGCAAGGCTAGAGCAAAGTCGCATTATTCTTGCAATGAGATTGGCTGATCATAAGGGAAAGAAGTACAAAGTCATTGAAGAAGCTATGGAGTTTGTTGGAGATGTGCATAATACTGGCCATTTTGTCTCACCAGAAAACCTTTATGAGATGCCAAGGAATCAGGCAGGTGATAATTTTCAAATTCACGAGGGAAAAACGTCAAGTGTCATGATGCGGATGTTGATTTCCAGTTTTGCTTTAGCTAAGCAGTCATTCAAATTGGAAAGTATTGGCAGTGTGCTAGGGAACGCTGCTGTGTTTGCTGTAAGTATGCTTGCTTTGCTACAACTGCATCAAGTGGCTTTCAGGAGTGAAAATCTACAGATACAAGATCAGACTTTTTACAGGAGGAGAAATGAAAAGAATATTTCTCAGTTGGAGAATTCTTCTCCGACTAGTCGGATGAAGCATTTTGATGTATTATCAGCTAGGGGCTAGGTCAAATATTTTGAGTGCTTGGAGTGATGCTTGTACATGTTGTTTTGGATTTGTTAAGAGCAATTGTTGTCGCACGGACTTTTTGATCATAGTGCCTTCTAACTGTTGTATCACAAAATCTGTAATCATATTCTGCTTAGATTAGTAGATTTGTCGTCACCTCGCTGTCCTGATCATTTTCCAGATTGATCAATTATGATCATATGAATTAGTTTGTCTACATGGAAAGAATGTGTCTGATAGAGAGTGGGTCAATATTCCTTGTCAGCTTACTAGAATGTGTGTTTTTCTGTCAATCTTATTGATAATTGGAGTATTGCAATAAAATCAAGATCCATCACATGCCTGGATTATTTTGCCAGGAGGCATAATTTTTCATTACCTGTGCAAGCATGGTTGTTTTGACATCAAGTGCCTCGTGGCTCTATATGGCATCATATTTTTTTTTCCTTTTGTTTTCTGTTTATCATGGAATGAACAAAATCTCACTCAAAGTTCATTAGATGTTTCTCTTGTTTGATATGGTGAAGAAGGTTGTCCGGCAAAAGCAGATTTGTAGAGGCATTTCAATGTCAAACTTTATATTTTTCATGTGAATAATAATTACAATTCATATCTAGCATTTCAGTGGATGCTTAAGCTCTTAGTAGTTTTTAACTCGAGGTAATTCTGATCGTGAAGCATATATGGGTATGTAGATATTCTGTCAGTGGAAGCAGGTGCAAACATATGTGGGATGATCAGTCATTCTTCATCTTTATTTAATATTTATCAAAGCTCACAATTTTTAATCAGGTATTCTAGCCTGCATCGATTCAGCTTGCAGCTTAAATTCAAAAGCCATTATATTATTTAGGTCTTTAAGGTTCTCCAGCCTTCTTTATACCTTTCGTGTATTCCTGGAATGGCATTTAATCTGACACCCGTCAAGGTTCTCCAGCCAGGTTCGTCTCTTTATCTTTTTCTAAAGCAAGCTGTCCCTTTTCTTGTTCTGTAAGTCTCATCTCTGAAATTCTCCCCTTTCCTCTATTAATCTGCCCTTCTTATGTGGCCTTTTCTTTCTTGTGCACATATTTGGTGCAGAATTCTTTGAAGCAGGTGTAAAACTTCACTTATAAGACTGTGAACCGGGGAATTGCTTGATACCTGATGGTGTAACTCTGGAGCATGCAAATTCCTGTTGTTGAAGAATGATATGGCCTGAAGCCAAGCCAACCTTTCTGCAATTATCCTAAAGGTCCATTGGCCTTTGGAAGCGTATTATTTGCAACACTAGCATCGACAACGGGCACAATCCTCGCATATATTTCTGGTATCGCAACATTCTCAATTTCTCACTATTGAGTATTTTCATGGATCGCCTTTCACCACACGACAATTTACTTGTCTCCATCTTGCCAATGTCATGAAAGGCAGGCAAATTTGGTGGGCGATTGGGAACTCATCTGGATCTCCTCATGGATTCTGTTAAACATATTATCCTCTATTTATTGTTTCTGAGAATAATGGTGGGATTTCCACTGATCATTCCAATGAAAGTATGCTCAATATTATTAAAAGCAGAAACTCGTTAAGACAGTGAGGTGGTGCAATCAACGGGAAATGGCGTAGTTTTCTCCATTGCATCACAATTTAGATGAACGTAATTGAAGTTTACTGGGCTGTTTGTAACCCCAAACTAATGCATGTTATCTCATGGAAGTTGGAACCATGTAGCCAACTTTTACGCCTTCTGTTTACGGAGCTATCTGGGGCAGATCTACACTTGAAGGCTATCTGAGCTAATTATTTATATCTTTTATCTTTCCGACTTTGGCATCATAATTTTAATCAATTCAGCCACCAGGAATTTATTTTCCACTGTTGTCCATTAGCAACCACTTGGAGATGATCCAAAAGACCAAGCAAACATGATTGTTCTCAAGACTATACGCTCAGCCCAATCCGTATACATTGCAATACGCTTGGCAATTAAATATCAGGTCGGGCTAGAAGCGTAAATCACCACCCCCGAGAGAAACAATCTTGCTTTACAAGGAGCTTGCGCCGTGTTTGGTACTGTTTTTTCTTTTTAACCTATACAAGTAAAAATATGGAATCTGATGCAGAAAATATGTTGATTCTCTCCCTTTTTTTTTTTTTTTACAACCTCCATTGTTTTTGAAAAAAAATACTAAAAACTTTTTATTTTTTTTATTTTTTTAAATGGTTTTTCACCTATCTTCTTCTGATCTCTCTTACGCCCTTGGTCTCGTCGCCCATGCCAATTCTCATCGGCCGTCTCTATCTCTCCACTCAATGCTAAGCTGCTATCCATCTCCGACCGTGTCACCAGCCCCATCCCCGTCTTCCCTTTGCCACTCCCTCAACGGCCTTTTTACTGGCTATCAAGCTCTTCCTCGTTTCCAATCATATTGCGACCCCATCCTCTCTCCCTCCCTCTCTTTTTTTAGAAGGAAAAGAGTGGATAACCATGTTTTCAATTATCAAAAATTTAAAAAATATAAAAATAAAATTTTTGTTACTAATGTTTTATAAAAAAAATGATAATGACGCAAAATGCAACTTTGGAATACTGTTACTGATTCGAGACTCCATCGGAAGAAAAAAAATAAAAGTGCAGCAAATAGGAAAGCGTACAGTATTTGAGAACTTTAGGTTGCCGGCAAATCATCTTAAATCACCGGTCCCGTGGGTGGTTCATCAGTTCAAGCCGTCGGGTTCGAAGGACTCCAATGAGTGTTGACTTTTGACCTGTGAAAAGCTAACGAACGGTTATTCTTGTGAGCGAATCTTGGTAGATCCGGTCGCGTCCCGTATCACAGATTTGTTTTGGTGGTCCTCAACTGTTAAAACGTTCTCAAGCCTAAATGGACACCTCTTGGATTGACCACTCTTACAACGCATCCAATCCGTTTACAAAGCGTTTAAATGTCAATTTTCACCTCAACCAACTTCACGCCTATTGGCATTTGTCATTTGGGGAGCATAAGATATATTGTCATGGACTTAAACTTTAACTCAATATTATCTACACAAAGGAGCTAGCCAATACACACCAATGGTAGAAATCGAAATTGCAGCTAAAAAAAAGGCACAGAGAAAGATAAAACAATAAGCTCAGATATGGAACTATGGCCATGCGAAAAGCAAAATGATGTGTGGTTGGGTATCTTGGAAAGTGGATGTCTCCAAATATATTTTCACCCCTTACATTGTCTAATGTCTAGGTTAGATGAAACATTTCCATGAAACTATCTTATGCTTCTTGTTAATAAATCTCACCGAGCTCAATTTTCTCTTTTTTTTTAAAAAAAAAAACTGAACATTATATGATATGCAAGACTTCAATTGACAAAGTCTTTTGAACCTCTGAGTCATGTTACGTAGGGCCATATCTTTTGACCTCACGCCTAAAAAAGACTCTTTTATATATTTTTCTCTTTCCCTTAATATATATATATATGAGTTGGACGGACTATACATATTGTATTAATTCCTTAAAAAAAAGTTAGTGATTCAAAATTAATGATGGACTCTATAAATTCAAGGTCTAAATTATTGAACATAATTTACACTATAAAAAGTATCTAACCAAAATTCATGTATCTTAATAGTCTCTAACCTAATTATATAATAGGTGTCGAAATAAATCATTTCAATAGTATGATATAATATTTTACTATGGCCTAATCATCAAACTTAGTAAATTTAAACATATTTATATTTTATGATGTATAGATCATGATCAATAAAGTGTATGTTTTTAATTTATGTCCTATCATATATTTTATTATAATAATGCAACTGGTGACATTTATTTTGTACCAACTTGACACATGTGTAGATCATATTCAATAATTTGACTCTTCAATTTGTATAGCTTGTCATTGATTTTAAAATTATTAATACCTTTTACAAGAAATTAAAGTAAAGTTTATAATTCCTCTCTCTCACACACAAATACATACATGTAAATATGCATATATATGTACATAAAATATTTTAATTGAAAGATGACATATCAGAAATTCATTGGCATATGTGGTTGGAGCCACAAGCTACTTTAAATGCTCATATTTGTTTGCAATAAATCAAAAAATCGTGTTAAAAGAAGGAATGTATCGAATAGCTCCCTTTGTTCCTTGCTGCTTTATGATGAGAAGTTTTGCTATGAATGTTTTCATAGTCTTATAGGGTTCTAGTTCTATAAACTAAATAAAGTAGTGTTTTCTGATACATTTCTAACATTAAATATTCTCTGTAATTTTCAACCTCTAGGTGGCCTTTGTAGTATAAGGAAAATGGGAACAGAGAAAGCTAGCAAGGTAGCATAGCTATACAGATGTTTATGTTATATTCTGTTTATTTTTCAAAATTTTTGGAATGAGCTACAAGCTAGAATAAACTGTCCACTTCTTGTGAAACGATAAAACTACCAAATCATAGATGTTTAAATACATGTTTGTTTAAAATGACAACATTCATATACAAAAATTCCAAAAGAGAGAAGTGGTTTGCTGATCGGAAGAAGAAAGATTTTCTTCCACCCGCTCAACTCAGATCTCTTAAAAAAAAATTAGAAAAAAATGGAAAAATCTCGAAAGTAGGACTTTAAGTCCTTCCTTTAATTGATCATTAAAAAAATAAGGAACATAGCCTCTTTTATAATGTGAGGTTCGTCCTAACACAATTTGGGTCGGATTTCTCTTTCTAATTCTAGTAGGATCCTTTTTTCTTAAATATACAACTTTAGTAAAAAAAAAGCTAAAAATCTCAAGGAGGTCTATCCTAACTTCTACATCAACTCTGCCTTCTGTTGTTCCAATAAATTCTTATCGGATAAAAGAGATATGCTCGGTCAAAGTCTTACCGAAAAACAAACTTTCAGTTTAACCAGCCAGTTTTGGAATCTAAATGGTAAAATTTCATCTCAATTCAATCTCCTAGTTGTATATCTCGAAGAGATAAACATCTCAATCGGGCATCATATGGCCAAATTATGGTATTTTAAAATTTGGTCTACGACTCGGCTTTTCGATGTAGTGGATCTCGCTTTTGAACTATGTCTAGCCCTGTTGATGATAACCAAATCCTTCTAGATCATTTGCTCATATATAATTCTTCTAAAGATATAACTGCTGAACCGTGGCAGCATGGGGTCCGCGGACATAGCAGCGTGATCTATGCGGACAAAGGAGTATCCCAGAGCGGCTAGAACCAGTTAAAAGAGCACACAGTGCTGCTGATATGAGCTGGCACGAGTCCACATATCCATGCACCATGCAGTGGAAATGGTAGCATGGTCCGAGCGCATTCAAGCAAGCAGAACGCATGAGCACGTCCAAACCAAGGTGTGGGGGAATGAATGATCTGTGAATTGCTGGTGGAGGCCGGTGTGGGCCAAGTCAGCAGAGCTCGCTTGCTGAAAGAGATTGTTGGCGGAGGCTAGTGTAGGCCAAGTCAGCAAGATTCGTCCGTGGTGGAGGTCGGTGTGGGGCAAGTCGCAATCGAATGTCAGAGGGACAGTTGGGATGGTCGGTTTAAAGATCATGGTTAAACCTTCACTAACTCATGAGAGCTGAAATACGGAGTCAACGTTTACATATGACAAAAGATTCAGCACGAGATCTTGAGCTTCCTTGCTTCCATCACAGTTCCTGTTGGTAGGTGGCCAAGCTTTAGCCCATTCCTTGCCTCCTTTAATTACCAATCAGCAACGCTATTTGCCATGGAGGTGGGGACCTCCAAAATTGGACGTTTGCTCTGCATTACACGTGGTTGTTTTTCCAGTGCATTGCATGCTGTCACACGTGGGACTAAATTGGCTGCTGGATTTGTATCCGTAGCTGCTCCATGGGACAATTAGATTATAGGTGTCGTGGTCATGCAAATGGGCTGGCCCGCAGGCACGATAAATTTTGCACCATCTCTGGGCTGGTCATTGAGCTTTCCTCTTTAAATGATCCAGGATCTTCTCCATTTTGCACCATGTACTGCGGCATGGTCCTAAATGGCCACCACATCATCCAATTACGAAGATGGATGGCTATCAAATAGGGGCACGATGTGCAGCATGCAAAACATGTCGTTATAGCACACAATGTCAGTCTTGTTAGACCGCATAGGTCTTTATGATTGGACGATCCACTTCCCATCTAGGGCTACACCATTTTTTGCAGTGCAAATCTCGCACACCGCAGAAGATCCAAACTCTTATTAAACAATGCTAACTATACTTGACTAATTGTGAAAAGAGAGAGTTAACATTGACTAATTGAATTTAATACTTCATTTTTTGGGATCTAGTCCACTCGGTTAAATTGTTAGCTCACCCTTAACCAATGGACATCAAAATCGGACTCCTTATCAACTCAAACACTTGGCCTGAATTGTCATCTAAATTTACAAATTAAGTTTTATAGTTCGAACTTTTTACATGCTAACATCAAACTAACTGAGGCAATCTTGGGAGTTCGGAGGCGGAGGCATAGAGAAAAAAAATTATGTTTCTAGATGGCTTCTTTGCAGATTAAAAATTAGGATACTAGGTTAAACCTCGTGCTCGTAGAAATAAATATTCATGAGAAAATATTCCTATTTTTCAGCTCTTACTAATAGACAGTACCTTTTTGATGCCTAAGTAATCTTTTCAGTGAGTCTGAATGTTTGGCATAGAGTGTTTATAGCCATGGAAAAATGGATCAATTAGTAATTGGCTAGGATGTGATCCTTCCAGTGTCTGGACAACGGTCGATCAGTGTTGGAACTTAGGGAACCCAGTGATTATATAGATTCAGTGTTTCATTTCTACGGCAAATTATACCCATGCTTAACTAAATAGCTATACCAAATTGCTCTGGGAGTTCTTAGGGAAGTCGCTGAGCTCATGAAAGAGTTCCAAGCAAGTGGCTGGATAGAAGCGGAGACGGCAATTAATCAAGTGAAAGTGGGAGTCACTGGACCAAGACAATCAACAAATGATACTCCATTTCACCTTTGGTTCTGATTGGACCGAAACACAACAATTGCACACCCCAAAGCTACAGTCATCCCTCTTTTTCCAGCCTAATCCCAAGATGGCCTGTACTAGTTTTCAAGCCTCCCTTTGAACCAGTATAAACTCGCATTCCCAGCCAACTATATACTTCTCACTCCCCTATATGACATCATAAAATGCGCTATGTTAGCCTCTATCTAATTTAATAATCACTTGTCAATCCATATATAACTAACCCCTATGGCATTCCCACCATCAGAAGATGGATGGCCATCGAGTGTTGCATAGCACTCTGCAGTGCAAATAGCATATCTTAGTAACAGGATAAAAAAAAGTTCAGGGACCACTCTTTGTGCTCATGGTCCCAGGGTTTATTCAGACTGCTCCTCCTTTCATGGAAAGCAACATCCAAGGAACAATGAGAAGCGTTGTGTGTTTGTTTCAAAACAAGTTATAATAAATTTCTCTAAGCAGATGAGTGAGTATTCAAAACAGCAATCAGCTAGCTCCAAAAGAATAGCACAATTAGACAAAAATTCTACACAATTAACTCACCAGGACCACCTATCAACCTAAACTATACTTCACAATGATTAGCTAGCTTATGTGCCCTTATCATTGGCTACTCCCTCTTTACGTTATTGTATATAAATGTGATCTCATTAACTTCATCTTTTAGGCAGCCAAGGAAATAAAAATCCTCGGTTTGCAGGATCTGAACTTCTTCTCCAAAAGAGAAAAATATTGAATGAAAAGAAATATTGAACTGCTTAAACCCGAGAAGATGTTCAGTGTGTGTCGAAGAAAAGAAAAAATTGAACGGAAAGCAAATACTTTCTATAACAATTATACAAAAACAGGCTAAAACCTGATTTATAATGCAAGCTGGACTCTAGCTATTAATTTTTTATGTCACGCATGAAGTCATGCCGGAGATATCCAATTCAAACATGTAGATATATTCTGGGTACCCACCTGGCCAACCAACAGCTACTATTCATGCCGCATGAAGGCATTCTGGGGACCTTCTCATCAACCAACAGCTCAAAAATGACATAAATGAAACAGAACTTATACATTTAGCAATAACATATAAGAAATGTATGTTTGTGTTTTTTATTTCTTTTTTTCTTGCTTTAATAATATATGCAGACCTTTTTCTGCTTTCCAAGTGAGGGTCTTTCTTACACTATTAATTCAGGTCGTGACATGAATAGTATGAATATCCAGCACCTAATGGTCCTACATTTTATCAAAAGCTTGAGAAGATTGGTAGCTATAATGACCTCACACATCACGAGGGCATGATCGCCCATTATCAGTATGGCTCAATATATATAGGTCTACTGGTGTGCCACAGAAGCTTGGCAACTTTCCAAACTCATCTTTCAGTTCTTAGAATACCCACACCAACTGGTAACACACAGCAAGACAGGCATAAGCTCTATGCCATGGCAAACACTGGCCACCACCTTTTTAGGAATGGAGTTGCTTAAAATGACTTCCTTCTCATAGAGACAGCATGCATGGGCAGAGGGTACTAATGCCATCTAATAAAGAACCTTTCCTGAGAACCAAAAAGCATCGAACTACTAGGACATGGCTTTGCATCAATTGATAAAACGTACTGATAAATATTACAGGCGCAAAGATAAAAGATGTGAAACATAACAAAACTGCATTAATTCCTTCCATATCATTAAGTTACACTAAAATTGCATGGCATTCTAAAGCTGCATTTGGAGCATTTCAGTTAGAATCTTGTTATTAAGCTATGTCTGTATTGAACTTCTCGTCAAACAGAGACAAAATCACAGAAAATCATTATCATTTCACCACATTGAAGAGATCCGGGAACATACTAAGTCCTTTGTTCGACCAGCAATGCTTAGATGCGACGCTTACGCTTCCATGGCTCTTGGAAATATATGAATATAATTATCCGAGCCAGCATGTCGCCTATGATCGCTCTTTTAGGAAACATATGGAGATATTTATCCTATCCAATGCGCTCGAATGATGCAAGAAGAAAGCCTGAAGTGTGAATAACAATGGTCATTTGTCCTTAAGCAAGACAGATGACTGTTTCTAATGGGAAGGAGTGGAAGCAGTCACATGCCCACACCCTGCTTTAGCCTCTGGATGGCATAATATCATCATTAATGCTTCATGCAAAGCCCTTCACTGCTGCTCCCTCAGCGTGACATCCTCTGACATCTCATGGCATGCTTCACAGGTCACACTCTCTCTCAAGTTTCAACCATGGGGAGAGAGCAAACTCTGTTTAGTTGCTATTGGGACTTGGGATCTAGTGACTACCAGGTAAGAATTCTGCAACCATGCTAGACCAGCCAATTGGATGGCTTGGCTTGTGCTGCGCGGCCAAATGGCTTGAAACCGTTGAGTTAGGTCTGTAGAGTTTCTGACTATAAAGTCTTCCTAGAAACAGTCCTCAGATTAGAGGGAGGTAGAAAGTAGGAGCCCCTGTTCTTATGATGGTGGGAGCTGTCATGGACCAAGCTACGATCAGTGTAGACGGGTTTTCCTTAAGAAGAATGGAAATCCCTGAGGTGCTGAGAGTGACTGCATCCCTCCAAGCCTTCCATAATTGACTTCAATCAGTCAACAAATTAAAGACCAGAGAGTACTCAAATCTAAGAAAACTCCAAGCATGGCTTTCTTTGAGCGTTCTTTTGCTTTTCCTTTGATTGCCTAGAAACAGGCCCATCGACCGGACAGTGAGAAATGACCTTGCTCTGAAAACCATGCACGATTGTAACCAAAAAAAAAAAAACATGCATGACCTCGATGGCCATTTTCCATATTTCCCTTTTATTTGTGGATGCTTGGCATGCTTACATCTAATCCAATGTTCTTTTCCTAAGTGTTCTTATTTCAAAGTTTTCAATAAATATGTTGTCAA
The DNA here is from genome assembly GCF_051530095.1 of Phoenix dactylifera. Taxonomy (NCBI): domain Eukaryota; kingdom Viridiplantae; phylum Streptophyta; class Magnoliopsida; order Arecales; family Arecaceae; genus Phoenix; species Phoenix dactylifera. The sequence goes on along the minus strand of NC_143201.1, from coordinate 25,864,344 downwards.
TAAATGATTAAACACTGCAAGCACTGCAAAATAACAGGGCCCAAACAAAGTACCATCTAGTATTGAGTCAAGTTAAAATGGAGAAGTTACTGTTTCTTCAGGGGAAAGAAATGGAGAAGTTAGTTATGAAAAGGTTGACATATATGCAATGAAAATGAACCAAGATTAATCTTGAATGATTGCGAAATGACTACGAACCAAGTATTGAAGAAACGAATAGGAAGAGTCATTCCAGCAAAACTACAGGATGTCCTTAATGTTTTTGATTTGATTCAAAACATCTGAAAGTATGTTAGGCGACTTTCACCTTAATGGTGTGGCTCCAATCCATATGGATGCTTAGGGCACGCGCCTAATCAACTCGCAGTTCTGTGGTTGATGTCTTGTACAGAGATTCATGCAGAGTGGGTCCATAAAAAGGCTTATGTGTCTCTGGTTCTAGTTTTCACAAGACCCAAGACAAGTAGGCAATGCTAATTTGTAATTTTACCAGTCCATGTAACCTTAGTAAAAGAAACAAAAAGAGGAGAATATTTGAACCCCTGAAAACCTTGATGAATCTTATCCTAGAACCGTTCACACGTGCTGCATCTGCACCTTAATCAACTTACTTTCCCTCAAAAGAGGGACCTTAGCTGATTAAAATGCGTGTGAGATGCCTTGTTGATACTTTGCACTAGTTTTTCTGCACACCATGAACACAAAAGCTCTCATTAAAAGAGAGGCCATCTTTTTGTTAAAAAACACAACAAAAACAAAGGCACACGAATCTATCTCATTTGGCAATTAGCAAGTGAATTTTTGAAGCCAAACCTCCCCACGGGCACTTTGGATTAGTCAAAGTGGGAAAAAAAAAGAAAAAAAAGGGTCCCCAAAAGATAAAAACTTTGCAGGCCATGCCATGCCCCCCAAACCAAATCATAAAAATAACAACCCTAACCCAGCTTTTGTCCCAGTAACCCAAGCCAACATACTAAACCCCACCAACTCTTTTCCTAACCTCACTTCTTTTGTCAGGCTAGCCTGTTGACTGGACCTAAAGACCAAGTGGCCCATTCCACCGCCTCTTTCTTTTCTTCCCTTCTCTCTTCCTTCTTCTCTTTCTCTCTCTCTTCTTTTTTTTTTCTTTTTTTTTTTTTTTTACAGCGGCTACTCATTTCATATAACTCTAACTTGAATACAACCAGCCAATCGCGGAAAAGGAAAAGATACAAAGGATGAGGAGTGTCTAATGCAGACGTCCAAAGAAAATCTTCGGAATGCTAGGCAACAAACGAGGCGACTCAGTCTGCTGATCTGTTCGCCTTCCTATCTGAACATCACCCATCAACTGGATCATCCTACGGATCTCCCGGATGAGGGAATGACCATCCCCAAACTGATTCGTCCCCCGGAGCCGGTCAATAACCACTATGAGTCTCCCTCAAGACAGACCCGCTCCATACCCAGTACCTGCCACACATAAGATATGCCCTCGCAAGTAGCCTGTAACTCTACTCCGACCACTGTAAATTCTGGCGTACACCGTTCTTCTGCTGTAATCACTCTACCAAGATGGTCCATGATCACAAATCCAGCTCCTCCAATCACACCATCCAATGACCAACTGTTGCCGAAATTTACTTTAAGAAAGCCAAGATACATAAAAAAAATTACACCTTTCGCTTTCCAAGTCTTAGCCCAAATCTTTTTAACGATGCAAGGCTCCTGGAGTACGTGATGCTCCGGAAGAGGAAAGGCCCCTCGCGGGGGAACAAAAGAAAACAGAGCTAAAGACCCGTTAAATGTAGACACGTGTGCAGTCAGCCATATCCATCAAACCCAATGCCAAAAAAAAATCTTTATTTTTAACGCAGACAAAATTCTTATATATTAATAATAAAAATATAAGTAAGATAATAAAATATCACAAAATCCGTTCCGTTACAGTTACCTCACTCGATATTCAAGGGAAAGATTTAAAAACAAAAAATAAATTAATAAAAAATAGAAAAGCTACTGTCTCTCTCCTCACAGTTAAATTTTTTTTAAAAAAATCAGCCGATTAATTGGCGTCCTGAGACTCTCTCTGTTTCTCCAAAAGTTTTAAGCGGCAGGGAGAGGATCGATTGGAAATAAATCACCAATATCTTGAAAATAATCATCTTCCTGCCATGTTATTGAGCCGAGGTTTAAATCGGAGCTCAGCATGACATCGCTCATGTCGCTGGTGAAGAAGCCGATCTCCGCCGAGTCCGCGAAGAATGCAGGCTCCGGCACGTCGAAGTCGATTAGTGGCACCTCGTCGAATGACATGAAGTCCCGAAACTCGTCCGGTAAACTAATACTGGCGGGGAGAATACTTGCCTTCTCGTCCGAGACTTTAGTCGGAGTTTGCTGCTGTTCTTGGGCGTCGTTCGCCTCCGACTTCTTTGCGGAGGAGGATGAGAAACCGCAGAGGACGGAGGTTGGAGAGGAGAGATTGGGTGACTCCTCACCGGAGTCGTACCCGCCGGAGACCGTGCCGTCGGAAAGGTTCTTAGTCGGAGGAGAAGGCTGGGTGGGAGCGGCGGCGGAAGTGGCGACTGAGCGAGTAGAGAAGTTGGTGGTGGCATCGGGGCCGCGGAGCTGGATGGCGGCGGTGTCGTACACCTTGGCGGCCTCCTCGGCAGTATTGTACGTGCCGAGCCACAGACGGACACGCCGCCGAGGATCGCGGATCTCCGCGGCGTACTTCCCCCACGGCCGGCGGCGGACGCCACGGAACCTCGGGGCCACCGGCGAGCCAGGCTGGTCCCCGGAGGTTCCAAGGACCGGCTTCTTCTTCTTTCCGCCTACCTTCCCGGATCTCCCCTTGTCGCCCGCGGCGGAAGCGGCGCCCTTGGCAGGGCGGTCCTCGAACCTAATCTCCTGGACATAGCGCTTCACGCGGCGGCGGAGGTAACAGCACTCGTCTTCGTCGCCGGAAGAGTCGGTGGCCTCGTAGTCGTCGCAAAAGATACGCACCATCCTCCGGTCCGCCAACTTGGTCGGTTCGCCGGAGCTGGATCTTGAGCGCGGCCGCGGCTTTGGAGTCACGTCAACGTGCTCCGTTCTCTTAACCGGCGACGAATACATCCTGTCCATCGCTTGAAAATCTATTCTTTTTGCATCTGTCATAATCCACCGTAACCCAACAAAAATCAGAAAAAAATCATTTTTTTAAGTAAAGGTCATGGTAAGAACGGAAAAAGAGGATTCCTGATATCTACGGGGGAATAAAGAGGGTTAAAAGAGATAAAGTAGTGATTGCCAAGGGAAACAGTGAAATTTCATGGAAAAGCTAGAAGAAAAGAGACGAAAACGAATACGAATTCATGTCCAAAAAGACAACGGATGCAATATAGATCATAAATCTCCACGGAAACAGGGAGAGAGAAGTCAGAGTAGGAGAGGGGAGGGGAGAAAGGGAAAAAGGCAAAAAAAATTTCCAGAAAAGCAGGGCCTAACAAAAAAAAAAAATTTACTGCCAAAAAAAACTGAAGAATTAAATTGTTACCTCAAAATCAATATGAGACAAACACCAGCGAGTTATGGCTGAGCGGTCACCATAGCACTATCCTTCAGGGAAACAAAAAAAGCACAAACTTATAGTGCAATCCGTATAAAAGAGACCAAGAGAAGGGGAAAAAAAAGGGAAAGAGATGAGGGAGGAAGAGGAATGAAAAGATAAAAGAGATGGAGGTGAAAGGAAGAGCTCCAGAGAGAACGGCGTTGAAAGAGAGAAATTGGAGAGAGTTATGCTGGAGGCTGGGGACATCAAGACTTGCTGTGTTTTATAGGACCGCAAGATGCCGAAATCGGAAAACCCGGCATTTATTTTATTCCCTAAATTATTTTGCCCGCTTTCTCTATTCTCAGTTTGCCCCTGGCCGTTTCCCGCAATATATTTTTTGTTAGGAATCTTGATTTCATTTGGGCCCTTGGGGCGCCTTCCTTGATGGTCAAATCCTTGGTTCACGGATTAAAACTTTGGTAATTGGTGGTATTTTCTATTAATAAAAAAGCAGCCAATGCTTCTGTGCCAAATCCTTCATTTAGAGATGTTATTGGTATTTGCCAACTAATTGAATATTTCTCTGTCTCAAACTCATGACTAGCTTTATCCCTGCAGCCAATACACAAGGCTGCTTGATATAAAAAACCTGTCTACATAAAGGTCATAAAGCTTATTTCTATATTTCGAACCGTCGATGAGTTATATCCTTATAGAAAAGCTACTTTCATGTTTTGAATCTATAATATTCATATCACAAATAGAGCAATTTTACTATTGCGCTAAAGTCCACCCTCTAATAATTTTCTATTAATCTCTCAATTCAAAGAATTTTCTTCCCTTGCAATTTGCAAGTTATGTTTAAATTGTTGAGATAAAGTGACCAAGATAGGAAACGATAATGTTGGATTTCATAAATATTTGCCTCCATGGACTTAGAGATAAATTATCTCCTTGCAGGCTTTGATATTGTGAGTGAGTACCAATGAAAATTCAAATAAATTAAATAAATTTAGTCTGTTAATTATATATGTTTGAATTGCTGTCAATAAGCATAAGTGTTACTCCTATAAGAGCGTCCCCAGTACTTGATTTTCTCACCACTGCGGAGTCTAGAAAGGTCAATTGGACAAGGTCTTACCCCTCTTGCAGGGACACCATTTGCATATTTCGAACTTAGGACATTCATGTTACCAATGCCCACCCTCTAGAAATGCTACTTATATAGCAGTTATAATATTTAACAGAACATATCTTCAAGTATACTAACTTCCTATTAGAATTCTATATTAATATAGAAATTAAAATTTTTGTACATTGCACAAGAAAAAAATTGCTCGTACTAGATTGGCTTGCATAATCATGAGATCACGAATAACTCCAAATCATATTCCATGTACTTCAAAGGAATAATGTGAATATGGGGAAAAGAATATTCAAAAAGTTCAAGCATTTGAAAGCCATATATTGTCAGTTTGGTTGGTGAAATTTGAATCATTGTTGAGAAACTATACTATATAGAATTGGCTCGACCTTTGGAAGCTATTTGTATTATGGTATTGGCGGAGGAGACCCTAAATTTTAAAAATATCAAAATTTCTAATATCATTCACAAACCGTTTAATTATATTTTCATATGGAAGCATCAAATTTTTGGACATGATTATCTTAAAAGCCACATTGAAAAGGAATCTTGATTGATGAACTTACTGGTTGATCAATCTCTTCAAATAGCATACATATATACATACATACGACAAGCATTCTATTGCAAGGCGAGCCAACCAGCTAAACAAGCATAAGACAGTCAAAATTAATCGAATTTTAAAAGCCAATGTCCCCAAAGTCACTGGCTCACTGCACTATTCTTAATCCAACCCCTTGTTTTAATGTTTTACAGCTGTGGGTGGGCCTATCAACCTTTTTTGTTTTTTTGACCTCCGTTGAGTCCGTAACGGTAACTCTGGCTAATGTAAAGATTCCCAATAATTATATGTATATAATAAACTCAATAAATAAAAATAAAAACGTTAAAACATTACAATACAATGCATATTGGGGGCTTATGAGGTGTGTGCCAACTTACCAAGGCCATTGGGGTAAGTTTGACTGGAATTTACCATAAGCATTGTGGTGGCTAAAAACTTGGAGAAATTAATGGCGATATGCTGCCTCAGAATCGAACCATATATGGATGGTTTTGATTATATTTACCAATAAACTTTAGGGGTAGGTGAAGAGAAATGCGACTGTAACACGATTATATTAATCCCTTCCAAAAGTTTTCTGTCCAGACGAACGCGACATGTTATACGCATCCCTGGAATAGTGGTGCCGCAAATCTCTGGCCGTCCGATACAAGGTAATCTAGCATTCCGTTCGAGAAGTGACTTTAGAGCCAGCAACCATTGGGTGGGGGCTGCCTCCAGCTGGTAGGTCCGCCTTCTTGCCCAAGTAGTAAAAGAAAAGTATTTGATGAATGGCCCAAAGCTCCTTATTCTACCAAAAATAAAAATAAAAATAGAGAGAATAGATAAGGCTCTAGAGACTGGCCAGTCTATGATCAAATTATTTTCTTTTCAAAAAAAAAAAATAGCATATGATGAATGGCCTAAGATTAATATTAGGCGATACAATTAGTTGGGTCGAGACCAGCTTAATGTTGCACAAAGCAATAGAATATTGGAAATCTCGACCTATATATAATATAAACCTTTGTAGCCTAGTTGGACTTGTAATGTAATTTGCTGAACATAAATTGGTCCACCGATTTGACATAATCTGCATAATTCATGTATAATTAGGTTAAGCTGGATTTTTCTAGACCACAGGCAAGATCTTTCCATACTTAATCCTAATTAGGTGTATTAAGTTAAAACCTTGATTTCCATAGATAAGAAGATCTTGCTAATCAAAGATAGGTGTATAAACAAATGAGAAGACCACCTCATAATCAGCAATGTTAGAACCCATTTAAGTAGTTTCTAATGGATGCCTAATTGCATGCATTTGGTTATTTGGGGAACAGGAGCCAATCCAAACTCCTTGTGTACTGCCATGTCAATTTACCAAGATCAAAGAAGATGACAGCTTCTCATAGTATGTGGAACCATGACAAAGATGGTTATAATTGTAATCAAGCAACTGCAGATGATTGGAGGCTCATTTCAAAATTATGTAGATATCACGCATCAAACACAAGGCCATTGGCAAGATTGGATGACATCAGGATCATAGAAGTAGGGATATTTAGATATTTAATTTATCATTATTGAGCTGACCAAGGCCATGGTCCACTGACCTATAAGCCTGTAGTACAAGGGCACTTTCGTCTAGAAAATCTAGCTAAATGTGACCTTAATGCGGGGGAAAAGCAAAGTCCTTAGCAAGAAATAGTGGCTTTAGAGAACTAATAAATCCTAGCATATAGGTCACATAAGATTAATTTAGACAATTAATGGCCAGCCACATAAGATTGTGAGCGTTGCTTAGGCCAGAAATGGATGGGCCCAAGAAGGCTTGGAGGTTTGCTAGGTTGCGTGAGATGAAAGCTGAGCCGGTTGGCAACCAGTCTAGATTTTTTCCACATGACATATCTCTTTAGAGAGGCAAAAAGTACAGTCGATAAGATGACAATTTATGCAGCCAATTACATCAGCTATATTATGGGAGTCTATCTTTTTTATTCCTTCTCAATTTAGTGGAAATTTTTTCATAAGACTGGCATGGATGTATTTATATAAGGAATTTATAGTATGCTGTACGTCCTTTTTTTCTCAGAAGGCCAAGGCTGAAAAGAATGTTACCTTCGTTGGCGCATGAAACAAAGGGAGCCGCCCGGCCTTTGTTCTTCCCCCCGCGCGCTCGCCCCTCCCGGTCTCTTGGGGCCCTCCTCGCACTCAATGATTCAAAGTCATTTGCTCCTAAGATTCTTTTTGGCAAACCAGAGTTTGCTTCTTTTCAGACCACTCATATTTATCATCTGATGACTTGATTGCTTTCCACTCATATTTATCATCAGCTGATTGGATTGCTTTCTATTCTGTACATCATTCAGAAAATTTTTCTAAAAAAACCTTTTCAGGCCGCTCATATTTATTATCTACTGATTCGATTGCTTTCTATTTTGTGCATCATTCAGAAAATTTTTCTAAGAAAGTCTCCAATCTGTTTTTTTCCTGTCAATTTTTTATTTTGACCTTTTGGATGTACTCATGCGCGTCGGATATGAATTACCGAGGTATACAAAAAAAAAAAAAGTACACGGTGAACACTCCAGCTGACACGTAAGTTGTTTTGGATTAACATTAATACGATTTCATAGGTATATATACCATTCACATTTAACTCAAGGTTATCACTAGACCAAAATCATGATAAGAAATAACAACTAAAAAATTACCATGTAAACATTTTTGACCGCACTTTACAAGATTACACGGGCCTTGACCTTTTAATGGTCTTTCGGTGTCATCAACGAATTCTATTATAGTTTTATTGATTTTTATTTTAGTTTCTTTTGAATAAATGGTTTTTTGATCTTCAAGTGGGTTTTCATTAACGGTGTAACAACAACATGATAATTCATATATTAGTCTCAACTGAAAATTGGTACCTAATGTAGCTCTCCTATATTAAATAGTGCTCTATATAAACACACGAAAGATTGTCGATATTTTTACATGATGCCTTTGTAAGCAGGCTTAGATTTGGATCCTATATTTACAAATTCAATTTTATATCTATCAATAAGGGAGGACAGTTACAATTGGCGATGCAACATGAGGATCATAAGAAATAAAGTATCCAGTGATATTAGCCATATATCCAAGAAGATATAAGAAATTCCTACAACTTGGATCCAGAGGATTAAAGTTCTTCAAACGGTCAAAGATGCCAATTGCAGTGGTGCAATTAGTGGACGTAGAATATTGAACTCCATAACCATTAGTGTGTATCGCAATTTGAACCAAACATTACCACTAAACGTTAAAGGAACTTAATTGCACAGATATATATAGAGCATGAAACAAGATTCTAATCTATACATTTATTTTGCTCTTCTACAAGAATAATTCTTAAAATAAGCAAGGATTATTATGAGATTATTGGGAATAGTTACCAGATCTAACTAAGCCAATTAACAAGACGAGGGAACTCAACATGACCTCACCATCATAATGACTTGTTCTCTCCAATTATACAATAAATAAATGGTTTTTGACAAACAAACAAAAAATAAAGCGTAAGACTGCATACATCTGATCCTTCCAGATCCTATGACACCAAAAGCTTGGCTACTTTTTTTTCTTTAAATGATAAAGTGTAAACCTACAAATTGATTTGTTGGATATTTGCAATAATGGCATCCACTTTTCCCAACTAAAACATGGCATACTAGCCTCAGGACTTCTTAGCTTATTGCTTAATAGAGCCAGTCTCGATTGTTTACAAGAAGTTAGGTGGAACCACATAGTTAAATCTAATCCCAACCATAGACATATCAAAGACCATTTTACTTTTGGAATCATTCCGTACAGTCTAGACGTTGAATGTATTGATGCATAATGGATTAGGGATTTGCAAAACACTTTGGGATGGTGGACTGGAGGAAAGTATAACCCTAGAAGTTATATTATCTTGATATCAGTAAAGATATGAAAATTACGACCAATATTAGAGAGATTAATGGAACAGGAGGTCCAATCCCAGTCCATTAACTAATATATAATCATATGACTCGAGACCTCGACTCATGGACATCTCTTCATATATTTTTTTTCATTAGAAGAAGCTTGTATATGCTCGACAGTACCACCTATGAAAAATTGTGTGGACAAAAGATTGGGTTTGTAGGATTTAGATCCCAAGTGGAAGTGGGAGGGAAAAGACCAGTGGAGCATGGAGAAACGAAGGCAAATCAAACACCAAAACCCCATGCAATATAAAATGAAGATGCCGAGGCGCGGCGATGCAGACGACCAGGCACAACGGACAGGTCGGGAAAATCACCAATTTCGACAAAATCGGTGGGTCTTGGAGGAACCCCAAAGGCCGCGGCCATGTCCTGCGGCTCCGAGTGGGACAGTCCTTGCAAGCACCCTTTTTTTGTTTTGGCCTTTTATTTTAAGCCTGTTCATGGCGAGTCCCTAAGAGCCACATTAAGGATAAGTCAATGGCGCATCAGGCCCTAGATGTTTTTTTTTTTGCCTTTTTTTCAACTAAGCAACAAACCCCACTCCCTCCTTCACTCGTAATAATTTATCGTGACAGGAGAATCCTTGGTGTTCGGTTCGTGCGACCGAGCAGAGTCCAGCGTTCACACGTGCAAGTGCATATCGTCCAGCTTGGCTTCATTTATCTTCTATAATAAGCAAGATCCTTCTTGTAGCCTTATCATCTAAATCTGAAGCGTGGTTTGTGTCACCTCTTTTCCATCTTATGCTGCTATATATATATATATATATATATATATATATATATATATATATATATATATATATATATCTTATGAATCCATTATAATGATTGTTTCTACATAGAGGCTCAACTTATGCAAAATTCTTTATTGATCGTGAAGATATTAATGATGGAAGTTGCTACTCAGCCACTTACCTTGTATAGAGTTCTTTATTCATTATGTAGATATGGAAGTTGACGTGTTGACCATCATTAATTAAAGTTTATTGTCTAATATGCATCAAATATTAAGTAAGTATTAAAGTTTATTACTTATATGCAACAGAAGTTTAACTATTGAAATTTTATATTTATTATAATTTATTATATTATTATATTATATTTTGAAAATAATTAGAAAAATGAGAAGAACATATCCAATCGGACATGGTCAATATTAATTATAGAATTTTCTGCAATGAAAATTCAGTTTGTGTAAGGTTCAGGTATCATTGACATAAATATTAATGGTAGGAGTTTCTACTTGGACATCATTAAAATTCGTTGCTTAATTTATAATAAAAATGGAGTTATACACTAAATTTCTCTATTATGGTGCTGGACATTGTGGTTTTTCTTGATTTTATCACTGCTACAGATAGTAATGGACAATGTACATGGTTCAATTGATTTATCAAAAAGCTTCAACAAATGAGTTCATCCTTTAAAAACACTTTCCCCTTTAGATTTCTCAAGAAAAAGAGTCCCCAATGATTTAATTATTAGGTAAATATATTGCTCAACTTCTACTCCATAGTAGAGAGATAAGGTAGCTACACCGACTGAAACTGTGCACTCGTGAATTAGTTTAGCTAATAATGATAATAATAAAAAAAACTCCTATAAACACATGGAATCATAAATTAATTAAAAGAATCAACTTCCTCTCACAAGCAGTGCAAGTGCTCGGAGCTCTCTCTTGAAATAGTAGAAGCAAGGTAAAGAAAGCGGAATGAAATGATCTACACAAGACCAAAGAAAGGATTTTGGTGATTATCAAATAACGCATAATAAACTTATAACTAAAACCTGCACATACCTTTTATTCAAAAATACTTAATGATCGTAACTTATGCCACTTTTGGGGAGATGTTAGACATGGGCGACATAAGCATTGCCCAGCAAGGACAATAACTATGTGGAGGAGGAAATATTTAGTAATTAAGAGAATCTTAATTATATACATCTCACTTTTGGCAGCGTCAATTTAGGGAAATGATATGGTACACCTGGATGAACAATTTACATTGATCCAAAGAGAAGCAACTGATGAGACCATTTGGAGTAAAAATCTAGTCATCATACCTTGACCAACCCGATCGATGAGCCATTAGAACCATCCTACAAAATATTTATATTCATCGAAGCATTATCAACACTATCGGATTCTACGCACCAAGGAAATGATAAAGAGTGTTTGCGGTTTTGAAGAAACCTAATCAAGTCATCATCCTTGCTCTTATATTTTTGCTATACCAATCATACAAGCTTTAATCTATGTTAATGACACCTAGAGAAGAATATGTTTATGCGAAACAAAAGGCAAGAGGAGCAACTTACAATGTAATGTGATTGGATTTGGGGCTCTTTCTTTCCTCGAGAACCAAAATGTAACCAGGCATAAGTTAGCTTAGGGATGATGATATGGTTAAATCTCTATCTGCCAATTGCAGGCTGGCATGTAGTATAATAGGGCCAGTTTCAGTTAGACTAATATTTCTAAATTGAGCTAAATAAAAAAAGTCTAAAAATAGTTCTTTACTTGACTTAGGACTCTGAAAAATCAAACCCTAGCAGTAAAAGAACTCTCCATTCATAAAAGACGGCTCGAGTACCAGCTATGCATCTCAGATTATTATGCACTACTTATCTTCCAAAACACTATCTGACCTAAGTATTTTTTTATATATAGATTAGCATCTCCTCATAGGATGTCGGTACTTCATCCTTTACAGTAGGTTGATCAAAACTTTTCAAGCCCTTCAGATGATTTGACCGCATCCATTAATAGATCTGATCCTTATGTCCAAAAATCAAATCCCAAGAGCAACGAATTAGAAAGAAAAATATATCTATGCCTCTAGAAATAAGGGCATTCCAACGAAGTAAACAATAGAAAAATCCATAGCAAAGTACTTCAATAGCTCCCCCGAATAAAGAGAAATTGGCCTTCGCCAGTCGCAGTAGTTATGGACGTCCTCGTGCTCTGCTTCGATACTCGGACCCATCCCTCAACTTTTGGTAAATGCTTATATTTTATGCGTACTTCAGTTCGCCACGTCTCTCCTATCTATCATATTATTTTATATATATTTCGATGGATAACGGACGTTTTGGGAAAGAGTACGGACGGCTCCGGCCACAGCCATTGCTGGGTGCTATTAATAGGAGACAGGTAATGACAACACTACCTTCCCTTGGAACGGGCGGCAATGGCTTTAATTAGGTGGTGGCTCCGGCTAGCATGGAGCCATGCATCACATCTTCCAGAGAAGAGAAGAGCTACGTACGTGGAGAGTAAGCTGCAGGCTTCACCCATTAGCTAAGGTCAAGTTTATGTGAGTAAGCCCAGCACGTATGCATAGAAATTAGAATATTTTTAAGAAAAAAATTTGGGTGAATTTTAAGAAAAAATTGTAAAAGGTTTTCTGATCATTTCTACAGAAAAAATATTCCATGTTGAACTATCTAAAATTTATTCTTACTCATTGTCATAAGATGTGATGAGAACTATGAAAGAACAAGCTTGCTTGTGCAGTAAAAGATTCAAACAATCTATTAACAAGAGAACCAGAAGGAATTTCAAAGGTGGCCGACATATATTTGTCTATCTGATGGCATGCGAAGCAAGGCTGAGATAAGAGAATTTTCGTTGCTGCAACAAAATCAGAATGAAACATATGGTAAAGTTAAGCACCATCAAATGTTCTAGTCAATAATGTAGCCAAGAAAAGTGAGTTTGTAATTATAGCCATTCAAGCCTCCATGTGTATATTGGTTTTGTACTTTTAAGTCTCAATGTGTTTTATTTTATTTTCTCTATGAAATGGAAATAGGTGCTTGCTCATCTCTCTTTTTTAAAAAAAGGAAATTAGATAGTAAACTTATATGTGTATAACAGGTTCAATGCGTACAAGTCTACTTGTAAGTACTTTTGCATTGGTTAGAGGATGTATGCGTTCTCTCATTTATTTTTGCATGCACTATCTAGAAGGTAAAAGAAAAAAAATACAATATGTAGTTGAAAAATAAATATAATTTATTTATGAATTACTCAATGATTATAATTTATTTATATATGTATCTATCTTGCAACTTTAGGTTTACTATATATGGATGGTGAGATCCATTTGAAGAATAAATTTCCATCCATGTGCCCTGTTCTCTTCAAACAAAAGTAATTACAGAAAATGAATTGGACAATAGGGATATGTACTTGTAAGACATTGAAAATAAGTTTATAAGATATAATTTGGATATGATTGGTCTCAAGATTATTTTGTAAGCTATTAGCCTACTAATTGCAAATTTGCAAATTAACGCATGTTGCTTTCATGGTGCACTAGGGATGGACCAAAATTGCTCTTGTAATGTAAGCGAAGATTGCAAGATGAAACAAAGGTAGGTACAAGAATCATTTGAGCCAGATATTATGTAGGACACATGAAGTGTCCTTATTTGGGAAGTACAAAGGTCTACCAAGAAATATATACTCTAAGCTCCCAGCCTACCGTTTGCATTAAGCACATGCATGACACTTTCATGCAGCAATAAAGATCAAAATGATTACTAGAACTGTTACCTTACCAAACTAGAGGTGCCAGATTCGCTCTGTTTCGCTTTCCCTTTACCCCTTTTCTTCTTTTTGGTAGTCTTTTCTTCACCCCCTTTATTTTTTGTATCATTTTGTGCCCTCTATGAAAGGACACTGATTTGAATCACCTTTGCTCCAAAAAGAAGCAAGAGAAAAAAAAAGGGGCATCCAATCAGATACATCCATAGTTTTCCTGTTTAGGTCATTGTCTGAGGTTTTTATTTGCATTTCATGAGCTTTTTTCGGTTTATGAATAAATTAAAAAAATTAAATAAAATGCATTTACTTAGTTTTACTCTGCCAAACAATAATGTTTAGCACCAAAATAAGACATGACAAGGAAGTATTCTCTTGAGATTTTAGAGAAGCTGAAAACATCTTTTATATACCTTTTTCTAAAAAATTCTGAATAAACTATTTAACCAAAATGATCACATAGTTTCATCCAGACTTTCTTCAGCCTTATTCTTTTCGTTTTTAAATCCCCGGGATATAAAGGATAGGATATGCTACCTAATTGGGTGACTAGAAGTTGTTATAACACTAGATTTTAACTATTTTATTGATCGATTATTTTCCCTTCATGGGTCATGTGAAGGGAGAAGTGCAAGACACAGAGATGGTCAGGTGAAATCGTTCAGAATCACAGAGTAATTTAGACGTATTCATTACATTATATTATCTAAATCAAATAAAGAACGGGAAGCTAAGCAAGCATAGCGACGGGAAGTACGGTAGCCATCCCGAGACCCGTGGGATCCTCCCGACACCCGCCGGTCACGCCCTTCCCTCCTCCCACCCCAGTCGCCACTTCCTTAAAGCCACGTGTCGGACTCCGGCACGGCTTCTCCTCGAGTTTACCTGTCGCCCGCATGTGGGCGTGACGTGGCTTCCGGTTGCCGAGAAGCCGTGGATTAGATTCTGTCGTCCAACGCGGCTGTGGCTCATCTTATTGTCGTACTTGCCCCGCATGGAAACAGCCTTCCGGGATGACGTGGAAGGCTTCAATTGGTCTGGAGAGGGGAGAAAAAGACGTGCATTAATGACATGTCCCACCATCTGGCTGGTTGAATTTTTCATGTCATCTAAGAAGGTTCTGCCAAGTTACAACCAAACTGCTTCCGGGAGAGATTGCAAGCGCAGAGGTAGTTCGATTTATATAGAAACAAAAAGTACAAATAGCATCCTCCAGCTAATTTCTTGAATAAAATTATAAATTATAAATAAAATCAAAATAGATTCAGCCCATAACCTATATAAATTAGAAGACTTAGTTCGACAAAAATACTAGAACTTAAGTAGAAAAAATATATGAGGACTAATACATGCATTGTATAGTCTCATGTCAGCTATATATTACGTAGATTTTGGATAATGAACCAAATAACCTAAATGACACCTTTTAACTGGTCTTTTTAGTTGAGATTCCGGGTTATTGCAATAATATATTTATACAGACCTAATTTAGCGCCATATTTATAGTTGCATAGTTTTATTTTCTTTCTTTTGTGCAGTGAAGTAGAAAAGCAATTCCTTTGAGTTTTATTGGCCATCCAATCTAGAAGTATAAAAACAAAATGGTTGGTGCTTAAATAGAATGTCTAAAAGAGAATACTAAAAATTTGAACCATAGAATTTCTCAATCCAGACATAAGTAGATCGAGTAGAATGATTTTGCCATATCCAGAATTATACCAATCTAACCTATTTTATGAATAAAATGCGACCGGTTAACCAACAAGTTACAAATAATATTTTGTTGTTGCATCCAAACATTTAAACATTAACTAATCTGAACTTGGTAATATAAAATAAGGATTTATTATATGTAGACTCTAGAGTCACATCCATTGTACTATTGCGGGGGGAGGCTCCCTTAATTTCTTCTAAGACTCCACGCCATCACCTAAGTTTGCCAATAGACTTCTTAAAGGACTGACCTTGGAAGAGAAAGAATACCTTCTAGTCAGATAGACTGAAATTAGGTTCGAGTTCTACTTAAAGATACTCCATTCGGTTGGAATCCTACTGATTGTGTGGGAACCTCAAAAGGTGAATGTGATTCACAACGAAGGGAGAAGGGTAAATCTTTAGTGTCAAAAATAGAACTGCATTCTATCATAGATGTGACTCCCTAAGTCCATAAAACCTTTCGAAACGAATCAATAAATTCCATTTGATACAATCCCACAAGTAAGTCCTCTTATCTTAATCATTCAAGATTCCAAAGCTTCAGAAAGAAATAAAATTCAAATCATGGTGATAACAACAACAACAATAATAATGATAATATACAACAGAGTTTGGGTCAATATAGTTGAAACACCGGGACTTCCATCTTATCTTTTTTGGATATGTAGGGCTTAGAATATACAGATCTACATCAGAACTATCTTGCCCCACGTTGTTTTAAGTTTTTTAAGCGGATCAAGGCACTCAAAATCAGGTCACTTCTTCTCTTGCAAATAAGAATAGGATTAAACACTGCATGGACTGGGAAAGTCATACTGAGAATAATCATTTTTGTCAAACCGATCCTAGTTTTTCTTTTTTCTTCCCATCAAACGATGCAAATGGTTTGACCTGATTAAATATGTCGCAGCTGCGTAGTAGTGCAAGGAGATGTCATTCCAAGCAAACATATTGAGCTCATTCGTATCTGACCTGCTAAAAGAGTAGTGCATGGAGCATGCCGCCCTCAGACATTTTTTTTTTTTTTTTGGCTAATCAAACAGGCCAGCTAGTTGCCTCTCCTGGTTTCCCATCACAAGTATCTATCTGGCCCACTTCTCTAGCAACACATTACGAGATTTGTGTTTTTAATCTTTTTTTAATTATTTTTTCCAATGAAAGCATTGCAAGATTTGTGTTGACAAACGTATTCCCTCAAGTAGCGTTAGTTTGGAAACATAAAAATAGCGAAAAAGATATCGTTCCATCATGTAATTACTTGCAGGCACGTATAGTTGCAACGTAAACCAGTAGGGTAGCAGTTGCATGAGATCTTACATTTGGATGTGGTTTTCCAAGTGTTTGATGTAAAGCTTTCGTGTAACAATAAAATGATTGCCGGAGTTGCATTATTATTGTTGTTTAATCGAGGCTAGTGGTATCGATTTAAAGTTTCTTAAGCCTAGCTTAATTTATCCCTCCTACTCCTGATGGAGCATGATTATGTAGCTGATATACATAAAACAAACTGCTTGAAGATACCAAATATTGCTTAAACATATAAAAAAATTTATCAAATAGTCTTTGCCCCATCTTTCTCTCTCTCAAAAAAAAAGGGTAGAACAAGTAGCTTGAAGATATAAACATTATATATAACTGTTTGAGTTTAGTTGTTAAGAATGGTCAGCCATGTTCTAACAACTGAAAAAGTTAAAAGACATGAGGTATATTAATTTGTGGTGTTCCCCAAAAAAGAAACAAAAAATCTCCTAGCATGCGTTCCAGAGTCCACTGGATCCGCACCATGAGACCGCAGACGTGCAGCACACAAACTCTCTCCCCTCTGCATGAAACCTTTTGTAAGGGGTGGATTAATAAAGCTAAGAGCGAAAGCCTGTACCCTTTGCTTCCTCGAGAGGGATTCCTCCACTGTTATCGATTGGATTCGGGGTGTGGATCGATATGGGAATAGCCACCCACTGATTCGAGAGACTCGTAGATTGGTCCGAAGGATGAGTTCCTTTCAGGCAGCACATGTGTATCGGGAGGCGAACAGAGCTGCTGATTGGGTCGCCTCCTATGTTGCTCGGCACTCTAGTGAGATCATTTAGACTAGTATAGTGGAGATCTCACTTTCCTTGTATCATTTTATTTCTTCTAACTTGGTTGGCTGTACCCATGTAAGAGCTATGTGAATGCCTTTTTTTACCCCAAAAAAATAAACTCTTAAAGGGTTCAAGCCCTGCAGAGACCCAGTTTTCAGGGTCTAGGTCGCCCACTCCCGTTGCCTTTCTTCCCTCTATATTGCTCTTAAGCCTAATGCGCCCAAGGGCCCATGAGCTTCAAACTAAAGATCTTTTGAGACATGGGGAATGACCAGGGTAACATTTAAAAATAGCTAATTACATTTAGGCTTCTGAAGCAAAGGGTTTTATATAATACCTGAGGAGCCCTCGCTCAGAGATTCTTCAGTTGGACACAGCGCAATAAAGCATTAAAATAATACAGGACATGGGTCCAGTTCTTCCAAATGCAACTAATTATATAGAATAATCCAAGACTGTCCCAAAGGCCAGATTTAGTCGGGGATCAAAAAGGTCTTTAGAAGCCAGAGAAGATAAGAGAGGTTACATAGAGACATAACTCTCTGTCCGCCTTTGTTTCCGGGGGCACTAATCAATTCATTTATCATGTGGGTATCTTGATTGTTTTTTTTTTCTTTTCTTTGGATTTTTCTCCCCGTGGGTGGCATTAATGGGATGCTTGTGCTCACGTGCTTGACTTAGAAATCCAAACTAGATGCGATACTTTTGGTTGGGTTTAGCATCATCAACTTTATGTGATAAATATTAGGTTTGGTTGGAGTAAAGTATAGTGTAGGTTTATAACACAAAATCATATTAAGATGCAAATTAAAAATGAACCAGACCTAACCCTACCCTAGGTTGGTGTGACTAATTAGGTTCGCTGCTGGCTGTGGTTGGGCTATAGTTAGTTTGGATGGATGGTCAGGTGCAGTCAAGCGTAGATAATCTCTAAATTGAGTTGAGTAAAGCAAGTTCCTGCAAGGAATTTTCGATTTTGAAGCATATCATATTGCAAAATATGAGCTTTTCGATAGCCAAAAAAATGTAGCCTGTGCTGAACTATGGCAAGGCTAACTAGATGTGGTTGTGTCAGCAGTTGTAAACCATAATCAAACCATAGTGAGAAAAGTATAGACGTGCCTTCAATGCTCAATGATCTGAGGTAATGTTTAAGTGAAATTATTTGCTGAAAGTAGGAGGCAATTATATATGGAGATGGTACATGAATCTCATGATCTTTGCTATATCAAAAAGGTAAGGACATGCCAATTATCTTGCGATACGCTGTCACGGTTTCAGGAAAGCATTCAAAGCATCTACATGGTGTAAATGTTGCATTACATCAAAAAAATATAGCGTAAATGTTGTAGTAATGTGTTCGTGGTTGTTTGGATCGAAGGGGGTAGAGAGACTAGGCATAACCTAGGCAAGACCCTCGCTGAGTATGTTATAACTTGTAGTTATTGTGGCTCAGATGTCTTCTTAGTTTCATCTCCGCCGATGCTACTAAAAAGCATTGGTAGATTTTTGCGTGCTCACAAAATTACCGACGTTTCTTTTTTGCATCAGCAGAAAAGAGTCGGAAAACTAATTTTTGCTGTAGTGCATATAGATATAATAATGCGACATTTTTTGGCCTATCCAATAATGCAACATGAAATTTGACCTGTGGTGAACCCAAGAGAATTTTATGAATAAAAGATATCTACTCCAAGTTGCTTCCAACTGCATGGGTCTGAAATAATCACACAGTAACATCTCTACATTTAGCTTTTTCTCAGCATCAGTTAACAACATCAGTTGAGAGCTGCCTGGATGAGTGTAGATATTGCAGTAAATTAAAGAATACCCTGTGCATGTTCTCTGGCTTAAGAGTGACTCCGAAATGGTGATCGATTGGCTTAAGGCTATTCTTCGATCCAACCAACTCTACATGATGCCTGCATTCTTCTTCGATCCATCTCTACGGTGATTATTATAAATGTTTATAGATATACAAATCAAACAGCCTATTGACTCTGGAAGAAAAAAAATCATAAGCAAACAACTGATCAGTACCAACAAGAATTGTTTGGAAGTTTACTGAAGTTTACATAAAGACACAAGAGACACCACTAGGAAACATGGCTAACAAAAGAAAGAAAATAAAAAAAAATAGAGAACCTAGCACTATCTAGTGAAAATTCCTTAGGATTAGGGTATTTTTAAATTTCTCAGAATTTTGATGCATTAAATTTATCAAAATCTTTTCATGCACTTATAATTTGTTTCATGCATGTTATATTCAGCATTGTGTTCGCGCATTATTTTTCAACACTTTACTTCCACTTCTAAGCACTCGTTTCATTTATGGATTTTTTTTTTCTTTACCCAAATATTTTTCTTAGATAGATGATTTTTAAAAATATGATGCCTGAAAAATAGTTTTTGCATGTTTGGTTGATCATGAAAAAGTAACACTTTTCAAAGTGGCTTATGCTTGGTTGAGCATTTAATTTATTAAAAAAGTTGTATGAATATCTATTATACTCTTAATAAAAAAAATTATCTATGAATTTTGATAGCTTAAAAATATTGTTAAAGAAATAAAAAATCCTAATTTCCGACTTATAGAAAAATAGGTTTTTCATGTTCCGTATAGATTTTTCTTTCTCATAAAATATAAAAATTTTATTTTTATTGGAATGCTATTTTTTATTTTTTTTCAAAAATCTAATCAAACAGAAAATATTTTTATTATTTTTTTATTTTGATGATGATGATGATGATGATGATGATGATGATGATGTTTTCTTACAGCAAGTATCGAGTTATCACCCACTGGTCATTATATAATAAAAAATCACCTGGCACATCTAAAGCAGCAAGCTACTGGGGATCATCTCAAGGGTGAGATCACGTCACCTTGTTTTCTTTTCTCCTTTCTTTTTTAATCCAAGTTAGAAAAAGTGATGGCTTCGACCATCCAATGTTGTCCACGCAGGGCTTAAAATATCTCCAGCAACCAGCTACTTCAGTATCGGTACCAATGAGATCGCGGCACATACCATGCGAATTGAGCCTTACCTTGACCTGGATTTATATATATATATATATATATATATATATATATATATATATATATATATATATATATATGCAATAATTGCACGTATAGACTAAACCTATGCCCAAGGTGCTGAACCCAATGCCGCCACCAATTAATGAGAGGGCGTGCCATGTGGAGAACTGTTCACGGGCGTGATCCTCTTCCCTAGGTGTAGAGACGTGCATAATTTTTTGACTTGCCTCCAGCTTTAAGTTGCATTTGCTCTTAAGCCAGGGACATGAACTGTGAACTGCTTCCCAACCAATTAAATTGACATGAGATGGACAAGAAATCCCAAAAATCTCCCTTGATTGAGAGAGAGAGAGAGAGAGAGAGAGAGAGAGAGAGTCTACAAGTCATGTATGTTTTGCTGCAGCATATGTGCCTTCGAATTATTATTAAAAAATCACTCATCTACTTAGATATATTTCATTTGCAGACCTATGAATCTGCAGCTATCATATTCTTTGACAATCATGGAATAATGAATTGATTCATGATCCATTCACAAAGTATGCACAAGTTTGCCACCAAGAGCTCCAAGCAGAGAAATAGATATATTACTCTCTTACAGAAACTTGGCACCACCGATCTCCATAGACGAGATTCAAGAGCTTCCAAGCTTTTCCTTGCCTACCAATCAGCGGAGGATTGACTCACAGGCAAATTTACTATAGCTGATCCATGGAATTTTGTATAACTTATTTATGTAATGCTTGACCTGATGAAAAGGAGTAGGGAGAAAAAGAAACACCAAAGAAAGCACACTCAAGACCCGTCTCAGTGGGCCTTCGTCGGCGAAGCACACTCAAGACAACGTACGGTACCTCTGCGTGATAAGCGTGACCTCACTCAGAGAGACAGAGAGAAAGAGAGAACGCAGCAAAGAATACCATCCATTCATCCGCATAGAAATACGCTACTGCTAGACTCCGATGATATGTCAAAAAGATGGCATGAAATACGATACTTAGGCATCGTAAAGGATTCAAGCTTTACGAGACATCATGAGACATGATCAGTACAAGAATGAGGAATTTATCCTGAACCCGCTAAACGTTTAAATCTTTAAAAACCGTCTGACCTGAACGGCTATACTGTTTAGCTAACTCCAGAGAGTATCTATCTATCTTCCCTGTATATATGAACAAATTCAAATATTGTATTCTCAAAGACTGAAAATTGTGGTCACAAAAGTGAACGGTAATAAGCAGGGTAATCAAAAAGATCTTTACAAATAGTGAACTTATTTATATAGAACACACAAATAGGAAAAAAAAATCATTATATCGGAAGTCAGATGAAACAAACTCTACTAAGGACGGTGTTACAGATTTATAGGTGGTTACTAAATTTCCTTCCTAATCTAATGAAAGCAGCCAAAGTTTTAAATCATATTAAATCAGATCATATGCCAGGCCTCCCCGTGAGCTCAGTATGGGTCCGCGCCTCAAAACAGGTCTCGAGGATAAATACTCTCGAGGCTGCAGCAAGTTGCCAAGTTACGTGAGGTATATAGTGCAAAAACAGGTGGCCCTCATTTACATGCACCCTGACCAACATAAATTCTAACACTAATGATGTGTTATTCAGAAAAAAAAAAAAACTTAGGAATATAGGGACACATGTGAAGAAATGATAGTGGGGTAGAAAATCTTACAGTGGATGGATCTAACCCTGATGTTGTGTTATTTGTGTATGTATCAGCATGCCGCCCCGCGGTGCACGTGTGGCACCTCGCCGCCTGATCGAGACTATCGGGAGTGATCCAGCCACTTCTAATCCGACTGAGAGAGTCCAGGAGGACGAGACTGATCAGACAGTACTGGATGGACCAGATCATGGCCAGGAGAGCAGGATAAGAGGACCGACCCAGGTGGTGGAGCTGATCAGAGAGGTTGTTGGGTTAGTTCGGCAGCAGAGGGGACCACAGCAGCTATTTCCCTCTGCTAGTTCTTCAGATCAGGGGAGGAGTATAGCAGAGTTCAGGAAGTTGGCTCCTCCGGCCTTCAAGGGAACTACCGATCCCCAAGAGGTCGAATGTTGGATAGATGAGATGGAGAAGGCCTTCAGGGCCATGGGTTGTACTGAGGAGGAAAAGATCAGATTTGCCACCTATATGCTTCAGGACCGGGCTCATCATTGGTGGGAGTCTGTGGAGAGGACCATAATGCAGGATGCAGGATCTGTGACCTGGCCGGGATTCCGCATGGCCTTCTACTCCAAATATTTCCCTTCCAGTCGTATCAGGGAGCTGGAGAGGGAGTTTCTGAGCCTCTCTCAGGGGAGTATGACTGTGGAGGACTATGAGGCTGAGTTTGATCGGTTGTCCCGTTTTGCACCATCACTTGTCCAAGACCCTAAATCTAAGATGAGTAGATTTGAGGAAGGACTGAGGCCTCGCCTGCATCAGGGTTTAGCTGCTGTTCACTCGACTGATTATGATGACCTAGTTGACAGAGCTAAAAATATGGAGATCATCTGGAAGGAGACACAGGATGCTCATAAAGGGAAGTCGAAGAGGACCAGGGACTTTGATTCTGACGGTGAGCGGCATCTGCGCCGACCTATGCAGTTCCGTCCAGGAGCAGGGCAGCGAGTTCCACATGGGAGGACTGCACCGGATCACAGGGGGATATCAGGAGTGTGCTTCAGGTGTGGCCAGACTGGACATAGAGCTGTTGAGTGTCTTCAGACACGGCCTGGTATTGGGGCATGTTTCAGGTGTGGTCAGCAGGGCCACCGGATAGCTGAGTGCCCTCAGACTCAGACTGTTTCTGGAGTTTGTTTCGGGTGTGGTCAGCCGGGTCACAGGATTTCCAGTTGTCCTCGTACTAGATCTGCGCAGAGGCCACCGAGTTCTGTAGCTCCTCAACGACAGACTTCCTTCACTCCAGTACAGGCTACCCAGTCAGCTGTCCCCAGGCAGCAAAGGGGAGGAGGATCTCGTACCCAGGGACGAGTTTATGCGCTGACTCAGCAGGATGCTCAGGCATCCAACACAGTAGTGACAGGTACACTGTTGGTATCTTCCACTTATGCTTATGTGTTATTTGATTCTGGTGCTACGCATTCTTTTATCTCATCTTCATATGTGCATAAGTGCGATTTACACTACTCTTCATTAGAGAGGGAATTATGCATTAGTACTCCAGCTGGGGGTACAATGACAGTTAGTCAGATCTGCATTTCCTGTCCAGTACTAGTTGAGGGTAGAGATTTGAGAGCTAATTTGATTGTTATGAATCTGCATGATTTTGATGTAATCTTGGGTATGGATTGGTTGGCTGCATACCACGCTACCATAGACTGTTTTCTGAAGAGGGTGACCTTTCGGATCCCGGGTATTGATGAATTCAGTTTTATGGGTGATGACTGGGGTGTCTCTTCTCAGGTAGTGTCTGCTATACAGGGCATAAGATCTCTTAGAAAGGAGTTTCCCATCTTTATGGCCGCAATTGCAGATTCTGAACAGTCTGAACAGAGAATTGAGGATATACCAGTAGTCAGTGAGTACCCTGATATCTTTCCTGATGATCTGCCTGGTTTACCTCCTGATAGAGATGTCGAGTTTGCTATTGATATAATCCCTGGTACTGCACCTTTGTCTAAAGCTCCTTATAGAATGACCCCTGCTGAACTAAAGGAGCTGAAGGACCAATTACAGGAGCTACTGGATCTGGGTTTCATTCGACCTAGTGTCTCTCCTTGGGGTGCCCCAGTATTATTTGTGAGAAAGAAAGATGGTAGTATTAGACTGTGTATTGATTATCGGGAAATCAATAAGGTGACTATTAAGAATAGGTACCCTCTACCCCGGATCGATGATTTATTTGACCAACTTCAGGGTGCTCAGGTATTTTCCAAAATTGATCTTCGATCTGGATATCATCAGCTGAGAATAAAGGAGTCTGACATAGCCAAGACTGCTTTCCGTACCGGGTATGGACATTATAAGTTCCTTGTGATGCCTTTTGGTTTGACTAATGCACCAGCAACATTTATGGACCTGATGAACAGAGTGTTTAAGCCTTTTCTGGATAAATTTGTGATAGTATTTATTGATGATATTCTGATATATTCAAGGAGTCAGGCAGAGCATGAGCACCACTTGAAGATTGTTTTGGAGACTCTGAGGCAGAATCAGTTGTATGGTAAATTAAAGAAATGTGAATTTTGGTTGGACAGGATGATATTTTTGGGGCATGTTATCTCTAAGGAAGGAATTATGGTTGACCCAAAGAAGATTGAAGCTGTGGTTGATTGGAGCAGACCGAGTAATTTGTCTGAGATTCGCAGCTTCCTTGGACTAGCCAGTTATTACAGAAGGTTTGTGGAGGGCTTCTCTAGTATTGCCGGACCCCTGACTCGACTCACTCGCAAAGGAGTGAAGTTTGAATGGTCGGATCAGTGTGAGAAGAGCTTCAAGGAATTGAAACATCGTCTAGTATCAGCACCTATTCTGACCCTACCAGTTACCGGTACTGATTTTACCATTTACAGTGATGCTTCCAAGAAGGGTTTGGGTTGTGTGTTAATGCAAAATGAAAAGGTTATTGCTTATGCCTCCCGACAACTTAAGCCCTATGAAGAGAATTATCCCACTCATGATCTTGAGCTTGCAGCTGTGGTTTTTGCCTTAAAGATCTGGAGACATTATCTTTATGGAGAGACTTGCCAGGTATTCACTGATCATAAAAGTCTGAAATATCTTTTCACTCAGAAGGAGCTGAACATGAGACAGAGAAGGTGGCTGGAATTACTGAAGGATTATGATTTATCTATACATTATCACCCTGGGAAGGCAAATGTGGTAGCAGATGCTCTAAGTAGAAAATCTTCAGGAAATGTTGCAGCCTTGATTACTACTCAGAGAAATATCCTGGAGGATCTGAGGAGGGCAGAAATAGAGATATATCTGCAGGATGCTACCCTGAAGTTGGCAAACTTGCGAGTCCAGCCTACACTCATTGACAGAATTAAGGCAGCGTAAGTGGATGACTCTCGGCTCCAGAAGATCAAGAAAGATGTTGAGTCTGGATCTCGGCCTGATTTCCATATACATGAGGATGGCTCATTGAGGTTCATTGGCAGAGTTTGTGTTCCAGATGATCTTAGTCTGAAGAAGGAAATTATGGAGGAGGCTCACAGTACGGGATATACAGTGCATCCTGGTAGTACAAAAATGTATAGGGAGATTGCCCAGTTTGTATCTCAATGCTTAACTCGTCAGCAAGTTAAGATTGAGCATCAGAGACCAGCTGGTATGCTTCAGCCTCTTCCGATCCCAGAGTGGAAGTGGGAACATATCACTATGGATTTTGTGTCAGGGTTACCTCGTACCCTCAGAGGTAATGATTCAGTCTGGGTGATTGTAGACAGATTGACCAAATCAGCACATTTCCTAGCATTTAAGACTGGGATGACACTAGAGAGATTTGCAGAGTTGTACATTGAGCAGATCGTACGGCTGCATGGAGTTCCAGTATCTATAGTGTCTGACAGAGACTCCCGATTTGTGGCTCATTTCTGGGGCAGTTTGCACAAAGCTTTGGGAACCACTCTTAGCTTCAGTACAGCTTTTCATCCACAGACAGATGGGTAGTCCGAGAGGACCATTCAGATTCTAGAAGATATGCTGAGAGCCTGTTCTATTGATATGAAGGGTTCTTGGGATCATCATTTGTCGTTGGTAGAGTTTGCTTATAACAATAGCTACCAGGCAAGTATTCAGATGGCTCCTTATGAGGCGTTGTATGGTAGGAAGTGTAGATCACCTATCTGTTGGGATGATGTGGGGGAGAGGAAAATTCTGGGTCCAGAGATTATTCAGCAGACAGTGGAGAAGGTTCAGCTAATCAGAGAGCGACTTCGGGCAGCTCAAAGCAGACAGAAGAGTTATGCTGATATCAGGAGGCGGGATCTGGAATTCCAAATCGGAGATCATGTTTTTCTCAGAGTGTCCCCTTCTAAAGGGGTAATGCAATTTGGAGTTCGAGGTAAGCTCAGCCCGAGATATGTGGGACCATTCGAGATTCTCGAGAGAGTTGGAGCTGTTGCTTATAAGCTGGCACTTCCACCTGCCTTATCGGGGGTTCATTCTGTTTTTCATGTCTCTATGTTGAGGAGGTATATTGCTGATCCCAGTCATGTGATTGAAGTGGCACCTTTGCAGCTCCGCGCAGATCTTTCTTATGTTGAGCAGCCTATCCGTATAGTGGATAGGAAGGACCAAGTTTTGAGGAGGCGCACGATTCCTTATGTAAAGGTGCAGTGGAGCAACCACAGTGAGAGAGAAGCTACTTGGGAGCTGGAGGAGGAGATGAGAGAGAAGTTTCTTGTCTTGTTCTCGGATTGAGGTATGTTTTAATTTCGAGGACGAAATTTCTTTTTAGTTGGTTAGAGTGTGAAGATCCGAATTTGGGCCCGTCCTAGGGCCCAACGAACTGAAGTCGGCAAGGAGTGCCGACTTCAGTTGGTTCACCGTGGTCACCCCCACGATGACCACGCCGGCCGAACGGCCAGCGAATCCCCCGCAAGCCCCCTCTCTTCCCCTCTCTCCCTCTCTCTCTCTCTCTCTCCCTTTCTCTTTTCTCTGAGAGCCCATCCCTTCCTCTTCTTTTTCCCCTCTTTTGAGAAGATCGCCGGAGCCCCGTCGTCGCCGGAGCCGCCATCGCCGCCGGGGAACCACTCGTCGACGACCGGAGGTGAGCAAGACAACATAGACCTATTTTTTTTGGATTTAAGATGAGAGAAACGATGGGAATCAGTGGGTTTTACTTCCCCTGTTTCGGGAAAGTTCCTTTTTGGGAGATTCGGCCGGCCGACGGCGGCCGGCCGGGGTCAATCCGGCCGAAACGGGTTCGGCCGGAGGTGGGTGAACGG
Organism: Phoenix dactylifera; assembly: GCF_051530095.1. Taxonomy (NCBI): domain Eukaryota; kingdom Viridiplantae; phylum Streptophyta; class Magnoliopsida; order Arecales; family Arecaceae; genus Phoenix; species Phoenix dactylifera. The sequence continues at coordinate 25,836,826 of NC_143201.1, read as the reverse complement.
GGGCCGGGCTTCCAGCCCCGGTCTCCCTCTCTTTCCTCCCTTTCTTCCTCTCTCTCTCTCCTTCTTGTGTTCTTCTTCCCTTCCGTCGCCGTGACAGTGGAGTGGCCGGCGGCGGCTGACTGAGCGCCACCGCCGAGGGCCACGGTCGACCGCCGAGGGCCGACCGGAACCACCAGCCACCCTCCTCTCTTCTTCTCCTTCTTCTTCTTCTTCTTCTTCTTCTCTTCTTCTTTCTTCTTCTTCTTTATTCGGCCTGAGTTTTTCCTTGCTTTGAAATCCGTGCCTTAAGGGTGAACCAGACTTTGAACCGGGTTTAAATTGTGAACCGATTCCACCTATTCCATGAATGGGTTTTGTTATGGTCTGATCGGACCTGGTTTGGGTTGGGCTAGGGACCTGTTTTTGGGCTGAGTTGGGCCTGATTGGATCTGTGGGCTGGTTTGGGTTGGGCCCGAAATCTGATCTGGACCTGTTATCCGGTTTGGTTCAATTGGGCCTAATCTGTTTTGGGCCACAATTGACTTGGGTTTAAAGAATTCTGATTTTAGGGTCTATGTTTGATCTTAGGGGCCCATTCTTGGATCTATGAACTTAGGAGTTTAAGGGTTTGAAAATTATTTAAATTATGTTTCTTAGTTAATTAAATAATTAATGTTTATGTTTTAATCAGGGGTTCGTGATATCTGTGGCAGGGATTTTTGAGCGAACCCAGGTAGGTGACCTATTGCTTTAAAGTAGAATTTTAATATGTATCTTGCATATGTTGATTTATTGATTTATTATTGGCAATATGTGTTAGAATTAGAATTAAATATTTAATTTCATAAATTGTTATGTGCTTTACTGTTGGGAGTATGATTATGACTTTGATTTGGAAAGTTGATTTATTGATTTTTAAAATCCGCGTGACTATAGTCTAGGCCCCGCCAATGGGATGATACGTTGGCCCTGTCAACTTGTACTGAGGAACTAGTTCCGACACCGCGACCACCGGTGATAGAATAGTGGCGGCACAGGGGTGCGTTTTGCTCTTCGGAGCGGCTCGGTGGAGCGTGAGTTTGGCACCAGGGGGTGCGGCACAGTGGTGCGTTGGCTCAGTGGAGCGGCTCTTCGGAGAGTTGTATTAGCACTTCGGTGTAACCATGCCACTGGGTGATGTGGCCGTAGTCATGCGGTTGAGTTATTTTGAATCTTGGATTGGATTTACGGATTATCGTGTGGATTTTTGGATTTATGAGTTTTAGTTGCTTTTCATATGTATCATGACATGTTATATGATGACTTTACTGCATGATGTTGCCTACTGAGCTGTTAGCTCACTCCTACTATTTACATTTTTTTTTCAGGTGATGACATGTGATTATGGGGATTACGGGATGGAGTGTTCATGATGTAGTTAGCTAGTAGATATGGACTTTCTTTTGACTTATGTATATATATAGACATTTGATATAAAAACTGGAATTTATCTTTAATTAGTTATTGATGTTGAATCTGAATTATCTGCCTTGCGTGCCTGTGAGGTCCGCCCTGCAGGTGCGCGGCGTCTGCTCGCGCCCCGGGCCCCGGGTTCGGGGCGTGACATAAATACCTTCTGTTTTTCCCACTGAAGGCTTAATTTAGCACAGCTGCCAGCCTGCCACAGCAACAAGACTGGAAGAAAGGAAGGGATAAAGGTTCAGATATCAAAATCCCCACGCAAACCAAAAAGAACAAATAAGTGTTCTTTTCTTTCCTTTTGCCTACTGCATTTCATAACCGAGGCCTTCCTAGTCCTCCATAGGATCAAGAATGAGTGATACAGATAAAGTCACTTCATTCTTACAAATAATAGCGGGGGCAATACCAAACCTTAACATAGGAAGGGAGGAAAATGATATCAATGATCTCCCGCTCTTTGCATAGCGAACCCATCGCATACTTCTGGGTCCAGCTACTTGCAGTGGTCTCATACTTGGTCCTATCTGTCTCTATGGAACCAACTGATCATCTGGGTTTGGGTCTGTCAACAGAGAACATATTGAAAGCAGCACCTGAAAGTAGAAAATATAAATTAATAACCAAATCAACATTCATAACATCATGAGATTAATTCTATTGGAATGTCATTCTAAAAGAGAAGCCAATACACTCCTCTGCAATCTAGTAAGGCCATGTTTGGACGCTGGAAGATCTTGTCACTCTGGCAGATCACTTCTCCTGAAATATGGTGAAAGCTGGACAGTGGAAAGAGACTGGGGCAGTTGGAGGAGCAACTGACCCCTAATCACCTTGGAGAAGATATATGTTATCCCAAAACTAGAATTAATTGCTCGTCTGGCTGCCCGATCTCTCTCAACCACTCCTGGCTTCCACCATATTTTCCGAGGAGAGGCTGGATGATCTTCTTGGATGCCATTGATACGAAGATCCAAAATAATAATAAAAAAAGAAGCTTGGAGCATAATACACACCGTATTGTAGCCATGCTACTCGATATAAATTAGTAGTCATCCATGAACACTGGTTGAGATCAGATATGCATTGGCTAGTTTTAGTTTTTTTTTAATATAAATCATCATGTGTACAGGGTGGGGGAAGGCATAGACCCCTACCAGCTCATTACGTGCAGAGAGAGACAGAGAGATACGAAGGAAAAATGTAAGGAATGAAACAAGAGAAGAGAGTCAGCAGGATGCCAGAGGGAAATCTTACACTTGGAAAATCTAGGAGTTACTGTCATACCATTCAAATCCTTCGAAAATCTAGCGGCACAAGGATTTTATGAGAGCATTCTTATTCAGATGAACCTATAGTCTTTCGCTGGATATAAAACAAGGGAAAGTATGTAAGAAAAAAAATCAAAAACATCAGAAATGGTCAATGCTGGACTCCATTGCTCCTTCAATATGTTGAGGCAAATGCTTCCATTGCTGTTAATATTTGGATGCAAGACCTGTGTCCTGAATGCTACCTGCACAATCCACATAAGTTAGACTCAAAGAATCGCAGTGCAATTTTTTTAACACTTAGTTCACAACCATGATATATATCAGATCACATTAAGCTGTTCAACAGTTATCAAACTTGCCTGAGTAAAATATCAAATTTGAAAGCACATGATAACACAAGCTATCCACTAAATTACAGAAAGGATGTAAGGTATTGTTGCTTAGATATATTTTTCAGGCTCTTTTATTTTTCTTATCTTTGTTATTAAATTTGGGCACTGAGAATATAGAGTATTCTGGGGAAAGGCTGTAGTTAGCTCATACTGAAGGTTGAGAATGCATATTACTCAAAGGGTCATCATCATCTTATCAAATAATATATTTGTAGCACTAAATTAAAATAGCCGAATAGCTTGGATTTGGTTATTAAAGAGATAAGAAATTATGTGCCCGAAAAAGATTCCTATTTCATTTCTAACCCATCATTTATAAATCCTCTCACTGTGCAATTTGAGATATCATTCTTGAGATAAACCCATTCCTTGCACAAACAGCCCGTGAAAGCATCAAAGAGAATGTTTACTGTTTACAAAGTGGATCTCAATTTGCCAAATGTTGAAGCTGACCAAAGAGCATCCTCGAGGACATAATTCCAAACCAGTTAAATACTTGTGTCAGTGTTCATGTCTTCCATAATCATGTTAAGATAATTGTCTCTTGACCACTTTAACACCATAACTGGCAACATATAGAATTCCCATATCTAACTTCCTGCTTTAATGATGTGTTTGTTCAATGGAAGGACTGACATTTTCCGGACTTGTATACTGTCATCTGCAGCTTCCTAATGTTTTTTTTTTTTTTTCTCAATCTAAAAGCATACAACAATCTAAATATACACATGCAACTGCTCTACAAGGAATCACAAATAGGCAAAATGCAACCATAGCTGCCATGGTTATTGTCTTGGCTATATTAAAAGCAATTACATATGCCCCTCAACTTGTAAGGAAGAAATTAAGTAATGGTGAAATGAGCAAAATCATAAAAATGTCCACATAAGGTGGAACGGTAGTTAAGATGCATGCCCATCAGTTAATCCTGTCCAGCCCAATAACATTGGTTTGAAGAGAGGCATATTAGCTAGAACATAAATTGAGCTAGATTGCAAAGGATTACTTTAATGGCAACTATGTCTGGCAAGGTGGCAATGCCTCACAAGGATCCCATTTACATGCTCCATTCTTGGAGGTATGAGCATATGAGCATGGGTTGGGGCAGTGTAAAATTGTGCCCTCAGTGTGACAGTGAAGGAGAAACAGCTAAAAAACAGATCACGATAGCACACATATAGCTCAGGAGACCCGGCTTATAAAAGTCAATAAAGATAAACCAAACAAAGCTGATAACAAAAAGCCGGAAGAAGAAACAATAGCATGTTTAAGACAAAGGCAAATGAATATACGCAGAACAAGCACAAACTTGACTTAGATCAGAATGAATCACAAGTCCAAACAAGCAGACAAGAGGTATGGTTCAAGGTGACTAAAGTGATCTGAAAGACTGCAACGAACCAGGAAGGATCATTAACCTTAGAGGGATGCATTTAGTTATACAATTAGCATGAAAGAATTCATTTCCAAAGGGCCCCAATGTGAAAGGACAGATCAAGGAAGAGGAACCTGCTACAGCTACAACACTAGAATGCAAATTAGCACCTTAAAAATAATTATGGAACATCAAATGTAACGAATTTAATGCAAAGGAGGATCTGAAGGGGAGCCAAGTCTGCAGGTAATCTGCTGATATGCAAATTAGAGATGATGCTAGAATACATGCAATGGCGAAGTGACCAACTTGGCACCACCCACCAAAATCTCTATTGCTTGGCTAGAAAGAACAGATAATCTCCTCATGCCTTCCTTTGAGGTTACTATTTGCATCTTTCAAACTGAATGCTAAAACATGGCAAGGGTGTAGCATTGAAGCTTGATATCATAGAAGATACTGAAACCATGTCCTCATAAAAACTAATGATCATCTTGACTGGTGATGTACAAGTTGTTCTAGCTAATATTACATCACTTGCTATTTCAATTAATGACATCATGACTTGCATTAAAACTTTTGCCTTTGCAAATCTTGTTAACAGCTTTCCCACTGCCCATTGAAAGATAAGATGGTGAGAGACATAATAACAAAACTCCTTTGTAAATCTCTCTCCATCATCTGTTCCCAAATTCCCAGTGCGATGATTGACCAGATAGTCATTAATGGCCTGATCATATGAAGCTTCCTCCATCAACAAATGGTATCCTCATGGATAGCAAGTTTTGTAATGATTGTATCAAAATCAAAGAAGTATTTAAGACTAAATGAGTGAACAAAATGTAAACTACAAAAGGTCCACTAATATTTGGCACATGCATCCCTTGAAACTATAGAACAACCTAACCACAATATACAAAACCCATAAAAACAAGAATCAATGGAAGTACTTTGTCATTCTAGTGTCACGAGAAAGAATCAATTTAACTAATTTTGATTACATTACTGAAAAGTGAAGGAGAAACTTGAGGGGTGGAAGCAAGGTTCACAATTTCAATACTAGGCACCATACCGGTACTTGACCAGTATGGTGTGGCACCAAATCGGACCGACACTTCGTACACAAATGCATATTGGTCCGGTACCAAAACATTATTTTTTGACTTTTTTTTCAAAGTTTTATTTTTGAGAATTATTTTAAGATTTATGGATGTTTAAAAGTACAGTAGTGTACTCAGAGTAAGTCTTGGTGACTATTCGAAGTACCCAAATAAGGTTTATGAATGTTCAAAGTACTTTTATATGATAACACTATTTGTTTAGTTTTTGTTCGACTTATGGTATGAAAACATTTATCTTATTGGGAACATTTGTTCATGCATATTCGCCTAGAATCATATTGAGTGATTCAAAATATATTATTTATTATTCCAGGAATTATTCCACTGATGGTTGCAATCTTTAATAATTTGAAGTATTAAGCAAATTTTTCAAATAGGCTTACTGCCTCCACCCATAACTATGTTAGTGACCCCAACAACCCCCATAACTATGTTAGCGACCCCAACAAACATAGCGACAAGTTTTCAAATAGGCTTACTGCCTCCACCCCACCCAATAAAGTTTCTAGGTAATTCAACCTACGCAATAAAAAACATTATAGATTACACACATTTTCTTTAACCCACTAATGGTGCTCTTCCTCTACTTCATGAGAAGTAGCCACATTAATCCACAAGATCACTACTGAGATAAGCAGTTATAATTCCTTGAATCTTCACCTATCCCAGAAGTGCTTGGATTCCCAAAGAAACATCAATTTTAAACTTGAGTCCCCAAAAGGGAGGCAGTGAACAATTGTTTTGTAACATTTAATACCGCTTGAATATCTCCAATGACGAACTGAATCTGGTCCTGACACACAAGATCAAAGAGAGGGCAGTTACAATATGTTAACACTCTGACCATTCCAAGAGTGCTTGATTCCAAAAGAACATCGACTTTTATTTCAGGCCTCTAAAAGGAAGAGGGACAACAATTGTTTGATGACACTCAACACTGCTTGAACTCCTACAATGCGCTAAAACTGGTTGATGCCAAACTCAAAGGCTTAGCTTCCTAAAAGGATATTATGAACTAATATGCGATATCTGTCTTTAGTTTCCTTGTATCAAAAAGATCAAAGCAATTGCAATAAGCACCCCTCAATTCTCTCCATCTAAAACCCTTAAGGGCTCATTTGGTTCGCGGGAAAAGAAAAGGGGAAAGTGTGGTCAACAGAAAAGCAATGAGATGCCTCTTGTTTGGTTGGAGTTTTCAAAAGAGAGAGATGGGAAAGTTGCATTCCCATGGGAATATGATTTCCACATTTCATGGGAAAATCTTTTCCATGAGAAACATGGGAAAGTTACTTTCCCATGAGGCGGGAATCACTCCATTTTTATTTTTTTCCAAAAAGGCCCTTCAGCATTAAAGAAGCATTAAAGAGGCATTAAAGACCTAATTTTTATTAAGGGCATAATAGGAATTATACATAACTTTTCCAGAAATGTGGATGGCCAACCAAACATAAGCACTTTGAAAATTTGTCACTTTTCCATGGTCAACCAAACATGCTAAAAGTACTTTCCCAGACATCCTCTTCCTAGGAATTTATTTCCCAGGAATCATATTCCTAGGAGGAAAAATGCTTCCCGCGGACCAAACGAGCCCTAAGATTGCCAAAAGAATGAAAAATCAAGAATCCCTTCCAATACTCCCAAGTTACACCCTTGCCATTAAGCAACAACAAAGGGCTCACAGAAGCATGTCCATAAACCCATAAACTCAACAAAATAGGCCAACATGCTTCACATTGCTTTATTTTATCAATCACATTAACGAATTAGCAAAAAAATTTCAAATCTGCTTCTGTAATAGGTGCCCCTTTGAAACCCTAGGGCAATGGTATTTATCATCATGCTCCTATAAACACTTTTGACCTCCAGGGACTTTCCATATACAACATTAGGTCAATTACAAAAGAAAAACCTAAATAATATTTCCCATCCAATTCATCCACCTATTAAAATGAAGTTAAAGAACTGGTGTTCATCTATAAGCAAACAAGTATACAATACCACATTCCTTTGCCAAATAAACCGCAATTAAAGATCATTTAAAACTATAGCATTTCACAATGCTCGAAATCATATATTTTATTGAGTACAAACTTTTGTCGGTAAAGAGGAATCAAATGCTTCAAGTGGAGTCTTTCTTAACATATCAATAACATCAATCTGTTGGGAAGGCAGATTCACATCTCCTACAACCTACCAAGAATGCATAGTAATATCTAATTGTCATATTAATACAAGGGATGTCAAAACACAACTCAAAGGTTGAACTTCGTCCACTGGCACGTTATGTGGCTATCAGAAGACACTATGCTGAGCCTGAATTAAGAATTTTATTCTAGTATTCACTGATTTGTAGCATATCATAAAAATCCTGCTCAACAGAAAAAGCAACACATCTCAATTGAAGAGTAACTTATGTCAATGAAAACCAAAATTATGAACCTAACAATACAAATTTTCACCTTCTGCTACAATTTAACTAGAAATGACTAGTTTGGCTGATTTTGCCACTTAGCTTATGAACATCTTTTGTTATCAGATTAAATTTAATCGCTAAATTAATAAATTCGGCAAAGTTGTTAATAAATGTTTATATGACGTTGCCTCAAGATTAATTTGTTATTACTGTGATTTGCATGCCTAACACCAAAAAATAGTCAAACTTATTTTTTGCACAACTAGCACCACATGGTGGTGGGACGGAGTATGTAGAGGTAGGAAGCAGTTAATAATAACAGTAAACAAGGATTCCTGGGAAACATTTTTTATTAAATATTATTGAACTTATACAGCATATTCACAGATAATTGAATGGTAACCTTTCAATGAGATTATTACTACCTAACTTAAATTTGGTCTAACTAATGAAGAACATAAGGTTAGTTGACTCATGTAGTTTATTATAGAGCACTAAAAAGCTTAGAAACATCCAAGAGCAAAAGCAACAAAATGATTGTGTTTCCCAAAGTGATGTGGCACCCAAGATTCACAATTCCCATATGCATAGTCATGTTGCATAACTTAACCTATCATGCCGTCACAATTAAATAAAGCTCTAACTAACAGCAGTGGAGAACCAATACTTAACATTAGATGCCTTTAGATGACTTAATTTTTCAATCTTCATGTATCTTTATATGAAATAAGATATAGGATATATGAAAAATATAAAAAACACAGCAACTCTAACAGATGTTGGCAGTGATTCAGGTTTCATCTCGGCTGAGATTCTGTTTCTATTGATAGCAGGCACCCACCAATACAGTGCCGTTCTCTAGATCAATATAAGTCAATATATCCCAAGATCTTGGCACATAAAATATGAATATAATCAAGATTTTTAAAACTTGCTTTTACCATTTTATAATCAATGCCTGAACAAGGTAGTTGATCTTGGTGCTACTATATCAGCCAATATTCCGATGTCTTGATTCTGGTATACTGGCAGAGGTGTCAGACTCTTTTTTTCCCCAAATCTTCCAGCATTCCATCTTTGCCAGGATAAACAAGGATATTGGCTCCACTCTGTCTTAGCCGCCCACTGTGATGGTCGTCCTGCCAGAATTTAAAAGCTTAATAACAGCGTATTTAAAGGTTTTGTATGATGCAACCTCACTCAAAAGGAGAATATATGTCTTAATGATAATGGGGAAAAAGAAAATCTTGGCTCATACATATTGCTACTTCATTGCAAGATTGGAACATGCAGCATGCACTACCTTCATTTGAATCGTCAGGCAATTTTTGTAACCATACAATTTCTTCCTAGCCTGAAGGAAGGTGAAGAGATCAAAAAAAGTGAAAGATGAAAGGATTCCACAATGTCTGAAGCATATCAGAATAAATATGGCCAAGAGGTGTTGATGTTATAGAATTACACCTTTTCGAAAAATGGTACGATTAAATATACGCCTGCCAAGAAAAGCATGTTATATCCAAGAAGGCCTAGGATCACATTTGAATTCTGCAATTGGTATTTGGTAAATGCATTAATATCACTCTTGATGGAGAGTATCTTGAAATAACAATAGGTACATCTCATGCACACCAACTATGACACAATAAACAATAGCATAGCTCCAATTACCTTTTTAAAGTTTACACATAACTTGCAGAATTACCCTTGTAATCATACTACATACTGCATGGCTCCTTCAATCCTGAGGGGGAAAAAGTGTACCCTTTGAACAAATTTGATCACAAGATTGACTGCATGAAAAGATAGTGTAATATTAAAAATCATACTACACCCAGAAGAAACAATTTTTCCCAACGGTTGAATTCAATCCCAAGATCGATGGCATGAAAAGATAATTGTGATATCTAATATGACATTAAAACTCGAACTATGCCCAGAAGAAACAGTTTCCCCACCGGTTGAATTTGATGACAAAATTGACTGCATGAAATGATCAAAAAACATTTTTCCCATTGAGCAAATTCAATCACAATATTGACTGCACGTAAAGATAATTTGGCAATAAAGATTGCACCGTGCCCAAAATAAACAATTTTTTTTCACATCAGTCGCATTCAACCACAAGATCAACTTCATGAAAAGATAACTAACATTAAAGATCACGCTATGCCCTCCTTATTCCCTTTCATCTAAGCAAAAAACCTCATTTTCCACATTCAAACCTAAGATCCAAGGATTTCAGAGGTGGATCAAACAAAACTTGGATATCAAGAATCCACATTTAAAATCGTACCAGTCTTTGAAATCGGAGAGAGAGAAAAAGATAGATAGGAAATAGGAGTCAAGACTCGATATATCTGCGCTGCAAGACGTGGGAGGATCTTTCTGGAGATCCTTCAGCTCCTTCAAGATCCCCTTTGAAGCCATGGCCGAAGACTGGAATCCCTCAAAAGTCCTAGATCAATGCAAAGATAGGTGGCAGGAGAACGAAAATATCGACACGAGAAAGATAGAGAGAGATATCCGGGGGAGTTCTTGGACCCTCCTCTCTGAAGCGGCTCGGCGAGAAATCGAAGAAAGAGGCGGGTGAATAGCGGGCGCCGAGTTGTATATGTAGGTGGTGGAGGAAGATAACGGTGACAGGGTTGTTAACGATGTTTTAACAGGAAGGGTTTCTAAACTCACCCCCTCTCCCCTAACTCGGGTAATTAAGACACTCGCAAAATGAATAACAGAAGTTCAAGGAGGATCCCCTTCCTTCCGTATCGGATACCATTTTCTTTCCTTTTTTTTTCTTCTTTCTTTCTTTTCTTTTTTTTCATTTTCTTTCCATAACGGATACCAATACATCCAAAAAAAATTAAAAGATAATAAGTCAGAAAATGCACCCAGCTCTTATCCCCAATTACAGAGTCTTTCTAGAATAGTTAGTCTCATAAAAGGGTACCTAATCTGCTGCCTCATTGGCCTCTCGATACACATGTTTAGCCTGCAAAACCATTCCATTCCTCACCATCTTTAAAATATTTTTAAGGAGCGAATGGTAATCACTTACCCCTCCCATCTTCTGCTGGATCCAATGGCAGGATGGTGCAGGCTGAATCAAACTTTGAGGCCACGCTTAGTTAATGGCTTTCTTTGCTATTGATTTCCTTACTATTTATACTGCCGGTTTAATGACTCCTCCGGAAAAATTATTGCGCACCATCTTGGTGCAAAGGTTTACACCACCAATCATCGATATGCACGGTTGTGGATTCTATTCATCGCATGCTCATCACTGCAATAATTGGTTTCATGTGCAAATTTGACCGCGTATGCAATAATTTTTGACTTTCCAAAGCTAGCTAGATTACTTGGACTCAGCCCATGCATGAAGCCGACTTGGAGTTTGGCTCTCATCAGAAATTATCCACCATTATATATTTTCCATTTAGATATAATATATATATACACACACACATACATACATACATAGATATATATATTTGTTCATCCATAATCACATTGTTACAAAGATGATCTACACACTCCGATCACTTGTGAAGTAAATTGCGACCTCGTTTCTTTATTCATGTTGTGCTAGAATGGGTATCTATGTAAATAATACACACAAATACAAGCAAAGATAAGGACATCCATGCATGCATATGTATGTTATAGTTGAATGAAGGTTGAGCTATTGAATGTGGAATTTGTAAGCTAAATGTCGGTCTGAGAGTTGGACCAGAAATTTGAAGCCCAAGGCATGCCAGTCCCAATGATAGCTGAATTGAGCCCTTCTAAACTACAGCAGATAAAAGTGTTCGAGATGCAGGTCCGACCCTGAGCTTTATCTTTGGTGTTGTAGCAAGTAATTGAAACAGATCTTTGGCTCAAAATCCAAACAAGACCCAACCAACCCACTTGTAATGTAAAACTGACCCAATTGTCATTAAGTTGTGCCAAATAAATAAATGGAACATTATGCAGTACTAGAGTCAAACAGCCGTCCGGCGTGCAAAATTTTTATTAGTCACATTTAGAGGGTTCCTCAAGAATAAATCCAACCAGATCCTTATTTAGATCACAGCTTTTGAAAAATAATACAGTGTCTTATACAAGAAAAAAAATGGCATTCATCAAAGCGAAACCACAAGCTTCCAATAGGCTTCTCACAGAAAATTAGTTATTTTTTTGGACACGAGTTTTCTGTGAATAAACCAAATTGAAACCACATGGAGGTCCCTCTCTTCTTCCCACTGCCAAGGTTCTCGTATCCAATAACTATACAACACCGAAGGCCAGAACTTTCAGACATTTAATTTGGAGTCCTTCCTTGACCGATCAATGTAGATTAATCCTGAAATTTACCAACACAAAACAAGAATCACACCGCAAGGCAGACAATGATAAAATTTATGAAGTTACAAGTTCAGTATTGGCTAAAAATTCAGCTAGGGAGCAGCTTTACTGATGCAGAAAAATGTCCACAAAATCCATGAAAGTTTCAAAACAATCAAATGATTAAACTTAAGAAAAAAATTTAAAAAATAAAGATACTAGAAAATTCTTAATGCATGGTGACGGTGAGAACTACAAACCCTAACGCCACCTCCACCACCAAAAACAGGCAATGCCATTAATTTCCAACCTGCTAGTGTTCCTTAACATGTGGCAAATAGTTCATGAGCAGAATGTATAACTTTGATAGATTATTGAACAATTTTCAATCGGTAGGATCTCCATAGAATAACTGAAACGGAAATGATGAGCAGAAAAGGTTGGTGTGATGTCTTAATTCAATTAATTCGACACCACAAACGCCAATCCCACCGTAAAGAGTGTGTGTTATTCCGATACTCATGCAAGATCACCCATAAGTTGTCTATTCTAAGAACCAATAGTTGTAAATGATATGGAGCCTACCACGCTACCCACCAACACAGATGGCATTTCAATAGGAGCTCCATATGGATGAGATCACATCCCCTCTCGAGATACTTACAACGAGACAAATACATTAGAAAAGCCTCCGTATGGTCAATAGAAGCTTATCCATTCCGTATCTATTAAAAGATAACTATCTTTTTGGGAGCGAATGACGGCGGTGAAACAAGACAAGACTAAGAAGAAAATGCTAGAAAGGGCGTCCAAAGATGGACCACAAGTTATTTTAGAAACAATAATTAACATAGCATGATCACTTGGAGCAGAAAGGGTTCGTTATCTTGTGTTGTTATCATGTTTTTCTTTTTTTTTTATTTTTAACTTAGTTCATTTTTAATGACAAGGAAGCTGTTCATCTATTATTGCCACTCCCATGTAGTATGTTGTCAAAGGGAATGTATATGTCCATGTTGGTATAAGTATTCTATCACACACAACGATCATAACTCGAAGAAAAACTATAAAATCAAACAAATATTGAAAACAATTTAATATGCAAAATGGACAGGTAATGACAAAATTTCAAAAGTATTGATAAAAAAATTAGAACAATAGTAAACCAACATGGCCAATTGTATAGTTAAAGAAATTCACCTATGAAGATGGTCAAGGAAAACATTAGAACTTAGATTAAAAAATAAATAAATAAAACAAGGGGAATAACTTACCATCTGAACAGGTTGATGCGGCACTCAGGCGGTGTCTGGCCTCGCTCAACTTGTTTTAAACTCACCGGCTTGCACAGAACCCGGATTGGCAACTTCCCGGTAGTCTTACCGACTACCCGGAACCCTAGCCTCGTCCGGACCTCGACAGCGAACCGGATCTCCTTGCTCCGGAAGCGGGCCTCCAGCCTGGACGCTACCGCGTCGTCCACCATCACCCCCTTCGCGCTTGCGGAGAACCTGACCACCGTTGCGTTCTTCTTCCCCTGCTCGAACCCTGCGATCGCCGCCGTCCCCACCTCCACATCGCCGTCGTTGTCCGCCACAGTCACCCGCCCCACCCCGTTGCCGTACGCGAGCCCGATCTTGCCGTTAGGGTTCGAGGCGAGGATCCGGACGGCGGTGGTGGCGTCTACGAAGGTGCCGTCGGATCTGGCGGCGACGAGGAACCGCGAGGCCTGGACGGACTGGACGCGGTAGGAGGGTAGGCGGGGCTGGAACCAGAGGTAGGCGATGCCGCCGGCGACGGCGAGGAGGAACGCAAGGGCGAGGACGGCGGCGAGGAGCCAGCAACAAAGGCAGCAGCAGGAGAACCGCCGGCGGCGGGGGGCCTTCCCGGGGTGCCGGAAGGTCGGGGGCAGCTGCGACCGCCGTGGCGGGGGCTTCGAGGCCGATACCGGCGGCGCCGCGGGGTCCCGGTAGCCTGGCGGCTTCTGGAGCACCGGTTTCGCCGCCGTCCCTTCCGCCCGGTAGCCTGGCGGCTTCTGGAGCACCGGTTTCGCCGCCGGCCCTTCCGCCCGGTAGCCTGGCGGCTTCTGGAGCACCGGATTCGCCGCCGGCCCTTCCGCCATTCTCTCTCAGAGACCGGACAACTTGAACTGATCTGATTCGCTTCACTATTTTATTTATATATTCTAAATAAATAAATAAATAAATGGTCGCAATTACTGTGAAATTACTACGAGATCCGAAGGAAAGATTCCTGAAATATAAGATGCGAATTTAAAAATTATGTATAACAATTATGCGAAAAAACTAAAAAGAGGATGATTCGATACTTTTAAAAAACTGGAGAAAGAAAACTGGATATAGAAAAATTAGTACAGAGTCCCCTGAAAAGTAGTATACTTATTATCGGATATAAGGTATAAAAGGAACACCAAAAAATTACAGGAAAATGATAAAAAAACGATGTAAAAAGATACAACAGCAGAGAAATCACGAGAAGTAGAAATTCTGGCAGATGAAATGCAATAAAAAATTTACCCTTCAAAAAAGAAATGCGATAAAATTTTCAGGCTTGGTGGAAGGGAAGCAGGAGGAGGGAGGGGGAGGAGAAGACGGCGGTGTGGAGCCCCGCGGGCATCGAAATTCCGGGGACAGCGGACCGGGGAGAGGCGCGGATTTATGAGGCTCGGACGTACGGGGCGCGAGGACGAGATCTGGGAGACGGCGTGTTCCCGCGGAGGATGGTTCAGAGAGAGAAGGAGGGGGGGAGATGGCGGATGTCGGAAAGGGTTGGCTTTAAAATCGCGGCATTCACGCGCACCGTGGTTGGAGGCAACACGTGGCGAGGGTGGATTGGAGGGAGGGCCCACATAGGGACCCAGTATTCTGTCGGGGACCGGTCCAATGATGGGATACAATTTAACCGAACGACGGGAATCTACATCGCGAGCAGTGCCGTAACCTTTGGCTCTGAGGTGCTGGAAATCTAAAAAATGGCTATTATTGAATATCCCAGTGGGATCAACATTTTCTACATGCAATGTCTTACAGCAAGCAATGAAAAGTTTTGTGGGTACATTTATGTTTGTTTTAATTTCATGCAATATCAGGACTTTTGTTTTTAGAATGTCGTAGAGCTCTGGTATTAATTCTTTTTCACTGAAAAAAAATATTCAACACGCTACTTTGAATCTAACTTACCAAATTTGATTCACCAGTCAAAGAGAAAAAATTTATTAGAATCATACCAACAAAATGCAAACATGTTAGGTCATACCATACTATAATTGTTACCACCTATTTTTAATAGTTTCACCTAATTTTGTGGCAGTTGATGTACCTTATATTTTGAGTTTGCTTGTTTTTGATGTGTGGCTGCAATTGGCTGAAAATAATTATTTTTAATAATATATATTTATTTATTTAATAAAAAATATTTTCACTTGCTAAGGATGTGCTCAATAAGGTGACCTTATTACGCTTAGATAAGATTCTCTTTGATGTCTTTGAGAGAGACAATCAACATGGTAACAATATATGTATATTTCAAGAATTAATAATTTACTTGCAGCTAATTTATGATAGTATAATTTCAGAATAGATATATGATTGATGCAAGTGGTCATATATCTATGAAGGACTTAGGAATTGCTTCTATGAGGATGTTTTAGGCCCCCACCTAGATGCATCATTGTCTCTACCTCACCATTTTATAAGGTATTCTTACCCTCCTAAACTTTGAATAAATAATCTGCCCCTCATATTTATATTTTCTCAAACTTAGCACGACATTTCTCTTGCCAGTGTAGGTTTCACGAAGATTCATTTGGATATCTACCATGATCGTAACAATGTAGTCATGGTTGCATAACACAAACTAACTAAATCTATTGAGATCATTATAACATTAGAATGTTTTAACCAAATTCTCTGCAGCCGCAAAATAACAAAATAAAGCTATACATAGACTTTCTATTTAATGATGGATATAGATATTATGATATTGACATAAAATTACAGAATATACAATTCTCCAGAGAGACAATGTTGTAGAACAGTTGCTATTTAGCAGCCTATATGTACATCTATGTCATCAAAATGCTGCCTTAAGGTCAATATCATATTCAATAGCTACAATAATGTTGCAGTCACCTCTTCCATGTTCCTAGCTGGCATTAACAACCAATCAAAGACCACCAAAAATTAGGGATTCTGCTCCGGAGTAGTTTAAGCTCATCTGGTGACATTCCCATAATTCACCTGTATTTTATTTCAAAACTATCCGTTATTATATCACCTCGTACGAATTTTTTATCATCCTATCCGTTACTCAGAGACGGAGGGTGGGACACGCTCCACGTTCTCCCCCGCTCCCTCGTCCCCATCGCCCAAACTTCCACCCAAGCGGGGCCGTCCGATACGTGGGCCTCTGGACGATCATAACAGCCCCGCGCGCGGAAGTTGGGAGGATCCGGTGTTCCTCTAATACCATTAGCTGGGGGATAGGATAGCGTCTCGCTGTTAACAGATGGACGGTTGGATATCGCGTAGACGATGGACCGCACTGCTCCCCATAAAGACGGGTTCGATGGATTGGTGTCACGTTGGGCGGGGGATTGCACCAAATTGACTCATTCCAATTAAGTTGTCCTTCGCGCTCGTGCCAAGTCTTAATCAAGGAAACTGTATTCTTCCATTCATATGGTTGTCCTGTTCTCATATAAAAAGATAAATTGATGAACTGGATGTTGTGATATAGATTGTTTTTTTCTTTTTCTACTATTTATTAGTTGGAACATGGAAGATGCATTAAGGTCGACACAATCTGTGGGTAGGCTATAGTCCCCAGGAATGCAATTTTAGAGTATGAATGTATGATGTCGATAACAAGCATCAACCATGGTTGCTTGATTTGTAGGTTTGCTTCGGTTCAAATTTGTACGGAGTGAAATTAATTTGCAGTAACCTGATAAACTAAGATAATTATTTTATGGTAACATATCAATATCCTTATAACTTATATTTTGTAAGATACAAATATTACATCAAAATATGCACTATCTTGAATAGTGATGCATGAAAATTAGGCAAATACAAGCTAGCTAGCATTACGATGCCTTCATGGATAATATTGTCCCAATAAGTTATACACATATGAGTAAGCTTGAGTAGATTCATATGGATCTCAGATCTATTATGTAGATTGTAGTTTTCTCTATACTTCATGGAAGGTATCCGAATTTATACCGAAATTGTTATTGACCAAGATATCTTTTATGTGTTAGAAGTTGTGGAATCTGGCTGAGTTATCAGTGATATCTGGGTTGTTTGTACGCCAACTGAGCTGGACTTCCACTTGACCTGAACTCAATTCAAGCCAACTTCTTTGTTGGATTCCACCCTATAACTACATAGTCGGTCCAATGTAACCTCTTGCTTGCTTGGTTAAGCCGGATTACCAATCCATCTAGACGAAAGAAATCAAAATAACACCATATATAAATAAATATATATATATATATATATCATGGTAGATATGGGACCTCCTCATTCCTTGTCTCCACTCTGTGCCTTTAATATGCATTTCTTTATATATGCACCAATCCCTTATTTTTGTTAAGAAAAGAAAATGCGTCATTTTTTATGAGCACCAACATATCATATAAAAATATTCGAAATATATCTGTTTGCTTCATCAAAACCATATGTGCACTAGTTAGTGCAAGAGCAAACAACATATGAATGCTGCACCATTGATCTGTAGAAAGATATTAGAACTCAGACATAATGGTTATTTGAAAAAAGAGAAATTTTCTATATCAATAATTCAAAAAAAAAAAATCTTCCATCACTTAATACCAAAGTCACACTTCACAGTTATTAATATTGCACTTATTATTACTTAATAAAGGCCGGATGGCCATTACCTCCCTTATCATAAAAAAAGAGAGCAGTGATTCTAAATTAATATTTCAAATACATAATCAATTTTTTATATAGTATGGCCGATCACATGATAGTTCATGATAAAAATCATTTTTATCTCGTCATCACAATTAGCTTGTCAATAGACGAATTTCATAAGACAAGAAAAAGATATTTATGCAAACATATTATTTCTGAATATGTCACATATCTTCTTTGTGTTGCTATTTTGTATTCCATATAATTTCAATATTTATCTCTTAGACTAATAATTGATTGAAAAATCCAATTGCAAGATATTTTATCCCAACCGCCATTGAAGTAGCCCTATCACAATGACTACTTACTTTCTCATGTTTTCACCCAATATGTAACTTTTATTCCCATATACATTGTAAATTATACACATATTTTTTTTTTAATTTTAAGATGCTTTTTAAAAAGTAAAAAGTTCTAATTATTTTTCTCACCTTGTATATTCATATAATTCTAAGTTTGTTATTGAAAAGCCTTTTTCGAATAAAATAGTGATGTAATTTAAGACACGAGAGTTAATTTAAACATAGATGCACATGTAAGGTATCGATCTACCTCCTCTTCTTAATTAAAGCATCCTCCACCTTATTCTCCTAGAATGATCTATGTGACCTTGCTTATTATAAAAGATGGAACTCATATCTTCTATACTAATTTACTTTTAGCTGCAAAATGAACTCTTACCCTGTTTAGTCACTTTCTGCCTATTATTCTTAAAATAGCCGCTAAAAAGAAAAAAAAAGGAAAAAATCTTTCTGATCAATAGTTCCAAAAAAAAAGTTTATATGGAAGCATAACCTTTCTCTTTATGTATATGACATTTTTCAAGAATTTTTGAGAAGTAAATTGTTTTGGGTGCAAGTTGTGTAACTTTTTAACAATTTTATCCGAATGAGATATTATGTGCAAATTGCAAACCTAATTATCACTGCCATCTTAGAGACCTAATCCTGGACAACAAATGTGGACTTATGGAATAAGTTGATGGTCATTCATGAGATAAAAAATCAGATGCTGGATGTATTTGGATGTATTAAGCTGATCCCAAATAGTTGGGATAATGTTTCATTTTTCTTTTTCTTTTTTTTTAACATGAAAGGAATCGATGGTATTTGACCTTATCATATTGCTGTTAAACCAGTTGCCACTGTTTATCTTGCCTGCAGGTTAGGCTCTATTTGCCTCTCTTGAGTTATAAACTGGCGGAATGAAATACCGCAATAGATGGAAAAATTAGGAGATTAGAAGATAGAAACAATCATGACGCATAATTTTACCTCGACATATTTCCATACAAAGTGAAGTTGACACGGCCTGCCAAATTTATCAGCACATTCCTTACCACAAAAAAGAAGAAGAAGAAGAAAACATCACCAGCTTGTAACCGAGGGGCTTACAAATAATTTAAGGTTAGATCACAAAATCAATTTCTCAACATATTTCCATACAAAATAAAGTCGGCAGAACATTCATATGAAGCTTATAAGTCAGGGAATTGTAGGCAAATTAACATACAATTAGGGGCCTTGTAATAATTTAGTCAACTCATCTTCTTGCAAAGTGAAGTCCAAAGATGCATGCAAAGTGTTGCTAATAAGGTACCTATAAGTAAATTATAATTGAGCCAGGGACTTGAAACTGATTTTGTTTCAATGCGTTTCCATGTGGAGTGAAGTCCCACTAACTTCATATGAAGCTTGTCATTTGGAGACCCATAAGTTATGTTTCAATGAGAGGCCTGAAACTTGTATCCCAAGATCTTATAAATAATTTAAATTCAACAAAGTACCTGTAAATAATTGTAATGCGATATATAACATACTTCTTTACAAATAGAAAGACAGCGATGCCGACTTTACCCCAACTCTGTAGTTCAGGGTTGTAGGATAATTTATAGATCAAGCAAGGACCTATGAAGGACACCAAACATCTCAAACTAAGTCGGCATCGCGGTGCCGACTTTATTAAGTTTATTTATATGATCGGCTATGTCATATTAGTCATTCATTTGGGGACTGCACCGCCTTAACACGCTTATAAATATCCCCATCCCGGTGTGAAGTCGTACTCCCCACTTTTGAATGCCCTTCCCTCTGAAGCCCGCTCTACCCTTTTCCCTCCTCTCCGGTTCCGATAGCTACCACCGTCCTTCCCTCAAGAAAAGGTCCGATCTCAACCTATCTCTTTCTTGATCTCTTTTCCGTGAGCTATGATACTAATTCATTGTGATTCTCGGCAAGATCCGTCGATTGCTCGGGGAAAGAAACTGCCATGCGACGACTGAAAGGAAAGGTTTGATGCTAAGCCCCTCTTTTCTTGATCTCTTTCTTTCGATCTCTGAGACCAATTTTTTTTGTTTGTTGGCCAGATCAGACGATTTCATAGGCGTCTTTTGTTGTTCTGGCATATCCTCTCTCTCTTCTTGCTTGATCTGAGGCAGCTACAACCTTTGTCAGATAAAACCCTAAACAATCATCGTATGTTTTTTCTATCTTCGTCTTCCATCAGACAACCTTCTATCTATTTTCTTTATTTTCTTTTTCTATAGATCCGAGACATCTGAGATCGGTTCCGGGTCTAAACCTAGATAACCAGTCACCCTGCCGCCCTTCTTTTCCTTCTTCTTGGAGTGATGCAAGATTGCTGTGAACTGCTTCAGTTGAAACCCTAGAAACTGCACTTTGAAAATGGCGGTGATGTCCTGTTCTTCTTGGATCAGAAAGCCCTTCTATTTTTAGATTTCTTTTATTTATTTTGGCTTTTTGTGAACTGGGGATTGTCCCAGTGATCACATCCCTCTGCTTGGCAACCAAAGGGTCGGGGTTTGAGTCTTACATTGTGCGTCCCCATGTATTTAGACCTAGGTAATTGTAGTGCAGGTGAGTATTCCTTCTTTTCTCTCAAAAAAGGAATTATTTTGGCTTTTGGAAGATTTTCACGGCTGCAAATTATTGGATTACCTCATGTGTGCATTTTGATAACCTTCAATGGAAGACTTCACACCGTACAGACTGAAATCTTAAGTAAAAGCAGCGTTGCTTAATGGGTCTTTCATTCATGCTTGGTGAAGTTCACCATTGTTCCAGGCAAAGAACAAAAATTGTGTAGCTGTAACTGAATGGAATGCATATTCTGTATTCACGTAATGCAACTTTTTCCTGTATTAAAACCTCTTATCAAAACCCATAATTTGAGGTCTCCCATATTTTGCCCTTTCAATTCTGAAACACCTTGGGCCTAATTCCTTCTGAATCTCAATTTCCCCCCTTTCCAAGCCCTCAATTCCGATTGCTTTCACTTTTCTCTCACCTCCTTTTGCTTATGATCTCTTCAATGGCATTGCCCACCAGGTTGAGGCCATGCTAGGGCTCTGGAAGTTGTCTCAACTGCTCCCAAGGAAAGGTTATCTCTCTCTCTCTCTCTCCCTCTCTCGTGCTTGCTCTCCTTGTTGTAATCTTGGTGGTTAATTTCTTTTGTTCCTTGGAAACATCTGAAGATTCTCTGGCCAGAATTTATTCATTAGTTCGTTATAATATACTTTTCTGTTAACTTCAAGTAAAAAGATAAAAGATAAATTGACCATTAATTGTGTTTCAATGGTATGTTCTTTGAGTTGGAAGTTGGCTGCTCATCAGTTGTTCTGACAATTGCACACAAACTGTGAAGACCTGAATTGGGCCCGTCCTAGGGCCCAACAAACTGAAGTCGGCAAGGAGTGCCGACTTCAGTTGGGTCATTGTGGGGGTGACCACGATGACCACGCCGGCCGAACGGCCAGCGGATCCCCCGCAAATCCCCCTCCCTCTCTCTCTCTCTCCCCCTCTCTCTTCGTGAACTCTCAAAGGAGCCCTCATCCCTTTGAGAGTTGAATCCTTTCCTCCTCTCATTTTCCCTCTTCTTGAGACGATCGCCGGAGCCGTAGTCATCGCCGGAGCCGCCATCGCCGCCGGGGAACCACTCGTCGACGACCGGAGGTGAGCAAGACAACATAGTTACTATTATTTTTAGATTTGAGGGGAGAGAAATAAGGGGAAATTATTGGGTTTCACTTCCCCTGTTTCGGGGAAGTTTATTTTTTTTTGTGGGATTCGGCCGGCCGACGGTGGCCGGCCGGGGTCAATCCGGCCGAAACGGGTTCGGCCGGAGGTGGGTGAACGGGGGCCGGGCTTCCAGCCCCGGTCTCCCTCTCTTTCCTCCCTTTTCTTCCTCTCTCTCTCTCCTTCTTCTCTTCTTCTTCCCTTCCGTCGCCGTGACAGTGGAGTGGCCGGCGGCGGCTGACTGAGCGCCGCCCCCCTTCTTCCTTTCCCTCTTCTTCTTCTTCTTCTTCTTCTCTTCCTTCTTCTTCTTCTCTTTCTTTTTCTTCTTTATTCGGTCTGGGTTTTTCCTTGCTTTGTAATCCGTGCGTTAAGGGTGAACCAGACTTTGAACCGGGTTTAAATTGTGAACCGGTTCCACCTATTCCATGAATGGGTTTTGTTATGGTCTGATCAGACCTGGTTTGGGTTGGACTAGGGATCTGTGTTGGGCTGAGTTGGACCTAATTGGATCTGTGGGCTGGGTTGGTTTGGGCCCAAGATCTGATCTGGACCTGTAATCTGGTTTGGTTCAGTTGGGCCTAATCTGTGTTGGGCCACAATTGGTTTTGGATTTAAAGGATTCTGATTTTTGGGATTTAGTCTATTTATTCTTAGGGTCTATGCTCGATTTTGGGGACCCATTATTGGATCTTTGAACTTAGGAGTTTAAGGGGTTGGAATTAGTTTAAATTATGTTTCTAAATTAATTAAATAATTAATATTTATGTTTAATCAGGGGTTCGTGATATCTGTGGCAGGGATTTTAAGCGAACCCAGGTAGGTGACCTATTGCTTTAAAGTAGAATTTTAACATGTATCATGCATATGTTGATGTATGATTTATTATTGGCATTATATGTTAGAATTAGAATTAAGCATTTAATTTCATAAACTATTAAATTATTATTGTCATTATGTGTTAGAATTAGAAATTAATATTTAATTTCATAAACTGTTATGTACTGTACTATTGGGAGTTTGTTCATGACTTGAGTTGGAAAGTTGATTTATTGATTTTAAAAATCCGCGTGGCTATAGTCTAGGCCCCGCCAATGGGATGATACATTGGCCCTGTCGACTTGTACTGAGGAACTAGTTCTGACACCGCGACCACCGGTGATAGAATAGTGGCGGCACAGGGGTGCATTTTGCTCTTCGGAGCGGCTCAGTGGAGCGTGAGTTTGGCACCAGGGGGTGCGGCACAGTGGTGCGTTGGCTCAGTGGAGCGGCTCTTCGGAGAGTTGTATTGGCACTTCGGTGTAACCATGCCACTGGGTGATGTGGCCGTAGTCATGCGGTTGAGTTATTTTGAGTCTCGGATCGGATTTACGGATTGTCGTGTGAATTTTTGGATTCATGAGTTTTAGCTGCTTTTTATATGCATCATGACATGTTATATGATGACTTTATTGCATGATGTTGCCTACTGAGCTGTTAGCTCACTCCTACCATTTACATTTTTGCAGGTGATGATATATGATTATGGGGATTACGGGATAGAGTGATCATGATGTAATTAGCTAGTGGATATTGACTTTCTCTTTTGACTTATGTATATATGGACATTTGATATGAAAACTGGAAGTTATCTTTAATTAGTTATTGACGGTTGATCTGATTTATCTGCCTTGCGTGCTTGCGGGGCCCGCCCTGCAGGTGCGCGGCGTCTGCTCGCGCCCCGGGCCCCGAGTTCGGGGCGTGACACAAACATAAGGCCCTCATAAGTTTGCATGATTTTCTCATATTTTGTGCCCTACATACGTACTGAAATGGCCTTAACGTGGAAAATTAATATAATGTATAGGTACAAGACTGGTTAAAGCTGGCATGTACCAATTAACCTTAGCAATCTGCGATGATTCTAACTATGTGTGTGCTTCAAGGGGAGGATACAGGGATCTACATCAGTGGTGTTGAAGGAATTAGGTGATTAACATAACTTCCACCCAGTTTGTATAGCATTGGACGATGAAAAGTTGCTGAAAATCTGCGAAAATGACTACCAGAATTTCACATTCAGGTCACGTTGGATTCTTGTAATTAACTCATGCAATGTAGTCTTGTTCTTCTGTAATTGATTACATTCACACTTTGTTGTCATTTTCTTGTTGTGGACTAACCTCCTGATGATAGCACACATTTCCAGGCTGTGTCATGTCAATTGACGTTATGATTCCTCAGATCTTAAGCACTTAATACTTCCTGTTATTATGTACTTATTTGAGCTATATGCATCATCCAACATATAATGATTGATATTCTTCTTCACCTAACTTTGGTGCTTGCATTAGGGATCACTGACCATGATACCTCTGCATGCCTTTTTTTGAAGGTATATACCCACCCAGTATTCCAGATTGAAATTGTTGTTTATTATAATATATGGTAGGGAACCTTTGCACTGATGATTTCGTAGTTCTGCTAATTAACTGAGTGGTTATCAGTTTTGGTTAATATTTATCTCCTTATCAAATTTTATGTGAAGTTTGGTAAAGATTAACAACTTCTAATTGTGAATGGCCATCTATGTTGGGAATATCATGCAATAGATTTCTACTGTTTTAATAGGTTATGAGGATGTTCTTTCTACTACACTAATTTAAATTTCATTTCTTATAAAGTAAAATACAACAAATTAAGGATGTTATTAGCAAACTAACTTGATTCCTTTCCATTTTGCGTGATGGATCCTTTCACTTGATACTTGACAGCTGACTGCTTGTTTCTTTTGGTATCCCTTATATGAAGTTTTGTGGACTAGTTGCTATTGGCTTTCCCATGGTCAGAGGTGTGAATTAAAATAAACATAAAGGGAAACTTGGAGAAGGTGGTATAGAAACATATCCTTATTTTTCATATAGAACAGAACCATAATGCAAATGTTTTCTATTCGAACCAATTCACAACTTGCCTTTGCTGAATGAATTGGGTGACTGGAGAAAGGCCCTCTTATCTTGTAGTTGTGATCTTTGCGAGTATCATTGATCAAGTTGTAAACTATATGCTTCTTATCCATGGAAACTTTGATGCAAATAGAAAATACTAAGAATAATCAATAGTTATTGTGTTTTATTTCTGAATGGTTCAGCTTCTAGATTTCCATAAAATGATTCCTTTCTTTTTTAAAAGTTGTGTCATATATCTTCTAGTGATTTTTTTTTTATTAATCTTTTTAAATTATATATATTTCATTTTTTATTTTTATTTAATTTTTCTTTGTGTATTCTTGTTTTCATTTTTTTTTTGGGGTATTGATTGCTTTTGATTTGATCTTTTCTTTGATCAGCTTTGTCCTATATGAGTGATATGTTTTTGTTTGATTCATACTTTTTGATAAATTTATTTAACTGAATTATTAAATCATTGTCTTAAGCTGAGAATATGATTTAGCTTCTTCAATCCCATATTTCTTATTTTAAGCTTCTTTCCATATATTTTTTTCTGGATTTTTCTTTCTTTTAGAGCGAGGATGATTTTGGTATTCCTATTTTTGTATTCAAGTATTTTATTTTTCTTGATTTGTATATATGCTTTAACATTCCTTTTGGTTATTACTTGTTTTATGTATGATTCTTCTCTTTTGTTAGTTTTGCCTTACTCTAGTTATATCTTTTTGCCTTTTTTTCCTGGTCTGATCCTCCTTTTTTATAAGTTTGATTTGCTGAATTATTAAACAATGTGCATTCAAATATGTACCTTTTTTTTCCAAATTATCAAGCTTCTTCAGCCCCATAAAGTGGCTGTGCTTTTAGGTTTCTTTCGCTATACTTCTTCTTTTTTTTTTTTCTTTTTTTGATGATGTCAAAATATATCAATTCTTTATTGTTTGTGCATGAGTCTCCAGTTTTCTTAATCTTTTAGGCTTCTTGAGGACAAAAGTTTTCATCTAATCTTGTATTTCCTTTCTTCTCCTTCTCCTTGGATTGGTCTGAGATTGTTATGAACTGCAACAGATCAAACCCTAGAGACCCATTTTGGCAACTTTCTGGACCATGTCATGATATCTCTCTTTGTTTTCAATTAGACATATTTCTTCTTTTCTAAGCCTGAGATTTCTACTAGGTCTAACCATGGGAATCAAGTGCACCTGTTGTGATTTCAGATCAAACACAAGAAAATAGACTTTAATCAGAAAATCTTTGTAATATTCTTTTTTGTTCTTTGCAGAGATCATAGATACTAAGATCCCTTTCCACAATCACTTTTTTCCCCTTAGGTATTTCAAGGCCCTTGTGAAAAAATTTCCTTTCTATGCTTGAAAACTATGGAGCTCTTGGTTGGGCTTTCAAACTAATATTTTATGCCTGAGTAAGGGTTATAATTCATTTTGTCAGTCACTTTTTTTTTAATCAGATGAAGCTGGACATAAAGCAACCACAAGGTGTGCTTATGTTGGTTAAAGCTCAAATCTGCATCATAGATGCCATGTGCAGATGAACTAGAATGAGAGGAACGAATCATATAGATCAACTAGTTTTAGTGACCTCAGATGCTGTTCTTGATGGTAAGATTGTACTGCATAATGTCATTTTTCTCTTATGTTCTGTATCTTTTCTTGGCACTCTGAATATATTCTAGTTTCTTGTATTTTTCTCTTGCTTAGATTTCCAGTTTTTCCTTCATCCTCCCTTCTGGTGATCTCAACCGACAAATGCACTCACTTTGTAAGATGCCGTTGCTTTGCGTGTCTCTCCCTAAAGTGTAGCATACCCTGCTGTATCTCTTAAAAAGAAGCAGCATACCGAAACATTTTGTACATTTCCACATTCAATGCAGTGTAAAGACAGAGTTCCAACATACTAATGGACAATGTAACATAGGGAAGCAATGAACAAGCCAATCTTACGCCGAAGGCATTCACCAAGAAGTTTTGAGACCCCAAATAAATTAGTTGAGATGAAAATTTAACCAGCTTGCCATGTGAAAGTTTAGTCCTGCTGTATCTTAGGGAGGGGAAGAATTTGTAGAAGCAGAGGATGGAAGATCACAACAAGATGTAGAAGGCAATCGAATGCTAAAGCTTCAAGAATAAGTACATTATGTTAATTACTGAGCAAATTATACTCGCACCATTACTTAATCTAATAACATTTACCGGAAAGGTAGGATGAAATCTGGTTGTCTAAACCCACTAATAGTCACCATTGACGGTTTGCTGAATTTCTTGTAAGCTCAAGATCCTTTCAACTCTGCCATGCTCATAGAATATACGTAACTGGTTGAAGTCATATATGCCTCACGCTTTATTGCCTTTCGGTGATTTCTATATTGTCAATTCCTGTTTTATGTTTCTAGGACCTGGTGTGACATTTTATAGCCTAACTTTGGGGTGTGATGTCAAGCTTTCAACTTTCCCTGAAAATCCCAACAGGAATGCAGCGAATGGACCACCATGCTCTCTCTCTCTCTCTCTGTCTCGCCTCCATTGAAAATGTTCTCTGCTTCAGGTTCTTTGGTGTTTTCAAAATATATCAAAATAATCTTGTGGTGAAGCAAAAAGGTAACACCGTAACAGAAATGACTTTTCACTTCAACTGGCTTTGGTTACTCTATATTCGATGTCTTATCTTGAAGAATAGCAAAATAAGTGTCCTAAGATATTGTGGACTTGTGGAAAAGTTCCTTAATATTTGATCTTATTCCTGAATGAAGCAAAGAAGTGTCCGGAAAAACGAAAAATGCAATTTGGACTAGCGATCAAGAATTATGAGGGAATGCTCCACTGCTGGTGTATACCAAGAATCTCTACTTAAATTATGTTTTGAGACAGAAATCTTTAATTAAATTCATTAGTAAGTCTCAGTATTCTAATTACAACAGAACAATGATTAAAACTGTCGCAAAAACTCGGTTGCTCATGCTCAAAATAATCTTCCATTTCCACAAGATGATCAAAACCTTCAATTCGCATGGAACTTTTGTTTTTGTTTAATTTGTTCGTTTTTGTGTAGATTTCAGGCAGGAGCATCTCTGAAAATGAATAGTGCAGCTTTCTTGAATCCGTAAATGTCAGGTCTTCTCGCTTCTGTTTCAAGGCTTCAATATGCATCAAATTATTGCTTCAATATACACGAGTACTTTTTTGTACGGGGAAAAAATATTATCGTTGAAGGATAGCAACAAAACATGCTGAGATTTCATCGCCGATCATGACGAGGATTGCGAAGTAGGCAAAGACAAATGTCATTTGAATTCAGTCTGCACTCTTAAACTAGCCCTTTCGTACGACTACAAGGGTAACCTTTACATTGAGGGAAGCATTCTGATACTTCTGTAACCAAGGACCAAAAGACATTTGCAGGGCTATGCGACTTACTACCAGACCCATCTCCGATCAAGGCACGACCCTCATCTTCAATGAACCCTAAAAACTACAACGTTCACTGCATTGAGTTAATCCTGAACAAGCATCAAGATTGAGGAAAGAAAAGTTAGAACAGATGCTACAACACACAATGATGCCTTTCTACTAATCCAGCCATGGTGCAAGCATGGAAGGACATATATCAAAATAAGACCGCATGCTGTCGAAACAATAAGGGCCTCACTGTGGGTTGGCCAGAGTTTCTGCTACAGCCTGTACCTTTGGCGGTGTTGAGGCCTCTGATGAGGGCCGGTTCCCAGTATCGAACCTTCTGACATCCTCAAGCATCCTGACTACCTCTGTCATCCTGGGCCTTTGATCCGGCATCCGAGCAGCACAAGTCATTGCAATCTGAAGCATCTCCACCATCTCCTCCTCTATATTTGGATACCTCATCAGCTCCACATCAAACACTTCTGCAGTCCACTCCTCACGGACCACGGAATGAACCCACCGTACTAGGTGGACCACCTCATCACCCCCACCTTTTATTTGGATGGGGGACTTCCCTGTGAGAAGTTCCAGCACGAGCACACCAAAACTGTAAACATCTGAAGCTTGTGTCGCTTTTCGCAGGTCGACCACCTCTGGTGCACGATATCCTGCAGTCCGGGACACAGGAGGAATCATTGGGTTCATCAAGGACGTCAGCCCAAGGTCAGAGACACAGCCATATTGCTGGCTGTTGAGGAAGACGTTGGATGATTTTATGTTCCCATGAACAAGTTTGCCGTTGTTCTCAGTGTGGATGCGTGCAATTCCTCTTGCGGCACCAATGGCTATCTTTAATCTAGTTTCCCAATCTAGAGGTGTCCTGTCTTCCCCTCTTTTTCCTGCAGAACAAGAGAGTAAATGAACCGTATGGAGCACGGCTGTTCAAAACGAATATATAACATAAAATGTTATTTACATCTTGCAGTTTTTCATTTGCATCGGGTCTTGATCAAGACATAAAACTAACTAGCGTATTACGTGGAAGCTTCTAAACATGCTAATTTCTTTACAAGTTTGCACCTTCAAAAAACTAAGTAGAGAACATATAGTCTTCAAGTTAGCAGTGATTGAAAGTTTGAAGTTCCTAGCAATACAAGGACCCACACCCCAACAACAAGCAGTGCGTGAATGTTTTTTTGTTTTTCTAGAATTAAATTTCGAAATGCAGTGCATATACGGTAAACGATCTTCCAACCAGCCATGTGTGTGCCGAGGTTTTTAATCATTTCTGAACATAAAAGTGTAATGGATGATGTCAGACGAGAACCATAAATATAAGGACAATATCTAGCCATATTGCATTGTTGAGTTCTATGGTTTGCATCAAGAAGCGCTAGAAATTCTTAAGAGAGCTCCCATCATCCCTGATGCGAAGAGAATGGTGGCCAACATAAGTGGTTCAAGGCTTCACATGCATATCGAAAATGTTCTCAAAAAAATAAATAATCACGAGGGTTAACATGCTGCAAACCACATCACTAGCTTGGCTTGCCCACTACAGCAAAGGAAGATGATTTTCCTCTACTGAATTTAGAGAAGAAGAAAAATACTGTCTTAAATCAAAAGAAGCCATCAGCGATAAGAGGATTTTAAAAAAAAAAGGACACGATTTTAAGTTGCAAACTAAAGAACAAATTCAGCCAAATCCAACTTGATTGAGTGGTCGAAATTACAACACGCGAGATGAAGATATTATCAAAATCTTAATCAATCTAATTAATCAAGCAGAAAAAAATCAGCATATCAAATAACTATCAGAAAGAGTGAGATTAGAATCATTCAACCCTTTATTTTATGTACATTATAATTTTCTCTATCACATTATCATTCCAAAATAAAGCAATAACAATACAAAGTGAAGAGAACCATACCATGTAACAAAGAAGCCACACTGCCGTGGCTGAAGTAATCATACACCACGAGCTTCTCATCCTTGGAATAGTAATACGCCCGCAGGTCCACCACGTTCTCGTGCTTGATGCTCCCGACCACCTCCATCTGCTGCTCGAACTCCTTCTTCCCGAACCCGACCTCCTTCAGCCTCTTCACCACCACCGTCGTCGCGTCCTCCAAAACCGCCTTGTACGCCGTCCCGAACGTCCCCTTCCCCAACACCTCCGCCGAAGCCCTCAGCAGATCCTCCAGGTCGAAAGCAAACGTGCACCCCTCAAAGAACACCAGCCGGTTGATCTCGTCCTGGTTTCCGGCCATGGCCTTCTCCGGCGACCGAAACCCTTTGGATCCCTTCCCGGAGACCACGCCATCAGCATCCCTGTTCGAGCGACAGAGGAAGAGAAACAACGCCATCACCGCAAAAATTACAGCACAGCCGCCGATGATAATTGCAAGAATCGTCGACTCGCCGAGCCTGTGGACAGCTTTCGTTCTCGGAAGCGGCGGCGCAGGGGAAGGGGAAGGGGAGCGAAGGGGCAACGGCGGCGGGGTCGAGGCAGAAATCGGGGAGAGATGGTTGCCGGAGAAAGAGGAATTCGGGAATGTCTGGAGAGATTTAGGGATGCTTCCATTGAGGTGGTTGTTGGAGAGATTCAAGAGCTGGAGATTCGGGAGTTGGAGATCGGGGATCTCGCCGGAGAAGGAGTTGTTGGAGAGGTTCAAGGAGGAAAGCTGGGTGAGGTTGGAGAGGGACGCCGGGATGGAGCCGTTGAAGGCGTTGAAGGAGAGATCGAGGACCGTCAGATTCTTCCAGGCGGAGAGGTCCGACGGCAGGGGGCCGGAGAATCTGTTGAGCTGGAGGTGGAGACCGGTGAGGGCGGCGAGGTTGGCGAAGTCTGCGGGGATGGGGCCGAAGAGGCCGTTGCAGCGGAGGCTCAGGACCTGGAGCGCCGTGAGGCGGCCGAGGGTGTCGCGCGGGATCTGGCCGTTGAAGCCGACCCCGGGCAATCGGACGGCCACCACGCGGGCGCGGTCGCCGCTGCACGCGACGCCCCGCCAGTTGTCGCAGACCGAGGTGTAGGGGCTCCAGTTGAGGGCGCGCCGGGGAGGAACCCGCGAGATGAAATCCAGCAGTGCCTGCTTGTCCTCCACCGGTTCGGCGGCTCCTCGCGAAACAATCGCCGCCGAGCAGACCAATAGAATCGCTGTCGCTGAAACCACCAGCTTAGCTTCCTCCATTCCTCTCTAGAATTCAGATCAAGCGAGTCCTCTCTCAAGCCTAGGACATTTCTTTTTTTCCTTCCAAAAAAAAATAAATCAAACAGATCGAAAAAAGAACAAAAGAAAGGCTGAAATGGCTGCTTTTAACTGCAGTGCCTCCGCCCTAGTAAACAGGAATTCAAATTCTCGACTTTTTCTCCCTTTCCTTTCACTGACAGATTGGCTGCCGTCCTCCAACCCGAGTACAAAAAAAGATTCAACTCTCACCGTCCCGTGGAGATCAAACCGGGGATGCAGTACCAGAGCCTTGGAAGGAGAATTCTTCTTCGTCGTCAGTTGAAGGGTGAGAAGAAGCGTCACCGCGACGCAAGTAAAGAGCACTCTGACCAAGCTTGCTTTCGGGAACGGCCATGCGACGCAAGCTGGGGGCAATGAATGCAATCATTTATTCCGGGAACCGTTGACACCAAGGGAGAGGAAGCGCTAATGGCGAATTAAGATTAGAAAAAGAAAAAAGAAACAAACGAGGGCAAATTAATATGGAGGAGTGTCGATCGCCATGTGAGGGGGGAGAGAAACGCGGAGGGATGAGAGGAGAAGAAAACCTGAGTTGGAGGGCAGTGGAACCGCTTCCAATCCGCCACCATATCTGAGCTTCTAGTTACAGCTCGAGGTGGCGAAAAACGACGGAGAGGGGAAAAAAAAGCAGAGCTCCCCAGGGTTCTTCGAATTGGGCGATAGCTTTATCGTTTCTCGGGCGAAAATTGGCGGTAGAGCGACCGGGGTAAGGCTTAGAGGGGCGGAGCTCAGGACTTTAATTGAGGTTACGTAACGCAATATGTGCGGTAAATAAATTAATTCTTTTTAATGGCTATTTTGATAAAAGAAATTTCTATTTTTGCGAAAACTTGCAGTTACCGCCTCTTCCCGGACTCATTTGAAGCTCCTGCTGATGTGGAAAGGCGACTCAGCTTTCGATTTTTAAATCCTGAGAAGAAAGTAGATTTGGTCAATAAACTATGCGCAGCTTTTCAAGTTTGACTTGTACAATAGTACGATTTATCTCATATATCAACGGTCAAAATCGGAATTAACACCCCGCTTTCATTTCGGCCAATTTGCCCGCTTTGCCGCCTGCTAGGTTTGGCGCGCTTTAATAAGCAGCGGACCATAATACCCCTGCCGTTATTTCCCCATGCAATACCTTCTCCTGACCGTTACCTCCATCTGATCATCAACTTCACAAATAACCGCAGCTAAACGAATCAGAGCCATCTATCTGCCTAGCGCTAAACCCGACCAGACGCACGACCTTGATCAAACCCAAGGTGGCGAGTGGCGATGAAACGCTGTCGAGCTGGCAGCGGGGTTCACGGATATGGGAAGTTCCTGAAACCGTTGGTATGGTTGGGTGAGTTTTGTTTTGTTCCGTGAGAAATGACGTCATCCCGGGCTCAGAGGTGGGGCCCTTGTCTCCCGCTGTCTCCACCGCTCAACCCTGCCAATAATTCTATTCTGTGGTCGGTAGGTCAGTATCGTTCGGTGACCCAATAAAAAAAGTTTAAGAGAAAAAAATGAAGTCAAAATCATGGATCAAATTAGCAGCAATAATCAGACGGTCGGTTGTTGACTCCGTGACACCGCACGCAATCGGAAGGAACAGAGTCTTCGTTAGGAGCCGTCCAAAAAGCGATCATCAGCAATTTTGTAGCCCTCCGATCGGTTTCGTCGAGACAAAGTAAAGGATTCACGAGGGTGACAGTAAAAGACGTGATGGACGCGATCCTTCCGTTTGGTCGTATGTGCGGTGGCTTCGTCTTTTTGATCGCTCGTTGGTTGGACGGTCCGGGCGGTGGGCTCTTCGAAACGACGACGGGATCGAACGACTAAAGTAATTGGGCGTAAGGTCCGTATTTAATAAAAAAATAGTTTTATCTGTTTTAAATATCATTTTCCACGTCACGATATGGAAAAGGTGAGTCACGTACTAGTGATGGTGCTCTCCCATATGTATTTTTAAAATTAGAAAACGTAATTTGTGACTGTAGATTAATAGTAGTTATTTTTTCTACTAATTTAATGAGATAATTAGATTACTTGGGGATATTTTATAGCAACATTCCCTCTGTAAATTTTATTGTTCCAAGTTAGAAAGGATCAGGTTTGATGAACTTGGATTAGTTACGGATCAAAGTCCCTAATTCCATTCACTGTCAATATTTATGAGACTTATGGTTGGCCAATTTTCATGTCCGATTTCAAAATTTTAAATATAATGAGATCCTTGGTAGAAGAATAGGAAAATGAAGCTTATTGATGTCATATATTGTTTATTTTTCCCAAATCGGCTAATACATCGAAAACTTTAGGCAAAAGTTTATATAATAATTTTCTTTCTTAATATCCACCCCCACCCCTCTTTCTCTTAAAGCGCTTTAAGAGCACCATCTCAAAAAAGAAAACTTTGTAGAGTAAATTTTTCAACATGAGATACTTCTACCTAATTGAGACTCCTCAAACTTCTTATACCTTGACAAACAAAAATATTGATAAACTTAATTTGTCGAACAAGATGAAATGATTTCTGAATTAGTAAGTAAATATCCTTACATAAAGTTGAGCATTTAGTTGGTTCGATCCATTCAAACAATTCAAATGCAAAATCCATGTCAGATCTAAAAGAAACCCTTTGCATACAAACATATATGCTTACTTTTGGAAATGATAACTTGTAACTTACCTATGTATCATATATTATCAAAGATTTTCAATGAACATACATTTCACTTTCTTCCAGCAAAAAATATATAAGTCACAATTATACTATGATGAGGCCTCCTTCCACTACATTCAGTACCAACTCAGATATGCTATTGATTTGAACAAAATATTAGGAACTTCAAACCAACATGGTGGTACCATTATGGATCAAATAAAAATTCTCTTAGATGCCTATCAGGAAAAAAAAAGGAGCATATAGGTAACTATCATAGATACTGTGTGATTTAGTAATATTGTTTTATTGTCGATAATATATCAAAATTGTGTTTTGATTACCTGAATGGCATGTCTTGTTCCATTAAAAAATATATCTTGCATTGGGAGATCCTGGAATTTATGTGAAGGATTGGATAATTTTTGTTTCCTAAATATCTGATCTACCATAAAAACATAGCTCTAAAGAATCCTATGAAGCGCTTAGACAAAGGAAGAGGTGGGGGTGTAATGGAGGATATGTAATGGTTTTAATCAACCACATCTCCGGAAATTAGTCAGGAGAAGAAACATCAAAATTAAGGTAAGCGTATGAGTGAGATTGAATCCTTTGGAATAAAGGATGGGCGTGGAATAATGAAGACAACATTAACTCACCTCAAAGGGTAAAATAAAGGACATATAAAAGGGTGGATTAGAAGCATTTAGGGATGAAGGTGAAAGGAAAGGGAGAAAAGGATGTTGGGACAAAAGCATGTATGAATAAAGAGGTGTATGGATAGACCATGGGTACCGTTAATGTTCATGGGGAAAAGTCAAGATTTAGCTAAATGCATCACCGAATTCTTGCTATTGAAACAAGAGGGGTTTTGCTTCCACCAGCGCAGTCCAGATTCGAAACGCGCGGGCGTCGATTAAATGTTGGAGACCGGATGCCCCCCGCCTGGACACGCTCGGTGGGAATATTATTTGGTCCAGCTGTCACTGAGATGGCGCTAGGGTGACGTACTCACACGTGGGGTGACCCACGGGTCGGAGAGGGTATGAGCAAAATTTCTACCCACATCAAATATTTTCTGGTGGAAGGAGGGTCCAGTAGGAGCTGTTACGCGGGTGAGGTTTCCTCTCCCCCTCCTTTTCTTTAGCAAAAAAAAAAAAAAAAACAAGAGGGTGGATTAAGATGCCAGAGGATAGCATATGCTCGCCCAAAGCTAGTTAAGGGCTTCCAGACATAAGATTATCTTCAAAAGGTCTGAAGAGTGTGAAGGACAGAAAAAGGAATTGCTTAAATGTAAGTGTAAAAGGTATGTAAGGATAAAAAGATTGCCTAAAATGGTTAAGGTGATTACGCGAAGCTAGATAGAAAAATAGGGGAATCTCTATAAATTTGTCTTGTTCCAGACAAACATGAAAAAAAGGTGTAAGCAGAGGTGCAATTCCAGTGGGCACAGTTCTTTGATGGCACTTGAGCTTCTCATAACTAGTAGGCCATGTGGCTCCCAAATAATTTGATCATGTAGGATGATTTAAGTGAGTTGATTTGACTTTCAAGAGGTTGACTAGAGTCTAGAATATAGAACGATGTTCCCAAAGTTAAGGGCAAATCGGACCCTCTAGCTAATAATTGAGGCCAATTAGGTTTTCAAAGATCCAAATTTCATAAACGGACCATATAAGGTTCCATAAAATCTCTTTTAAGGCTAATGAGTTTGGGCTGGATTGTCTGAAGATTGAGGTCAAGTTAGTTAAACGACCGCAGGAGGAACATTTCCAATTCATCATAGGAGAAGAAACTCTTATTGTTTCTGACCAAAGATTCTAACGTATCTATTTCCTCTTGGATTTTAGCAAAACTGTTCGATGAATATAATTGAATAAGAATCTATATTATGCGCATCTAGCCTTGCGGACAGGGTTCGGATTGTATCTTTGCGCGTGAAAAAAATGGACTTTCTTTTGCAACGTCAACCGCTGGATCATGCCACATACACATCTCAAAGCATCATCTGCAACTATTGTACGATCTAACGGCGCACATCATCCGAACTCCGAAGCAGGTGCATTAGCTTTCAGGCCCATTATTCCATATCATTTCTTTCATTCTTAATTTGGACGTAATCCAGCGGCTAACTCTCAATTGCGGTAATCGTGATACAGAGCACCACAGTGAGAGGACAGATGGCAGCACCACAGGCTCCATCCCCTCCTTTCCCCTGGACGAGTCTATATATCATCGAATTATGGGCATCCCCACCCATCCGACAGCCCTCCAACAAGAATAGATTAAAACCGAGGGTGACTCGGCCACGGTGATCAGTTGGATCCAGGAGGTCTAAAGGATGTGAGCTCAGACCACCCTTTTTTTCGAAACATTTTGATGATGACGAGGGATGGTATGGCTTTTCAGGCCAAGCATATTTTTAAAGAGGCCAACGAAGCTGCAGATTGGATAGTCGCTTATGTAGCTAACTATTTTGGGAGCACCTTGTCGGCTAAAGAGGGGGAGTTGCCTCCAGCACTCCATTATCTTTTGTTTTCTGATTTTATTAGATATATTCGTACATATATTATATGAGATAGGACAGGAGGGGAGAAAGAAAAAAAGAAAAAACTAGGGGCTGAAATCTTGTAATATTTTATGAGCATCTTTTTACTCTCCCTCAAACCCTTCCCCTTGTATAAAAGGGCGGTGTACTCTACCGTTACTTCTTCTCTACTTGCTTCTGGTTTTAGTGCTTTTTTCTTTGGGCTATGTACATAAATTTTCTTTCATTTCATGCAAATTTCTAGCATTTTTTTTATTTTCTGTTGCCATTTTTACTCATGTTACATCAGAGATTTTTAAAGTTTATGGATGAAGACTTTTATATTTTTGTCAAAGGTAAAAATTGTGATTAAATAGAGGAAAAAGAGGGAGCTCAGGTATATTTTTCTTTTCTTATTTTAGTTTAAAAATGGAGCAAAATACTACTGTTTCCACTTTAATTCCAAGCTGAAGTAGGTCATATTAATTAATCCATTGATTAAAGTGATGGCGGTGATGGCAATGGACACAGTTTAGGATAACGTTTAGGTTATATTTTTCTTTTTTATTTTAGTTTAAAAATAGGACAGAATGCTGCCGTTTATACTTTAATACCAAATTGAAGTGGGTTATATTAATTAAGCAGCTGATTAAAGTAATGATGGTGATGACGGTGGACACAATTTAGCTTTCATTACATTGACGGATGAAGAGAAATTAAAGATGATGTCTCACACTGTCTCATGATCTTATCATTTTTTTTTTCTTCAAAGAGATTTAGGGAAATGTGGACATGTGACAGAGTGGGTGGCTTGGTAGATGAATTTTTGAAAGTTCAATTTAAAGACTAGTTATGATTTACATAACAAAGATATACATATTAAGTTGCACTAGGAGTCGTAATCATTAGATAAGCGATAAAGATTTTGGAAAGCCCAAACTGGTTCATGTTTTGGTCAACCATTAAGGTGATTTTCTTACTTAAGGTGACAAAATTACAGAATATCATAATGGTGCTGATCTAGGAGGGCAGGGGGTTGATGTCAATGGCATCATCTTCCTTGATAAACGTGTGCTGCAATCTATCTTTATTTTGTCAGATGATTTTTTGCTATTCAATTATCAAGGAAGTGATGATCATCTAATTGGATACTAGAAGGAAAAATTCTTGATAGTGCTTATTCTAAAAGGAAATGCTTGACCAGAACATATACATGGCTTGCGACTTTATTGGAAGTACATGTGGAGTTGAGGAGCAGTTAACTTAGGGAATATTGAATTAAGAATATTGTTGTTATCTTTTTTTTATATATATATAATCAAGGGATGGAAGGGTAAATGCTGATCGCTCAAAGGTTTCAAGTAATGTGGATGAAGCAGAGAAGTGGCTATATAGTGTTCTATGATTCTTGTATACTGTTGAAACTGCAGAACTTTTGTATAACATAAGACTAGCATTATCGCGTGGATTGGAATGTTGGACAACAAAGCAGTATCTGAGATAGTAGTGATGGAGATATTAATGTGGTTGTGGCGATAAGACTCAAAAATTGGAATTGACTTAGCAGCAGAAGCAAATTATTGCGAAACATGCCAGAGAAGACCCTGTAAAGAGGAATTTTAGGTTCATGTCGATTGGTCTGAAGAGAGGATGGAAGACCATCTTGTACGAAAGCAATATGTGATATAAGTCATTTAGCATTATAAAGGATCTGACAAAAGGCTATAGTACTAATATTAAAATTTTTAAGTGAAAGTCGAAAAATTTATTGCCGATTTCATTTATTTTTTTTTAAAAAGCCGGCCAGTGGAGGAGATGGAGGCTGAAGAGCCGCCGTGCGGATGAGACGAAAGAGAGGCTCCGCTTCGGGGCTCCTGTTTCGAATGAAATAGGGGACCGGAGGCGGAGCCCCTCCTCCGCCTCCTCCGCGGCCGCTCTCCGGCCTCCGCCTCCTCCGCATGGTGACTCCCCGGCCCTCCGTCGGCTCTTCGTTGACCTCTCTCAATCTCCTCATCTTTCTCTCTCTCTTTTTCGCTCTCCTGTTCTCTCTCTCCTTCGTCTTTTTTATTGTGTCGGTATAAGCTCGATAAAGCACGTGGTCGTACCGACCTATGCCGCTAGACAACCGGTTTGGAGCCTGGTGCCGGCACAGCAATCCTTGCCCAGTAGTATGGCTTGCATTGGCATCCTCAACGACATTGAATTTTGGAGAGCAGTAGAAGAAATTGCAGCCGTTTCTGAACCACTGTTGAAAGTTCTGTGGGATGTCTCAGCAGGGAAGCCTTTAATTGGTTCTATATGAGTCCATGACCAAGGCAAAGGACTCGATAAGGACTTACTCCATAATGGATAAAAGGAAATGTAAGATATTTCTGGACATAGTTGATAGATGGTGGCAAAATCAGCTTCATTCACCCCTCCATGCAGCAGCAGCATACCTGAAACCTAGCATTCAGTACAATCCAGAAGTTAAATTTCTTGGAATCATTAAAGAGGAGTTCATTGCTGTTCTGGATAAACTACTGCCAACTCCTGAACCGAGGCATGATATCACAGCTCCAATATTTGTGTTTAGAAAGGCACAAGGGATGTTTGGCTCCAATCTAGCTAGAGAAGCACGCACTACCACCTCTCCTGGTATGTATTCACTAATTTTTCAGTTTCAATTCTGAAATCTGATTGTACATTACTGTTATGGTATTAATTGTGCTGATGTTTACACACGTAGGAATGTGGTGGGAAAAGTATGGTGATTCAGCGCCTGGTCTACAACGTGTTGCTGTTAGAATACTTAGTCAAGTTTGCAGTACTTCTACCATCGAGAGAAACTGGAGCACAGTTCAGCAGATTCACTAGGAAAAGCGTAATAGGCTGGATAAGGAGACAATGAGCTATCTTCTCTATGTTCACTACAATCTCAAGCTTCGTTTAAGGGGAAAGCCAGCAGATGTGGATCCTATTGTCCTTGATGAAATAGACATGACCTCGGATTGGGTGGAAGAGACTGAAAACCCAAATCCGACTCAGTGGCTAGATCGATTTAGTTCTGCCCTGGATCGTGGGGACTTGAATACTAGGCAGTTCAGCAATTCCATTTTCAGCTCAAATGACCACATATTTGGTTTATGATGATATCCTGCACGACATATCTCACGCTGAGTTTTGGACAAATGATGTTAAATATGCCATGTATAAGTTTCTTTTATATCTTCAATTCAGCCTTAATTTGATGCTTTATTCCTGATTGGGAACCTTGTTTGCAGGTTTCTTATTTTTCTAAACAATCTGGGATATAATACTAGATAAGCAGGGCTGATTCACCAAGCAAATTATGCTGCTGGAAAATTTAATGTATGTCAAAAATTGATGGAATATTTGTTGTTATAAATATAAGAAGAGGGTAGGATAACCATTTAAAAGAAATGTCCATTGTTGTAATAATTTGTGCTTAGGGATCACTTGTCTCACAAAGGTCAGCCCGATTTGTTATTAGACGTTTATACAGCGCATGCGCAAAATCAATTTTATTCCTTCATCTATTGTTCCAGTTGACAGTAGTGTTTCTTTTTCTGGTTCTATGGAAGTTCCATGAGATATTCTTTGAAATACAATGTTTAGGGGTGCATCAGTATAAATGTTTGGTCTGGTTGATAACAGTGCATATATCAGTTGATAAGATGCTTAGCTTGATGCAATGTTTAGGAGTGCATCAGTTGATAACAATGTTTAGGAGTGCATCAATATAAATGTTTAGTCTCCACAGACCATATACAGGATATCCATTCATGGACTGGTGTGTGTTCTTTATAATGCAACGAAAATAATCCATCCCTGATAGGCAACCTTTACCAAATATTTTTTCAATGTTTTACAATAAGCGGAGGCGATCATATCTCAACTTAATATTTTGTGTATCAGACTATGCAGTTGCGTTTTCTTACATGCACAAATAATTTGAAGCCGTACAGGATATTTTTCCTTTAAGAAAAAGGTTTCCAGAATTTCTGTAGATGTTTGTGAGTTGTGTGGATAAACTTGGATGAACAGAACTGTTAGAAAGAGTAGTCATCAGCGAATGCAGATGCTGAATAGGACGCATCATGTATATTGACTGTTATTTTGTTGCAGAACCTCACAGATGTGAGAAAACTGGTTCAATAAAGAGTTATTCTATGCTTGAAATATGTTATTAAGCTAGCAGACCCATGATTGCAGCACTAAAGTGCCACTATGTTATTGTTAATTTTTACATTATGTAGCTCGTGCCACTTATGTTATCAAACATTTGCGCCCATTGTCATTCTGACGGACTGTAATCGTTTTTTTTTTTTGTTGTTGTTGTTTACTTCCTGTTTACTAACATGAGAAACTATATGCATTACACTATTTTTTTTTGGTAGAATCACCTGCCCTACTGAAAGAACCAGAGGGTAGTAAAACACTGCCAGGTCCAAAGTGTTAAAAGAGTTTTAACTTAAAAAAAAAGATTTAATTTTTTTCTTATCCCCTAAATTTTTGTTGGTTTAAATGGTTTAAAAAATATTTTTGTACGATGCCTCTTTTAGAAGAATCGCGGCTCATCGGAAGAGAACTTTGGTTTCTGATAAAATACAATGTTTCTGAAGCATTTAGTATCTTCAAAAATCATCGCGTCTCCTCAATCATTTGGATAGATTCTATAAATAGGCTCTAGGTCCAGCGACTTGGATTTCTCAATCCACTCTCTGCTCTCTTCTTCATTTTCTTTGCTTTCCCGAGAGAGTTTGAGACATAGAATTCTTCTTTTTTTATTTTTCTTCTTCTATTCTTTTTAAGGCATATGAAAGAGCTATTTGGGTCCCCCAATGATCGTACTCGTTAGAGGAGGATTGGGTTGAGTCAGCTTGTTGTATCTTGGGACGAGATTAATGCAAACTCATACGTAGGAGAGGAATTACGTTTTTAGGGTAGTGTGCATTACACACCTCGATTCGGGCAAGTTTTCTGCTAATTAATTTTGAAAAAGGTCCTATAGATATTAAGTTTATAATTTTGATTTATTAATTCATATCACAAATAGCAATTTCTAGGTGCATCATTACAATTTTGATTTCCAACGCAAAGGATCTCAAGTTTGTTTTTTAGCTAAGCCCATGGGTTTCTCACCACTCTTAGATCCTGGGTACTGCTATGTTGAACAAGGAAGCTATACAGAGGATTTTCTCCATATTTATTAGAAAGTCTTTTATGTTTAAATCGAAAGTCTGCAATGGGCAATCTTGTCTCAGATTTTGGGCTACCATTTGCTCTAAACTAGAGACGAGACTGTGGTACATATACTTCATGTTCTCCTACGGTATTATTGTTTATTAGAATTAATGCTGAGTAGGTCCAGAATCCATGTGGCAACAATGATGTGAAGAGTTAAGCATTTGAATTCCTAGCTTTATATGACAAATGGCAAGGCTATAAGGATTGATCCTCTTGTATCTATTTCTAGCTTTATGTATCAAATTATTATTTGCTTGGATTAGCAGAACCAATGTAATATATCTGCCGTATGATGTTTCAAGCCAAACTCACAAATCCGACGGGATGGAAACATATTTCAGTAGAAACTGTTCGCTGGATTTGCTCAGTTAAAATCTGAATCTGAAATAACAAAAAATGAAATGATTTCTTGTAAACAATTCCTCTTCCGTTGCTGCTATGCACTTGTATTTACTTTGGTATTTGCATGGCAAATGAGTTTAAACAGCCAAATTGGTCCGTAACAATTGAAAAAGTACGTATCCTAGAGGCTGCGACCATCTTTGACTTAATAAAGATTTGTCCTCCCTTTTTTCTGGGTGAAAGATAAACACATTAACATAAGCAAGGATTTTGGATCATTTACAGTTTTTCCCTTCGGTTCGATTCACTAATCGATGAGTGGATTTTACCAATAAAAATCTACTATTTTCCACAACCTAAATGCCCAAGACACTTGCAGAGAATCTCTTAACCACGCATCTTTTTAAATGAAGCCTTATATATATATATATATATATATATATATATATACATATATATATATACATATATATATATACATATATACATATATATATATACATATATATATATACATATATACATATATATATATACATATATATATATATACATATATACATATATATATATACATATATATATATATATACATATATATATATATATATATATATATATATATATGACTTCAATGCATAACTGTCAATAGACAATTTCAGAGTTGGAGAGATGTCTTTCCAAAGACATCTCTTTTGGACATGAGATCATATCTTTTGGTTAACTGGTTTGGTTGAACCATCATGGGTGGATCAAACCGGTTTTTCCAACACTGGGTCTCGTAAAGAGTTCGGCGTAACCGCGTAAGGCTATCCAAAAGGTCTTTAGTGTTACTGTTC
Source organism: Phoenix dactylifera (assembly GCF_051530095.1). Classification (NCBI taxonomy): domain Eukaryota; kingdom Viridiplantae; phylum Streptophyta; class Magnoliopsida; order Arecales; family Arecaceae; genus Phoenix; species Phoenix dactylifera. The sequence continues at coordinate 25,793,309 of NC_143201.1, read as the reverse complement.
AGCAGACTCTCAGAAAATTTGTTTGGCTGATTCTGTGCTTGTTATATGAATTCTTCCATGATCTAGTGTAGTTATCTGTAGGAATTTTCTTTTTTCTTTTTTTTCAACCTTCACCCATTTTTGAGTTAATAAGTTTCATTGCCTAAGAAGTTTACAAAATAATTAATCCAGCATTTGACATTTAAAGTAATTGAATTCATATATGGTGTTGGGAAACTGTCATTTTGCATTATTACCTGAGTTGATCTCGGTTTAAAACGTTTTAAGCTGATATCATATTGGGCTAATTGGTGACAGCAGGACTCTCTCTCTCATGTCACATTTGACAACACAAAATCATTTTAAATTTGGCAGTGAATATTATTTTACAAGTGAACGCTAAAAATGTCAAACAATGTTCGTTATTATGAAATAACCACTACAATGGCCATTGCTTACATATTTATTACGTATATATAATGTCAAATAAGCTCTGCAAAACCAATATAATGACGGGATTAGTGCCTTAAAGTAACCTTCTTATTGGGTGTCCTAAGCAAAGGAAAAGTGAATAATTGGATACAGCTAGTCATTATAAATCCTCCTAATTTCTAGTTTCCTGAAAGTTGCTTTAAAAGAATGGCAACGTCACTATGAATTACGAAAACTTTGATTCCTTTCGGGCTGAGTCACAGTCACATATAATCTTTATTTTTAGTTAGGCCCATTAGCGATAGCCAAAGGAGCAATGCTGGGCGTACATGCCCGGGATAAGCCCCAAACTGAATTTGGTGCCCCATACATGATGGGCAGGTGGATTAAAAAAGGTTTAATATTTGTTTTTCACATAGCAATTCACTAAAAATCCAGTTGGGTTGCATGCTAGGTACGCAACAAGTGGCACTTAAATAGCTACCATATCATCCACCTCTAAGAGCATCTTGATGGTATTGAATGCACTGCAATTTTTTAGGATTCTTTTGTGTGTCTCAAGTTATTTGGTAGAAAAGTCATCTCCTTCAGGTGGTTAGCTGGCATTTAAGTCCAAATTTTATAGTTGAGGTTGACCCCAAAATTTTCTAGTGAAAATAAGTTCACATAGGCTGAGTTGAGTGAATTCAACCGGACTTAAATTAGATTTGGATAAGATTTTGTTGTACAAATAGTAGATATTGGTGAGTGATATACAACTGAGAAGCAGCATGAACAAATATCATCCATACACGGATTATTTTTTTTCTTGCAATTCTTAGAAGTCCAAATCTCTTAGGAGAGGGACTGCTAGAGTTGGGAGTTCGACTTGAGTCATGGTTGCACGTACATGGGTTCATGTGCTTGAAGCCATTGAATACATATGGTTTAAGGTGCATTTTGTCAGTCTAGGTTGGAGTCTTTTGTCTTTAAAATTTGTGCTGGATGTACCCGCTCCGCCCTTTAACCTCAACGCCGCTGCATCCGACGACTCCAAGGCTCCATTCTGGTTAACCAATGCGAGCTGCGCCGGTGGAAATGACCGTAAAATAGTCCAAAATGGCCGTTCGATGAATTGCTGAAGATTTAAGCCAAGAGTCAAATTGAAGCGGAAAAAAAAAAAACTATACCCCTACAAACCCCATCACTGTCGCGTTTCCGTGATTTATTAATTAAACTATACCCCGTCTACTATTGCAAGCATTCCTTGCATCGTGTTGTCGCCTTCCTCCTGGGTACACGTTACATCGGGCCATCACCCACCGTTTGGCCTTACGTCTCCAGGAATACCGTGGGCTCATGGGGTTTGGAATCTTTGGAACTGGAAGCCAACTAGTCATTGTCCCCACAATGAATTTCGGACGGGAAACGTCTGTCTAATCTTATCTACAATTCTTCTACCGCTCGCCGCCCCTCTCCCTGTGTGTATAAAGTAAGTCCCTTTTTGAGGAGAAGCCCTGAGAGATATCCGAGCTGAGATCAGGGAAAGAGAATAGCACAAGGAGATGAGCGGAAGTGGGATGGCGTCGATGGCCCAGGGGATGGCGAAGGCTGGGACCGGGGGGAGTACTTCTGGGGGACCGCAGAATGGCAAGGAAAGGGCGAGCTCGCTCCAGGTGCCGTCGCACCGCCCTCGCGGAGGCGATGGCCGGGCTGACGGCGAGGTGATGCCGGAGTGGAAGCTCAAATTGCTCTGCACCGAGTACGGCGTTCCGCCCACCATGAGAGGAAGCTTGCTGCTGGGTGGCTGCTTCTAAATGCGAAAAAATGGGTGCTGCACGCTACTTTCTCTATTTCTATGGGGGTGGTTTGATGGATGTAGCGTTTGTATGGTACTATAAACTTTTGTACATAGTAGTTAAATCTCTCTCTCTTGTTGGGGAATTAGAGTGGTGTAACTGCGTTGATCTTGTCTTGAATCGTATGACTGGTTTTCTGATATTATCTCTCTTAAAGAGTCTATAAGATCAAAATATCATGAAATTAAAGTTTTTTTTTCTTTTTTGCTGCACCTTGTTTCTTTTTCGCACCCGCTCTTCCAAGTGCAGACTGTGCTAGCATGGGATTTCTTCCGTGTGGTTACACCAAATGATTATTTCTTAAGTCTACCGGATGAATATCTTTTGGTAGATGAAGAAGGAGAGCAATCACAGGTTTACTGCTTTCAGATTACAATATCTGGGAGAGAGTAGACAACAGAAGCGGTTTGCACAGAGATCTCAAAGAAGTTGTGGACTGATTATCTCGATGAGTTTGAGTTGAATGATTCAAATTTCAACGTTCATAATGTATTTTGTTGGCTGCCTTTAATTAATCATATTGATTTATGATGTTTGCATATGTGACGTTGCTAAATGGTTATTTCTTTGTGCAATTTCTTTTCTTTTATTTTTTTAATTTGGCTCTTTGCTAAAAAAAACTAACAAAAAATCGGAAGTTCGCTCCATATAATATTCGTGCACCAAAAAAATCTTGGATCTTGTAAAAGGGGGTCCTCATGAGAGGTGGAATTATAAAACAGCTGGCTACCTTGTCGAATTGAATTGCTAGTTGAGGAAACCCTGGGCAGAGGCAAGCCTAACGAAACCTTTAAGAAACAAACCCTTATTAGTGTTTCAAATATTGCGAACCAGAGTGGAGCAGGCGGACTTGACTTGGGCAAATATGGAGCATTGTCTCATGTAGGGGTAGCATTCAGGTCAGATAAAGGTCCGATTGGATGTGGTTTGGGATAAAAAATAATAAATCTATACTTGATCTGTTTATTAAATATGTTAAAAACCAAAACTTGAACCTAAAACTGATTTGCTTAAGAAATAGTTAGCCTGACTTAAACTATTTAACCTGTTTGGTAAATGGGTCGAATCAAATCCAAGTTATATTTTGGCCTATCAACCTGCTTCTTTCCTCCCTCTTCAGTGGCTCTCCTTCTCAAATTCTAACCCTGGTTCTCTCTCTCTCTCCTCAAATTTTAAATGCTATCCCACATCTGAGTTATAAGTGCAACATACTTCGAACATGGACCGGCATGGCTTCCACCACTGCATCGCATTGATGCTTATCACAAACACAGAGCACTACCGCAACCATGCTACGACCATCTATAGTCTATACATGAAATCTATCCCCCTTCCACTTCCTAATCCACACCTTTTCCCCTCTTTATGAGTCGTTAAAGCTTTTGCCCCCTTCATGGGCACCACCATCACTTAGGAAAATAAACAATGCTTGCTTATACTCATTTGAGTTCTGATCCGATGGGGAAGGATTTTTTTTTCTTTTTTTCATCTCACTAAACTCAAATATCTTAAAAAAATAAAAAAATTGAAGAATTCATGAAAGTAAAGTTTAGAATTTTTTTTATTAATTATTAACAAACTGATATACACAATCTCTATGTGGATCGACAAGATCCACCCTTATATAATTCAAGTCGAATTGCCCTTCTAGTATACATAGGGGTGGCAAAATATGATCCGACCTACCATAAACAGGTTCGGATTTGGCCTAAACAGGTTCGGGTTGTAAACAGGTTGACCCGTTTAACCTGTTTATTAATTAGATCGGATACAAGTTTTAGTTATTGGACCCGTTTAACCTATAAATATTAAATAATTTTCTAATCCGTATCCCTTACAAATCATGGTCACAGTGTTTTCCCCTTTCGGCCTTTCGATTTCCTAATCCGTTTCCACCTTTCCGGTATCCGAAATCCATCGCTCTCGTTGTCACCGCTTGAATCCAGTCTCTGTTCATCATCACCTGCAAATCCGGTATCTCGATCGGCGCTCTCGTCGTTGTCATTCGAATCTCTCTGGATTTCTTCTCTTCCTCGTCGGCGAGATAGGGTTTGGAGAATCCGGAAAATATAGGATTTTTCTGACATGAGGTTGGATGGATGAAGGATGCCGGAGCTCCATAGAGGAGTGTAGAAGGGGCGAGCGCAGGCGAACCTGATAGTCCAGGCCGAGAGGCCGACCACTGCCAGGAGGAGGAGGGCTCAGCGGTGGCAGCTCAGTGCGGCGCTGCAACGGCGGCACAGCGGCGGTCGCGGCAGATCTCGAGGCGGTGGTTCGACCAGTGAAGCTCCGGTGGCGACGCGGCAAGATGGAGGTTGTGGGCGGTGCAGGGTGGCGGCTCAGGCGTAGCCGTGGCGAGGGAGGCCGATCGGGGAAGAAGATGAGCAGGATTTTTTCCCCCTCCTTTACACCTTTCCCCTCCCACCTCTCTCTCTCTTAGTCTCTCGTCTCTCTCTCTCTCGTCTTTTTTCCTCCCATCCCCCAACCCCCATTCTTTTCTTTCCCTAAACCGGTCGGGTTCAGGTTGTAATTCCTGACCTGTTTAATAAACAGGTCGGGTTCAGATTTATAATTTTCTGACCCGACTTGCATCTGACCCGACCCGATTGCCACCCCTAAATATACATAGAACATGACTTTTCTAAAATAGATATGACTAGTAAAAATAAAAATAAAAAAGCTAAAATCTTATAAAAAGTGGATTCCAACTTGTAAATTGATTTTATCTTCGGTTGCTTCGCCTAATTCTTTCTGGATAAAAAAGATACATCTGATCAAAATATTTTTCAAAAAGGAAAGGTTGGATTTGACTTATCTATTTCAAGGCCTGAAGGGTGGAATTTGGGATCAATTGCTTGATTCATTGCACTCTTGAGAAGGTAGCGCAACATCTTAGAGCTTGAAAAGTTACTCAATTTTTTATTAAAAAGATCGTCTCAATCAAGCATCATACAACCAAGTTATTGTCTCTAAAATTTTGGCACATAATTTGGCTTTTTGATGTAGATCCTAATTCTGAATTATATTCAATCATTTCTATAGTAGCCAAAATGCTCCATATTAAGTCTAGCATCTATCTGAATTAAGTTCCAATAATAATAGATGATTATTAATATAATATACATGTGTCGGTGTGCAGAATGAGAGAGGCCATATATGTTTATGTGTGGAGAGAGAGTGCATACGCATGTGATCCTCGGATAATTCCTTAACAATGTAATCCCTTTCCACCGCGAAAAGCCAGTGGTGATAATAGTCATACAGCAGCAGATTTTTTTTTTCTCGCTAAGATAGCAGTAGATTTAGGACCCCAGTCAGGGATGGCAGTACTTAATTCATTTAGGGCTCGTTTGGTTCGTGGGAAGTATTTTTCCTCCTAGGAATATGATTCCTGGGAATCATATTCCTAGGAAGAGGATACCTAGGAAAGTATTTTTAGCATGTTTGGTTAACCATGGGAAAGTGACAAATTTCCAAAGTGCTTATGTTTGGTTGACCATCCACTTTCCTAAGAAAGTTATGTATAATTCCTATTATGCCCTTAATAAAAATTAGTTCTTTAATGCCTCTTTAATGCTTCTTTAATGTTGAAGGGTCTTTTTGGAAAAAAATAAAAAAGGAGTGATTCCCACCTCATGGGAAAGTAACTTTCCCATGTTTCTCATGGGAAAGACTTTCCCATGAAATGTGGGAATCATATTCCCATGGGAATATAACTTTTCCATCTCTCTCCTTTGAAAACTCCAACCAAACAAGAGGCATTTCATTACTTTCCCGTTGACCACACTTTCCCCCCTCCTTTTCCTGCGAACCAAACGAGCCCTTACTTCTTTTACCTTGGTTTAATGGCAAGGTTGGATTACTTGTTTAATAAAATAGCTAGATTCGGCTCTAGATTTTGATATATTAAATAAATAGATTATATTCTGATTGACAGATTTCTGACTATTCTGTAATGGACCCCAACCCATATCTGATCCCACCGACTTGCTTTCATTGTAATTAAGATCCGCTGCTAATCTCTAGCTTTCATTTGGACAAAATCGTAGCTGTTTGGGCTTAAAATACCAACCTTGTGGTGGCTTTTGAGTTTCTAATGGACAAAAATTCTGTTTGCTGTTCAGTACCTCCAGCTATAAATTTTTTTTTTTTTTTTGGGGGGGGTGGTGGTATCAATTCCTTGTTTTTTTAGTTTGAGTCACGTGCCTTTCATGAAGTGTCTGACGTGCACATCCCTCATCAAAATTAGTACCAATAATTTTGCCGACACCTGCAATCATACCGTCAGACTTGTCTATCTTCCCCTCCTCCATTGGCCAACAAAGCTTTCACACGGCTCTTTTTTCACTTCTCGGAAGATTTTCAGACGGGGTTTCCTCCATCAACACAAAGGATTCCAACTGGTTTCCTCCATGTCGATCTTCTGGTTGCTTCTCATATTCTGCTCTTCCGGGGGCCTCACCGACGCAAAATGCAAATTTCCGGCCATCTTCAACTTCGGCGACTCGAATTCTGATACCGGCGGTTTCTGGGCAGCGTTTCCGGCGCAGCACGGCCCATTCGGCATGACCTATTTCAAGAAACCGGCCGGCCGAGCCTCCGATGGGAGAGTCGTCGTCGACTTCTTAGGCATGTTGACGTAAAAGCAACGTGGTTATCATTTTTTTTTTCCTTCAGAAAATCTGGCTACTGTTGGATGTTTGAATTCCACAAGCATTGAAACTTGATGAGGTTGGAGTATTCCTTTTGATTTCACACGTGTCATGATTTTAATCTTGTTTGTGTTCTTTGCTTTATCTCAATGGTTGCAGCTCAAGCTCTGGGTCTGCCATTTCTTAGCCCATATCTGAACTCTATCGGGTCAGACTTCAGGCATGGTGCCAACTTTGCAACGTTGGCTTCCACAGTGCTGCTGCCTAACACCTCGCTCTTTGTCACCGGAATCAGCCCTTTTTCTTTGGGCATTCAGCTCAATCAGATCAAAGATCTCAAGGCGAAAGTACTTGAGCCAAAACCTTATGGTACGTCGCATTAATTCCCCACGTACCTATCACCGACTCAATTAATGCACTCTGTACGGGTTGTTTATGGTTCGCGGTGCAGATGTTCTGGAGGAAATCAGTAACTTTCTATCAATTACTTATGGTTAAAAGATAGAGAGCTAAAGCTTGTGAGGGCAATGATTCAATTCATGGGAACGTTAAAATTCATAATAGCATTAGAAATAATTTTCCAAATGAATGATGCTAATGGGCCCGGCCTGATGTCCTTTCTGGAAAATTGCACACAACTACAGCTCATGCCCTATACAAAAGGTTGGAAATGATAGGCCCAATCCTGGCACTTGCCATTGGAGCGGAGATAACAACAAATTGGGTTTTAAATTATTTAGGAATACAGTACCAAAATCATGGGGTAATGCAAACTTCATGCATGATTGAGTAATTATTTATAGCATTCTAGAATATTGCATGATTATATTCATCATTTGAGCCGTGACGCAGGGAATCTTCCTCCTCCTAACATCTTCAGCGAGGCACTATACACCATAGACATTGGCCAGAATGACTTCACCTCCAACCTAAAAGCCATCGGAATTGAAGGGGTTAAGCAATATCTTCCTCAGGTGTCCTCGCAGATCGCTTGGACAATAAAGGTGGACTAGCGTTGTGCATTTGGCTTTAAGGAACCTCTGAAATATGTGACTACGAGCTATGCCTAAGTTAGATATCAATAAGTTTACTCATTGGATCCAAAATGGTTGCAGGAGTTATATGACATGGGAGGGCGCACCTTCATGGTATTCAACCTGGCCCCGGTCGGCTGCTTTCCGGCATTCCTCACGGAGCTCCCTCATAATAGCTCGGACTTGGATGAGTATGGATGCATGATTTCATACAACAATGCTGTGGTGGACTACAACATTATGTTGAATGAGACTCTCCATCAAGTCCTAAACATGCTCCAAGATGCTTCCATGATATATGTGGATACTCATTCCGTCAAGCTTGAGCTTTTTCGGCATCCTAAAGACCATGGTGAGCTTTATGACCCTTGCATATTGAAATATATTTTGAAAACTTACGTTAACCGAATCTAAATTGATGAGCTTCATTCATAATTTTCTCATAATTGTATTGCTTTTGACCTTATCTTTAACTTTCTTATGCATGCATGCATGAAAACTTTCTCCATCTTTTTATCTTTGTTCTTATTTCATTCTTACATACATTTCTTAATGAAAGATTTGTTTTTGAAACAATTTTCATTATATTATCTCTTGATATATAATTCTTCTTAGATTAATATATCACTTCTGGTTCAATACATGCATGATTGCTATTAAAATATGTAACAAGCATTATGTTGTCACCTATGCTTCATGGCAATTTTAACATAAATACATTACATACATCCTCCTTCAATATGATCTGCATGTACTATAATTTGCTATATTCTTCTTTCAGGCCTTTTATATGGAACTAAAGCCTGTTGTGGGCATGGAGGTGGTGCCTATAACTTTGACCCCGAAGTTTTTTGTGGAAACAGCAAGGTGATCAATGGCATCAATATAACTGCAACTGCATGTGAAGATCCACAAAATTATGTGAGCTGGGATGGAATTCATGCCACGGAATCTGCAAACAAACTTATAACATCGGCTGTGCTGAGTGACTCTTACTCGCATCCTCCCTTCCCTCTTTCCAGGCTTTGTGACTTGCACCCCATTGGATGATCAACACATGCCATGCTCAAAATTTAGGTAAATAATCCACCAAAGTTAAGTTGTGGTTGGTGGCAGGCACATTACTACCAAATCGCTGAAAAGAGATGTTGAGGGGGGAATAAATGAGTTGTGGTCGAGTGAATTGCAAGACTCCCCTAATTCCATAAAATATTAGGGGAGATAAAAATTAATAGAAAAACCATCGTTATAGTTGAAGTGTATCAAAGCCAAGCAAAGTCTAATGCCCAGTTTCATCAAAATACTTGACTAACTTTAGCACACCTTTTTTGCTTTTTTTTCTTGAGAGGTCACTTTTTTTTTTTTATTTTTAGAGAGAGAGAGAAAGTGAGAGATCCAGTTTTTTGAGGATGTACCGTTCCCAAAAAAAAAAAAAAAAAAAAAAAAAAAAACAAAGCGGTCTGACCACTGAGGCAAACCTCAGTTCGTACCTTTTGCTTTCAAGAAAATACAAAAGAATTTAAAGGATGATGTATAGCAAAAGTGCTAGTGAATTGAGCAGAGCCTTTATCAGCAGAAAATACATTCAGATATTTCTCTTTCATGATTCCACTGACAAACTCTTAACAGATTTCCCACACTCGGCCGAATTTGTTAATTAGATTCCACCCTTCTGCTGAATTAGAATGGGCCTAGGGCCACTGTACTCAGCATTTAAGCCCAACAGCATCTGGTACGAAGATCCTTAGTCGTGAAACAGTAGAATTGGAGGGTAGCTAAACAATAGGAAAATCTCCTGATGGTTGTAGCAAAGACCTAGATTTGAATCTTACCTACACCAGAATTTGGGGCATGTTTGGTTGCGGAGGGTTCGGCTCTGAAATGGAAATGAGAATGAGTTCCGGTTCCAATTTTAAGAGAGAATAATAAGAATGACCTAACCCATCAAAATTTAATCCCAGCTCTCCTCCAGCACTCAAATTCCATTTCAATTCAACTTCTAATTTCAGTCATGAACTAAATGCATCGGAGAATATAGCCATACCGAATCATTGGTGCAGAAGGCATCCTACTCCTCCCAACCCAGATGGTACCCAAAGGCTCACCATACTCAGCTTGGTCTTCCATGTCCTCCATTTTCTTTTGTCTTACCAACCTAAAGATTCCTAGCCCAACCAAACCCGCCAGGCCCATTCCCACTGCACCACCAGCACTTGCTATCACCCAAACTTCCCATCTACTCTGTGTTTCCTGTTCAACTGCCGGAGGCGAGACTGGAACAACCGAAGGGACGACGATCGTGAAGTGGCCTGTGCTCGCGAGTCGCCGTTGAACAAACATTCTCCAAAACCATGTCGTCAAGATGCACCGATCCATCCCGTCCAAACCTGGCACATTTTATTGGGGAATCGATTCCTTTCGGCAACTTAACTTCTGGGAAGGTCACCGAAATCCCATCTCCAAGCAATGCGAGATCGAGCTCACTCATGGTACCAGAAGTTACGCTGGATGCGTCATAAGCTAAGCAGCCGACGATGGGAGCGACGAGGGAGTAACCGAGCACATTGTAATAGGAGGAAGATCTATTGCCCAGATCATGGTAGACAATGACCAGCCTCCTCACGGGAGGAACCGGGATCGCCCTCGGCGGGATGTAGACTGAGCTATAATTTGCTCCCCTGGCCCACAGAGTGCCGCTACGTAGTCTCATGACCCAGGCTCTGATACCCGAGAGGTCATGAGGAAGAGACACCTCGTACAGCACACCTGATCGACAGCGAAGTAGCTCCTTGGATGCATAGTCTCGGATCGTAGAATTCAATGACTCGATCGATCTCGAGCTTTGCGCGAAAGAGAGAGGAAAGAGGGAGAAGACAAGCAATGCCACGCACCTACCTCGCCCTGGCTCCATCAAACAATCCAACTCACGTGCCGATGGGATGCAGCCACCTATCGATGAGAAGCTCGCAAGGGCTGACGCTCCCTAACAGCTCCCCTCTCGACCTGAAACCTCTCCGACTCCGTGACGTCGAGGAGCTCTTGGACGGCAGGCAACGGTGGAATGGAAGAGGAAAGGGGGGCCATCTTTCAGTAGTATAAGATCCCAGAGGAAAAGGAGGAGGAGGAGGGGAAGGGGCCCATCCTAGCTCATCTTTGAGACCTTTTTTCAGGCCTTTTAGGCCTTCTTTCCAACTATTCATAGGCTTCTCTCATCAGCTAAATGGGCACGATGCAGAGGGTGGAGGGGGACAGGGACACCAAAACGGAATGGAGATGGGCTGGCTTTTCTTAGTTTGGAACTGGAAAGCATAAGAAATCTTATATATAGGCATTAATTTGCCCCTGAGGTGGGATGTGGAATGGCAAGAGGCATGAAAGTTCGGGGTTTAGGGTGGTGTGGTGGAGGCCAGCGTGGTGGCACGTGCACGGTGACAGATTGGGTCGTGGCGTCAATCTCTCGTGCTGATTGGTCAACGAAATCTGCGGCAAGATTTCCGGTCTTTCTCCGACCGCGTGAGAGTTTGGGATGGCCAGCGATTTACGATCTTGCTAACGAGTAATAGCTAACGGGATCCTACGAAGCTTTGAACAGGGTTTTAGACCCATCAAGGACATGGTTGCGTAATACTGTGCAACCCAGCAGGAGTCACAAGCACACGGATCAGAGAAGGCCATTTCACAGGATCAATAGAATTTTTTTTTAGAATAGATTGGTCCGAGTTCTATATAAAAAAAAAAATGATCAGATTTTTTTTCTAACCTACAAAAATAGACCAGAAGAAGTCTGATGGATATGGGCTGTGCCAAACCTCATATTAAGTAATATTAGATATAATATGTGTGCATTGTTTTTAAGATATATGATGGATAGGCCAGGCCTGATGCTTGCAGAATGTTTAGCTCAATCTTGCAGGAGTATCCAACCAATCTCTAAAATTGAAATACTGCAAGGTAATCACTTGATTCACCTTCACCTTTGTACAAGGTGGTGCTCGACCGGACCTTGGAATTTTCCTACCTCCTTATAAGGGGAGCATCTTAATCTGCTCTCTCTCTCTCTCTCTCTCTCTCTCTCTCTCTCTCTCTCTCTCGTTATTAACAAGGCCAATCCTGGCTGTTCTACTTGCCGAGTGGCTTTTGAACTATTAGACGAACATTGAAGGGGTAGGCTCTGTTCAGGAGAATGTTTCACAAATTGCACAAACTAATTTCACTTATACTTTTCTTTTTCCTCTCTATCATTCACTATGAGATAAGGTTTTCTTTTTCTAATCAACTCAATTGCCTGGATGACCAATTTGCAGAATGCAAACAATAGCATTATTTTAACACAAAAAGGAAAAAATGGAAATCATAGCATCATATGATATATTATATCACAATTCCATCCTCTGTATATCTTTGATATGCTAAATTTTGTGGAGAAGGTTCTGCTGGAGTGATCAATCTATGGTTGCTAAGCAAAAGGGTAGGTCACCAAGACAAGTACCAGGACCTAGCTGGTCCTGCTGACGTCAACATAATAAAAAGTTCATGCCACATTGCTGAACATAGCAAACATAGCTGGGGTCTGTAAACTCGGGATGTAGTTTTAATTATGGTCTGTCAAATTATTTAGAAAACTAATGGCTCAGTTAGTTGGCATCTCTCTTCTAGGATATTGTTGTTGAAAGAGATCCGAGATTCAAATTCCAAATATTGCTAAGAAAGAATTATCCAGAGAATTTAACTCTCTTGTCTGACAAAGCAAAAATACAATCAACTGATAGGTACATGAGGGCCACCAAGAAGCAGGGACCATTCTCCTTGGTGCATGATCCAAGAAAGGGTTTTAGATTCAACCCAAATAATGGTACTGCAAATATTAATCACTCTCTCAATTCATCAGCAGACACTTCTAGCTTTTGGGCATCAGACTTTTTTGTTTTCTTTGTCTATAGGATAAATGCAGAATGCTTAAGCTAGTAAAGGCAAACTTAGAGTTTCTTGCCATTATACCCACCAAGAAAATATATTTTCCCCAAAATCATTAATCTTGCATTCACATTAAAGATGCACAACTGAGCCCACAATAACTGTTTAACCCAGAAGCTATGCCAATCTGTATGATTCCTTTACGGGTGATCCATGAACTTCACCAAATTATTTTTCTCGTTAATATGCGTTTACTATCAGTTCTTTTGTCCATGTAAATCATGTCAGAGATCGCAGTCACTACAACAACCAAGATAATACCTGAGGTTAAGCTACGACAAGGAGGCCTAAGGGCCCAGCCCGAAGTGGGGTAGACGCGCGTGCTTTACGCGTGATAGGAAAAAAGAAAGGCCCAATTCCTTCTTCTCCTTGCTTTCTTGGGCCGCCGTTAAAGGCCGATTTGAGTCGGAGGGTCGCCGGATTCCGTTGAAACAGGGCCTCCCCCTGTTCCGTTGTTTTTCCTCCGTTCGGGTTTTCTTCCACCGTCGGCCACCATTGAGGTGGCTATTGTTGGGGTTCTTGGCGAAGTCCAGTCTGTGGCCGATGCCGGCGCTCGCTGTCACCGGCAACTTTCGTTGTGATTGGTGCAAGGCCGCCTCCCTTGTCTTCTCTTTTCTCCTCTCTCTTTACTCAGTGACTTACCCCAAGGCTGGCAATCTCTCCTAGAGAAATCCGAATATACCCCAGTGTAAAGGAGTTCTTTCTTTTGGTGGAAGACTCGTTCGTTTGGCGGACTGCCTATACCCCCTTCCTTCAAATGGAGATTCTCCTTTCATTCATTTTCTGAATTAAGTTCAATGGAGCTCTTGCTCCTCCCTTTCTTTAAAAAGAGAACAAAGGGGGAAAAAAGGGGAAGACGTGAACAAGCTGTTATAGCTATAAGCTATATTGCATATGGTTGCCGCAAACCTTCATCATAAAGAACTTCAACCGAAGGACGGGAAGTTTGACTATAGCATCCCGAGCCTTTGGATGAATGTCTCATTTCCTCGACGCATCCCTGCTTTTCTCTTATAAATGCCATGCAGTGTATATTATCACCATAAAATCATGTTTCCTTCCTAACACATCTAAGATGCGTGAGATAATAATATTATAAACTGACTGCAAAACATGAACTAGTTTTGTAACCAGACTTTGTTATTACTGGAAATCTTAAAATCCAAAAAAAAGCCAGATAGATGTTGAGTTTGACAGCGACAAGTAGACAGATAAATGGCTCACTTCTAGCGTGCCCCTGCTTTGTTCTTATAAATACTGTGTAATATACACCCATCACCAGAGAAAAAGCACTCTTTTAATCCTAAAATATGAATTTTTTTTTTAATTTTCTTTTTCTAGTGCAAAACAAAGCATGCTAAGTAGCCAATTTTGTCCCAGCAGGCATTTACATCCTGAGGTTCATAGATGTTAAATAAGCAAGGTTTTGGATCTTTGCTTTTAGAGACAAAAATGGTATCTTTGCTACCTGAAAGCATTAAAAGATGATGAAACAATCCAACAACCCGAACATTAAACGACTAGGTTCTGAAGATACCAAAGGATGAACTTTTAGGAATTTGATGATTTCCTCCAAGATGGGAGCTTATGTATCACCATAACCACAATCCAATCCTTGCATTTCAAATTTGTAGAGAAAACAAAAAAGACTGACATTGGGACAGCACGCTTACCGACCTTCTTTCTTTCTTCATTAGGTTTGACACAAAGTGCCTGGGCAAGTAAAACAAGAAAACATCCAACAGTATCCATGAAATATACAACACCTGTGACACATTCATGGGGGTGACCTTCTGTACACAGCCGTAGATCCACTGGTTCTGCTAAGATGCCGATGGCTGCTTAATGGTCAACTCAGCCCTCAAGTGAAGAACACCATTGATGAAGAAGAGGCTATCATCAGCCATGAATGATGTCCATGGTATGGCGAACAAATTCCTGTACCCAACCGCCTTCCCACCCGTGAAAGTGTAGTAGCCCTTGTACTTGCTGGCAAACTCTCCCGACAGCCTGGTCCTTGCAGCAAACTCATAGTCTACTGTAAAGCTGATGGAACCCTTCTCTTGCATCCCCAAAAAGAGCCCGAAGCAGTGGAATGAGTTCTGCTGATCCAGGTTGCAGTGAGCCGAGAGGAAGAAGCCCTGCCCGCCAAGGTGGAATGCCTGAGAGTAAACCCGGCCTGAAGGGAACAGTTTGGCACACTCCTCCCGCTTCAGGTCCAGATAGACTATGCATTGTGGGTGGGGCCTATCAAACTCTACCACTTTCAAAGGACGGTATTTGTATGCCCGCTCAACAAACCGCTGACTGGTCGACTCATCTGAAGCAAGGGCACGCTGCCGATGCGGGGTATCTGCCTTGAAGAAGAGTGCCTCAGTGACAGCCTTGGAAGCAAGCTCATGGTCCAGGTCATTGCATGTAAGAACTTTCCTAAGCTTCCTGCAAGTCATATGAGGGAAATGTATAAGACGGATAAGGCGGGACCCTAAGATCTCACGCCGTTCCTCCAACTTCGGGTACTGAGCACGGGCCCACTTGAGCACAAAGTCATAGACTGCATCCTCGGATGCCACCTGGAGGTCATTGCTGGACAGGATAGCTTCAACGCCAGCGAGAGGAAGATTCATCACTTCATCTTGAAACCTGCCAGTAGAATAACTGCTAAGTTCATATTGACATAGCGATAAAAAGTTTATATATAACACCTAATGGCACAAATTAACTCACTTAGTTATGTCCCTATATTTATGGGCGAGGAACTCCTTGGCTGCATCAGTCACTGGCTGGACTGCAGAGGCCATTGAAACGCTAGAAGGGAGATCCAGATACAGAAGTGCAGATTCTGTGGTCATTGGCAAGCTTCTAAGCAACTGACTGCAGTGTCTCATGCAAGAAGCAACTTCAAACTTATCAGCAGCCATCAGCACATCCAGGAGGAGGGAAGGTGAGGTGGTTGACAACTTTCCACTATACATAAAACTTAAAAGCTCCATAAGAGCAGCTTCCTCTGTTCCAGAAAGAAAATAATTCAGTAAAGTGATACATACCAAAAAGCATTTATCTATATAAAATGATAAGTCATAACTCAACGTTGTATGGTGGTTTCTAGCATAGTAAGCTTGACATTAATATCGGACAACATGAACTAATAATACAAGAATTGAGAAACATGTTTATGCGACTCAACATCATGCTATCTCAACTTTCTTAGACTAGTGACAATTTACAGAGCTGCTAACAGATTACACCAAATATAACGTAGTTAGCTGTGGAGTAATGTTAATAATCTTCTTCATGAAAACCTAATTAAATAGGGATTCAAGAGTATGACAATAAATCAAACAGTTATATTTCTTCTTTAAGGTGAAGATCTGACAAGGAGATGCAGATTAGAAGTTGATGAACAACTGCAAATAGTCAAGCTTGCATGTACCATTTTGAAACCATCATAGCAATTCTTCAAAATTACCTGATGCATTGATTCTTAAGGTAGCATGACGTTGGTCAGACTCCCTCATGCCATTTGAAAAAAGCAAAGAGCAAAAAATATGTTAAGAATGCTGCATAGTCATTACAGTCAAGGAAAGAGAAGAACAGAAGAGTACAGATTCTACATAAGGAGAGGTGGGGCAGTTTCTTACCTTGTAAAAGAATGGGCTTTTTGCAGCCAATATTGCAGAACTGATGTAAATAGATTTAACCCTCAGAACATTAGAGCATTCCATGCTCCAGGTTGAATCATTGCTTTGTGAATCATCACCTCCAAAGATTTATACTTTCCAATTAGAATTGCAAACAAAAACTACAGAACTAATGCCAACAAATAAAGGTCTGCGATCAAACATGGCAAGAAAAATAATGATAATAATAATCTGAAACATTTTTAATTGGTCTTGAAAATTATACGAAGTCATATGATCTATTTGACTTTTCTGCTGAACCACCTAAGCTCCAGTCTACCACTGCTCAAATTCTACTATTATAAACTCTTTGGCTGGCCAGACAACCAACTTCACACTTTCACTTCACACCTTTATAATTGTAGATAAAGACTCCCATAAATTATAAATACAGCACCGTTGGCTCAGTTCTTGCTCTATAATGGGCAGAAACAAAGGAGTTGCATAGATGCTAGTTTGTAGTTTGGTCAATCGTGTAAGGATCAAGCCCTATGAGGGTCTGACTGTCAATTCTACACATAAAGTGGAGTGCCTAGAAGCTGTTTTAACACTTAAAAATATTGAATTGCATGAAGGGAAAAATCCAATTAATTTTTTATGTTACAACATAGAGACTAATAATCATACCATAGAAGAAATAATAGAACTTTACATAAGATGGTAACCAGTCAATGGTTGGTAGCATAAAGGCCAGAAGATGGCAAGCAATCAATGGTTGGTATCATAATAGACATCAGAAAAGCAACTGAAAATGCATAACACTAATCTAAATTATCAGAATGAGGTAGTACCAAAAGTTTCCATCCATACTTTCTGACAGATGACCATCTAAATATAGGCTGGAAAATAACTTCATCTCAGAAATTAAATCAAACAAAATTTTGAAACAGTAATTGTTTCTACCATCTCGACCAATATTTGGTGGTGATTCTTCAATCATTGCTACTGCATCCTCATCATTATTTTCAAAAGCTACACAATCCTCGGTGTCGAGCTGGTCATAATTCAAGATATGCTCTGTCGGAGACTTTGCAGACTCTGCAGCTAAAGATTCTAAAAGAAAGAAAAAAGAAACATATTTATTTAATATGACCAATTAACAATTCAACATATGAAAGAATAGTTTACACAAATCATATTAATGGGCAACTACTTCTCCAAAATCCTTCAAATAATACATCAATATTTTTTTTTTGAAAAAACCTCCAAAAACAGTCAGCAACATTAGATCTAATGATAATTTGGCAAGACTGTGTTTGCCCTAGATCAGCCAAGATTACAGTGGCATTCACAAGAATTTCCGTACATTTCCTTAGAAAGGTAGATATCACTGCAAATACTATAAGCTAGATTTCAGAGGAGAATGAAAATGTATTATAAACTATAATTGTTGTGGTTAAAAGTTTTCTAGTGGGAAAGCTAGAACCATCAGTCAGACAACTCCAATAAACTTGATGTTGCATCACATGTAATCATTGAAGAAGTGATAGAATTGATTTTTCCCCAAAAAAAAAGATCAGATGGTGAATGATGACAGCGCTAAAATCTTCCCCATAACCGCAATCAATTTTTTTCTGATACTACCTGGATGTACCTACAGTTATAAGACTGAATATTGCATAACAGAAATAACAGTGCAAGACCTATAACAATAATATGGACATAGAAAAGCATGCACTTATATTAACCAATGCCCAACAATTTTAACATTTATTAACAGGTATAAACATAAACAATAAGCCATGTTCCATCAGTTCGAGTTGGTACCTTTCCCAAGACAAGTCCTCTTTATTGAATAGTGTCTTACATCAATCATTTTGGTCATTGCACTGCCTCACAAGGACTGTCAGTCTGTCAGTGTCCTACATTAACAAGTCTACAGCACCTCAAAAACAAGTTCTCCTTGATCCTCCACTAATAAAACTTATAATCTTCAGAAAATGTACCCCATATTTTATCCATCTAGTTCAGCCAGAGATCCACCGGAACATTCTCATGTCTATTACATTTCTCTTATGCTTATTAGCTCTCTACACTGCCCAATATGATCCATATGGCAAAGGTCATAATATAGTTATGTACAACATTTCCTAATAGGCTATACCATGATCACATGATAATTAAAGCTTTCTCCAGGGAATACAAATTATAAACACTTTTTTTTGAATTTAAAAGGGAAAAAATAACCATTATAGGGTTGTTGGAATCTATTGTTTCAAAATACCAAGCAATAACAACCTTACATGAACCAGACAATAATAATGGCATTAGTGAACGAGTGTCTCCTTAGGAATTAGAGCTGTCAAATGAACGAGCTGTTCAAGAGAAGCTTGTATTCGGCTCAAATAAGCTCATTATGAAAATGTAATTTTAAATACATCAACTCTGCAGCTCCCGCCACCCAAGCCAACTCTCCTGCTCTAGTTGTAACCTCCTACAAAACGTTGATATTGAAAGCAAACGAGTCAGCTGAGCTCGAGATGCCTCGAAATGTAAATAACCTAAGCTCAAGCCCGGGCTAGCCAGGCTGTAACAAGCTTGAGCAGAGCTCAGATCAACTCTCTGGATCATTTAGCTCAGCTCTAGCTAGGCCTAGCTTGGCTGAGATCAGCCCGTTTACACCTCTTGGTCAGAACATAACGACCTCACTTTTAAATTGCTCTCCTAACACAACAGTTAGAATGCTGATCAGACCTTTGGAAGATTGCTAAAATGAACCCATAAACACATTTTGCAACATTGGGGGTTCAAAGAGTGTAAAGCAGTGAGTTTTAAAAGCCTTAAAACTTCAAAGCCAGATGATGATATTGAGTTCCATGTCATGCACAAAATAGATTCAAATACTTATATGCCGTGCATTGACCATTTTTCACTCAGAATAGCCCTTGAAGGGACAATAGATATCACAGACCACTCCATTAACCTATAAATTAGAACAAACAACTTTTTGATAGAAATCCTTAACATGACACGAATGTAATAATATGATGGCACATGTCATTACTCATAATAAAGTATTTCTTTAAGTTCATGAAGTTTCATTAATATTTTATTCTAGTATACATATATTGCATCTTCAACGTAGTCTTATAAAACAATCATATGATGAAAAAAACAAAACAAAACCATATTACTCATAGATATTAAGTTAAGAATTTTGTATATTCATATATATGTATGTATATCCACTTGACATTAAAGACCATTTTCCATTTGAAATTAGATCAAATGCAAATTTAATGAAAAGAAATCTTAGACTAATCTTGGATAATTTGCAAAATCAAGAAATCATGTAAGCCTGACACCTAAACATAACTGAAAGACACTCTTATTCGTAACCCTTGTCAAATAGATTAATGAATCAAATTTCTTATAAACAACAGACAGTTGCCTCAAATTTGATGTTATAAAGGTCAGCCTGATTTACGAGTCACGGTCATCCATTGTGTTCTAAAAAGCTACTGTAGTATTGAAGCATAGGGGACCACACAGCATTTAGGCAAAAGGCAAACAACTAATATAAACTTTGGATTTAAAAAAAAAATAAATTGAAGTTCATAAGAAAATAAAATTAGCTATAAAATTTGTCAAAAGAAATTAAAGGAAACAAAATGGTAGTTAAACTAACTTTTCCAGTTCAATGTGGACCTATGCAACACAACATGATGTGATGTAGAAGTACAATCTTTCCCTACATATCATACAGTAACATGAATTGATCATTCACTAAAACATGCAAAGTTATTCACACGAGTTAAATATAATAGGCAATCTTGAAAACCAATAGAAAGTTCAAAAGAAACAACTAATCAGTAAATCTGTTGCAACTAAGTGAGGTATTTTGTAGGTTAAGCTTGACCCAGTTAGCTTAGGCAGGCTGACTGAGGCAGTTGCTAAGAAGCCTGCCTACGTATAAGGGCCACCCGAGTAGGGTTGAGGAGGGACCGCCTAATTATGTGGCTCAAAGGCAGTTCAGATGGCATATTGGAGATTTTTACCTAATCAAGGAATTTCTGCATCAGTCCAACATATAGGGCAATTTTAGGGCACCATGAATTACCAACTGCTCATTATGGTTGTTTGATGGAAGTAGCTCGCTGCCACAAAAAGTAAGCCATATAGCATATGCCACAGGTAAATACTGTCCGCATACATAACCAACAACCAAAACCAGTAAGAAAAACTAATGCACAGTTTGGACCTGACATACAAATGCCTGTCATGGAGGGCAGAATAGTGGAGGCCTTGTATTTGGTAAAATCCCAATCTAAACAACTTAAAGATTTATATCAAACTAGGAAGGCTATTAGAGCTTTAGGTACATCCAAATAGCAACATCCTGTTGAAGTATATGATACAATCCCTATGAAGTTACAAGTACTCTAAAATAACATCTAACATAAATAAACACAAACTTTCACCTAAACGACATTGATGGGAAAATCAAAGGGTTTATAATAACTTATCATCAAATAAAAAAGCATTGTAGTGCACAAGGCTCTCGCCGTAGCGGATCGGGGACACCTGCATGTGGAGATGCTATTTCCATATTTCAAACTCATGTCACCCAAGTTATAATGGAGCAAGCTTACCATTACTCCAAGGCTCGCCTATGTAATAACTTGTCGTCAAATATCCTTGTTAATTAAATGCATGATGCAATAAGACAAATAATCAACCGGACTTTTTTTGGATCCCTAGATACTCTAAAAAAATTGATACTAACAAAAACCCAAAAGCATCAAGGCTCCTGAATAGGAAAGAATATTTGGTAACATTAGTTATAGAAACCTTTTTATTGTCAAACCCTATTCAAGGTCTCATTCCAGCTCCTAGCACTCAGCACATGCGAAGCACGAGAAGCCAAAAAAAAACTAACTCTGGATATTTAGATTCATATAGCATCAAAGATAATTTGGCGTCCAATTTGTTTTTTCCCTTCAACTTGCAATACTATAGCTAGATTTGAAAAACAATCTCATTTACTTATAAAGTTACATCTCTATTTTAAATTTCCTATCGTTTTTTAACTCATGAGCCTTAGATTTCCAGTATTTTCTAACTTTAATGAGTAATAGAAGTATTTTTCTTCATCGGCACTCGACCCAACTGATTTAATTTTTGTTTAATTTTCCTATGACTATCCTATAAGAGCACCGTGCTCAAGTCGAGATCCAAGTGATCTCCTCTAGCAGGATTTCAAAGAAAACAAAAGTTGGGATATAGGAGAGAAGGGAAAAAAGGGGGAAACTCAAATTTCTCTCTCCTCACGTGCAGTCACAATTGCCAGCATTTTCCCATCTCATGTGAGATCATGTGAGATAGTCGAATGAATGTCAAACGACAGACCTCTAACACTTTGGAGTTCTCATTATATATAGCAAGAGATAATCCCATGCCCATACACTTTTTAGCTTTCCAATGTTCATAACACCTCCATTTATCTATCATTATTCACTTATCTAATTTTCTGCTCCTTTATGCCTCTGAACACATATAGTAACAAGCATGTAATGGGAAAACAATTTATTAGCTTTAAATATGATAAAACAAATATTAAGCTACTAGTATTTTAAGGTTTAAGCCTACCTGAGGTTGCAATGTGCCAGATCCTTCACTGAAATCCAAGTCCACTATCAATCTAGCTTCCTTCAACTATAGTTAAAATCGGAGATGTGAAATTTATGCGCATTCTAACTTCTAAGACTCATTAAAGGAAACTCTTACACCCCAAGACTCGAGGAATATGCAACTAATTTCCTAGTATTTGCACAGATATAGTACAGTCTACAAACTCACCACAATCTAACAATATCAGATTTATTTCTTTTAGTCTCATAAATTATAGGTGAACAGGAATTGGAATGTCTCATGCATCTTCCTATCTGGTTAAATTTTTGAGTAAAATCAGTCCAAACAGGAAACTTTGATGTTTTATGGTTTATTAGAAAGTTGTCTTACAATATTCTCAGCATATGCCAAAGCAGCTAAATACTGATGAAACCAGATCTTATGAGTGTTCTAGGACTCTTTGAAGGGGAAAAACTCTAAGCAGTATAATTAAACCTGAGGTGCATTCTTATAAAAACATAGCACTCATACAGAAGAACAAAATGCAGAGTTTGTAGTTATTTTTATTTGGTTAAATTTGAGCTCTAAGTATTCATTTACAAGTCTATTAAGTTTCAGAGGTGAATTCGAGTTATTAAACAAGATTAAGAATATTCATGGTGCTAGGGCTAAGAAGTTTATTCTGAGGTAGAACTATACCACAAACTGATCAAGGTCATTATGATTGTTCCAAAATGCCATTTCAAGTCTCCATTACTAACATCATATGATATGGCATAGTTGTGGCCCAGAGGAAAGGAACACTCTGGAAGTAATTTTACTTGCTATTATTTTTTAGCCCACTAGAAGTCATAACCCATCATTAGTAAAATAAAGCCTTGCTCATTGTGCTACTCATTTACATTTTGAGATTTCATTTGGTTGGCTAGGACAACAAAAAATATGAAAAATTGATTTAGAAAAATCTTGAGTTATGTTGAATAATTCATCATATTCATCACTTGTACCTGATACTAGACTAATATTATTAGAATAAATCAGATATTCTCAAGACTGATCTTCTTGGCAGGGTGAGATCATCAAAAATTTGTCAAAGTATGAGCTGCAATAAGTCTGATAGAGGTAAAACATCTTCAGCATATCCCCAAAAAAGACCCCAACTTCTCAATATCCTAACCAATAGAATCACCTTCCAATATGTCTTTAATTAGAACCATAAAAAAAAAGCGTCTTGAAATTAAAGGCACAATGATGATATATAAGAAAATCTACAACAATATCCACTGCTAAAGAGCTGCTTTCATCTAGTCCCCCCATTCCAAAGAAAATGTGATTCAAGTAGAAGATCACATGATGGAGGCAGCAGGGGGGAGTAACGAAGAAAGAAAGAAACAAAGATTAAGAAGTCAATATCTAAGTTTAGGGTGGATTAATATAATTTATTATGTGTTAGTTGGATGGAGAAAGCATCTTAGCCTATGATATAAATTGTGATGGGAAATTTCAGTACATAAATGATCATGGATCAATAAACTGGGGGAAAAAGCAAAGTGACAGAACTTGTGATGACAGAAGTAAATCTTATTTAAGGAGAATAGCACATGAGTGACTTTGAGTAATCTGAATTTTGATGTTCATAAACAGCCATGGATAAGCAAGTTATTCTTTTCCATGTACTATTAAATTAAAAAAAAAAGATATTTATCCACCTAAATCTTGACATTTATTCTTTCATAATATTTCAAAAATATATAGATGAAGATAACAGCAACTCCAGTTTACTTGCATGTCTGATTAATTTAAAATTGGCAAAAAGGAATAGAGAAGGTGGGATACTTGCAATTTCTACTCAGTTGGTTTTAGTCAGAAATTTGAGTACAGGACAGAATGAATCATTTCTTCTTTGGCAATTCATAAAGATAAAACAAAATGTCTAGAGTGACAGACAACTAGATATAGGAAGGATAAAACAGGAAAAAGTAAAAGAAATGGAGAAAAGAGGGAGGATGAGAGTAGCATTTAACCATCGAGCTGTCAAGGAAACCTTTCTTGACTAATGTGACCATGTAATGTGTTACTTACCATGATATCACAAGTTATGTTGAGAATAAATTGGGCAAAAGACAGATTTTCACTATTATTTCATGCTGCATACATTAGGTCATGCAATGCCCTTAAAGAAAACAATAGTTAACAATATAATCCAATCACTAGATCATTTGTATAAGTTAATTAGAAATTATATAGTGCTCAATTGACTAACAAAAAAAAATGTAAACAATGCATGCAACAAGTTTATAGTCATATCCCTTATCATCTTTTTAACGGTTAAGCAAACTAACAACAAAAAGTAACATGTAAATAGTACTGCATAGAAGTTCCTCACCACATAGACATTTCATGATCAGTTTTTTTGTAACTTCTTGAATTGGAAGCATGATTGCATCTAGCTTCTCTTGATATATGGAAACGTATTTAACCACCAATAAGCTGGACTCTGAAGTAGTATTCACTCTTGTGTTTAACTTTTTTGGATAGTAGATTTGAAACTGATGTGCACATGAAATTAAGAATCATGTTCTTCCGGGGCATCAAAAATTATCTTAGTGATGTTTTTTAGATCATCTGCTTGATGGCTGTGTCAGTGCTGTCAGGAATAGGAGAAAAAAAAAGGAAAAAAAAACATGTTGGCCGTCATTTTTCCAACCAAAAAGAAAAGATGGGAAAAATGAAAGGAAAGGAAGAAAGAGAGGATGAGATGAGCCAGAAGATCAGATAAGGAATGCAGAAGATGAGATATGGAATCCATCACAACAAATAAGAAATATGTTAATCAACAAAATTTGGGTTCTTACTGTGCCCTACGTTAAAAAGTTGCCAGACCACTCTAAATACAAACTTAATGAATTTAAGCCCGTGATAGTCCAAGCACAAATCTCAAGATCTTACGATCCACGGTAATGGATGGTAAAATCCAGATCAAAGTAGGCTTCAGCAATATGGATCAGATCCATGGATTAGGAGCAGCTTGGATTGCAAGATCCAGACATGGATGGTAAGATTCATATTGTCGATTTTACGATCCTTTCTGTTGTAAGATCCAGATTAATATTAAGTTATTGCATATTAAAGCAACTGCAATGTCCATTTTTTAAGATCCATTAATGTCTGACTTTCATGATGATCAATTCATCATCAATAATCTCCCAAAACATAATACTAGCAATCTCAAGGATTTCAACTTTCAAAAAAGAAATCTAGTTGTTGAGGATATAAGACCTAAAACTTCATCTCTTATACTATTTTCAGAATCCGATTGCTTTTCTTCCACAACCTTCTACTTTCGAAGATGAATTGATGCAATGCATTTTTTTCTTTTTGTTCACGTTCATATAGAAGTTAGATTGCTCATAAAGGTGAGAAAACTCCTTATCAAGATGCCCATGGGGGGAACTTAGTTCATCAAGGGGCAAGAGGAAAGAAGGCAATTTTGCATGTCAAACCTGAGAACAATGATGATAATGATAATGATGACATTTCACATCTTTTTCTTTGTCCGATAACCTTGTCTATGTGCATCTTCTTACATCAAATTAAGATATCCATACACTTGTATGATGGCATTTAACCATATTGAATAATCAACAAAGTGTTTGTTTCTTGGACACGATATCTATGAGCTTGTGATTGTTGGAAACTAAATTTTTATTTCTTTATATGATGGCTTCTTACTCATTAATAATTCAAATTACAGTTAGATCATGCTTCTTACTTTATCTTATTGTTTTACCCTTGTTAAATGTTTTTTTAGAAAAAAGGACAATTCTAACTCTCCAATACAAGCCAGTATCCAAATTGACTCCCACTGTAATTTACAATATGACCACAATCTTAAAAACATAGGTCCAAGCTATAACCAAACTAAGACATTTTCAAGACCAAGTTTGATGCCTAATAAGCATAAAATTAGACATTTAAAAAAATTTCATCTTATACAAAAACTAACTAATATTCAATTGATGTATTTCAGGAAAATTTGCACCAACTATAACTCTTTCATATCTATCTTAATTTCTATACCTTTAATGAACAAGGAATACATAAAACTAGTGGTCTAAAAACTAATCAAAGGTATGCAACTTCTTTATTAACCAAGACAAGTAGGGATTTGTAGGACTATTTGAAATTTCACATATGCTCTGGTCAGATCCACCTCACTAACATCCCTGAATATAAGGGTATACAGCCAAACATACCAACACCAAAGTGTTACACAGACTGTCCCAATGAGGATCTCAGATGTACTCTGCTCCCCGTTATGCAAGAAGTTAACAACCGATATCTCAGTCATCAAGAGGAGTGGCTAATGATGAGATGAATTGAGATCTCAGTTTATGCCAACTAAGATCGAAGGCTGGAAGGATTTGGAAAGAACTGCAATATTCTGAAATCTCGATCGATATATAGGAACCAAGATATAGAAATATCACTCAATATGGAAAAACATAGATTAATTGGATCTTTGAGGCATTGTATTTAGTATTTAACAATTTAAAAGTATATGTTGGTATCAAGTTGGCCAATATGTCGGGATGTACTATTAAGACAACAAGGGCTGAAATTGAGCGCCCAATACCAATATCAACCGGTGTCTCGGCAAAGATGGAAAAACTTGCTTGTATATGGATTTGGATGACAACCATTGCCTTGCAAGGCTTTCAACTAATTTTCGCATACAAAGTCACTAGATTACTGCTCAATTTCAAGATCCATTGATAATCTCTAACCATGATATAAAACATTTGAAAGGTGAAGCTATCTTGACAGTGACTCAGTCTACTAATATATGACATAAATAATCATTCAATTTTCTTTATGCACATTCTCAGCTGAAAACGTATTGGATTGTTCACCGTCTGATCGAAACCTTATCTCCGTCTGCAATAGTAAACAGTTGAAAAAAAATAAGAAAAGCAAGTAAACTTCACCTTCATCTTATCCCAAGTGTAAATTTTTCTCGTTTCCCATGCTCAACCTGATCTTGCCGTAAACTGCCACTTAAAAAAGAGGTGACTTTACCACGACAAAACTTAAATTCTCAGATTTTGTAACTCCAATCATCATGTTCCAGAGAACCCTTTTAGTCCAAAACTACTCATTCGTCGTAACATAAGGTAGCTGTCTTACAGTTTTCATGGTAGGGGTTAAAAAGAAAAAACTCATCAACCCATGTCTCTGAAAATCTTAGAGAGGGAAATCGTAGGATTTTATTCAAGAATTCGATCCAACATGCTCTAAAATACCAAAAAGGCAAATCATAAACGTCAAATGTAGAAAAAGAAAAGAAGGGCAAAAAAAAATCCTAAGTACAGTTTCCCTTCATCCTATCTCAATTCTAAATCTTTCTTGTTTCCCATGCTGAACCTAACCTATCGAAGTGACTCTAGAAATGAATTGATCTCATTGGGACAAAATATAAAATTCCCAGAGTTTGTCCAACCCCCTAACCTTTCACTACTTCTTTGCCTCATTAACCTGATCCTGATGTTCCAGAGAATCTTTTTAGTCTATAACTACACATAATTCACTCACCAAAAACTACTCATTACCCATAATATGCCGTTTCTCTCTTTAGAATTCCATCTGCTAGGGGTTTAAATAAAATTTTAAAAAAAAAAAAAATCCTCAACAACTCAAGCCCCTACATTGATCGAATATGCTTACCCGATGACCCTCAGACTCGGGGGAAGAAATCTCCGAGAAGGAAAGATTAGGGTTTTGTTCAAAAAAAAATTGATCCAGCATGCTTAAAAAAAAAAAGGAATCATAAACAGCCATACAATACCATGCGAATTGAGGCTCAAACACAAAACAACGAAGAAGAAAAGGACAAAATTCTCCATTGCAAACAAGATTATGCAAGGAAAAAAGAAACAAAGATTTTAGCAACAAGAAAAGAAAAAGGGCTAAATCTCTGAGGAATAAGAGATCGGGAGGTAGGCGGTGACCTTTGTCCTTCTTGATCTCCTCCCTCTTGCGCTTGGGGTGCCGCGCCCACTCCACGGCGGCCGCTCCGCCCTCGCCGTCGGACTTGCTCCCCGGCGGCTCCGCCATGATCTCGATCCGCAGCACGCGGTCGGAGAAGTTGCTCGAGTTGAACGCGAACTCGAAGTTCTGGTCGCTGCCGCTCGCCCCGCAGAAGTCCGAATCCATCACCGCTCGGTGGTCGAAGAGATCCCCACCGCCCATTCCCCTCTTCCCCTTCCAAAGAGAGCGCCAAGATCGAAGCCTTAGTAGCCTCGACGCAGCTTCCCGATTGCTTGACCTTTTACCCCTAGAATTTTCTTTCTTCTTTTCGGTCGGACAGACAGCCGAGAAAGGAAGGAAGGTACCCTTCGGCGCGGCGGAGATTAATATAGAAAATTCGGGGCGAGGGCGATGGTAATGGGACGGACTCAGGCCGGCTGTTCTCTTGGTTCTCGTAACTTCTTCCGCACATAGCTTTTTAAGTCAAGGGCTATTGATGAATCACAAAAGGATTTGTCCGAAGAGACAAGCATTGGATTGTATCTCAGACCGCCATGAGAGGACTCCTTACCTATTTATAAAATCTTTAAATTCTTACAAGTGACTGGTTCAAGCATACGGTTGCAAGTATGGAATCATCTTTTAACAAAAGTCATTTGAATTAGAAATTAGATTTTAGCTTCCTTATTCTTAACAGTGTACACATGAACAACCCCTTTTATTCTAGCTTAGCACCATCAAATTCATTAGTTGTGCCACTCCCCAACTATTGTGTGATAGAGAGAATTTTTCATGTACATGAAATAAAAGCTGTATAGCGTTGCTCTTTAGAAATTGCTCAAAATCTATTGTTGTAGATGCAATGGAGTGGAGTATTGATGAGTAATGTAATAACTTCTAAGGCAAAATTATTTGTACTAGATTAGGTATTCTATTTGCTAATAGAGTTATTTTTATGTGCCATAATTTTGTCTATTTTGATGCCCAAGTAAACCGTGATGACATATTACTTTATAGAGATCGTATATCAACCATTATTGCTGGTTTTAGATCGTAGATATGAAAAGAGCATGGTCGCACCTTTCAACCTCTTATCTAGAGAAGATTTCATATAGCCTTAGGGTTTAAAAAAATCACATATGATCAAATTGTCGATGCTCGTTAGATTGGGAAATATTGCTTTGAAGAAGCGGAACAGAGAGTAAAGAATATCTTTACTTCTGAAAATGGAAACCTTGAGCAACAGATTTGGAGCATGCAGTTGAAGTTGAGGATGGACTTATTTATAATAATTACTAACGATTATTGGCTTTGATCAAGGAGTAACGTAAGTTCCTGCGGCAGCAAAAAATCCTTGGCTACAAAAATCTTAAATTTCATGGTTGAAGCACAGTGACGCTACTATAAAATTCTACCATGGAGCAACTATTGTGAGGAACAATAACAGAATAACAATAACTAAAAGAGTTGATGGATCCGTTGTGATAAATATGCCGATATCAAGCAGCTACTCAAAGATCTTTTTTATGGCAAATGGTATTCTTATCAGCCTATTATGATAGTAGAGCTTCCTTCAGTTCTATTGCCACTAGAATCCAAATATCGAGGTGAAGAAATGTGGTCGGTAGACTAGCTTTGAGCTTAGAACTTGGACTGGAGAGTTGGTGGAAGAAGTCGATGACCATTGAATCTGAGCTTGGATTAAATGGATTACTTGGTATCACCTGATCGAGTTGGAAATTGAAAAGGAAGTCCACTTTCTAAAATTTGTCTAGTGGGAAACTTTTGGATTCTTAAATTACTGGATTCTGAGAAAATTGTGGAAAACTTAAAAGTAGCAGAGTTTCAGGAAAGAGAATGAGTGAAAAAACATCTTTGGAGATCCTTTGGTCACCCTCTTATAAGGAATGGGTTTGGTATTTGTTACCAAAATTGGCGCGACGTGCAGTAACTATTTGGTAACTATCCCACGTTAAGCACGTGGATGATAACAGTTTGATCATGCAATAATGACTGAGCTAGTTGGGAGTAACCGCTCTTAAATTAATATGATTATAGTCACACTATTAGTAGGCATGGGCCGCTTTTAACTAGGCTTGAATTGGAGACACGTGTTTCTTCCCTATTGTTCGGTTGGATCAATTCGGCACTTCGGCCAATATCGAGGTAAAGCTGACTACGGGCTTTATCGAGGTTAGGACGACAAATATACACCACATCAGATTCCATACATTGTGTCAGCTAGCAATAATCATAGTCATACTGTAGATTTCATGGACGAAGAGTTTGACAATGCGATTCTGAGATGTCTTCGGATCATGCCCTAGGTTCCAACTTATTCTTCAAAGCATTTTGGCCTCCTCTGTTCTTGAGTTCTAATTTGGATCTATGCTGAATATTTGGAAGTCCACTTTCATTGCGCTGCTGCCTAAGAAATCCAATCCCCTTGAGGCAAAAGATTATAGACCAGCGAGTCTATGTAACACAGTTTACGAGATAGTAATTATACGAAATTCCTAGTTACTGTATGAAGCCTATTATGCCATTTCTGATTTCCAATGAACAAGGTGCTTCTGTCTATGGCTGCAATATCTCAGACATTGTTTATCTGGCTCAGGAGCTAATGCACTCTCTGAAGAGGACCTCAAAATCTAAAACCATGATGATGATCAAACTTAGAATTGGTTTGAATGTTGCTTGAGGCAACCAAATTTCTCGGTTCCAGTAAATGGTGTTCCTTCAGATTGGTTCCAGTCATCCACGAGCCTGCACCAAGGCTGACCTTCGCCACCTTTTCTTTTTGATCATTTGTGCGGACATGTTGTCAAGATCTATCTTAAAGAGGGGCAGTGGGTACTCGTTCTTTGCAACCCTTCCAGATATCTTAACGAGGGGCTGCAGGTTTCACGTATCCTTTTCGCGGAAAACTGCATGCTGGTTGGTCGTCGGCATGCAATTCCAATGGCGTTGGATGTTCCAATTAAAGATGGGAGTCAGGACATACCTAAGCATCCTTCTTTCTGGCTCTCGGCACTCTCTGCTAACGACTTCGGCCCTCTGTACAAGAAGTTGCAGAGCCGGTTAGACAGTTGAAAATGGAAGGCTTTGTTTCATCAAAAAAGAAAACGGAAGGCGTTGCCCCTCTGGAAGTGCAACTACGATATCTCTTGGGAAAACTGTGTTGTCCTTAGAAATGTTATTAATGAACTCAACATGCTATTTGGGGCCTTTCTTTGGGGTCACAGCACTGATCGAAAGAAACCACATTTGGAGTCTTAGGATAAGATTTGTCACCCTCTGAACGAAGGTTTCGGCAGCAAACATTGATGGGTAAAGCATTCATACAAGTAGTTATTAAGCCACAGTTACTTTGGAGTTTGGAGCCAGGTGGTGGAGACTAGATACCATCTTGATGGCTCTTGGGAGAGTTATTTGTCAAAGCACCTCATTTGCTGCTAAACAGCTTCGATGGAGCATTGGATCCGGGAAGCATATTTATGTGCTGTCCTCGCCGTTTATCACCTACACACCCTTGAACCACATGCCCATTCACAGAAACATGGCTACTAGAACTCTACATCATTAATTCGAATGCTTAGTTTCAATAGATCTGGGGGTCTCGGACTGCGCCTCGAATCCATTAATTATTTCAGGTTGGATGGCAGCAGCTCTCCTGCAAGAAGCTGCTGGTAAGTCAACTTCTCAATGAACACTGCAATTACTGTGATCTCTACTTGGACTGTGAGAAAGACTTGAACCGTGTGTAGTTTGAATTCCTACTTGCAATGCAGTTCGGATGGCCTCAGCTATCAGCCCTCTTCCAGAACAAAACGTCTTTACGGCCCATGAAGGTAGAGTATCATACGCTGGTGTCCGGCGTGGGAAACTGATGGATCGTATATAAATCATTCAAACCTTCCCATGTCTGCGGCTTGGAAGACGACTCCGAGACCATTATGAAAAGCCAACGTTAACGATAAACCAAAACCTGGGCGCAAGACGATCTACGTTATCTTGTGATCAAACTTCTCTTTCCCCTGATCTCCATTTACTTATTCATGCTAACTCCTATGAATGCATCTTCTACAGGCATCCACATGCATAAAAGTTAATCCTGTAATCATTTCATAAAATTTCATAAAGGGAGTCGATGGTGCGACAAGTTTACAGCACTCCATAAGGCAACATGCATCCATGTCCAGGACACCAAAAGCTCTTCCCAGATCAATCTTGTAGCAATCAAAATCACAACTGTCATATTGAAGGTCAGCTAGAAGGTTCTTGAAATTAAGGAGCACCTTCAACAAGATTTAACTAAAAGAGCACCTACCCAACAAGCTAGGTTCGAACTTCCAATATACCAATCAAGAGAGAAACACCAATTTCAAACAGTTCCAACTTGCATTCAATGCCACTATTGAGTGATTTGGCAGTTGATACAACATGAGTAGATAGAGCTCCCAAAAGCCACAGCTATATTGTAATTCCTTATAATAATCTCTTTCAGAAAACCAATGGAGGAATTAATCAAGCTCCAAACCCACTTGCCTTAAACAACAAAACTCAAATATTTGAACCCTAACCCCATCCTACTACCCTATACAAATCAAAAACCTGCCCCATTTTAATTAGTAAGTAGGCCTTCAATTCTTGAAAGCATCCTGCAAGTTCATCACTTCAGTTATTTCCATCCATGCAGAAGAACATGTACGTACAGATAATAAATTATCACCATATTCATGAAAATGGGATAGAGAGTAATCAAAATTTATTCCAAATTTACGCAAATATTACATGAATGATCGCCATTTACTTATTCATGCTAACTCCTATGGATGCATCTTCTACCGGCATCAATGATTTTGAGACTTGCAAGCTTGCCTCCCTTCCACCGGTATTTTTTTTTAAAAAATAAATCTTTTATCATTTCGAAGAAATGGTTGGTCGCACTCTACAATTTATATATAATTGGTTTACATGGCATCCACCTTATGCTTTATCAATTTTGCCAATTTACATCGTTGATTAGAGAATGGCTTATGAAGCACCTTCAAAATAAGGTAAGAGCAGGAGGGGGGCTGAAAATAGGTGGCCAATGGGCCTTGATTAATGTTGACATGGGTCGATCCTATTCAAACAACCGCTATGTACATAGGATTAAGGCTACACACATCTAACTATTCTCAGACCCCATAGCAATAGGAGCCTCGGGCACTGGAGACCACCTATTGTTTTGTTGATTAATCTTATTTGACCAGCTTATTAAAAAAATTTATATTTGCTTGGCCCATTTCAAGCCTTGGTGGTAGGAGCAAATTAAACTCCTACGTCTTAAAATGTGCATGGACCACGATTGTACACACTTGATCTTGGGTAAATTTCCCTAATCTCAGAAGTTTCAAGTTACATATATTATGCTTTTATTTTGCATATTGGGTATATTTTCGCATGATCATCCTTGATTTTGAACAAACCGCTTAAACAATATTTAAGGTTAACAACTACATATTGATTTCATACATAACCCAGAACATTAAAATCCAATTTTAGAGATTGCCTCTGTACAATTAATTCTTAGATGATAAAACAAAAAATAATAATATTATTATTAAATAAATTTCGAGTTGACTGGATTGGGAATACTTACCCAATATTTTTTGCACCTGAAAATCACATACATGGCATGCAATGAATTCACTGTGTCGTCCAAAGATTCTTCAATCATTTGCTACGTGATGTGCGACAAGTACCGGTAAAATCATTTTCGCTGAGGTTTGCCTGCCGAAGGACATGTTAAAGAGTGATATTGCTGATTGTTACCTTGGCAAATCCTTCTATAGGCGCAGAAAAACAGGAGGGGGAACAAAAAATCTACTTCTCCTCCACACTCAACAATTCCCTTGATGGCAGCTCAGCTTGGTCTTCTAAAACCTTACCGTGGGAAGGATCAAATTGGCGTGCATATATTGTAATGGTATAACCAAAATAGTAAGAGCCAACCTCATAATATAGTGCTATTTCTTGTCTAACATTGAAACTTTTGAATATAATTGCGTTGGTAACCTAGAGTGTCCTTTATGTTTAGAACCTAACTAATATTGAATCTTTGCTTTAACTGTGAGGATCCGTGCGGGCGTGTATTTAGTACTACATCGGTTATTCGCTAGGTAGATCTTAGATACTTATATAGGATCAATGAACCCAAACAATATCTTTTGGGTAGTTATTTTGAATGAGGTCCTTCATTGTTATAAATGATATCAAAGCAGACTCGATCCATAACCTATGTGGACTAGAAGACATTACAACATAAATATGTTAGAGGCTGACGACGGGCTAATCGTAGTGTTTGTGATTAGATTTGAATGGAGTATGTGAGAATCCGTGCGGGTGTGTATTTAGTCCCACATCGATTATTCAATTTGCTTATTTTGCTCATGATAACTATGCAGGATATATCTAGACTTTTTCTATCAAGTCGTTTTGAATGTTTAAGAAATCCAAGAGAAACATGAAAGGCTTGTTGAATATTTTAATTTTAGATACCTCAGAAAAAACTAAACTGCACGTATAGTCAAATTAACACTTCTGAAATGCAAGAGCATGTTAACCATTCTCGTCAGCGCAGGGCTACACAATGGTGGATGGCCCTCCCCAGTTACCCCTAAATTTCTGCAACCTTGAAGAAAGGATTGATCCCAAAGTCTTTTTTACAATCACCAAGAATATTAAAAACTGGAGCAGTTCAAACTGCTTGGAGAGCAGCCGTCTGAAGACACAAGAACCATAAAAGTTTGAAAAAAGGATTGATCCCAAGTCTTTTTTACAAGCACCAAGAATATTAAAAACTGGAGTAGTTGAAACTGCTTAGAGAGCAGCCGTCTGAAGACAAAAGAACCATAAAATTCAATTACCATCAGATAAATAATCGAGGTAGAAAATAAATAATATCATATACTTGATAGACTATGGCGCGATGGCCATATTCTCCCATGGTTTTCGTCTCTTAAAACTAGCCTTCACAAGCTCCCATATATCTTTCCAGAGGAGTATTACAAGGCATATATACATGCATGTCTGTGTCAACAAAAGCCACGTATGCATGAGACACGAGCTAAGGAAGTGTACTTCTTAATTGGCTCCTGTATATTAAGTGCGAAAGGGGTGCCTCTCAAGCTGATCAAAATGTTCATCAAAAATTTAAAAAGCTACTCAAAATATAGGATGCTTTAGAAGTAGGAAACGTAAAATAAGAAAAAGAAGAGAGGACTGTTTATGAAAGGAAAAAGAAGAAGAAGAAGAAGAAACATGAGGAGATAACTTATCAAAATCAAGCATATTTGATGCGAATCAAATGAAAGAAATGTGAAAAATAAACTATCCTGGAAATGACCGAGAGCTCACAAGAAAATGATAAAGTAGTGGGCTTTACTAGTGCCCCGGACAACAGAAGGGTCCCTTAAAAGAACCTAACTTTGGTCCTCCGAGGTAGCACGAAGGGACCCCAACGCTGAACCGCTTCTATTCGTTAATAAATATTCAAAGTACCGTTAAGCTTACCATATTCGGAATACAAACCAAATATTTTGTGCGTTCCAAATCAAATATCTCTTAATAACAGAAGCTACTTGCTAACTCTACCAGTTCGAAGATCTTCGAGAAAACCAGAAAGCTCATACCATGCACGGAGATTGATAAATTAAAGATAAAAACCATAGTTCTACATAGAACACTTACCCTTAACTTGTAAGAACAACCCCAGAGAGAGAGAGAGAGAGAGAGAGAGAGGAGCTCCCTTCAATCCAAGCAGGAGAAGAAGGAAGGCAAGGACGTCTCCTGGGTCATGCACAGCCCTTGAGGTGCACCCTCATCTGCTCACGAACCGGTGCACCCAAAGGTATTCATGAACCAGCAGCCGTATACACCCCACTCCCCCTCGTGGGTTGGATCGAAAGGAGCTCTTTCAGCTATGCACCCTTCCTTCTTACCACTGCTCCCCCTCCACACCCTCCTCACCAACTCCTCGCATCAAAGTATATAAAACCCAACTCGATCCAATGGCTACGTATCTTTCTTTTCGTTCTCAAGGATCCATACGCCAACCTATGGATGGACAAATTAAGGTGCTGGGCCTGGCTTTAAATAGAGCTCATGAGAGGATGGAGAGAGAGGAACCCTAGATTCGACGAGGGCCGTCGGATGGACTATGGGGACATGAAGGGAAGGGATTTCCTCGGTAGTTGAGCCGGAGGTCACTTGGGCATCTCTTTCTTTTTGGTAAGCTTGGGCATCTCTTTCTTGGGAAAACGAGAGAGGGCATCTCTTTCCATATAATATCTATGTCTTCTCCCTTGTCCTTTAAAGCGAATCCCACCTCACGAGGCTGGCAACGGTCGGATTTGGTGCGCCTTTGGCATCTCTTTTGATAGGCTTTGGCTGCCGAAATAATGGGCTTTAGTCGGCGGTCCATTTGTGGGGAACAAGCTGGACCCCAGTAGGCGCGTGAATGCGCAGGAAAGCTTGGGCTGCTTTTCCAGGTTTGGCTTCCTTTTTGTGGGACTTTCTTTTGAAAGTTGAGCATCCACATGAAGCCATGCCATGGACAGCAAAGAGATGCTGCATGAGTATGGCTTCTAGTTTTGTCATAAAAGGTAATTAAATATTTAGGACCTTCCCAAAAATATGTAGGGTCCAAGTTCTTCCCCAACTTGGATGCCTAATTCGGCGCCTAACCTAAGCATTTAGCGTTTGACGCGTGCAATTCAAATGATATGTTCAAAATGAAGATAATATTTTTTTGGGTATCAAATAAAATTAAATCGAATCAGAAAATAAAATATTCAAAAATTGAGGAGAAAGATTAGTAGCGTTGTATAGGTTGTCATCCAATCAGCTACACTTCTAGCTTCTTTTTATGTTGATTATATAATATGGAGAGTGCGGATATTTGTAGAGATCTGAGAAATATAAATAGTATCTTCTAGTTAGTTTTTTTTGTGAGATCTTAGCTTGTTATAAATTACATTTTAGCCAATAATTATCTTATAAGTTATATTGATGCTTGTTAGTCATTAGTGCTAAGTTAACAAGGCACTAATGCAACTTTTTTAGCTTTTGATGCTGGAAAAAGGATGCCAACAAATCCAACATCGTCTATGCACTAGCATATACTTGGAATCAAGGCAAAAATTTATATCGTATAGGTTGGATGCATGATTTTAGAGAGCTTCTCTAACTGTTTGCTTTTATAGTACAAGATTGTTTTTTTCTTTTTCGATGAAGCAGAGGAGATGAGCTCCACTAGCTTCATTAAGAAACTAAAAGATAAAAATATAACACACTTGAAAAATATAAGAGCCTAAGCCGGAGGAAAGGAGAATTAACAAAACCCTAAGGACTTGTTTGGATGATTGAGTTTTTTTTTTCCTTCCTCGTGAGATTCGAGCTGACCCAGTCCAAAGATAATCTTGCTGATTATACTGGCCCTATTTATGAATCTAATATAATTTTCAGCCCAACCATCCAAACAAATTCTTAGAAAAAAATTGTCACCCAAGATTGTTGTGATACTTTATGTTAAACGTTGGGTGCTGCTGGAAATCTCTCATGGTGCCAAACTTCAGACATTTAGACTTTGTTTAGAGTTTAATTTTATGCTTCGATGAATTTAGCAGTTGACCTAGCAGTTATATTCAGAAGTTGAGGGATTTGTGTCTTGGCTCTGTCTATGAGATGGTTTCCAAAATCTTCGTAACAAAATTGTGTTGGTCTGTAATGCAGCCAAAGCACCGTTTAGAAGGCTGATTGGGCATAAAGGCAGATTGCAATTGGACATACTTTGTAGACTGGTTGGGCTTATGTAGGCTTTAAATACTTCGCTTGTCTAGCTTAATGGCTCTTGAGTGAGCTTCCTAAGTACACCTGGAGTATGTAAGCTTATTTAGCAGCTCTTCAAACTCTTGCATAACGCATTAGGTGATTCTTTTTCTTTTTTTTTTTGGTAAACCATATTTTTGAAACTAATCTAGAGTAAATACATCTATGAGCATCTAAAAATAAAATATTTAACAATTTAGAATGAGTATCCATCATAGTCATCCATAAAGTAGATTCCATGAGATCAGCAACATATTGTGCCATCTAGTTTTAGTAATACTATTAACCTTTTTATAAACATACTCAAACAGTCTTTCATCGAAGGATGGATATTAGTCTCTAAGGATGTAGAACGCATGCGATTCTTCTCTTTAGAGTTAAACATATCTAGGTTGCTCCGTGACGTAGTTTAGTGTCCCCATCATGCAAAGGTGGCTATTCTTTGTTCCCGTTCACGTTTGAGGGGATGTCATCAAGAAGAATCCCAATCATTCCGTTCAGCTCGAACCTTGAAAGTTTTAGGAATAATGGAAGTGCCCTCTTATTTGATAACTTTTAATATAAATAATGGAAAGAAAGGTTTAGAAAACCAATGGGAATTGCACACGGAGCACCGGAAATATGAGATGATATCATGAAACCACTTGAGAGATGTAGTCTAATATACGATCGGGCGAATTAATGCCCTCCTCTATCTTTGGATGCAAGAAAATCTTAGGAAATTTCTACTTTAAGTTATTCTTGGGGTCAAGATCTGAGCGCATCATGTGGTCCGGTGATGGTTGAGTTGGGAATATGAAATCTGATGAAAGGGATTGTCTCTTGAAGGTATATTTCCAGATATCTCTCTCTGTGTGTGTGTGGATAAATCAGTATAAGGAAGGCTTAAAATTCTTTGACCGTCCAATCAAAGAAATAAGGGTGG
This sequence comes from Phoenix dactylifera, assembly GCF_051530095.1. NCBI lineage: Eukaryota > Viridiplantae > Streptophyta > Magnoliopsida > Arecales > Arecaceae > Phoenix > Phoenix dactylifera. The sequence goes on along the minus strand of NC_143201.1, from coordinate 25,754,321 downwards.
TAGTCTTCTTTCCAAGTTTTCTTTGCATATGTTACAGTACAAGTTTCAACTTTATTTCACTCTCAAAGGTTTATAAATTCTTCTATTTTTTCGGCAAAGTGCATTCTTTCATGATCAATTCTTGCTTTTCTGAAAGTAAGAGAAGCATACCAATTAATAGTGAAAATATATTTATCAAACTTCACAAATAATAATTAATAGAAATGTCTATCTCCAAATGGGTGACCATAGACCTACTTTCTTTCAAATGCATCAATAAATTAGTAGAAATGTGAGGACCCGTGTGGACGCATGTTTAGTCTCATATCGGCTATGCATTAGATAAATCTTGGATATTTAGACAGAGTCAAAAATCTCAATTACAAATAGTGTCAAAACAAATCTGGTCCATAGCCTATGTGGACTAAGGAATACTACAGTACGGATTTATGGAGGCTGACCGCGGGTTAATCGTAATGCTTGTGATTAGATTTGAATTGATTTGGACCTTTAGCCTGGCGAAGATGTCAGAGCTTAAAGGAGAGGAGTATGTGAGGATTTGTACAAGTGTATTATGCACTGAGTAGAACTTGGTTTCTTATAGAGGACCAAGGAACCTAAATAACATATTCCGATTAGTCTTTTTAACTGAAATCCTACGTTGTTACGCGGAAAAAGCCTTCTCCTTCTTCTTTTGCTACAAAGTCATGCTTTCTTTCAATAGCATCGAAGTCCCACGTTTTTGAATAATCTTTTTTTTTAAAAGTTCGAATACTTTTTAAATTCATTATTAAAAGATTTTATCAACCTAGTAAGTAGTTTCTTTTTTTCTTTTTTTTTGAAAATCAGTAATCTTCATAAAAAGTTATTGATAATTATTAATAATTGATGATTGATCTACAAATCTCGGACTTGTGGTGCAATGTTATAAGACGGTTTCTATTTGACCGCCGGTGAAACATTCTAGTAGATCTCTCCCACCTCTCTTTTTCAAACCCCACATTTCCATTCCACTTTGCCTTCGGCCGAGAGCATTCCAAGTTTAATGCTTCCTCATGGCCATTGCTTTGCCTTCAGTTTCAGGTTTACCCTAAACATACTCTATTCGTCTTCATTGCTCGACTAAAGGAACCATGAAATAGCCATAGCAAGAATCAGAAAAGAACGGAGCTCTATTTGCAAGAGCTCCCCATCTAAAGATATCGGCATGCTTTAAGATGGAGGGTATTGCAAAGCTTCCATTCACCAAAGTTCCTGCTAAGAAGTACTTGAAGTCCATGCATAAATTCATCTTGCATTAGTGAGGTCGGTCAAATTGAATTCATCTTTCGACGTCTTCCTTAATATGTCGCATGTCACAAAATCTAGGGTAGAGAGGGAGTCAAATCTTGCATATCACAAGTTTTTCTTATTTTTTATTATTTGATTCTAAGAGATTCGAGTTATGCAGGTAAAAAAAAAATTATTTCTTCTTCCTAGTTAGATCAATTTGGTTATATTGCGGGCACTTCTTTCTCATTTAGTTTACAAAAACCTTCCAAGACCATATGAGTCATGTTATGATCTGGCCAATCCATTTACGAGTCAATCTAATTTTTAAGGGGTCAATTCCTTCAACCTGGGTTTAGATGGATCCACTTATTTATGACCTAAATCTATTTATAGCCAACTCAAACCCGTTAAGTGGCCCAAACATGGATCAAGCTGACGGGTGAATTGCCACCAATAGATCTACCAAATAAATTGATTTTTTTTTAGGTTTATCAATTTTCTGAGCGATATGTAGACGACCATCTTCTTCTTAGCAATATACAATGGATGGTGAGAGACTGTAACTTCTTTCAGATCGCTTATGTGTACCGAGAGATGAACAAGGCAGCTGATTGGATTGTTTATTTTGCTGTCCATCACTCCGAAGAAAACACATAGACGTGGACTGAGATTGTACCCTCATTTTTATGCCATGATCTATATCTTGACTCAGTTAGTTGCACTCACGCCAGATTAACGTAAACGACCGTTTTACCAAAATAAATAAATAAATAATATTTTTTTAATAAAAGTTGTCCGCTCAGTTTCCTTATACTCTTCTAGAGGTAACGAAAGAGTTAAGTGCTTATTTGATGCACCTCCCCATTCCAAGTCCAAGCCATGCCTCGTGCCCTTTTATGTAGAGCCGCAGGTGACCCAATCCATTCAGTTTGGGGCTTGGAATTTGGCGAGTGAGCCAAGCCGGTGGAAATGCATATTTCTGGAGTGACTCTCTACATATGGCGAAGAGCATTGGCGTAGCCTGAGAGAGGGTAGGATAAGATTGATTGTTTCCATCATGTTTGTAAAAATGGTCATTGTTAAGCTGCATAATTAAGTATTTATTTAGATTTTATTAATGATTATAAAAAAATTATTATTAGTTTATATAATTAAGTATTTAATTAGATTTTATTGATTAAGATAACGTATATTAGGTTGCCACAATGTTAACTAACCAATCGAACTAATCTTGCATGGAGGGGTCTAGAATTCTTTGATATCCAACAAAAAATAATAACTAGTTCCTAGAGCGGGACGGTCGCCTAAGGCCTCAGCCAAAAGAAAGGCCTCCGCTATTCGGGAGACTGCTAATCTAGTTCCATATTAACTAACCAAATGACTCCCTAAATTTTAAGTTGATGGAAAATGGATGATTAATATGTATTTGATTTAACATGGCAATTGGTCAGCTGAAGTGATACTAGCCCGATTCCAAAAAAGAGAGAGGAAAAAAAAAAAAAAGTATAGGAGCAGCCATGAGTTTAGACCCTTTTTTAGATCAATTTTTTTTTTCTTATTTATGCATTCACCGTGCTGCCTAGACTGTGTGAAGAAGGGCATTATGATATTATATAGATTATTGACTTTTTTCTCATCGAGTTAAATTTTAGAAATCAATCAATTAATTAAATTATACAGAAAATTATAATTTCCATCAAATAAATTTAAATTAGTTTTGACATTTTACTATAATCTCACCGGGAGAGACTCGATTTTGCTACCAATCTGTAATGATAAAGGTCGAATTGCGAGTCTACTAATAAAATAGTAATGGCTACCATATAGAAGCGATCATAAATCAGAGAGTCTAGACTATTTCGAAAGATCATTCCTCTTGCTTCTATTCCTTAACTAAGAAATGAAGCAGTAAAAATATACTTTTATTAAGAGAAAAAGACCCTAGAAAGCACCTTATTGATAGATGGCAATATCTCAGCATGAAAAGGGTCGCCTAACAAACTCGAGTATGATACTATATTAACTAATTACTAAAGTGAAAATTTCAAAATATCAGCAAGGGTGTTTCGCCTAATTTTAGATCTTAAAAATTTATATAATATATGAAACTTAATATTATCTTTAAATAATCAAAATGAATATAAACCCGAGTTTGCACGAGGAAATAATAAATGTGGAAATACCCTTCATCTAATCTTATCCAGCCATCTACTGTATCCCAGATAGACGCTTTTGGGACGCTACAAAAACAACAATAAATCTTAAATAGAGCTGAAGCTTAGAAGATAAGTTGGCTCAACTGCTTGAGGGTGTGAGGTCTCTGATGTCTCACAGATGGATGGTTCAAGCGAGAAGAAATTGGAACTCTTTGATGTCGGGCAGTGCGAAGAAGCCTACCAAATGGGATTCCTCATAGGGCAGAGATTCTCAGATCTGATTCAAAGCAGGGTGGCCACTGACCCCATCCTTCAACAGCAGCTCCTCCCTTTCGCCCGCACCGCAGAGGCTCAGCCGCTGGTTGAAGCACTCTGCACTGCTAATAGACAGATGTTTCCGAGATACTGGGATGAAATGGTAGGAACAGCTGCAGGAAGCGGCATCCCAATTCTCCAAGTAATATTTCTACTTCACCTTGGCTTTATATTCATTGACCTTTCCTAAAGTTTCCAAACAGTAGTAGCAGAAAGATGTTCGAGCTAGTTAACTGAATGCTCTTAAGCAGATAATATTGCTAAATTTTAGAAAGGAAATACTTCCCTTTCTTCTGAAGAAAGAGGCCACTCCAGAAGAGGTCACTGATGAGGACTGTTCAGATGTTCTTGTTGTAAATGACTCCATGGCCATTGCTGCACACAATGAAGATGCAACTGTAGCTTTAATTGGTCGCACGTAATCATTAAACCTTCTCCATAGATCAATATTAAGCAAACAAGGTCATCTGTCATATTAAACTCAGCTAGTACTTTGAAATTCTATGGGCTGCAGCTATCTGGTGAGGGCCACACTGTCGAATGGAGTAACGTTCACTGCTTACACTTACGCAGGGGAGCTTCCAACCTGTGCATTTGGCTTCAACAGCTGTGGCTTGGTAAGATCTTTCAATTGTAATAAACTCACAAGGCTTTTCAGTGGTCACCCAAAATGCTGAAGCAAATGGCTACCTATGTGGCCTCTATATCAGGCATTCACACTTAATTCAGTACCTCCAACACGAGAGGAAATCATTGCAGGAGGTATCGGACGTAATTTTATATCACGAGATCTTCTGGAAGCCACTGGCCTTGGTGATGCCTTGAATGTAAGACACTCTCTGGTATCACAGAATTAAGATTGGTAACTTACCGATGCTGACATGGTTCCTGGCTGCAGAGAATTCATTCATCCAATGCTTCTGTTGGACACAGCTATAACTTAATGGATGTTAGGAGCCGCAGGATTTTAAATGTAGAAACAGCATCTGGCAACCGCTGTTCAGTTCATGAGGTTGGAAGAACTCCTTTCTTCCATGCAAACATGTACCTCCACCTACAAGTACAGCAGGTGAACCATAGATTGTAGAATTTAGACACAGAGATAGATAATGCTATTAAAAATTATAGATCTATGCATCACACAATTTAAGAGGGCAATGCAAAAATAGTTCTCTATACTAAATTTGGATCATCGTTTGCAAGTGAAGGTACAAGATGAGAACTCTATCAGCAGACACAACAGGGCAGCTCAACTTTCAGCAGACTCAAAAGCAAAAGTACTCTCAATTCTTGGAGATTCTGTGGATAAAAAATATCCCATCTACATGACAGGTGATTCAATTTGGGGCCTTCCAGACAAATATAAGTCTTCAAGTGTGTCCTCTGTTCCACTTAATTCAGCTTACACCTACCATTTCAGGTCCAACATTATATACTCTTTGCACAGCACTGATTGATCTGGATGAACAAACAATCACCATATATGAAGGCAACCCAGAGAAAGAAATTGTTTCTTATGCTCTTCCGCTATTATAGTAGAAGAAGCTCTTGCTAGCAACAATGAAATTATTTATCTGACTGCTGCTGAGAACTCAAAATTTATACTGTATTGGGATTTTAATCTGGTTTTACAGATAGAGCCGATTCTAATAGAGTAAGGATTAGGTTGGATCTAATACAGTTGAGATTAGATCTGGTCGCAAGTCAACCCGACCTACTTGCACACAGGTCTAAGCTGCATGATATAGAAGCCTTCACATCTTGGCATAGAATGTTCTAGTATTTATTTTTCTAATTTGACTATTTTTCTTTTTAATAATAAGTGCCATCATATTGTCATGAGAGGGGTGCAAACTGGCAAGATCAGCTGCGAAATTGATTTGGTGAATTGAATGATCATAGTTAAGCATGATTTATGTCTCTTCAAAAGAAGCAAAACATGATTTGTTGCTGATACTAATCAAATACTTTAAGTGCTGGCACGAATCACAACAATCAAAAGTGAAAACACCTGCTCGATGAGACAATGAGGCTGTCTCGCTTTAATACATACAGAAAATATCATCTTATATAATTCATGTTCCATCAGTCATGAGACCCGCACCTCATTTCTCACTCTCCGTCGTAAAAGTACTTGGTAATAGGTGAAATGTGAGCGAAACGCATGCGCGGTACAAAAATAGTCAATTTGTCCGATCCATTTCACTGCCCTATAAATGGCAAAAAAAAAAAAAATCCTTTTCTTTGTTTGATCTGTTTCTAGTATCTCTCTGTTTTAGCCTCCCCGCTCGCTACTCGGAAAAGGATTCAGCTCTGAACTCTGCAGCTTATTTCTAAAAGACGCTATCGACTTAAAGAAAAGGTATTGAATAGAAGCAGCGAAAAAATGAATAAAAAACAATGTCATCACTGTCGGTCAAGCCTTTTCTAGCCTTCCTTTCAATCTGACTACCAATTTGCCTTCAACAAATGGTTTCTCTCTGCCCAGCTCTCCCAATACTGCAACTTAATTGACTTGAGTCTCCACTCATCATTTCCTTCTGGTGCAACTCTAATTTAGACTTCACACTGCACTATTTCTTCTGGTGTTTCTGGATCTCTTATTGGCTTGGTATAAGATTAGCATGCTACAGCTATTATGTATCACCACCTGGAATGCACGAGAATTTTAGTTAAGGGTAGAGATAATGGGAGGGTGACGGGAGAAAGAAGTATGAAGGACGTTGCTTTTGGCCAAATGGTCCCATCTGCTCTCTATACAATCTCAAATGCAGATAAGAGGCCATTCATCTGAGTCATCCCTGCATGAGCTACAAATAATAATTCTTTCACGGAGGCAAGACTCTTCGTTTCATTTAGCTGTTAAATGATCCATCATCCATGTTTTCCAAAGCACTTGTCACGTCCATCAAAGCATTCTTTCACGGAGGCAAGACTCTTCGTTTCATTTAGCTGTTTTCTCTGGTGACACTGGAAGCAAGCAACAACCACGGACGCCTCACAGAGCATATTGTGTCCACAGTATCTGTCCTTAGCTACCAGAAGAGCTTCGAATGTCAGTATCCAGTAGTAGTGCCAGAGTTTGTCAGCAGCTGTGTTGTGGGATTTGAAAAGGTTAACCCAAAATCTTTCAAGCCATGACTAAGGTCGCCGGCAAATTATTCAATCTAATATGCCATTTTAACTGGCAAAAATCAAGCTACAACTGTGGCAATTACATTTTGTTCTAGTCGCTTTGCCAACTTTGATTTTGCAAATGAATTAAATTACATTCTGCCTTCTAATGCATGGATTGACGGGTACCTGTCCATTTCTTGGACAGAGGGAAACCCAAGGAAAAAAGAATACAAGGGATGACATTTTATTTTCTTTTTTCTTGTGTTTAGATGGGGAAACTCAGATCAAACATCTGGTTCTGCTTAAACTAGAAGTAATGGTAAAGGCTAAATACAGAACAATAGCCAGACTTCAGACCCATCAAGGCAAGCAGAATTATTATTTGTAGATCATAAATTTTTAGACCCATTTTAACATCGCCTGTCTTGTATAAAAAGGCACTGCTTAACCTGCTACAGGGGTCATCAAGTCCTATCAGCAGAGAGTAATATCAAAGTTCACACCTTCAACAACCTGAAGTTCATATAACTGTAAGTAATTTACAATCACGTAAAAATTATCATCTTAACAACCTCCATACCAGGGGACAACCTGAGAACTAGGGAGCCGCCTAATAGTAACATGCCCACTATCAATCTCCATTCTTTCCATGGCTCGATGCAGAAGGCACTTCAATTCCTGCATTGATCATGATACTTATAAGCTAACAAACTCAGAATCCTATTTCACCTCTCATAGCCTATTCACTTCATGATGCACTTTTCTGAAATCTCCATGTTTGCAACCCCATAATGGCCCAACTTAAAATCTCCCTATCTACATTTTAATTCCACATTTTAGTTGATCATCCTCAATTCTGACCGGTGGTTCTGTGAACCAAGGTCCGCCGTACCGGTCCGGTCCGGCGTACCGGTCGCCGGCCGGACCGGTACGGTACCGGCCGGGCTCCACGAGTCAGACTTTTTTTTTTTTTTTTTAATGTTGTCTCTGTTGGATCTTAAATTAAATGAAAATTGATGTTTTTTTATTACTTTTTTCATGAAATTGAAAGAAGTGGCCCCGTGGGCCACTTCTCCCTAAAACCACGCGCGGCGCGTGGTTTTTGAAACCACGCGCGCACGTGGTTTTTGAAACCACAGCGCGAAGCTGTGGTTTCGTAAAAAAAAAAAAAAAAAACCACCCGTACCGGTGCGAACCGGCCGGTACACAGATGAAAACCGGATATACCGGTTTTCATCGCTCTCCGGTACCGGTCAAGCACCGAACCGGTTCGTACCGGCCCGTACCGGCCGGTACGGACCGGTACGGCTTTCCTTGCTGTGAACTGTTCCACAAAATAACGTCGAGTTCAACTGAGCAGATTTTAAATTTACAACATAATAAGAAATAAATCTTATGCCCTATGTTTAACTTCTGTTGCTTCAATCCATTCCATTGTAATAATCTTTCCTAGATAGCCGTCTTATTTTGTAATTCTCTCTTCAAACTTGGATCCTCAAAATTTGATGCTGAAACCATTTGTCTGAAGTCTCATGGTGCACCACCAGATCATGGTGATACTTGTAATCATTAATCTAGTTTGTTCCTATTTTAATACTCCATCGAACTATAAATGGATCCTCATACTTACAGGATATTGCTGCATATCCAATTTCAAGCGATTATCATTTTAATACTTGGATCACAGAAGTTGATTGTCAATCAGATCTTTAAACTCTTCAACCTCTTGGACCAGATCTTTGCAAATCTTGATATTTTTTCCCTTTTTTGTTATGCTTCAACCAGCTCTTCTATGAATTCTCAATGGACGGATCTGATCATTCTTCTAATTTGTCTCCTCCAATTGATCAGTTGGATTTTCAGGTGGAACTCCTTGAGATCATATATGTCCATGTATTGTTATTTTTGCTTCAATGTAGACAAGTCTCGATCCACCAACGCTCCTCCTTTCAAGCACTCCAGATTGTGGTTAAACCTGTTCTATTTCTGCTTCTTCAAGTTCGTAGCCTAACAGCAAACCATCAACAACTACAGGTCCATCACTCTTAACTTGAAACTGAAGTCGTATAGGTCGGCTCTCAATTCTTGCCTTTCACAAAAAAAAAAAAAGTTTGCATTACAGATCTATAAATGACATTAAAGATTGAAGGAGAGATGGACACTGGAGTTCATGGGGAGATACGCCTCAAAGTAGGCGCTTTTGGCTGCAGCAGACCATATTCTTCTTACTTAATTTCAACAAAACCCTCATCATATTAAGATGCATTTATGTGCTAAAGCCCAATCTTGTGTGACTAGGACTTGCCTAACCTTTAAAAACAGAAATGGATATGGATGCCATGAAAAAGTTCCCAATAATCCTAACCTAAATCCTCTAGCTATTTCACCAAAAGGGGGGATGTGATCAATTCTTCGAGATGTTAAGAGCCATGATCAGCCCGACCTATAAAAAAACTGAAACATGGATAGAGGTTTGCATCAGTTCAGCAAGCTCAACCCACTGCACCCCCACCCAAAGCCCAACAAAAAAAAAAGAAGAACGCATCCACCTCCAAACAAAAAAAATAAAAGAGGAATAGAAATTAAAACTACATCCATGACATCAAGCTGCACATCTTGGTGGACTCCACAATGATACCCAACTATAACATACAATTAGGGAATCCATAAGCATATGAAAGCATAGCCACCAAGTCTCAACAAATAGATAGCTGCAAGCCCACCCCAATCGACCTGAATAAAACAAAGAATGATGCGGACTTGGAAAAAGTACAGCTATGGCCACCATAATTGGTACCTTCAGAAATAGCCAGGGATCACAGCAAGATCTTTTTTTTGATAAAAAAAATCAAAGACAGAAAACAGAGTAAAAAAAAATAAGTAGGTAAAGAATGGCATAAAAGATCTTTAAAACGGAGATAACAAATTTCTTCACATAAAGATAATGTCAACTAGAAAAGTCACAGAACCTAAAATAATATAAATAGATAAAAAGCAAAAAAAAAAGGAAAAAGAAAAGAAAAGAGTCTTTAGGTTCAAAAATATGAAAGGTTTTTTCAAGGAACATACCAGTTAAGTCTTCACTCTGAAAACGAGCATCTCTGTTTGCAGCCATGGTGGTTTCACCAGCACATTCTCATTTCAGGTTTTCTCAAAGATTATGAACTATTGCCAATCTTAAAAGTTTAAGAAAGAGGATACAACAAAAACAATATCAGCAATTATTATTATTTTTTGTTCCAGATATCATCTCATTTCTCTGAGTGAACAACAGATTACCAGCATAATAAAATATACACATTTTGCTATGCTGCTCAGAACAGAGCGACCTTCATGAGCTTGATATAAAAGAGAGAGAGAGATTCCAAACTTCCCACCACAGATGCACAGCTATACAACATGAAGGAAAAGTATCATTTTCTAAGTATTTGCTCAAGGGAGGGGGGTTTGTGTGGAGTAGGGTAGAGGAAGAGAGGATAGAGAGGGAATTATTGACTTTATCAGCAATGCGAGAAGATTTAAAATTCGTGAAGTGCCAATCTAGTTGCAGGTTGAAGCAAAGATCAAAAGCAATTAAATTCAGGGAAGCAATTTTCATGGATTATAATTGCTCACATCGCTAGCAAGAGAAGGACAAAGTAAATATAAACATAATGCAAACACATTGGAAGTTGACCAAATAGCATGGTTAAGCCCTAGATCCGGCATCACTATAGTGGAAGTTATAGTCAAAAACCTGCCTCTTGTCGAGAGTACAATGAACTGCTAAAATTAATATGGACAATCAAGCTAGTGCTCGGGTAGTCATTCACAAATCTATTATAACTCATGGTATACATAAAGTAAATCCCAAAATTATAGAGGAAAGGATGTAACAGAGTGAAAGAAATCAGATTACATCTTTAGCTCCAGAAAATACCTTTTACAGTATCTAAACAACCAGCTATTCAAAGCACACTGGCATCTCGGCCAATGACACTGCATTCGCGCCCATTTCATTGCCGAATTTTGCCCATAGCTGAACCTTTCAAAACCTTAAAGCGAGCATGCTGTCCCTCTAGCCTTGCTTCAAGTAATCTTGCCTTTAAAGTATTTTCTTTTACTCCACATGGTAATTTTGATAAGCATTCAGATATCTCAATATCAGGAGATGTATGCTGGTAGTTCCACTGCTGCACTGCACTGGCTAGATTGTGGAAATCCCCTGAAGCAGCGTCCTCACCAACTAAAACAATATGACCCCTCCATGAAAATTGATTTTGGGACTGTTCCCTGTGATAATTATCTTGATCAACCATGCAAATTTCTGACTGCTTTTCCACTGAGTTATCAATCAAATGATCTGATCTCTGACTGCTATCCCACTTCAGATCCATGCCCTGCCGAACTTCTGGAATACGATGATTATCAGATTTCTGGGGCATAACAGTTTCAATCTGATCCGTTTCCACACCTCCAGTTTCTTCATCAGTCTGTGAATGTATTCCCCATTCTCCATCCATAAGCTGCTCATTTCCACACAGCTTTGTCTTATCCATTTGTTCCTTAAATTGTGCTTGCACCCCAGATGAATTCTGGCCTTTGGAATTTTCAGAATATCCCAACTTCTTCCCCGTGAAGTTAGATTTTCTTGTTGAGCTCAGTTTCTCAGTGCTACTTCCACCATGCAACTTTATCCAGTTGCAGTTTTCACTGTCACCCCCAACCATGTTAAGCTCAAAACAATGTAAGTCACTGGCAGCAGAATCATCATCTTCAGCATCTCGAGGTGCACTAGCAACCCCATTCAAGTGGACAGACTCCAGGGATTGGCGACGCAAATTTCCATCTTTCTGGTACACACCATCATTCTTAGAGCTACTGGATTGTCTAGCTCGAAGGAAAGATTCAATTTCACCCCTTAACTTATCTGTAACTCTGCTTTTTTCAGCCAAATCTGCCCTAGCTTCAGCAATCTTCATCTGCATCCGCTCATCCAGCCATGCTTCTGAAATATGAAGTACCATCCGGTCAACTTTACGGTCACAACCTCTTACAGACTTTTGTTTCAACTCCCTGACTTCCTGTTCATAATCCCTAATTCCCTTTGCAAACTCATCGCAGAGGTCCTCCAAAAGGTTATTTGCTTTTCTCCCTCTTTCCAGATCTTTCACTGCCTTCAAAAATGCTGCTTTCACTTCAGACAACTCTTTCCCTAGTTTCCTGTGCAGACTTTTGGAACGTATTCTCAACCTTCTCTCATCTTCAAGCTCATCCCTTATGGACTGTACAGATGCTTTAATCCTTTCCTGCTCCTTGTTCTTCCCGACCAGTTTGGCCTTAACACCTTGCTTCACCAAATCATCCATTTCATGCCGATATGCTTGCTTCTCTTGCATCAGCTCCTGGATACGCCTCTGTGCATGCTCTAACTCCATCTTCAATGCTTTTACCAATGATACATTGGATGCATGCTGTTCTTCCAGGCTCCAAATCCTATTCAGAATTTTCAATAATTCAGTTGATGTTTTAAGGCTATATCCTGCCTCCTTGAGATTCCTCTTCATATCTAAAGAACTGCTAGGAGTGATAGCTTGGTTAAAAGCTGCAACCTGCAAAATGCAGAAAAGCAATAATTAGAACATATACAGCCAGAAGGCAACTTTTAAGGGAATCAGGAATACTAGACCAGCATATACAAATATATGATGATAACTCTGGATTTACTAGTAAAGACAATCCATTGAGCTAATAAGTCCTCAAACAATTCATCAGTGAAACACGTCGCAGAGTTGAAAACAATTTGCGAAAAAAAAAACCCTACATAAATAAAAAAGACAATCCCACTACGATCTAAGCAAGAAAAAAGGATGGAATTGGATACCTCCATTGAGCTGCTATAACTTGCAGGAGATATAGGTTGGAGAGCTTGACTATTTCTTTCACTCGACTTATGTTGTCGAATCAATGAAGCTGCAACATGCCTCCTTAAACTACCAACACTTAGAGGCTGGAATAAAAAGTTAGAGAATGGTTAGTTGTAGAGAAAGACTTCTATAAATTATATTTTACTCAAATGCATGACAAATAACTGCAAGTCAGAAGAGAGAATAAAATAAAGTAAATGATGGCTTATGATTTAGGAATAGAATACAAGACATGTTTTCATATAGCACTGATAAAAGACTTGAGAACAAACAGTGTATAATCACCTTGATGTAGGCATGGGAATACTTCCAAGAAATGAATAAATGCCACCATGAAAGATAGTTGGGAAATTGTATTCCATGGTCATTATTTTTTCATATATGAAATCATTTCCTACCATTCTCCTACAGACTCCCAGGCATTTCCCTTTTTAAAACTGATTGAAACAGTTAAATGAACACTTAACCAGAGAAATGCTATGTGACATGTCAGATTTTAAAAAAGAATACGATGCCAAGTCTTTAAAAAGCACTAGGAGGAAGAAACAAATCACCACTCTAAAATAAGAAATACAGTTTGACATCACAGCTAAAAGCAAAAGTTGATCAACACACGACGAAATGGGCAGTGCCTTCAGCCACTTCATCTTTTTGTTATTTTTGCCTACATTGAGGTGTAAATTGGATTATATACTATTTCAATTTTTCTTAGAGAACTTAAATATTTAGCTTACTAGTTATTCTGCATTAGCATGACTCATACTCATACTGGCATTTTCTAGATTTACACGTTTGACATAAATACAAATAATAGAACAAATTTAAATGAAAATAGCAAATTTATAATCATATAGAGACAATGAAACAATATCGCCGTGTTTTTAAAATTGACATGATTTTTTCTACTTGACTTTTATTTATTACATTGTAAGTTTATGATTGCTCAATTTACACAGGCAGTGTCACTCGAAATCTATGCCAGAATAGTAGCTGATATCAAACCTAGATTAGATAATATGTATGACTGCTATTGCATGCTCGAATGTTAAAAACAAGACTAGCATGGCATTGGATGATTGGATGTTGTTTCTCAAAAGTCAGACAAAAATGCTCACTGGTAATAGTACACCTAGACTCCTCTAAAGACAAGACAAATTCTTCATGATGTGCATGCGACCCATCTTATTCTTGTGCAAACATGCAAAATGCTTGCATTAAAGTAATATCTTTCATCTCATACCAAGTATTTGACATTTAAATGGCATCTATACCAACAAAGTATCATCCCAGTTCACCAACAAAACTTTCATAAATAGGAAAGGGCGATTATTTAATAAAATATGTGCATCACAACCACCCTAGTTACTTCATTGGCAATTAAGGCTGTAAATTCAGAAGGACCCAAGAAGCAATCTATAAAAAGGTGCAGTTTATCTCCATTGCAACTCTTATCAAGGCTTTATCATGATTGGCAAAAAGCTGAATTCAGACTTCTACCATTTCAACCAAAATTGTTCTAGAGATCTAAGACATCATATTGACTATGAGTGAACTAAGAAACAGTGCTTTCCTACGGTCAATCTGAAAGCAAATTTCAAATTTTAGCACTAAAAACTGGAACTGCTCAAGCATGAATTCACCAATCTATTTTCATGCAAAAGGGCTGAAGGCCACACATATTTGAAGGTAAATAGTAAAATATTGAAAAACATGGAGTTCTTCTATTGTAACGTAGAAAAGAAATAAAGAAAGAAAGATTATCTTCTGACATACATCAAAAAGACCGAGAATTTACACATACAGCTAGCTTGCAGAATCCAAGTTAGCACTGGAAGAGAGAAAAAGGAACTAATTTTAACTCTGCTTCGCAAGCCTTATCCTATCTAGTATGGTATCAGGTTTAGAAATCAGGGTATGATCCATCTGAGAACATTTTATGTTCAGCTATCAACGTGATCCCTCTGCCATTTTCATTTTAATAAACAATTGTATTTCATCTCATAGACGAGGGTATTTGAATCTCTTTTTTTATATATAATTTAGAAAAATTACACTTGTAAAGCCTCATCAAGCGCTTGTCAGCAAACATCCTAAAAGTCAACCTGTTCTCCAAATTTGTCGATCGTCAAGGATCTATATAAGGAAATAAAAATTTACCAATCAAATCAGGTCAAATTCAGTCGACTCTATTTCTTCGGTCGCAATTTTGAATGTTCCTGACATCATCTCCAGTCCCTCTCAGTTGACGTACATCATATTAAAAAAAAACAATTTTTTTTATTCGATCAAATCAAATCCAGTCTACTTTATTTCTTCAGTCACAAGAATAATGTTCTTGACATTATCTCCAGTCACCCTCAATTAACGTCAATCTGTATGTAATCCTCCCAATCCAATAACTAATTCACATAACAACCAACCTCACAAGAAACCAAAACAACCAGCAGACAAACCCAAGAAAAATCACAGCACTAAAGTCATAATAAAAGTCACTAAGCCAAAAGGTCGCGACCGAAATCGAAACCTCAAGAGTCAACAGCAAGAATAGAAAAGATCTAATCTTGACAACATTAATAGCTCAAAAAATCATATCCAAGAAAACCATCAACCAAGAAACCTCAAAACCACAGAAAACTTGGAAAAGGTGGGGAAAATCCTACTCGATCAGCGGGTTCAAGCAGCGACTCATCAAGAACATGATCAACGCCTTTCCCCTCCTTGTGGCGGCGGATCCTGGCGCTCCTCCGGCTCATTCTGGAGTAATCCAAGAGGTCCTGCATCTCCCACAGATTGGCCCCGAGCTTTCGGGCAGAGACGCAGCTCCTCCTCGTCTGGAGCCGATCGGGGCCTCCGGGATCCAAAGAGCAGGGGGGGTCCTCCAGCTTCCAGGCGGGCATGGGGGTACAGGGGCCGCCCCTTTTGCCTACGGAGATACCTCGCCTCAGCTTTAGGCCAAAAGACTCCTCCTTTCCACCGCCCGAATTCCCTACATCTACGGCTGCTCCCCGCTTTTCCCCTTCCATCAAGGCATCAACCCCCCTCCCCTTTTTTTAATTGACACTATTCACCCTTCTCCACCTGGAGCCATACCCTCGCCGTTCCCCCTCGCCGTTCCCTGCCCTCCTTTCTCCCCTCTCTCTCCCCCGCTTTACTCCTAGTTTCTTGAAGTTCTCATCTTTTTTCACTTCCTTGCTTTAACTATTGTTTTACTCGTGTTTTCTCTGGTGCAACAGCAATGTGTGTTTTGAGATTGGCCTTTCATTGGCGCAATAAAAGACTGCTCTACAAGGGGAAGAATTATAAGCTGGATTGGGGGTGGCATGATTTGATGTGCGTGGGGGCAAGGGGAATGGGCTTTTCGTTGGGATCTACGAGGATTGCCATGGTTAAAACTCTGATCTCATGTGGCCAACCTGACTTTCTCGTTACTTTAAGTTCTAAATAATGGCCATTACAAGTTTCGGCATCATTGCAGCTTTATTTTGTAGCGGTTATAATGCCTTATGGCAGATCTTAGTGAGTTTGGATGTTTTACAAAACTTTGAGACTTATCTCTACATATAAATATTCTTTATCATGTTAGGGAATGCAACTCACATAGGAAAATTTATAAACGAACAGCTTGGTTAGAGAGTTGTCCGTGAAACTTACATTGGAAATAACTATTATAGCATTATATTATATTCAACTAAATATTACAAGATCTACTGTACCGTATCGGTTCAGTATCAATATATGGTATAAAAAATATACCAACATTTAGTACACCGAACCGGTCCACATATCAGATATACCGATGCAATAACAAGATGTCACTGCTATGAAATCCAGCATCGAGATAGCATATCTTGATTCGCATGATATTAGCTGGAGTCATAATTAATAATATTTTAAATACAAGAAAGGGATAGAACTAGTATTTTATAGGCAGTCCCATGTCTCTAATCCATATCAATGCATCCATGGATTTCAATTTGCCTACCTGATTAGGACCTGGAAATGTGCTCAGTATTATCACTTCAGCATTCTCCAAAGCTCCAAATGTCTGCCGGCCTCCATGGTATGGAGGTCAGGGGTAGTTATTCATTAATCCCTTAATCGCCACATTAAGTCCCTATTCGGCACATAGGTGACTAACTTGGCACCCACTTCAATATGATATAGAACTTCTTATCCACTATCTTTCCTTGCCAGCGTACCAAATGAATGCCACCCTCCAATTTTTCATTCTAGCTGTTTGATTTGGAGCATGGACCACTTCCATGATAGTTTCCCATGGCTTATACCTTTCTTTTCTTATGGGTCAAGTTATATGTGTGCCTATAGTTTTGTCTCCTTACAACCCATACACATTTATTGAAGCAGGAGCCCTGCCTACTGGCTTGCAAATGAGGCGCAAGAACCAAGAGAAGATGAGTTCAACAGCTAATTTAGCTTCTATTGCTAGAAACGAGAAAGTCGGCTCTAGCAATACCGATGATAACCTCGGATAGTGGGCGCACTCCGGTTTTGTTATTCCTTCTGCAGCAGAAACGACGAATCCAAATCTATCTAGACTCCGGTATCAAAATATTGGGAATAAAATAATGGTTGTTATAAAGAATGTTATTATCCTTGTAACAATGAATGACCAAGACATAAATAGAGCTATTTGTTTAAATCACTATCTGTCAAATTAAACGTAAAATATACATTTAAAAATTGAATTTGAAAGAAAATGTTTGGTTCTAGATATGATTTGGGTGAATCCTAAAGGTGTTAAATATGACGCTGAAATCATTATTAGTCATTGTTTTAAATCTTCTTTATTAAAAGGTGGTTTGGTTTCACAAATTCATACATAGGATATTAAATACCTATATGTTTGCTAATTTGACTTAAACTATCTAGCCTGCCAAAACTTCATCATTGTCCGATGTAGTATCTCCGCAAAAGCTACAGATAGTAAATTAAGAGCGGGGGAAATTCCGAAAATTTAACGAATATCTCAAAGCTTTAAAATGCTCTATTTATGGGATACTTTGTCAAAATCTCTACCATTCTTTGCTTACTTCTAAGTAATTTGTAATCCAGAAGTATAGTTTCAACATTGGAATCAAATTAGACTCTCCCTATCTTCCATTTTGCTATGGACATTGTCATGTAAGATTTCCTCTCTTTTTCTTTTTTTTTTTTTTGGTACAGTAGCGGCTCCGGACGGGTATGAATGCGGCCAACAAAATCAAAAAATAAAACACTACATAAAGCCTTTGGCAACGATGCATTGTCTACCTAGACAAAGCTTTCCGAGTGGTGATCCGTAAAAGAGGCAATCCAGTTAGCTGCACCGTTTGCCTCCCTGTATACATGCGTGGCCTGATGGAAGCCGCACCCCTTTCAAAAGTTTGCATATGTTACGGAGCATCGGGCTCTCCTCGGTGGCGCATTTTCGTTCTCGAATCCACGCGATCACCGTAGCTGAGTCTCCTTTAAGGATGCGATTCACACCCAGCAGTCTGCCTGGCATAGAACAATTCCTCCCAGGTAGCTCTAAGCTTGACGCACGCAACAAATGTATCGAAGATATGTCGAACCTCTGCTACCATTAGTCCGGCAGCATGGTCTCTGGCAATGAATCCTGCACCTTTACAGCTCCCATCTTGCCCACGCTACAGCCGATCACTGCTAAGGTGTGCATTAGCAGTGGAGGCCAAATTCCTTGCCTTTTGTGGACAACCTAATCTTTTTGCCCGTTCCTCGTTGGCTCATGTCATATTAATGGGCCAAGATAACGTCCTTTAACTTCCAGGAAGGCCCAAATAACGCAGTCTATGTACGACGTGGCATTCTCATGCGGCAAACGTACGCATCGGATCGGGTGCTCATCCGGCCCAAACGGGTTCGGGTTGTATCTTTTGCGCTAAGGAACGATTCACCTTCTTTCGGGACGTCAACCGTTGGATCGAGCAATGGCCACTTCGAGATCTCTGCAAACGAATCGAACGAGTTATTGTAATGCTTTGGGATGTGCGCAAGGTGGGATCCAACGGTTGATGTCGCGAAAGAAGATCGACCATTCTTTCGCGCGAAAGATGCAACCCGAATCCAGCCTTAACAACGGAGCTGCCGTGGCAATTGGCATCCAAACAACCTGAACTCGAATCCCCTCTCTCCGCCTGCCTGAGCTCCTCCACCGGCTCTCCTGGAACTCGAAGCCCAATCCCTGCGGACCCGTGTCGCCTCTTTGAAATGGCCTCGCTCTCTCGTTCTCTGTGAAGGTGAGCTTTTCCCTCTTAATCTTCTTTGCCGGCTCGTTTCATCTCTTCTCTGACCGATTAGGGTTTCTCTTCATCCTCTCAGAGCGTTTATTTTTCCCTCCCGAATGGATTCGGGGGGCTTTCAAGCTGGGATGGTTTTTTTTTTGCTCCGCTAGGATTTTGGATTTTGGATTCTGCAGTTAGGGTTTTTGTTACATCGAATGGCGTCGGACAGCAACAACCAATCGAGGCAATCGGGGTCCTTCGCCCCTGGGGAACCCCGGAATGGCCTCGCCGGCGGCCAACCTGCCCTCCCATCTCCACCCTCATTCGCTGCCTCAGGCGTCGGGGGTTTCCCCTTTCCAAGGCCTCTTCCAGACCGTGAGGGTCAATGGATCGGGATGTTGATGGAAGTGCACGGGGCGGGGCTGACCAATGTGGTGGTCTTGCCGGCGGGTCGGTGGTAGTGCCTGTGGTGCCGTGGGGTTGGACTGGGCGGCGGCGGCGTACTACGCGCGGTCGGCGAAGAGGTTAGGCGTGCGCTTCGTAGAGGTGGAGTATCACACGGTGGTGGAGAGGAGGGGAAGAAGAGGAAAATAGGAAATAGAAAAGAAGAAGCTAAAAATAGGAAAGGATTATGATCTATTAAAGAAAAACTCAGCTTTTAAACTGGTACTTTCGGTCACCCAACCATCCATTTTTAGTCTATCGTTTGAAAACAAACGGGGAAGATCACCTACTTCTTCTTTGTTGGCCCCATCCACGGTTCCCATCCCGATCTCTCTTCTCGTCTTTCGTTCTTTTCCCTCGCTTCATCCGAGTCGTCGCTGCCCTTGGCCGGCGACTGTTTGGAGCAACAGCGGGGGCGGCGTGGTCTCGCTCGAGATCTCACTGTCGAAGGTACTGCTCCGGTCCATAGCCTCTTATCCTTCCTCTTTGCCTCCTTTGTCCTTTAAATTAGTTATGACCAAAATTAAGCGCTCAGAGTGTATAAACGTTTAGATTTCCAAGTCCTTTTTTTCTTTAATAATAACCCTGGTGAAATTTGTGCATTTGAAAGAGTAGATTGCTTTCTTGTCTTTTTTCTTGTGTTGCCTTTCTTTTCCTAATAGTTTAAATGCTTATTTGATTCAGAAAGTATGGTGGTACTGCCTGAACAAGTTTGTAAATTTCCTTTCTTTGTTGATGATTATGATGATGAATGAACGTGTACAGGAAGAGGAGTGAGACGAGACGTAGACGGTTTTAATTATAGTGGTTCTTGAAGCTACGATGGCCGAGCCATCGCCTCAGAAAGCCCTGTCAGTATACCTCTACATCCCCAACATTATAGGTAAGCTAATCAATGTGAAGTTTGTTAATCCCTAATGCTTTATTTGAACCCCATCTGCATAGACCTGTGGCCCAAATCTCATCTTTTGTAGTGTTCTTCCATTATGGATGGCTATGTATCATTGAGAAAAGGAGGGAAAGCTAAAAACAATAAAAGAAAATCTCAATCTTGCATGATGTGTTAGCGGATCACAAAGAGACCAGGCTTGACATTATTATGCAAACAGCACTTTATTAATGAATTCTTTGTTGCAATTTACTTGTTTTGGCACATCTAGCAAGGTGGAGGATTTGAAACCTATCATGTCTTACAACATAATTGCAGGTGCACAGAAATAAGATAATAAAGATTACACAAAATAACGGACTTAAATTTGTTGGTTTTGAAAATGCTCAGGATATTGCTGAAAATGCCTTCACTTTCTCATTGTAAGAGTACCGCTGAATGATAAAATTGGAAAAGCAGAGATGGTAAAAAGGTTCAGAGGATTGGTAAGTTCTTGTTTGGATGTGCAGCTGAAGCTTCTCAGTCTAATTTGTCAGAATCAAGGATAAAACTGACCTCGGGCTCCTCTAGCTGGCTCGAGAAGAGGTCAAGTGGCCCTAAGGTTGAGCCATTAGATTGTGGTCTACATATCTGGTGTCTGTACTTACCTTGGGCTCCTCTAGCTGGCTCTTGAAGAGGTCAAGTTGCCATAAGGTCAAGCCATTAGATGGTGGTCTACATATCTGTTGTTGATGATAATCCATTTGCACCATATCCAACATCCTCTCTCTTTCTCTCATGTGAACGGGGTTGTTATATGTAGAACATAAATACCATAGCAGTTCTTCGTTGCCTTTTGCACTTCCTACTGGCATTGCATATTAGAAGTTCAACTTCCCTTCTGTATCTTCTTCTCTTGTTTATCATTTTCTCTCTTTTATATTATGCGTTATTATACAGTAGTCAGACACTGAAGGACTGAAAAAACCATCTTTTGTTGGTGTGACCTCTTCTTATGCTCTATCATGATTCCCTCTTGTTTGCCATTGGTTTTGTCCTTTATTCATATAGATTAGTACGTAGCGTGGTTTTATTTTCTCTTTCTATTTTGCCAAAGAAAGGTTCCACTTAACTCTCTTTATAATATGTAATATTGCATCAATCTTAGCTACTTTCTTCTATGCAGTGTATTAATGATGCATTTGCATAGCATGTAAGATATTCATAGACAACTTGACACTCGGCACCTGTTCCAAGCACTCATGTGACTTTGGTTTCATGGGGTCTTTTAACATTTTTTATTTTTTTAAAATGATATACAGGCTATATAAGAATCATAATGAATTGTGTCGCATTTGCTCTTTGCTATTCCAACAAAACACTCTTTGCTGTACTATACTTCTTCAGGTAACTATCATAATGTTTATTCAGTTTTGGTGTTTGTAAACTATACTGCATATCGTTTGTTGGTAATCGATTGATAGTATTTGAGAATTTCAGCTTTTTCTGTGATGGATTGGATGGTTGGTTTGCACGAAAGTTCAATCAAGGTAAGCCTTGTTTATTTTGCCCCCTTCATGCAAGTTTTTCAATACCTTACATTGCCATAAATGATCCCAACTTTCTTTTTTTGTTTTAATAATAGTGCAATTATGAACCATGAAGTCACATAGATGGCAACATATCATGTTTTCTGTTTTCTTTCTCTCTATTGCAGTATTTCTCATGAGATAAATATCATGGAACAATAATAACCATTGTTGCATGGACATTAGCGTGGGAGTTGTATTTTTGGATAAGTATTCAAGTGACTGAATCTGCAAAAGGAAGAAAAGAGATACAGGAGACACATAAAAAGTGTTTTTTTTTTTGATGTGTGTGTGTGTGTGAAAGCTTTAACTAAATGCTATTACATTATATTTCTTTTAAATATTGTATAATGGAATGTATCAAAGGATATTATTTGTTAACGTGTTTCAGTATACATGTTCCTCATCCAAATTCCAACACTAACACGCAGATACAAGAAACATGATTGTTTGTGATGTTATATTATTACCTACATTAAAGGACAAAAGCCCTTCCTGCATCACTATGTTGAATTGAACTTGTTAGAAAGGGCAAACTCTTTACTGATCTCTAAAAGCTGCAAACTGAGGATCTTTCAAATGTCTCAGAAGAAGTAGGACCAAACCTCGAAGAAGAAGCCTGAGCACTGGACGAAGTGTTTTCCGCCTACCTACTTCTGAAAGTTATTTCCTCTTTCTTTCCCCGCAGCTATTCGTTACGTTTTGTTTTCAATTCAATTGAGCGTCAATCTGCACCTTCAGCTTTCGGTTGGTAATCGGTTCGGCTTCTAGCTCTAGTTCAGGCGGTAAGCTAGTGGAAAACTACGGATATTTCATCTTTGTGAGATCGTCCATTTTGTACCAAAGGGGAACCAGTCTTTCTTTATCCCTGTGTCGGTGGAAGAGAACAATTGCTTGCTTGAAGTGAAGCCTTATGTAGGAATCAGATAGCAATGCTCATTCATAAATAGCTTCCGCAACTTCGTCGGAGAGATCAATGGAAACTCATAGGCATCAAAGGTTTAAAGATAAAAAGACAAACAAAGTTTTTTTTTTTGTAAACAAAGCCCCAGGGCAAACCCGCTCACGGTGTCGAGGTCGAGACTGACGTATGCAAGAGTTTGCGTTGAGATTGGTGTGGATTCCCTTGATGGCATAGGGGCAAGAGAGTCTATCGTAGTTTGGATTCCACAGTGCTCGTACACCCAAGGCGCTGTAAGCGAAGCCTTTCTTGACTTGAGGTAATCATCAGAGCTGTAGTTGGGATACACCCTGGGAAGCACCATGTGTGTGTTCCCGGTGTCTCGTCTTCTTGTCCACTTGCAGAGAAGACAGAGCAACCTCGTCTTTCTCGACCCCCCGAGGGGGTAGGTAGTAGGGTCCCCCCAATGCTCTGACGCCTATCCAAGATATGTATCTGACACAGATTCTTTGAGATGGTCGAGATGGTCCAGGTAATGCAGATAACAGCACTCAATGGTGGGCAATGGAATATGTAAAAGAAATTTGCTAAACAAAATGGAGATCTAAGAGTGTGATGCTCACATAGGATTAAGTGCATGCTTCCAACTGCTTCTAGAATCACGTTGATACCTCTATTATCTGGTTAAGCAATGCTAGTGGGACACTTTGACAAATCTTCAAACAAATACACTGTTTATGCTTGATTACTTATTCAAAACATTATCTCGGAGAACTCTCAATTGTTCTTCTTATTATTGCTTCAATGTTCAACGTTTCTTTGAAAAATCTTTATTCTCAAAGATTCTTGTCATTCATACACATGATCTACTTTTTAATTTTAATATTTAGTGCTACAAAACTAGCTTTCAAGGAAATCAATTCTCATGTCTAAGCTTAGTGGTTGTTGAATATGAAGAGGAAGCTCTCAGTTCAATTAGACCCCTCTCACTTCCTATGCATGTGAAATCAAATTCTCTTATTTCCTGTAGTTTGAATCAAAGCATGGTACTGTTTTTACTCATTAGAAAATTGAGGTTCCATGTTACTTTTCTTTTTTACCAAGCTTTGGACTGAAGCAGATTTAGCTTCTTCTCTCATGTTACCTGCTATTCTAAAAAGCAATTAATTTTATCTTTTGCTCATAAACTGAGGTTATCCCATTCTATTAATAAGCTGATGATTTTTTTAATTCTCTATAAGATCAAACAAGTTATATTTATTTATACATTTGCATACCACCGAGTCTTTAAATAGCTGAAGCTAACTTGTTACAAAGGAAATGCTGAGGTTAGACATTTGATTAATTTATCTGATTTAATTATCCAGTGTCAACCTTTGGAGCTGTTTTGGACATGGTAACAGACAGGTACTCTTCTGACAAACTGATTAATGCATGCTTCTATGGAATGCTTGGAACCAATCTATCATGTAGTCATTGTATTCTACTTGAATCAACTCTTTTTCTCAGCATGTACATCCGTCCATCTTATTTGATTTATGCCTGCATTTTTCAGGGTAAGCACTGCTTGTTTGTTGGCAATTCTCTCACAGTTATACAGGTATACATGTTTTTGTAGTTGATGTCATTTGTTTTGGAATCTTGTCTACATGACTAATTTTAGTACTATAAAATTTTCTCTGCAGGCCAGGCTTGATTTTCTTGTCATTGCTTGGATTGGACATTGCAAGCCACTGGTTGCAAATGTATAGGTATTACTGTTTTCTTGCTTGGGCTGGATATTTCTTCTGTTATATAAATTTTAAGTTTTGAAGACAAACTATTAACATACAAATGTACCTTCTCATATGGAGAAATCTATTGGAGAGCATGAGGACTCACTAAAAAATGCCTACTGATTTTTGAACTTCAAGGGATGTTCGCTGGAACTTATATTACTTCCTGTTTTCCTGTTACACATGCTATGCTCTTATGATCAATGATAAATTCATTTTTCCTCTTCGGAGATGATTTTAGTTTTCTCTTTTCCAACCCAACATAAAAATAAAATGTAGGTAGAGGGAAAACTGCAGTGATGTCTTTTACTTTCAATAACCTATATTATTTAGAAAGAGGCAACCGTACTGCCTTAAATATTACGAGTTTTATGATATGATTTGGCAGTGTCCTTGAGTACTTGACAATTGGTCTGCTTAAGGAGCACCAAAAAGGAGATAATTTGTTGTTGCACTTGGTTCTGTAACCAAAGTATATCTCAGTTGCAAGCGTTGACTATTCTAACTTGACATTATAAGTTTCAGGAGTAGTGTTCAAAACACGGGCAGGTTGGTTGGGCAGACCCACTTGACTTATCACCTGTAAGCATGTGCAGGTTGTGTTATACCAGAACCTAGAGAAAGCCAGAACTGTTCAAATCACTTGATTCAGATATTATGCAATGTAGATAAAGTTTTAAAAAAAAGAAGAAGAAAAATCACCATATGCCCCCAACCCCTTAACCCTAACCTTCTTGCAACCTCTCTTGCTCTCTTTTCTCTGTACCGTCATTTGTCTATTATGGCCCAGAGTGTTGGTTGAGGGACGTTTGAGGATAGGGCATTGTGATTGGCATGACACAGGGAAGGTATGGGGATGGCTTTCATTGCTAGAGGTAGTGAAGGAGAGGAGGATGGCAACTGGGGCTCACTGTCAAGGGTAGCAGGGTACAGGAGAGATGATGGTTGACGCTCAAAACCAGAGGTGGATAGGGTGGGATGACAACTTGGTGCTCCCCAATGGAGGCGGTGGAGGGGACAAACCACAACAGGGGCTCAACATGAAGGTCATGGAGTTAAGGGACAGTGATTGGGGGCTTGACCTTCCTTAGAACTGCCATACGAGAAGAGGGATGACAACAGCAGAAGAGAAGCACAGCTGTTTGAGATGTCTAGAGGAGAATGGGTTTTCAGATGGATTCCAATTTCATCCCTAATTTATCTGTCTTTTGATTGACTGGTGAACCACCAACCAAACCTTGCTGACAAAATAGTTTGGTCAGATTTTGCTGAATTTTTATTGATTAGAGGACAGTGCTTTTTACCATATTAGCATGCTTTTAGACTATTGTACGCAGTTCTTACAAAATATTAAGAAGTATTTCTCCTCTCAATGTAATTAACCAAGAATCTGTATCATAGAGATAGTAGTTTTGTAACTCACCATATTGTGGAATTTTTAGGTTGTGATCTTTTCATGTGAAAGCCAATAGCAACATCCGACAACAATTTTTTCTAATGTTTTGAGAGAAAAGAACACCCGAGCATTAATTTAACTCTCAGTTGAACATGTTTAAATTCTAATAAATGTGGGACATTGTACACAGTCCTATCCTGGCAAACTTTCTCATCTTAATATGAAGAGAGCCCATGTTGATCTAGCATGCAATCTAGAAACCAAAGGTGGATTTGGGTACTTCCACACAATCACAACTTAATTTTCTCTGTCTAAACCTTTTAAACCCCTGGTTCCTAGGGTTTCACCAAATCATGTTTGCCAAGTGGCTAATTGGGGCAATGATGACAATATCTACAATCTTATGTTCTGGTCTTCATCAGGCCTATGGTTGACAGACCTGCATGCAAAGTGATGTCATGTCATCCCAAAACACGTTATATCAAAGTTTTATCCTCTAATTGTGATTGTGCATTCTTTTGATATCTAGATGAGAAGATGTAAAATAATTATATATTGATTTTACAATTATTTTGATTATACGAAGATGCTTGAGTCTTTATGTTTAACTATATCAGTAGTCAAACATTAATTATTTGTTTGACGGATTGATAATGGTTGTTTAAGATTTTTTTGTTTTTTTTAACCTCTTTATCTATATGTTGAAGTTAAAATTTGTCGTAACTTGCCCAAGTTTCTGAATTCAGTTAACTCAAGTCAATATTTTTTTGGCATTACTTATACAATCTCAAGTTCCAAGTTTGAATCAAGCTTACAAGTTTTTGAACCTGTCTTGTGATTGGTTTAAAAGTTCCAATATTCTGATACTATGCAACTATAGTTCTTTCTTATCAGGCAAGACTAGTCACAAGGATGTAAAGGACAAGAGTAATTGGCTTTTGAAGGCATACTATGGGCAGCGGTTATTCATGGCTTTTTGTTGTGTGGGATCTGAGGTTGTTAATCGTAACTTTTTTTTCAAAAATTTTCTTATTCACTATATTGATAGTGGTTTTGCTTTTCCATGCTATAGGTTCTGTACATCATCCTCTTCCTTATTGCTGATAACCAATCTGAAAGTGTGCTTGATGTAAGCCTCTCCTATGTCATGCTACCATTTTTGTTTGCAACTTGAAAAGCTCTTTGCAACATACTTTTCTCCCTTGTTCTTGGCAGGCTTGTCTGAATGCCTTGAAACAGAGTTCACTTCTTTCATTGACATTATTTGTAACTCTGATTGGATGGGCAATTAAGCAAGTGGTTAACATTATACAGGTATATTTCACTTTATTTTGTTCTTGAGGTGCTCTTACCTATTGTCAATGTAGAGACATAAGGTTAAGTTTAGTTTACATTAAATAGTGGATTATTGATTGCTGGTATTTAGGTGTATGTCAGCCAAAATGTTACTACTTGTGGACTATCGTCCTCTCATGTATTATGCTAGTGTAATACTATTGTCCTCTGATGTATTATACGAGTGTAATATAAGTGTAAAATTTTGTAAGTATTCACATACAATACAGATATCTTTTCCTTATACAACTAGGCCCTTGCAAACTCATTACAAATCAATTATTGCGTTTGCTTATGATGCAGAATAATGTGGCTGTATTTGTGAAAATGTCAGATGCTCGGTATTTCTTGGAAGACTGGAGACAAGCGAGTGATAGAGTAGTTGGACATTAGTTTTTGACTCTGTTAGGTTGCCATGAAAATGAAAGAAAGTTAAATCAGGAGAAGAAAAAAAAGGGGAGAAATTGTAGGTTCTCATGTTTGGTTGAACTCATAAAATTGCAGAGGAAGTGGTTAGGAGTTGATTAAACCATTTTAAACCACTTGATTATTAATTATTTTTTCTTTTTTCCTCTAATTTGCTACGTTTTCGAGAAGGAAAAGTAAAAATAGGCTCTTGGAGAAAGTTTTGACCCATTATTTTCTCTTTGCTTTTCGCTTCTTGAATTTTCTTTCCTGTACCAAGCAATGTAGAGGAAAAGCAAACTTTTCTGTTTCACTTTCTCAGCAACAAACAAAGCATGCATGAAGTAAGAATTGATCTTGAGAGGCTTTATACTTGAAAAACTGCAGCTGGCTGTTTTCCCTGGCTGCAAATTTATGCTTCTTTTTCTCTTTCTCCTGTGTGCTTCCATTTTCGGGCATGAAAACAACTTTTTAAGGGCATTTCTTCTTTCTGCTGTTTCTTTGGCAACTGTGATGATCTCTTGCACTATGAACAACTTTATACGTACTGTTTTATCAATTTATCATTGATTAGTATCCGTTGAAGTTTATCCTTTTCTATGGCAATTGATTGTGGACATCTGCTATAGTGATTTTGTATTGTATCACTTAAAAGTTACCTCTGGGACTTGTTCAAATCTTCCAGTATTTCATCTAAAATATGCTTTTTATTTGTTTCAGATGAAGACAGCTGCAGATTCTTGCGTGCTTTATGATATGAAAAGAAGCAAGTGACAGTGTACCTCCACGAATGACTACTGATTGCCACCTGCTCACGGCTACATTTTTAAGCCTTCGTGATTGCTTGCATATGCTTGTATTCTCATGTTTAAAGAAAACTTTTACCTAATGGTTTTAAAAGAACTGCATATCTTCTGCCTCTATGGTCAGCCCAATGACTGAAGGGAACCAATGTGATGTTTTAGTTCGCAACATGTTACTGTGATAGAGTTACTTCAACAAGTAATAATTTGCTGAAATACAGCACATGTACTAAGTAGCATAAGAATATACTTTGGGTATCACCTGGATGTGAGCTTGAATTTGTTTTGTTTCAGTTCTTCGTCCCTGTTTCAGTTCTACGGTTGAAATTCCACATCATTCTTGAAAAGAAACAAAGAACGAATTCAAAAAAAGTTAAGAAACTCAAATAGCAAAAAGCATAAATTCTTAAATCAACAATGGTAAATATCTACATCTTTGCTAATTCTGCCGGACTTTTTAACTGTCTAGCTTATAGAAACCTCATTAAGTTCAGTAATCTCTACTAAAGCCATAGAAAATAAACTGAGAGCGGAGGATATCCGGACAGTACGCTTATTGGATACTTTGTCTGAGTCGCTACTATTCCTTGCTGCTTTGCAGTCTGTAAGATCAAGTACAGTTTCAACTTTGGAACCAATTAAATTCCTTCCCTGGCTTCCATTTTACTACGGAAATTGTCTTGTAAGATCTCTGCTAAAATGCACGGTAATTGAGGCCAAATTCTCTGCTTTTTCTAACCTTATCCTTCTTCTTGTTTCTGTACCATATTAATGGGCTAACATGTCTTACTTTGACTCGCAAGGAGACCTCAGCATTCAGTTTTGACAATTATCATAGGTTTACCCTTGCAAGTACTGGCACTGAAGTAGTAATGGATTTGAATCATTCTTCCAGTGGTATTCAGCTCCAGGTTATAACCTTTCCATGGACCAACCGGCCTGGTAGAACAAACCAACCAAACGCTATCGAACTTTTGCTACACTATCTAGCATCAGCTGATCACAATTGCTGGTTCTAAAACTTGTTCGTTAGACAGAGGCTCAACATATAAAGGAAGAAGCTTTGACCTGGAAATAATAATTTTCTATGGGCATTTCATTGCTCTGGTTGGTAGACCATTGGTTGTCATGCATATGTCCCTAAATGGTATCTTACACTAAAAATTGTCAGCTTCTAATAAGCATCATCATTTGGCACATCCTCATTAATCAGAAAAAGACAATGTTGAATCCTAAGAAAGTTATCTGATATTTTTGTCTGGAAAAACTGAGTACACAAGTTCGTTGGGATTTACTTCTGATATTGACTGGGGGTCATAACGTAGATTTTTTAAGCATTCTCCATGCGCTTGAGCAGGCCGCATCCTTGATTGTATCCACAATTCCAAAATATAGAAAAACTTTGTTGTTTTCCTCCTTCCCTGCTGCTCGAAGTGATGCTGCACTCTAGCTTTCTTTTCTTTGAGTGTTAACTATAAGTGCTGGCATTTTGACACCAAATTTAACATCGGACCTGCAATAAATCAGAATGTTTCTTTCTGTTAGATGATAATGCTGATAACAGGCTCAAGCTCACAGGCAAAAGATATTGATTGTTTCAAGAATTCAAGTTATGACACAGCTCTGCAGGAATATGCGAACACAGGTTTCGTTGGAGGAAATATCTACCACATTACCACACTTCAAGTGAGTGCAAAGAAATCACACGCTTGGATTTTGAAGGAAAAGCTAGTATATGTATGTCTAATGCTGGAGTGCTGATACATCTGTATGTCTACATACTGTGCATTTATGCATATGGGCATTGGCACGTACTTTGTCTGTTCTTCCTTTTTCTTTTTTATTCCCTTTTCTTTTTTGTGTATGTTTTGTGCGTGTGCGTGTGTTAGGGGGGTGGGGGGAGGTTGGTGAGGATTAGAGGATGATTCTGAATCGGCAGCAGAAACAGATTCTACATCTTCATCACCATGCGACAGCTTCGGACTGTCTGAAGGAGAACTCTTGCTACCATCCGACCCTGCAAGAAAAACACTAGGTCTCTTATTTCTTAAAAAGTAAAAAAAAAAAAAAGAAAAATCCTGGACTTCTATATTGATTCTTCTATTAAATATTTTTTTTAAAAAAATTGAGAACGGTAATAGTTTTTCTAGCCACCATTCTGTTGAATGTTAACATCATATTGCAATGAATTCTTAATATGAAAATGTACTGTGTCAGCACTTAAGCTGGCTAGTCATGCATATTTTGTCCAAGTTCATTACCAAATGTTGGTGCACATTCAAGGTTAGCCAGAAGCCCAGGGACAAACAAATGAAAAGTGGAAGACTGTACTGCAAAACTGATTAGCAAACCACTGAATATGTGGCACTTGAGAAAACTAAGGGCACAAAGTAATAACTTCTTTTATGACAGTAATCCAACCTAAAAGTATGCAAGACCCAATAAACCTGCCTTGAATATAAAAGATATAAAGTTTTTGCCATGTATTTGCCTACATGACCAAACTAGCACTGGCTCCACTAAAGCTTTTATTCCTCCTGGTCTTACTGCACCTATTATAAGTTTTTCTTCTTTCAGTTGTAAGTGCTTTTGATGTTTGTGCACCAATCCAACCAGAGGAGGGGAACGGAATTTGATTTGTACGTGAAAACCCATACTCGGGGCCCTTCAGAATATCTAGCTTACAGCATGGCAAAGTAAACACGTTGAACAGTGGTGCTCTTTAATCTTAGAAAGAAGATGCTGCTACCAATGATATAAATACACGACCCAACTTCCACCATGAACCAACACATGGGGAAACAACAACTGCTTCAGTGCAACCACCTGCTGCTTCTTGGTCAGTATATTGCTACGTTTAAGAGACAACCGGCAACTATGAATTGGGACCAGAATATCTTCCCATTGTTCATGGTTTCAAAGTACTCCATTCCCTCCACCCAACTCATCACCTTCATATTCCAGGCTTATTGGTGCATATGAGAGCCTGAAACTTTGCTCAACAATAAGCATGGCCTTCACAGCACTAGTACATCTCAAAAAGCTAATTAAACCCTCTGGGCAGAGACTTTGCTGACATGCAACCTGGATTTTATACAAATTTCAATGGGGAGAGAGGATTCGGATCTAGGATTTTTAGGATGTCTTTTTAACAGAGAAAGGTGCTTACCAATGAAGCATCTGTGCTCATTAATCAAACTCATACTTTAATTAACTTAATTCACAGGAAAGAAAAGCAACTTAAAATATAATTTACACCTTTTCCTGAAAAGTGAAACTAATTTTGGACTTGAAGATTCAAAAACCGACAATTCATTACCTGCTACACATGCTGAAGGATTGCGATCTTTAATAACCGAATCAAAGGTGCAGGACAGACATGCATTCCTAGCAACAGTGTAATCCATGATGCCTTCATCTTCTAGAAAGTTGCAGTCCTGATTGATTTGCCTGCATAGGAAATTAAAAAGGATCATAACATATAATAATGCAGTGTAATATCTATCTAATGTCTAGGTGAATCAGTCTGTAACAGATGCAACGTTGAATTGATTGTCATACTTGAGGTTTGAACACCATATAATAATTGAACAGCATTCTTGTTGTATTTCAACTATAATCATCTTCAGAATGAAATGAATATCTTTGGTTTTCACTTATATACATTATTTGTCTGCCTTGTCTGCTAATTGAAAATGCAGCCTGGAGCAATGCTATGCTTCAATATATCAAAGATTAGATTTGGCAGCTTTTCCCTTCTAATAGTCACACAACCTAATGGCACTATGCAAAGGCCGAAAGCAAGACTGGTTGCCAAATCTATGAACTAAATTGTTTTTTAGACATTTTCTCGCCCTAAATGAGACAATAATACAGCTGGTTGTTTTAATGTTCGGTTATTCATGTGTGTATTCCTGGATTTTTTTTTCAGATCCTAAGAAGCAACAACTATGATGCAATTTAAAATAGAGTCAAAGGAACCGAATTTTCTATGATTTGGTCAAGATTTCCAGTCTGTGACAAGAATAGACCAAATTTACTCCAAGTCATTGGGAGATTTTATACTTAAGTTGATGGATAAGAACTCCTTTTTCTTGGTAACTAAGAAAAAGTTGGCGATCATATTTGCATGTTTAGCACCACTCCCACTCTCTGTCTGTCGTCCTCTTGTAGTAACTCTTGCTTTGACCACAATCTCTTCTTTAAGCATCACTTCCTTCTTGCAGAAGTGGCACCGCGCGTTCTTGCATCCAAACTTTGACCAACACCTCATCCTTATCTTTGCCACCCCAGCATTTGCAAGAAGGGGACTTGCCTGGTGACACCAACTCTAATCTTTTGGGCATCCGAATTATAATTTCCAGGTCTTACCAACAGCCAATCTTTCACAAATTCAAAAGTTTCCTATTTAGACTAGCCTCATATACACACAACTGATATTGGAAGAAGCAGCTGGAACGAATCAAAAACTAAAATCCTTCCAAAACTACTGTATTTTTGTCAATCGTACGTCGTGCTCAAAGGATACTCCTATAGGTGTGGATATGGGAAGCAAAAAAAGTCAACTTTAGACATTGGGATGGAAAAAAGCAAATCAAATCAAATGGAGTTGGTTAGAGGTCATCATCAAAATGACACAAAAAATTCACTAGCAGAAGAAAGAGCAAACCATCTCTATCCAACATCTCGCTTTCTCTTACCTAAAAGTACCACCACCAATTGGTTACCCCCAATACAAAGCTGCTACCAAGAAGTACCAAAATTTTTTAACAGGTCATGACCATTCCTCATATGTGCGTCCAACCATGTCCTTCAAGATTTGACCTTAAGGAAGTGCATTTATGATTCAGTAGGTAATTAGTAGGAACATCCTGCAATAAAAATCCGAACTTTGTACCAATACTGCATGGAAATTGGTAAAAGCCAACAGATACTGATAAGAACCAGAGAAAGAAAGAAAAGTCTAACAACAAGTCAGAAGCTATAAAACACCCAACTTTCCTTTCCAGTCCTCAACTTTCCCTTCTCTCTCTCTCTCTCTCCTGAGGGTTATAATCACTGCCCATTGCTCCCCAACAGCTGCAGCCAGCTGTATCCTTTCAATCCATTCAAAGCAAAAGAAGTCCCACCTCCTTTCTCAATTCCCTTCCCATTCAAAGCAAAAGAATCTAGGGCACAATCCAACGAAAATAAGTACTTTTTTCCTTTTCCATGGATGGTATTCTCCATTAATCTCCAGAACCTAAAGCTCTGGAACTGTGCGGGCATCGGACCAAATCCAACCGAATCTAAGAAGATCTCCAGCGATATAAATGGAAAAATTAAAGAGGCGGAGTCGTGGAAAGATTTCGACAAACCTCAAAGATTTACCAAACGGGCATCATATCATATCATATCAAAATTGAAATCTAGCACAGCTTTGCACGTCTTTACAAAGCTTAGATGGTAATTCCAGGAAAGGTAGAAGAAGAAATTGATAAAGAACCGAATCGTGGCAGAGTTTGAGATGGAGACGGACCGCGGCCACTTGCCTGAGGGAACAGCGAGAGATCCACCGGACGAACGAGAGGAGTAAAGAAGGCTCTCATTTAAGAGGGGCGTCGCGTCGAGATCAACGGCCGGTGATGAGAGTTGGGGACGGTGGAATCTTTTCGCGCCAAAAATGGCCGTTGCCGCTCCTTTCGGCCATCCGTCGGTGAAAGGGAGAGGGGGCCCGCTCTTAGGGCTTCAAGAACTCGGTGCTAGCGTGGAGAGAGATGCCGACTCTCTCTCTCTCTCTCTCTCTCTCTCTCTCTGAATGCCGAACCAACCAAATGCCCATCTTTACCGGCCATTGCAACGGGAAATTGAACCCCATGCCGCATGCATTCTTCCTCTGGACTTTTTTTTTCCTTCATGATTAGACTATAATAGGAAGATATATAAAGCACAGGGTATAAGTTTTTCATTGTAACAAACTTTGGCAAAACAACCATGCCCATATTAGAAAAAATATATTATACAACAAATGCAAGATACGGTGGTGCACTATGTTGATCACACGCACTTGTTCCTATGGGTTCCATTTACCAAGCATTTATCTTGATGAATGACCCATAGAAATGTGCACTTATGATAGATATGGTACACCGCTATATGGTGCAAATGATTTTATTTATTTATTTTTGTACAATTAGAATATGGAGCAAGCTCTAAAAATAAAAAAAAGAAAAATAATGCAAAACAAAAACAAGAACAACTAAACTCTCAACCTAAAGTAAAGTTTTCGACTGAAGAATTTTCTTTGTAATTTACATCCTCCAAAATTCCTTTACCAGCTAGCTGATTTGCTGAGTGGTTGCCTTTGTGGAAAGCATGAGAAACTTTAAATATCTGAACGACTTTAATTTTTCATGTCTGAGTAGAGGTAGATGAAGAGGATGAGAATTAAAGAAACAATTGATTCATTGTATCACCATACGAGAATCACCTTCTACCCAAAGTTGAGTGGCCTTGTACCTAAACAAAGCTGTGCAAATATCTTCTCATATGGCTTGTAGTTCAGCTTCAATAATTGTTGAAGAGGGCAGGCAAATTGATCTAGCATGAATGAACTTTCCTTTGTGATCTCTAATCAGGAAGCTAGCACCTACAAGTTGATCTTTCACAGACCTAATTAAAAAGTCAAAAAGTCAAGTATCGGTAACCTAAATTTATATTCATCTTAGCTAGTTGGTTCCCTGGTACTTTCCTCTCTAAATGAGAGATCTCATGTCCAAACCTAAGTGATAATGAACAACTGCTGTATTTTAAAAAGAAATTTGATACATCACCTTTTTTTTCCCAAAGGAGTGGGATTATATAGAAGGATTTGCTGTTAAAATTAGATGCATAGCCTTATTGGACTTGACACATTACATGCATCGTCATATGCAATGCTTGTTGATCGTTTGTTTGAGAACTTTGCAAGCTGCTATAATAAAATGATATATATAATTTGTTATTCGGAATTATTTTTCTACTTCTCGGTGTGGTTCTCCATCATTGATAATTCAGCATTAAGTGATGACCATCTTGGATCTAACATTTTGTCATTTCCATGCTTTTGAGGGGCAAGCCTATTTAGTGATTCTTCATCACATCCAATCAAGGGGTAGAGTCTAATGTTTCAAAGAATAACTTTTCATTTTCTGGTAGGCCTTTAGATGAACAAAATAATTTGATTATGATCTCTGATAATATTCATTGTATTGCTTTCCTTCCACTGTCGGGCATTGCTTTATTTTAAAAGTGACTTCCATTAGTTCGAGAATTGGAGTGTCCCTTCAATTTAACAATTGTCTCATGCTCTTCTCTAAAAAAAAAAAAATCATGCAATCTAACAAACGAATCTAACAAAAAAAGTCAGTTAGATTGGTTATACAGCATGGACGATCAACATTATCCTAAAATGCATAATAAAATCAATTAGACATTGGTTATTGCTCAAGCAAAATGCCCATCCTTCCATATGTTCTGCTACTTTTCTTCAACTTCCTTTACAAATTGATGCAATAATTGATAGAGCAAAGAATGATTTAGCTAGGTGAGTAGATAACAAAAACAATGCCAGCACAGAAAGCTTCTATACTAGCATTTATATATCAGCCATTTCTCCATTATCATACCTCCCATTAGAATAGCAGAACACGAGCAATTATATATCAGCTATTACTCCATTATCATACCTCCCATTAAACTAGCAAAACAGCTCGCTCCAGGTGTAGTTTGAAGCATTACAATTTGGCGACCAAGATTATTTCAGTTCATAATAGCATTATTCTCCAAATAATTGTCCTAGATCATCATTAATATCGAAGATGTACAAACAACTTTGATCATTGAAACGAGAAAGAATACGATATTTGCCTTTGGCCTTCCACTTCTTTTACGATCACTTAGCAAATAATCTCTTGAAATTCAGGGATCAAGACAAGTTTCGGACAGAATTTTTTGTATTTAAGAAGACAAAAGCAAACTAATCGCACAAGAAAATATGTAAAAATAATATCCGATAAGTAATTTGTGGGGTGGGGAATTTCCAATGCATCACTTGGAACGAATTATTTCGATGGACAAGTAATGCCCATGGATTCCCATAGATGAAGGGTGATACTATATTGCAGGTCATTTACACATCCAAAGGCTGGTAGGCCTGATGGCCAATAGGGCATTGTAAGAAAACATTATGTCATACCAAGAAGATTTTTTGGAAGGTCGCATCTGACTGGCCAAGAGTACTTTAATAGAAGATGAAACCAACATCTCGAACAAGAGAATTCAAGAGAAAATTTGTGGCAGAAGCCCTGTACAAAGGCAAAGATAGCACACTTTAAACAAAGAAAGCCTTGCACCAGGTCAAACAGGTACCATGGGCCTCTTCCAAGCTGGTAGCAACAGAAAGCAGCACCAACTCAGTGACAGCTCCAGTCTGAGGCCTCGGCCACCAACATAGGTCAGCCAAAAGTGTCCAAATTTTGGTGCAGCTTGTCACTATCGTCCACAACAAAGACTGATGACAACAGATCATCTTTCCCCATTGGGTTGCGTGATACCATTTCAAGAGCCAAAGATCCCTTATTTCCTTCTCTTTATTGTTGTTTATTTAGACCCCCTTCCTCTCCCCCGGCTTTGTTATCTTCTCCCCAGTCTAAGCTCGGCCACCCTCTTTTTGGCTTTTGGCAAGGAAAGAAGAAAAAATCTCCCTTACTATAAACAAATGCAAGCCAAAACCCTCCAAATGTTCTTTGGCTTCTCTGTGAGGCTGCTGCTAATCATTTCAAGGAAATACAGGATACTGTTTTCAGCTGATGTCTCAAGCCCAAACAAAGCAGCGCATAGGTTCTTGGCAAGTGTCTGAGCCACTCCTGTGTCTTCTGAACTAATGCACAATAAGGGCAAGTACCCTCTCCCAACAATAAATTCGACCCAAACCAGGTTCTGCAGGCACCAAATTAAATATCAAGGCCTACCTTCCTGCATTTATATAGTTTGATGGTTTCAAGAGGTCAAGTTGTGGCCTTGGTTATCTGTATTGGCGAAAGCAGTCCATGATCTGTCAAGCTGAATGGAGTTCATAAAAGGAGAAAAAAGGAGCTTAAAGATTGTGAATAACAAGTTTCTAAGCCAAGGGCAAAGATACCATTAGACTCAGTTTAACTTGTAAATACGCATTCAACAAGAGATACGGTGGGTTTTAGAAGCATAAAAGAAATATAACGGATAGGAAAGATCATTAAGATTTGAACCTGCTCGAATAAATAAGTATGAGGAAGAGCTAGAGTATAAGATCACAAGTCTGCTTAAGCTGGAAACAGGAAGCAGAGACAAATAATAGATTACAGCCGCGTTTAGTATGCAGGAACATACCACCATCCAAATTGAAACTGTTTGATCAAGTTAAAACTGCAAGCCATGCGCATCAGTGTCTTGAGAACATAATGTCATGATTTATGAAGAATCTCGGTTTCACAAAAATTAAATAGTTAAGAAAATTAACTTGAAACAACAATTTTTTTGTTCTGATGTTCCTCAAGTAAACAGTGACTAGAGTTGGTTGCTCTAGAAAAACTCAAAGCATCGAAAGTTGTGCAGGAGAACAATTGCTATAATTTGAAATTTGTTCATCATTAAAGAGTTCTGAAAAAAGAGCAACCAACAATAAATCATTCAAAGCAATAAAAGATAGCAAAAAGACTACCTACCAAAGCAAAAGAGCAAAAGGGAAGGCTAATATCATATCATAAAGAAGCAAAGTAGGGTCATAAGGACAGCAAAAGAGAGATTAGTTTGTCATTACAGATGAAATAACATGAAGAAACCTACTCGGGAAACGTGTGACAGCACTTTTTGCTTTTCTTCAGATCAACCCTTCCAAACACATTATAGGCTAGAAATCCCCACAAATATATGAAAAGAAAGAAAAAACGATCAACAACAACATCCTCGGATATGCTTTTCTCTATAAAATGAAGATTTTCTATATAACCCTCAGGTCCAATGAAATTGTTTCAGTGGATCCAAAAAGAAAAATGCAGCATGATTTTTTGTGATGTACCTAGTAAGCGGCAATAAAGCTAAACAAGTCAAGAAGCAATCTCAAGCCTCGGCTCAAAGCAGAAACCGGTGAAGAGCTGGAGGGGGAATCTCTTGGTCACGGGACTTCTGGCCGACCACTTCCACAGTTTCTGGCTCACGTCGAAAGTAAGCAGTGCCGGGGACCCGAAGCTCTGTATGTAGATGAGGTCGTCGGCGCCGCTGCTTGCAAAGACATCATCGAACTCACCAAATCCCTGGAAGAACTTCCGGGGCATTCGAGCAACCTCTCGCCATTGCTCCTCGTGAAGCTCCCATATGCCGATCCCCTTGATAATCCCCGGCCGGTCGTGCTTCCCAATCCCGCCGACCATAACCAGCCTATCTCTGAGGTTCATCAGCCGGCCACACGTCAAGGAGCAGGGTGCCGGCACCGCCATGCGCATCAGAGACATGTGCGATGATCTCCCTGAGAGATCATACATAACTAAGCAATGCCGGGGCTCGGCATTTCCCAAAACACCAGTCGAGTAGATCAGGTAGTACAGAACTCCATTGCAGATCACGCACTCATCACCTCCCCTCCATCCCACCAGAGTTTCATTGAAGGGAGTGACCCAGGATTCACCCTCCGACTCATAGACATGGATGGACAGGTCCCACTGGTAATAATCCTCGGGCACCTGCTTGCATTTGGCAACTGCGATGGTATAGCTGTGAGACTTCCGGTCCACGGAGACGGCGAGCGCACTGTAGTCCGGGTACTTCCCACCCGGAGCACCCTGAAGTTTTTTCCAGTCTCTAGTGATCGGGTTGCAGACAAATATCCGGCTCCGGTCCTCGCCATCCATGAAGCAAACTAGTCCACAGGAGGAAGAGGCGGACCAGCTGCTCTTCTCGATGCAAGGGAAGTCGAAGCCATACCATTTCCGAAGGCTCGGATCATAGGCATAGCCAGCCACAGCATCCTCGCTGCAAGTGAACATGAAGTACCATGGCTTCTGGGGTAACATGCTGGTCCATGAAAACCTTCCCGAGTGCACGGCACCGTACCATCTTTTGCACACGGACGCCGATCGAATTATGCTCACAACGGGCAAGAAGGAGAGGACTTTCTCCAGGAGGTCATCCGGCAGGATTGCGTCCAAGGAAACCAATGTGTCTCCATCCTGGACATCGCTGTCTTCAGAAACTGGTTTAAATTCCACAGCCTCACTTCGACTGGAGGAAGTCGAATAGGATTCCCACGATTCCTCCCTCTCCATAAGGGGGTCCAATAAAAATTCCATGGAAGACAAAGCAATAACCTGGAAGAATGATACAGGGAGGGAGAGATCAGAAAAAAACAAAACAAAAACAGAATTAGAACAAAACTCAAATGTTTCAATAACTACATTCAAAACTCAACACAATACTATCAGATTGATAGCACAGTGGTAAACCAAAAGAGCACATTATAGCCCCTTAATAACCCTAAGCTAGACTCATCTGTATTGCATCAGAATGTTAAAAACAAGCAGATACCCCGGATAAGATTGTACAGCCTCCTGGGTAAATCCTTCTACACACAATAAAAGCCGGGTGGCAGTCTTTGCTACCTTCTCATCAACAAAAAAAAGAGATTATACACCCTTGTAACCATACATAGAGCTAAAAATAAACTCTTTTACTTGAGAAAAAGAAGGACCGACCTTGTGTTAAAAGGAAACTCGAAGAAAACCACACAAAGTGGTGGGTGAGAAACAGATCGTCGCCCGCCATATATAAGAGAAACATGGCATAAAGAACGGGATAAAGTCAAAAGAAAATCTTGATCACCTAACTTTGACTGTTACGGAACTGCACTATTAAAATAATAGCCGGAAGGGACAGCAAACCGTTCACATCCACAGAAGACTCAACCACCAACAAGAAAGAAAGAAGAAAGAAGGAGGGGGGGGGGGGGGGGGGGGGTGTGGTGGGGGTGGAGCGTAGCCGGATCCTAACAAACAAATCCCATGGAATCCTCACAAGCTGTGCAAACGCTGGCCTTGTCATATCAAAAAAAACATACACACATATATAACAAAAAGAAATCTAGCGGAAATCCAAACAAACTAACAACTCCACCGGAAAAAAAAAGGGTGGGAAAAGAAAGATAGATGAGGTGTTCTTCCCTGTACCTCAACAGTTGTACCAAAAAGCTCAGCTTTTTTGGTCTCTTCCCCCCCTTCTTCTTTTTTTTTCTTCGGTCAAATCTCTCTCTCTCTCTCTCTCTCTCTCTGATATCAAGAGAAATGGGTTCTCCTATATCTAATCTGTCCAAAGATCTGATTTTTAACACAGAAATGGTGAACCGAGGGGAATGTACCTTGGTGTTAATCCTCTCTATCTTCAGATTCGGAACAGAGGTGGATTAGAACGGCCCATAGAAAGCTCTCTCTTTCTTCGCGATGGAGATGAAACAGTACACTTCGTCTCAAGAAATAAAAAGACACAAAGGCCCCAAAGCATGACAGTTCTCTTCAAGGCGGTTTCAAGTTGGAAGCAAGAGAGAGGATGAGGGAGAGACAGAGACAAGAAGGCTATGTCTTGTGGGGTGACACCGTATATATACGACTTGTGCTTCTAAACCTGCTTGTTTGGGCTCATTTGAGGAAATGATGGCTCGTCCCTCTTTTTTTCTGAGCATGATGATGGCTCCTTCCTCAAATCCCACTGTAGCTCTCCTTCCCTGTCCCTTTTATTACTTTTTTTTTTTTTGTGCTTCTTAGTTTCTCCTATCCTCTCTCTTATGTATTTTAGGGTGGGGGAATCGGTTGGCCTTTAAGCCCTTGGATTGGATTGGGTTCCTTTTTCGATTGGTGGAGGCACATTGGCCTCATTTACCTAACCTAATCCCACAAACTTGCCATGCCCATAAATTTCGATTGGAGGTGTTTTTTCGCTGTGGCCTGGTTCATGTGAGGAGGCATGCATCTATGAGATTGCTCTCCAATCAGGTTGTGGATGGTGAGATCCACAATGGTCCTCATGCGTGCCTTTCCTGTGATCTTTGTGAGTGTGTGTCTGGTTGCACGCCACCCTCACATGTTGGTTTAGATCATTCCAAACATGTCTCAGAAATCTAGTCTACAAGATTAATGGATTAGAATTATTTGCTAGGGGCACATGGATCGGGACACTTGTCGCGATAACAAGCACCGACGATCCGAGCCCCTCCCCGCCCCCTTAAAACAAGGAAAGTTGTGTAAAACTGCATCATTTGTCCATATGGTGATCCGTGTGCACAAATTATGGCCCACTAGGAGAGCCAAATTTCAGAAAAGCACTTTGGATTTTACAAGCCATTTTTTCTTGTACTTCCTTTTTCTCTACGGGAGAGCTTTCCATGGGAGCAAAAAGGAATGCAACGTAGACTAGTTTTATTGGAACTCCCACTAGACTCGGATATTGCTAGACAAAAGATAATGCAGACATAATTTAGTGTACAACGAAGATAACCACTTATCCTACCACTAATATCAGTGGCATAAGATTTTGCGAGCAGATGGACTCAGCTTTTGTTTGGTTTCAAAGTGTTTTGACCCTCAAAC
The DNA here is from genome assembly GCF_051530095.1 of Phoenix dactylifera. Classification (NCBI taxonomy): domain Eukaryota; kingdom Viridiplantae; phylum Streptophyta; class Magnoliopsida; order Arecales; family Arecaceae; genus Phoenix; species Phoenix dactylifera. The sequence continues at coordinate 25,712,190 of NC_143201.1, read as the reverse complement.
ATGGCGTCGGGAACTGTTATACTGCACAGAAACTCCTATTGGGGTAGTGGCAACACCACTAAGCAATCCCCTTGTCATACTGCACAGAAACTCCCGTAGTTTATTACTTCCATGAGGGACGTTTATACATGCTGCGGCCTTTTCTTTCTTGAGGCCGAGTGTATATCCTTAATAGAGATTTAGCCGTGAGCTGCATACTAAAAAAGAGGATGGAGGGAGAGTAAAACTGAGAGCACCCACTACTCGGCGACGTTCGATGGCTGCTGAGGAAGTATAATACTTTTCAAGCTATGCATGTGCATCGTGAGACGAACAAAGCTGTTGATTGGGTCGCCTCAACTCAGTATGATTCTGTTCCTCGACTTTCTTTTCATTCATTCAGCTGGCCGTGCTTATGCAAGATTAATATGTACCAAAAAAAAAAAAAAAAATCACTGCTCTGACGTTGGATGGGAAATCAATAAAGCCATGACCTCCGATTTTCAAATCAAATTGACTTTCTAAAGCTACGAACTTAGTGACATGTCATGTTGCACCTACAACATAAAAAATAAAAAAAAACAGTCCCAAGGGTAGTGGGTGCAATATTGCACCAATAAAAGAAAAGGCATACACCCTATGGAGTAGCTTTAGAAAATCCCATTTCATGAGCAGAATCATTGCAAAGTCTAAAAGGTTGAGAGGATGTCGAAGCCCGTCCATCATTCAAAATCCCTATGGATCTTAGAGATGGATGGGATGTCTGTAATAGGGCGGTGAGGTGAGAACCACAATATCATCAGTACGAAAATGGAAGCAATGAGGTGGGTCATAGATTATGTTGCCACATAGGGTAGGATGTTGGGATTTCAAAGCAATTTCACATGCGTCCTCATCCATGCCCTAACCTGTATCACAAGGCACCAACCACAACAAGAACAAGTGAGATCTAGAAAGATGCAATTGGGTATCATCCAAGTTAGACCTGTCTTAAAAAAACAAAACAAAAAAAAGTAGATAGTGGGGGAGGATGGCGACGGGTCACCCCATATCCATCCATCTACCTATCTATCTATCTCTCTCTCTCTCTGTTCTCCCAAAATTATTATGCGCACCATACGACCATGCGCGTGCACATCACCAATCACCAAGATGTGGGTTCTATTCATCATGCGCTTGTCTCAATGATATCCCACTGTAATATATTATGACGATTGGTGCCATGCACCAGCATGGCTGTGTCGTAGTACACAATAATTTTTTCTCTCTGTCAACTTTCTAAGATATGCACTAACCAATAATTTTGCCTTTTATATTTAGACCTAACCGGGCCCATTTAGTCCCATCCATTCAATACCATCTTATATAAAATAAAATTTTTATGTTTAGACTTAATCTAATATATATCAAAAATATAAGCCATCTAAAAAAATCCGGTGTTTGGATAGATAGCCCAAGAACATATAAGCATTGGAAAAGGTCTTAACCTATCCAATATTGGACTATAATTCTCTAACATTGAGAATAAATTTATGATAACTCCATCACTTTATGTCACATGTGATAAATATGAAACACGTATTTAGAACTTATAAAATGCTGCGCTCCGGTCATGATTTTAAAACGTCCGGAAAATTTTGCCGCCGTAGTGCCAAAAGTGACGATCAACAAAAACAAAGCATCATGACGACCATTGTAATTATTTTACCAATCTGTACCTCGTTATTACATTAAAAAACATGTAATTGACTCTGCAATTCCAGAGATTACACAAACAGGCGGGCTCCGAAAGATATCTACGTTTATAAAATAAGATCACTTCACCAAGAGCCTTAAGAGTCCAGCATCAGAATGCTGGACGCTAAGCTTTCATGTTATTTATTGGAGAAGATAATTGTTTTAATATGGTAGACAATAATCATATAATAGCACCAAACATGTCACTTTTGCATAATTTACTATTTAAAAACGAATATTTCTTACATATGTACATGCATCTTATTATATATAAATTTACATTATATATATTGTCTTTAGGCTCTTTATATGCTATATAATAACTGATAACGAAAGTTGAATGCAAAGATGAATGAAAAACCGAAATAATTTTAACTATTCTTTGCGTAGTCACTGATCCGTCATAATAGTTAGAATAGTCTATTTCTTTGACTCTTAGTGCAGGTGTAGGACTCAAACAAGGCGAGTAATCATGATGGATTGGATTTACTTTCATTACAACTTTTAATGTCTTAAGCATCCGATCCAAGACTAAAATAACCACAACAATATAAGGATGCCAAGATTTATCGAACATAACAGACGACAGAAATATGCTAGGTGTTAAAGTATCGCCCATTAAAAAAACCTAGAATTTCATAAGCTCCAGAAATGAAGGGTTTTTCTCTTCTTTTCCTGTGAGTAACATTGATAACTTTCTATTCCAGAATTTGAACACATTGCGAAGCACTAGAAGGCCTGGCATGAATATCTATTGCTGTTTGGGTCAGTCTTTTCTTACCTGCAACAAGTTATAACCCAGATGCATTATCAATATAACTATTTTATGTCTACAACTATGCAAAGCATTGACACCAATGTTGTACTAACACTTACCGCCACATGAACACCTGAGAAGCCTTTACTTTACACACCAACCATATAAACAAGGTAACTGATAGACTTGCACAGTTGCTGATCTAGACATACCAAAGTATAATTCAAACTTTTTTTTGCCAAGTACGCTCTCTACTAAATGGTAATTCTATAGCATAACAGGCACAAGTACTAGAGGGTAATTTAAGTTCACATGTTCTTTTTTTTTTTTTTTAACGGAGGAAAAGGATTGCACGCTGCACCTGCAAGCCAATTCCTTACCTTAGTCTTTAATCAGACCAGACCTACATATTAAATTTATGATATCCTAATAGTGCCATAAATCTTTCAAGCAAAGGGACCAAAATCTAGTCTCTTTCATTGATTAAGAAGAATTCTTATAGCGGACCATAAATGGATAGGTAAAGATTTGGTGGTCATGGTTTATGTATATGCTATAGCAAACTCCCATTATTAATCCATATTATTTTTCAAGAAACCCCAAGATCTACTACATACATGTAAGTATAAAATGGCTTGTTAATACTACTTAATTATGTTAGCCCCATGAGACTTCCCCTTGCAACCCCCAAAAAGTTTACTCCTCCGTAATGCTTTCGACGTGTCTATGCCACAAGCATATTCAGATGACATACCTGACAAACCAAGCAGTTACTTTTGTCTTGACATATCCAAATGATGACACCATAGTTTTATATAGAGGGGTGACACAGTTTGTAGAGGGCACTAGAATACTTTTTCCCCAACTCTATTGTGCCTTCAGCATAGATAACACTGTATAAAGAATGACCTAACATGTTATGGCCATTGCAATTTACAAAAATGTGGCGACGCTAATAACGTCTGGTTCTGGAAATGCTGATTTACAATATGAACTAAGGTATAACAGTGATAACTTATTTGACACATTCCAATACAAATAACAAATCATAGTTATAATAATTCAGTAATCTGTTATAAATGTTTTAATGGCTCATAATCAGTGTTATAAGGTGACATTTTTTATTTAAATTTGGCCCTACAACTCTCAGTAATGGTTTTGGCACATGGTCATTATATTTGAATAAAAGTGGCACCATGGATGGCATCTTTATGGACATTCCACTGAAAAAAAGAGCACAACATCACATTGCATAGCTGCTCATATTAAGCTTCAAAAAACACCTTCCAGCACACCCCTAAACCCAAGAGAACATAGGTCATGATATCAGATTACATCTTATTAGGAGTCCAACCAGTACAAAGAAAAGTATAGTTGACCATATGTCCATGTGCTAATCCTTAATGAAAAAGAAGAAGCCTTCCAGCGGCCTATGTTCTTGAGCTAGGCAATCCTCTTCACTTAAAATCCACTCTTGTTTTCCCCTCCCCTCCCCCCCCCTCTAATTCTGGATCTTTATCTTTAGGCAGATCATTCCTAAAAGACCATCCTCTGAATATGCTGATAATTGATTATGGATGAGTTGACTCTTCTGAGACTCCCAAAAACCAGTCATAATTTTGATGTACCATCAAGATAGATTATCAAGTCGATAACTCAAAAAACATTATCTATCTACCATGAGAAGCGTAAATCCGGATGATTGATGGAAGAAACACCAGACATATCTAATACTTCTCACTCCCACCGGCCATATTTTAGTGCATTAAATAGAACTATGTAATAGAAAAACAAAGAACAACAAAATTATTTCTTCCCTATGTGATAAAAGCTATTAAAATTCATGCTTGGGGAATGCAGCTAAGTGGAAAGTGAAGCCCTTAAGTTCCAAAATCCTCTAGGAACTGCCTTATTTCTTAAAGCAGAAAAATATAACATAGACAGTTGACAACATCCAAACAAGTTGAGAGAGAGAGAGAGAGAGAGGTATCTGATTCTTACTAGATCAGGAGAAGACATAACACGGAATTGCTGCAGATGAAACAATTATAAACAACCCAGATTTATGGCAATGAATCTGGTATATTCTGCATTAAAAAAAAAAGCTTATATATGATACATAGAAAGCAGCACAAGTAAAACTAAGAAGTGACGCAAACAAGAGATTAGCCTATATGCAAATAAAGCAAACAAGTCAACAAATGAAATTCCAATAAGCAAACCGTTCGAAGAAACATATGCCCGATAAAGTAAACAAGCCAAAAAAAAAAAGCCATCCAATTCTTGCAGATGTCAATGATGTGAAATACAATTCAGAAAAACTGGTGCCAGTAGAGTAAACAAGTCAAACAAGTCCATATATATTCATCTAAGAAATTAGCTTACACATGCCAAAAAATAAATAAGTCAAAAAAACAGTTATTCAATTCTTACTAGATCAGGAGAGGACCCAATACTGAAAGAGGTTGACACAGAATTTGCCTCAATTGTTGCAGATGAAATGATTACGAGCAACTCAGGTCTAAGGAATTGAATCTGACACATTCATGCAAGAAATTAGGTTAAAGATTATATGTAGTGAGCAGCACCAAGGAAGAACTAAATAAGATAGTTTACAATATATACCTGGTAACATGTCTGTTGAATGAGATCTTTCGTGGACCTCATCTACCATTATGGCACTAATATAAGAGAAGATAAAGAGATAGAGGATTAATGAACAAATTGCTCAAAACCCTCCAAAACCACAAAAAAGGAAGGAGTAGTTTCTGATGCCAAACAGAAGAGAAGTTCATATGCTTGGAAAGGTCAAATAAAGAGATACTGGTAACAGAAAAAACTACAAAACTTTGACAGAGAAACATGATGATCATATCATGGTATTATTAGCATGATAAATTTCTACAATTACTTAGATCATCTAGAGACATGATGATCATATCATGGCATTGCTAGAATGAGAAATTACACAATTATTTAGCCCATCTAGAAAAGAAAAGAGCATCATTCATGATTCCCAGTGTTATATCACCAATGCATGCCTTTAACATTGGTGCAAAAAACTTTCTGCGCAATAAAAAGAGGCAAACTGTTGTATGAATCAGAATATTAGGCTACAAAAAAGAGAAAAGCACAGAAGATGAGCAACAAAGATTGTAAAATGGTGAGTACAATATGTAGTGGCATGCTGACGTCAGGTGTGAGACATGGTGCAATTGTAAAGGCAACTTGCAACAGACAATCAGGAGGTAAACTGAGTAAGAATGCATCCACATGAGTGATGAATGCATGATGGCATCATGGTAAAATGAGATGTCTCAACTTTCACCATTAAAGGATAGAAAGACTGGTGATGATAGTGTATGCATCCCCTTTAAGAATGTATGGTGAAGAAAAACTCATAGAGCCACCACTAGGGGTGCAATCGAGCTGGGTCGAGTTGAGTAGCTGGAGGCTCAAGGTCAACTCGATAAAAAAAAAAAAATAATACTCAAGGTCGACTCGACTTGACTCGCATATCAACTGAGCCATACTCGAGCTTGATTTTGATCTCAAATTCAAGCCTTGGTCATAATTTAAAAATATAATTAAAACAAAATAAATATTATATTATATTTTAAAATATTAAATTAATAATATATATTATAAATAACATATAATATTATTAAAAATATAGATACTCGACTAGGACAACGAGCCTTCAAGCCAAGCATTTTGCTACTTGAGTTCGACTCAAAAAATTATTCGAGCTACTCGAGCTCGGTAGCAATTGAGTCGACTTAAGCTCGGACCCAAGTCGAGCTCGAGCAGCTTGCAAGCTGCTCGGCTCATTTGCACCCCTAGCCACTACCATGCAGTTAGTTTAAGTCTTGTTCGATCATGAATTTTATAATTTTATACAAAATTAATAGAGAATTAAGAAAGAATCAAAATAATGCATTTTTTTATTTCACCAACTAAATGCATATGAGAAAGGAAAGCATCTACCTTTGAATTGTAACCACCACCTTACTTGATTAAAAGAGGATCATCCATCATTTCTCTAAGCAACAACCCATCAGTTAGAAATTTGATCTTGGTCACACTCTGCGACAATACACATGGAGAGAAAAAAGCAAATACCACCAAATCTAGGAGAAAACTCCTCATTCAACCATACCCCAAGTAAAGTAGAAAGCTAATAACCTTGTGTCCATTTGAAGGGGTCTAATAGCACAAGCCTAGAGCTGCAGAATTTAAAGCAATATTTAACCAAAGAGAATGCCAATGGCCAAAAAATGGAAGAGGTCATACAGGATTTGTTTGATGTTAGAATAAATAGCATATCCAACCCCTTCCCAAGTTTGATTCCCATATCTCCGGCTACTAGTGAGGAAACATACTGTAAATATGGTATAAAAATAACTGCCCTGGGATACAGCAAATCAAAGTATACTATAACAAATTACCTGTTAATGTCTTGAAACAAGAGTATCAGTGTTAATTGTAACTACTAAGTGTTTGATGGTCAAAAAGGCAAATAACATGCAAAAGTTCCCTAAACTGTTTCCTTTATTAAGTGCTTTGAAGGTCTTGTGTTGCAAAAGGATGTTTACAAATTTTCCGAGCTCTCAAGAACTTGAAGAATTTGTTTTTGTACAATCAAGACCATCAATCTGTCAAATAACACAAGAAACAGCACAGCAGGTAAAACTTAGTGCAAAGGATATGATAGCGCACAAGCACCAAGTCCAACAAAGAAAAATGCCAGTGAGCTCTCAATAACAAAATATCAAGACCAAACAGCCCAATGAACATACAGCTACAAGATTGAAGAACTGAAAAACTATAATGGCATGCAGTTTTCAAGACAATGGAATGATTTCAGCAATATACCACTCCCAAAGGCCAGCAGCCAAGACATTCTTTCTTCAGGCACTAGAAGTCAGAAAGCATAGGTCTGGAAACAAATAGTTTGAAGTACACAAATAGATAGCCAGTCAGAAACATGATAGCAATAATCACATTGGTTGGGTGAAAGCTATAAACCCGACCACCTTCAGCCCAACCTGCCTCTTCAAGATACCGAGGCAAAAGAAGTGCATATGAAGTCCATCAGGGTTAGTCTCAAGTTATATTTTCCTAATCTGAAAACATCCTACAGATATAACTCAAAAAACTTCATTTTTTTTCTTTCATGGAAGTAAGAAATAGAAGTTGCACTGAATCAGTAATATTCCCAACATGATAACTGCTATTCAAGATACTGCTTGACGTTACACTCAAATGCAAAAGATAAATGAATGAATGAACAAATGAATGAATAAAATAAAAAAGGATTTGAAGCTGTTTACATAGTTGCAGGTAGGAATCCTCTAGAAAACACGAACCCTGAGAAAGTACCATCTTACTAAGGTATTTGAATAGTTAATACCAATAGCATGCCGAGGAATGCCAAGAAAAACTAAATTAACTGAAATAAAGAAGAAATAAAGAAAGACATAAATAATTTCTGAGAGTAAACACTCTATATCCCAATTCCATCTGCGATATACATCAATAGCAGCCATCTGGAACAATTTTTCCATTTTGTATAATACTCGCATTGCCTCAATATTAAGTATTTCATATTGCTCCCACCCCACAGCTGATACCAAACTTCTTTCTAGAGCATGGCCTGCACCTCAACCACCAAGTACAAGGAATCTTGAAGAACATGCAAAAAGACAAAAAAGGAAAAAAATTATAACTGGCTAGCATTACATAAGCCTATGCACCAAAGCACTAAGCACAAAAGAAATTGAAACATCCTGCTCAGTTTTGCAACAAAGATTTCAAGAAACTTCAAGAGAAGAGAGTACCGGAAGCATTGAACACGACAAGAAATCAAACTGCCCAAACTCCATCGCAAGAAAGATTTCAACAGAACTTCAAGAAAAAATCGGTTCTTGAAGAGGGTAGCGGAAGCATTGAACACGAAAAGAAACAGAAAAGCCCTAAGAAAGAACCCGTGGTATCTGGGTGGTCGATACTCGTACACACGCAGCCTCTGCCGCTGCCTCTCAGATCTTGAATACGCGAACATTTTTGATCCAAGAATCGTTCCCGCGTTAGGGTTTCGAGGGTTCTGATCGAAGGGGAAAGAAACCACGGGGAAGGGGAGCGACGGGATTGACAGGAGAAAGAATGATCGATATTCTTTCTCGACATTGATCGTTGTATCCTGCACAGATATCAAAGCATTCCAAACGCATTGGTGGATCCCGGACCTGCCTATTTATAGGCAACCATAGCACGATCCAACGGTGGATTCGCGCGAAGGAAGGTGAATCCTTCTTTCGCGCATAAGATACAACCTGTATATTTTTTTCTCCGTGAGAGCAGGGACGAGTCGGAGACCCCGGAATGCCTTTTTATATGAGTAAGTCGGCCAGCCGATTGCCGACACCGAGAGCGTGTTTACGATTAGTATCGGTAAGTGGCTGCAGAAAGTAATATTAGGGACTCTGTTCTAGTTCCCAAACAGATTCAACCCACCTACTTCAGACCTGGACCCAGCCTCATTACAGAAAGCTAGACCCTGATTAGCCTTTCAATTTTAGTTGCAGATACTGTTCTTCGAGTTTACGTAAGTTTTCAGATATCTTGCAAGATTGACTGAGAAATCAGAGAAAGTTTGACATGAATATCAGATTTTTGTTCAAGTAGGCTGAATGAACAAAATAGTTTTTAGTAACTCATGATCCGTGAGCACTAGATTCATCTATCTGTGTCCAACAAGTAGACATCGACAAGCACTGCCCCATTATTCAGCAGCAACTAAAGAAACATTCAACAAACCACCAACTGTTACAAACATATCATCAAATCAACTAACTTCCTCAATTTAGACCTTATCTGCAGTCATCATCAGGATTATGAATAAATATATTTGCGCTATCAACTCAAAATGTAATTATTTATTTTGTAGATATGAATGTTAAATTTGATCCAGAATAAGATATATTGCAGGCATTAGTCACCAAACCTAGGACCAATACTGAACCTACTTTTCAGGCAAAATGATAACCACATTCTCTAACAAATTGCCAGATACACATCACATTATTAATTTGGCTTCCCTGTAACATTAGTTGCAACTTCAGCAGGCTAGTTTGTTCGTTCAGACTCATGTTCCATGCAAAAGTAGTGAATAAAGGTCAATTTTATTCCAACAAGTGGGAACATAAGAACTCAAAATGCAGAAAAGAAACTATGAGCACAGAAGAGACCGTTTTGCATTGTGCCTCTTTTATTTCTCACAATACTGATAGACAGAGGAGCATATTACACAGCACGGAGATAACAAGAAGGTGTAACTTCAGCAAGCTAGTTCATTTGTTCAAATCTCATGTCACATGCAAAATTAGTGCATGATATCATTTTTATTCCAAGTAGTATGAAATTATAAACTCAAAATGCAGGAATAAAAATTCATGCACAAAAGACACTGTTTTACATTGAAACTCTTTTATTTGTTACAAACAGATATACAGGAGCATATCACAGGGCACATACATAATCGTGCATAGTTACAGCCTTCTCCATCATTCTCCACATGATGTTTCAGCATGCAACTTTACAAGAAGTCTTGGCTGGTTTGTGTCGTCTAACCTTCACCATTTTCTTCTTCTTCTGCACCAACTTCTTCTCTAGATCCTCGACTCTCCCATTGAGATCAGAAACAACCCCCAAGTACTCTTTCCCCGTAAGAAGCAACTTCTCTAACATCTCCCTCAGCTTCTCATTTTCTTTCACCAGCTTCTCCATGTTCAGATTCATACTTGAAACTGGTCCAGCCATTGGAATGGAATCTTTAGGTTGAGCAACAGCAATTCTTTCTCCTTCTGGAACTGGAGTACTTACTTCATAAGTAGCTGCTTCTACAATTGGCATAGGAGAGGACTCTCTATGATGAATTTCGTTCAGGGATGAAGGCGCATCTTTATCCGTAGTTGCTTCCAGGTGAGTTTCAGGTGCTAAAGGCATCTCTTTATGTTCAATGGCCTCATCAGCAGCCCCTGAGTTGGTTCCATTCTCTGCGCCAGACTCAGGAGATCCACCCTGCACTGTAATTTCGTCCTGTGACGCGATGCCAACTATTGTTGCTTGCATCTCTAGGTTCTTCTCTATCATACTTCCAGCATCATTACTCTCTTCAGAAGCCCCAGGAGTAACAGGTGTTGCACACGTGACTTCGATGTTTATAGTATCAGCAGCTGCATCTCCTGATGCCTTCTCTGCAAAATAATTTCCTTCTTCCACTGGCAACATTTGAGGCTCCTCCTTGGTTCTGGCTTCGTTGACATGAGTAACAGGTGCCTTGTCCTCAGAACTAGATTCACCAACTCTTGGTATAGTTTCCACAAAGTCTACTGCATTGGTGACATGTGATGTGCTTGGAACTTCCACACTCCTAGTGTCAGGAGTCACGTCTCCTGCTGTCTTCTCCATAGAATCACTTTCTTCTGCCAATGGCAATATTGGGAGCTCCTCTTCTTTGCTGTCATCTTCATTGCTCCGAGTAATAGGTGCCTCATACTCAGATTCATCCTTTGCTGGCAAAGGTTCTTCAAACTCTAATGCATTGGAAACAGCTTCATGCTCTTCAACTTTGATTTCAGTAGCTTCCTGGAGGTTGCACCCCTCCAACGACGGCACCAAACCCTTTTTCGTTTCTTGATTCACATGTGTGTTTGGTTGATCTCTATAATCACAAATATCTTTCTTCACTAATTCAAAATCTTGACAGCTAGGCCTTTGTGTCTCTAAATGCTCTTCCACATCCAACTTGGTAGCTTCAAATTCAGCAGCAGCAGGTGCCTCGAGAACTTCCTTGACACTAGACGCCAAAGGCGCAGAAGATTCTTCTAGCTCAAGGGAAGGCTCTTCACAGAGCAATTTTGACTCTACCAATGCCACGCCTTCAGAAACGGGCTGTTCCTCTCCCTGCATAGGTGCTTCTTTATGCTCTACATCCACAAAAGAAACCATTTCTTTGTTCAACAACTCTGCAGTCTCTCCTGGTACAGATTCTAGCTCTTGATTTTCTGTTAATAATAGTCTCTCTCTCTTTTCCTTTGCCTCAGCCTCTTGCATTTTTTCACTGGATGTGGAAGCTATAGTGCAATTCTGATCAGATAGTTGTTTATACACATGCTTCGATGATGGTTCAGCTACTGCAGCTGAACTTCCAAGACAAATAGCTTGATCATCAAAAGCTTTGCTCCTGGTACTTTCTTCAATCTCAGATGATTCATGCTCTGCGGTGGCTTGATTGCTTAGAGAATCAAGCTTCTCTTGTAGGCAAATGAGCTCCCTCGCAACAGATTTCCTGACCTCTCTTACACTTTGGTGCAAGGCCTGGTAAGTTCATGCCAACTCAGAATTAAGACTTAAACCATTTCCAGAGCAGGAAAAGAAAAAAGAGCTCATGTTGTAAAAAAGTTCTAGGGATGCATTCATAATTAGCAAACGCATAATGCAACTGAAATGATCGACATTACTTAAGTTCTTTTTGCTTTGATGGTACTCTGATAAGTTGCAACAGCATTAATATAATGTTAAAAAAAGGGAAAATGTTAAAGGCTCATACCTGGATGGTATCCAGCTGCAAAAGTAGATTCATTATAGTCTCACTGATGAACACCTTTTGCATCATATCTTGCCCTTTTGAAGAGGTTTCAAAACTTTGAATTTGTTTTTTGATATCTTCCACTTGTTCACGAATTCGAGCCATCTTCCGAAGTTTCTCCAAAGGTTGCCATCTCCTCACCTCAAACCCTCTATATGCAGACTGAATACGAACTGCCGCATCTGATCCTGACAAATTCCTTCTTTCTTTCCTTCCTTTCATCTTTGTAATTTCAGCAACCTCCATACCTCTGTTCTCCTCAATGTTCTTTTCCTGGTCATCAGATATCCCACCCTCAGAGTTCTTCCATTGTACACCTTTACTATCTGAAGCTTCAGCACCACCACAACCTTCTTTTGCCCTCTGCCCATAAACTTCATTAGATTGCTCTGTAATAGCTTGTTGTGGAGCATCTTTTATCAAAATGTTTGGCACCACATCTTGGCTACTCTGCTCTTGTTTCTCTACTTTGTTTGATGACTTAGTATCAACAACCTGAATTTCTTTCTTAGGAATTTCTTCCTTGATGTCTCTTTGAGTAGAACCTTGTTCTTTGTTGTCCTGATGAATTTTCTCTCTCTCTTTAAAGCCTGGTGGACTAGGTGATCGGGATGTGTCATTTCCATTCTTCCTCCTTGGCAATGGATCAACTCTTAAACATACAGGAGGCAGCTTTGAAGACTTGGCAATTGAGGAGTGTTTGCCATCAGAACACTTCTTCACTTCATTCGCTCTGTTTTGTTTTCCAGAGATGCTAGACTTCTTTTTATCACTCTTTTCGTCTTGCTTCTCATTTTCATTGCTTTCCTCCATCTGCTTGACTGGAATGGTTTTAGTTTTCATTTCCCTTTCACTTACTGATTCTCGCTGTGCCCGAGTTTTAGGCTCATCCTGTGCTACTCCTGGTTTCTCCTCACGGTTCTCATTCTCCAGAAATTTCAATGGGATAATCTTAACTTTTGGCATTTCTTCTGAAACTTTAGGACTGGTACTGATCTGCTTCGGATCATTCACCATCTCCTCTGGTTTATTATGACCAGGCATCCAGATAATTGGCCGGGGAAACTGACTCTTCTTCTCTTCAATCTGCGAACCCTTCTTGTTATCTCCACCCTGCCTCAGATCCCTGAGGCTGTTAACATCCAGAGGGATCCATCCATTCCAAATTCCAGGTTGTGATTCAGAATTTTTGTTGGTGCCTTTCTCCTTCGAATAATTATGGGGTACCCATGCTACTGGGTAAGGGTAGTTTGGCAATTTAATCAGGCTGGAGTCACTCTCCCGTGGCTTTGGCTCTGATTCAGGCATTTGCTCTTCAATTTTCACACCAGTTTTCTCACCCTCATGGAACTTATAATTTGGAAAACCACAGCAGTGATTTTTTGCCTTGTCATAATCATATCGAGCTTGATCAAACGAATAATGAGGAGGTGGCACCAAATAGGGTGGGCAGGCATCAGGATAACCCGGATATGGTCCATGATAATAACATTGAGGAGGTGGCTGAATGTGAGGGTATGGAGGTCTGAAACTATAATATCCTGGAGAGTAACTATAGTTGCAGCAGCCACAACATTCAGTTGGATTTGGGTGGCTGGTGCTGCCATTGTACGGCCATGGTCCAAAAGAGGGAGATTTAGATGAATCTACTCTCATCTGAGGGGCTACAGCCTCCCAGTTTGGATGGTAGTGATAAGGATAGGGAATGTGGTGAGGGAAAGTCTGAGAGTATGGGTCCATATTTTTGTAAGCAGGAAACATTATCTAAGAGTCTGTAATAGTAATAAAACTTAACCCTATAGGACAGGTTCTGTGGCAGTGAGAACCTGTGGAGGTTTCTACCCTACCTCAAGGGTTAAGGGCAAGTGACAGATAAAATTGTCAATCCTGCAGGAACAAGCATACAAAAAACAAAAAGAAAAAAAAAAATTAGAAGCACAACAACAGCGCAAAACTGAGATTTGCCAAGAAGACACCCAACAGCAGCTGAATATTTACTGCAGAGCAATAATCTCATCAAACAAAGTGGTAATAACACAACAAGATAAGCAAGTTTAGACACATTTTAGACTAACTAGTAGTAACCACCCAGGACCTCATCCAAAATGGCTAGCTGAAAGATATTATTTGGTTCCTCATCGTGTATAAGTATCCAAGATCTATCCAGCGAATAACCGATGTAGAACTAAACACACGCCTGCACGGTTCCTCGTACTAGTTCCAGCTAACTATCCCCAATACATCAGAAAAAGTGGAGGCTCTATTAACAAATAGAATTTCATACACATTTCGAAGAATAACAATGCTCCGTCCAAGAACCTAATTGTCTCAAATTAAAAAGAAACTTCAGAGAAACCTAAATTTCCAACCCCAATGCTCCGATAACCCTAACAAGAAAAATTAATCCACGAACTCCAAAAACATAACTAGGAGGGATGAGAGAGAGAGAAGGGGAGAGGGCTTACAGATGAGGTGAATTTTTTTTATTGCTTATTTTAGCCAATTTCCGAGCGATCCACGAACCAAATGACTCCTAGCTCCGCCAACCCTTTTGCTTTCTCTCTTTTTCTTCTCTCTGCCTCTCTGCTTGACGCTTTGGAGCTTCGCGATCTTCTCTGACGGGAAAAGGGAAGGGGAGTCCCCATCGCTATTTATTCCGAAGTCCCCAACGCTCCCAACGCCTTCGCGCCTTCCAGGGCTTTCGCGACGAGGACGCCGGACTTTCGAGTTTGTTCTCGGCGTTTCTCGGGTCCCACCTCATCCGCCACTCTTAAATAACTCCGTACCGTCTTCGAAAGAAAGTTGCCCGCCAAGATTTATGTAGGACTTGGGCTTCAGCATTGACCATAGCGTAGCACCAGCCTCGAATCCAACTGAATAGGGCTTGGGCTTCAGCATTTGGACTCGGCCTTACAATTACCAAGTCAAGCTAACGATAGCTCAACCCAGACCTCGATCCAAAATAGCCCAGCCAAAGCCGAAGCCACAAATAATAGGGTTGGTCAGGCAAGTCAAGCTAGACTTTCGGCCCAAGTGCAACACCAAAGAGTTCAATTTATTTGACCATCAATAATCCAAGATATGTATTCGTATCCTGGATGCTGCCACCTCCTGGCTTCCTGAAGATGAATTTTGATGGCAGTGTAGCCGATAATGGAAGAGGCAGAGGCGTTGACTTCGTCATCAGAGATCATGATTCCAGACTAGTGGCGGCGGGGATCAGCGGATCTTCGATTCGTCGATGTTGTGTGCTGAGCTCAGAGCCGCCTAGGAGGACATCTCCTATGCTCGATGGAATCTAGGTGCGGACCGAATCATTCTCGAGGGTGACTCGATCACAATGATTGATTGGATCACGGGTTGGGGGCTTGCAGGCAAGGGTAGGCCGCTGCTACTTGACATTCGCGGACTACGGCAGGAGTGTGGTGCCCATCAAGCCACACACGTCTATAGAGAAGCAAATTACGCAGCTGATTGAGTCGTTTCCTATGCGGCTTACCATTATGGAGGTTTTGTTTGGAGAGAGCGTGACATAGTGCCGGATTTTTTTATCTTCTTTGTTGTTTTCGAATTTTGTTGGCCGCATCCACACTCGTAGGGTGTGAGCAGCTGTTGTGCCAAAAAAAATAAACGGCGGAGAGTCTCCTCCACTTTCTGATTCTCTAAAAATGAAAAAGAAACTAAACTCTTGAAATACCATAAGTTTCCCATCATACTATTTTACCTCTACAATCATCATATGTGAAGAAAGACAGTTGTATCTAAATCTTATGTGTTTTTCGCGCAAACGGAGACCAGGGATCTCTTGTGGTCATGTTAAGCTTTAGGACTGATACATTTCAGGGCGACTTCTTCATGGCGTGGGGAATCGCAACATTTAGGACTGATACATTTCAGGGTGCTGCATACTTCCGGCTCGAAATGGATGTCAAGCTGCATGAGTGTTACTGCTGAGGAGCGAGAAGAGACTTGAGCGCGAGCATGGTGCAAGACTCCAGATGAAGTCATGTTAAGGCCATGTCTGGGGAGTGGCTGTTAGTGCAGCTTGATGGTTATAATATAAGATGTTTGCATTTTATTAAGATGGCTCTGACTGTTGTCATTACTTGTCTCTGCCTGCAGCTTACTTATCCATAGAAATACACATTGGTCATCTATAATCACAACCACAAGAAAACATACTCAGCAAATTAATTCATCAAAACACTGAATACTGGGCCAAAATTAGGGGTGGCAATGGGTTAATTGGGTTTGTCTACACTAGTACCTAAACCTCAATTGCCTGTGCCAGACTTTTTTTTTTTGGCTATGACGAGCGATTCGCACCATTTTAGTATGAGTACATCTATGAGAACCAGAAAGTAAAATGTCCTTGGAGTCAGCATCGGATTAGGCCAAAGTACCTCACCAGAGTGCTCAGCTACATAAGTGGCTACTTAATTCGTAACTCTATTCACCTCGTGGTAGACGCGCCTTGCAAAGAAGGAAGTGCCATGTCTTGCCAATCTCCAAATGTCATGTATTAGAGAGTGAATACCCATCCTCTTGTCCTGCCTCCGAATCTATCCAATCACTGTAGTAGAGCTGCCCTCAAGAAGGATAAAGTCAGCTCTTAAGACATCGTGCATGGGTAACGCCCTATAATGTTGCCGTCAATTCCACTCCTGGGACTGAGGCATCAATGGGATACCGTTCGCAACTATAAACCTAGAGTTCGGGCTTATAATCACGAATCCTACGCCATCTCTGCTACCATTGTCTATATCACATAGACATTGAAGTTAATCTTAAGAAAACTCAGGAATGGAGACTCCTAAATAATAAACACCGTCCGAATCGCTGCATGAGCTGAAAAAGAGTCCCAGTTGTCCCAAACCAAATATGTTTAGTAGACAGGAACACCAAAAACCTCAGTATGACTACTGAAAAAAATAAAAAAGGCCTTAATTTCAAAGTTGTAGGAATCTAAGAAAAACCATTATATAGCAGTTTCCAAAATTTTCGATTCAACCCTAGAAACAGACTTCTCGATGAGCCCTCGCATTTACCCAGAAGGTGCTGCATTAGACTGCTACATTATAGTGTCTGATAACTATATTGCAAAGAATTGGCCTCCATAGCATGTGGGAAGTTGATGGATTAGAAGATTAGTCGCTTCACGCGATCCACCTACCAAAGAAAATGAGCCATTTGAATGGAAAGACGCCTAATAGCTACGGAAAACCCACTTCTTTCAAAGCCCTCACCACCAACTTGGAGAAACTAGTGGAGGGAAGGCGGTCAGAAGAACCATCAATTAGAAGGACCACACTCTTGTCTGTTTGAACGACTGACTTCACAAATAGTTGAAGCAATGTTTGCTTGAGTGCTACACTTTACCATTCTCTCAAAAGCCTTTGGACCGAAGATTTAATCATCCGGTCCACGCATCACATGGTCGCAGGCACGATGCCAAATTGATGGAGACATATTGTGTCCTAATAGATTTTATCGGCCGACATTGCGGGGCCTAAATTGTGTGTTATGTCCTAGAAATATGTTAATTTGTCTATGGTTGGTCCAACCAAGGGGTAAGCGGCTGAGAGTGTATGATTGGGGAGAGTTGGAAACTAGAATGAGAATGAAAATGAGAGGCCCCATTTCAATCATTTGGTTAGAAAAAGTTTCATTTTAATTCCAATTTTAAAAAAAGAACGAGAATACCTTAATTCTCAAAAACCTAATCTCTACTCTCTTTTAATATTCAAATTTTATTTTAATTCCTGTCACAATTCAAACGTATGGAAAGATATGGTCATTCTGATTTTTATTCTAACATATTTCAATCCGGTCCTAGTTGCGGACCAAATATGCCTCAGCTGTGAGATTTTTTTTTTTAATTACTTTAGTCAAAAGCAAGATAGGTTTTGTCTAATAGTTTCTTTCTAACCACATGCACAAGTTTCATTGGAGGAGATAAATTTACAATTAAAATTTCAATGCAACATGCTTGGGTGCATGCAACCGTCCATCTGTCGTTCGTTGATGTGTTCAAGATAACTCGGTGGACCACGATGGACGCATGCGCGTTTTTGCACACTAGTAAATGGCATTAGAGAATCCCATACTTTGGTTGTGCAGTTCGAGTACGTTTCCATAAGCTTATTTTGTTTTTTTTTTTTTGATCTGGCACTTTGATTTGGCTAGCTAGAGGAATACCAGATAATTCTAATAATTATTATATATATATATATATATATTTCTAAATATCGTATTTTGTATTAATATTATTTAAAAATTAATATTTGCATGTATACCCTCGTAAAACATTTGTTTTGCTATTCTATCTTTTTTTTTTTTGCATATGTACCCACACCATCTAATGCCGTTAAAAAATTAATAGTTTCAAATTAAAATAACTAAAACATTCTTAATGGGTAGATGTGCAAAAAGAAATATTTATAAGCAATAGCGGAGAACAAAAAAATAATTTCAAAATTTTATTTTATTTTTAATTAAAATAAATATTATTTTTTATTCATGGTGTTAGAAGAACCATTATGTTAGGGGTATTTGTGTAAAAATAATGTTTTATAAGGATGCATAAATAAATATAAATTTTAAAAAGATATTTATAAATTTAAATTTTTAGTAAAGTGTTCATGAAAAAAAAAAAAAAGAAAATTCACTTTTAACGCCAGTGGATTATCACTTCCATTCACTCTTCCACTCACGTCACATCATGAAGTCTTTGTAGACACCCACATCTAAGTTGGTTGTTTTTTTATTATTTTGTCTTCTCTTTTTACATGCGTGTAGGGGATGGGGCAGAATGCTAAAACGACTTCTAAAAATATGGTTGGAGAATTTTTTTCTATTTATTTATTAAATTACATATCAATATACATTTTTTTGTCCATCAATTAAAGTCTGCTTGTTTGGTTCGCCAAAATGAAATGGCAATAACTCATTTGAGGCATAATGGAAATGTTAAGATCATATGAATGATTAGATTCATTGATTGGTTGGTTGTACCAAACTTAACCGGCTTTACGGAATAAAGGTGTATTTCTTTGGGATAGCGCTATCCCAACCATTCAAGGACTCGAAGGCCTCTCGCCGGGTCATGACAAAGGTACCTTCAAAATTAAGGTAGCACACCCATGCCCCTTTGAGCCGTCCTCAATGCTCATATAAAAGGCCGTAGTGGGGAGAGCAAGCCCTGCATCTCTTGCACAACAACCTGCCTCTCTTTTTTAGGTTAGAGAAGAGAAGAAAAGATGGAAGGAAGAAGGGCCTTCATTTTCCAACCTCTTTTCTTCCTCCTCTTCCTCTTCTCGGTGGTCGAGAGCCAAAAAAAATTGAGTGCCCTTCAACCATGCAAGAACTTGGCATTCTACTTCCACGATATACTCTACAATGGCCAAAACGCTGCCAATGCGACGTCGGCCATCGTCGGGGCGCCCGCATGGGCCAATCTCACGACACCTGCCGCGTTCATGCACTTCGGGGACGTGGTTGTGTTCGACGACCCTATCACCTTAGACAACAACCTGCACTCCAAGCCGGTAGGCCGAGCTCAGGGCTTCTATTTGTATGACAAGAAGGAGGTCTACACGGCATGGCTGGGCTTCACCTTTGTGTTCAACTCCACGGAGATTAAGGGGACCATAAACTTCCTCGGTGCAGATCCTCTCATGAACAAGACAAGGGATATCTCGGTGGTTGGCGGCACGGGAGACTTCTTCATGACCCGAGGGATTGCCACATTGATGACCGATGCGTATGAGGGCGATGTCTATTTTCGCCTTCGTGTCGATATCAAACTGTACGAGTGCTACTAAGAAGCAACATGTGATATCGACCTTCTACGTTTGTTGTTTTCAGCATAGTTATGGTTAGCTTCTCCTAAATTTATGGAGGGTTAATGGTTGAGTTAGATTTACTAGGGCGCTTCTTATGTGTTTGTTATGGTGGTTGAGTTAGAAGATTTCTTTGCTTTATAACATCAATATCAAATGCAAAGCTACCATTAGTTAGTTAGAGTTATGGATTTGAAGTACCAAGCTTTATAACATCAACATCGAATATGCAATTGTGATTAGCAAGTTAGTGGTGTGGGAATGTGGGTCAAAGAGCCATGTTTCAACAAGGGCAGCAGTCTACAGGGATGGCTTGCATGACGGACTGACTTTGCTAGTGTCTAGTTTGAACTAGTCTCGGCAACTGGTGTGCCGGCACTAGTTCAAATGATTCACAAACCAGCTTAGGCATAAGACCGTGTCAAAAGAAAACAACAGTCACAGGAGTCATAAGTGGAAAAGGGAATGGGAAGTTTGGTCCAAGTGGATTAAGTCGGAAAGTTTAGACAAACATATACTGCGCGCCCTTAGGCAGCAGTTCTTTATTGTCTCTCCCTACAAATTTACTAATAACCTATTTTATTCATTCTAACAACCTATTTGTGGATCCTGTGCCGCGACATAGGCGCATATTTGAGATGGATGATGGAAGCCTCCAGCAATACTATCCATATGGAGAAATTATTGTCTACATTACATACATCAGCATGAGCCTACATGCAGCCAATCACAGCTGCTATTGATTTCTATGGTGGTGTACCGAAATGTATGCCTGATGAATGACACCCATTGGAAACAACGGCCATCATAGCCATGCATGCAGTGCAGGCAATAATTTCTCGACCCTTCCCCATTTATGCCATCTGTTTGGATTACGCCGTATCCATGGTCCTCGGTAGGTCTGGGTGGTGTTTTGTGCAATCAAACAGGAAAACTCGGGCAATTTGTAGCAGGACATGTCTCCAAATGCTGATCACTTGTGCTACTCTCATATTGTCAGCCAGCAGCAAAAAGTCATGTAAATGGTAAGAGGTTCCTATAAATTGACAAGGGAGCTGCACAATAGTGATATTTCCATAGACAAACAAACGGATATATGAGCAGAATGTTCAAACTTTGAAATACCGTGGAGTTGCATTTCATTGGAGTCCCCATGCTGCTGCAGTGAATTACTGCCTTCCCAACAAGTAGCCAGAAAACTGTCCTGAACGGGATGTAAAGTTTCAATACCTTATTACTCCTGAAGGACTTGATGCTAAATTCCTATGCTGCGGAAGAAATACTGCAATTTAGTGATAATCTAGTTTACATGTTAAAAAAATAAGAGTCACAAAATATATCATGTCAAAGATAAGTCATACACAATACAATAACAATTTTATTATTTTAATATGTTTTTACATGAAGCACCTGAACAGTTGACTATGTATCCACAGAGATGCATATACAATTTGTGAAGAAGAAAACTGTCAATCCAGCACCGACGTCTAAAACACTAATTTTGATCGCTACACTAAACACCTTAAAAACTTTGTCCAAGCTATCTTTCCCCGTTATTTATCTCACAAAGGGGGCATCAACTGAATCGCAGACAACTCCTAGCCAATACAACCAATGAATGAGAAAAGCTTGATTTCCTCATTTTCACACGAATCACTTGCGAAGAAGCAAAAAAGCCAAGCAGAGGGAGCAGAACATACAGTATATGCCAGAACCAAATCAAACAGGGCAACAGAGTGAACAGAGGGATCTCACTGCTTTGTCTTTACAGCCAGTTGGGGACAGAAGTAGATGGTACACCCTGCTCGGAATTACCACCCTCAACTTGGCTTCCAGAGTGGCTCCCGAGACCTGCATTACTAGACAGCATTGCCATTAATCTCCCACCATGCACCCTACCTTCTGGAAGAGAAATCAGCCCAGAATTGAGAGGGTTCGCAGGATGCATCAGCGTCTCCTGATCAAGCCTGCTCCAACTCAGTTGACTTTCCCTGCCAGCTCCCATCTTGGAGAACATATCTTGATCAACAATGACCTCTTTCATCTTCTCGGATTTGCTGGGTGCTGGGAACCGGGCGGCGGCTGCTCCCAATATGCGGCCGCTGTGAACTTGATGGTCTTCAACCTGGGCAGTGTGCGCAGCACAGAGCCCGATTTTGCCTCTGGCAAGGCGATCACAAGGGGGGCCACCAGCACCAAAAACTGACCCTGCCTGGCCCCAAGCGCAGCGTTTACCTCCCCCATGTGCCTTGCAGAAATCAGTGCTTCCCTGAGCACTCTTCCCGCATCCCTCAAACTTGCATCGCTTTCCCCCACCATGACGAACACAGAAATCAGTCCGCCCTCTAGCACTCTTAGTGCACTCTGGTGCAGAACACCTCTTCCCCCCGCCATGGGCAACACAGAACTGCGTCCCACCATGCACACTCTTTGAACAACCACCCTGGAATGCGCAACGCTTTCCTCCGCCATGCCCCTTACAGAAGGGCGTGCTTCCTTCAGCTCCCTTGGTGCAGCCTGGAAATGTACACCTCTTACCTCCACCATGTGCCTTGCAAAACATTGTGCTGCCCTGTGCACCCTTGGTGCATTGTGGATATTGGCAGCGACGGCCACCCCCATGGGAGATGCATAGACCAGATTGACCTTCTGCACTCTTGGTGCAATTCTCCCTCCGGCACCTCTTGCCTCCACCATGCCTGATGCATAGACCAGATTTTCCCCTCGCAGCTCGAGTACAGCCGTCATGGCTGCAACGGCGACCACCACCATGTGCAATGCAGTAATCAGTTCGGCCTTCAGCACTCTTTGTGCAGCCAAGGTGTTGGCATCGGTGGCCACCTCCATGGGCTTTGCAGTAGATGGTCCTGCCCTCAGCTCCCTTGTGACAACCAGGTCTCTGGCACCTGCGCCCACCGCCATGGGCTATGCATAGTCCAGAAGCACCTCTGGCTCCTTTTCCACATCCCTGGAACCTACAGTTTTTTGTGTTGCTGCTGCGCTGCTCTGGTTGAGCAATCCTGGAAGTAGAGGCAACTGGACTTTTCAGCATTTTTGTCATGATAGATGAGAGATTTTGCACTGGAACTGACGAAGATTCCCCAGGAATCATTTCGTTAGAAAAAAATCTGCCATTTTTCTCGGAGGCATATAGATATGGTAGTAAATTATTCCCATGTTTCCATCGAGATGACGTCGATCCTTCATCAACAGTTGGCATTGAACGAGTTGTTACTGATGCATCCAAGATATCTGGATGTTGGGCTGAACCTGGAGAGCTGTTAGTAATACCAGATTGAGATGGCCCTACTGAAAGACTTAACTGAAGGTCACGCTTAGGCTCCTTTGGAGTAGCAATAGCAGGTTTCTTTGGGCTTGGTGCATTTTCATTGCCAAGATTAAGATGAAGAAAACCTAGGCCCAAATCCATGGAAGACTCATCATCATTTTCTTTGGGTGAAAACATCATACAGGCAGTTGCTGAGCTCCTCTTGCTGCTGTCCGAGAAACTTGTTGAACATCCTAAACTTAGGGACAGTGAAGCATTTTTCAGAACTTCAGTTCCATTGATATCATCCCACTTCCTCTTTTTTCCTTTCAAGTTAAAATAGAGACTGGAGGTGCCAGGGGAATTAAGGCACAGTGTGGTGTCTGCATGATCTTCAGCCCCTGATCCAACTCTGCTCCAACATATGGAAGAATTTATACATGAGCCAGTGACAGCAGATCCAGATAACCCAAATCTGTCATCCATAGCCACTATTTAAGGAAAGATCTCCAATCTCAACCAACAGCTGACAGGAAAAAAACACAGTTATCCTGACTTCCGGGACTTGATAGTTAACAAGAATTAAAACAGAGGTCAGAGGCCTTTGAAGAAATAATTGCCTCCTCCACTAACAAATCCCAAGGTATCACGACGTTCCATTTCCAGATAATTAGAGAGAAGAACTATGTAGATAATTGCTGAGATTAGGCTGCACCTGATGATTAGCACAAACTGGTGTCATTGGACAAGACAAAAGCAACTAAGGTTCCTGTCAGAGAAAAAACTAATTAGCAGATAACTTAGCTGAACCAAGGGAATGAAGATTACTTCAAATTAAACTCTCCAAAGGGATAATACTATAGTTTATAATATGACAACTAAAAAGCAACAGTAGTTTTGATTAAGGGCATATTCAAGGCAAACGGGCTATATAGCGCATAATCAAGAAGTACTACATGCAATCCAGAAAGCTGATATAAAAGAATTTCCTAAGTCCTTTTTAGTACTATCTACTTTATAAGAGTTTAACCCTTTGAAAATTATGAAATAGCCTCTTCTGAACAAAATTCTAAGATTGAGCATTGCAAGTCTTAACAATAGCTAGAAATTCTCAATACTTCAAAAATATAACATGGACATTATCTAAAAGTATGAAGCCAAATGCCTACTTTACTGTATGATAGAAATCCACCAAGCCCGCAACATGATTGTGGCCAGCTGCAAACTTCTTTCAGCCCATAATTTAGATGAAAATAGGACTTGAGGCAACCATAGCATTTCTCATCCTGTCAAACAGAAAGGTGTCCACTTTAGAGGGTGTATGAAGGGCTCAATGACAGGTTAGTGGCCTAATGCAACATTGTCCACTATCAATTGAGCTCAAGATGAGGTAGTGTATCAATGAACAGCTTAACTTACAAGTGATTTGCCAATAATTCTATCACTCAGACCTGCTGAATGGCCATTAAATGTAGATTGATGACATGCAATGAAAGATTCGCTAGGCTACTAATAGCACTAAACTTAACCTGGGCATCATATCAAGTCATCATTTGGAAGAACGGCACGCCATCGTTGAAGTGGCACCCTTGAAAAGAAAGGCATTCTAGTGCGCCAGGCTTCCACCACCGCAGAATCTGGGGAGGGTCAAATGTGTGCAGCCTTACAGTACAGAAGGTTGTTTCCGTATTTCGAATCCATGACACCTAAGTCACAATAGAGAAACATTATCATTACACCAAGGCCTATGCTTTGACAACCTAATTATAAAAGTTTAGAGCTTCTTTATGCGATGAACTAAGGTGGAGAAACCTAATTACAATACTACAGCCAGACCACCTTCTTGGACCAACTTCCATAGCCTAAACAAGTAGTAGACTAAAATAAATGTTCCATCCTGTCATCTAGGTGACACAGATTTGATGAATCAAGCTGGGATAACATCTGACTCAGATCCAGTGCAGGCCTGCTAGACATCTAGGTTTAAGACCAAGATCCAATCAGTCAGTTGATGGGCTTGGTTGACCTGAAACTCATCAAGGGTCAGGCTCAGTTTCATTTGGGAACCTGAAACCTGGATCATTAGGTTATTTGTCCAGTAAGCCAATCTAGTTTGGGTTCAGTTTTGGAAAGAGCCAGTCCTTGGGGACCCAGTAACCAAGTCACGTAGAATCCGCTCCAAGCATTTTTCCCCCTTTTTGATAATGGTTCCAAGCATTTTCCAGTGCACCTGTATCCCTCAATAGCATTATTCTATAACACCTGCATCCTTACCAGACTCAATGATTTAGTATTACAACAGGGTCAACTATACAAAAAGCTATTAGATTTTTTTTTAAAGAAAAAAAGTTAATAAGGTTTCTCATAATTCTGGGTCGGGTTTGGTTTCTTATTGTCAAGTTGTAGTTCTGTGAGTGATTTGGGCAACGATATATAATG
The DNA here is from genome assembly GCF_051530095.1 of Phoenix dactylifera. Classification (NCBI taxonomy): domain Eukaryota; kingdom Viridiplantae; phylum Streptophyta; class Magnoliopsida; order Arecales; family Arecaceae; genus Phoenix; species Phoenix dactylifera. The sequence continues at coordinate 25,686,517 of NC_143201.1, read as the reverse complement.
TATAGAAAAAAAGGAGGGCAGTATCTGTTATTAGTATTGTAATAAATAAAGAACATAAAAAGAAATAATAATAGCAGTAGCTTAGTTTAATATGCCAGTTTCCAGATCTGCAGATTTATCATGTGAAAAGCTTGCACTATTATACATTTTTAGTCATGGTTATCCAATTGTAGATATTGAGCATCTGCTAGCTCATAACAGTCATTCATGATTGCAGGTGCTTCTGGTGTAAATTTTGATCATTTTAGAATGTGTATGTGCAAATTCAAAAAAGTCTAGTCTTGATCATAGGATCCTGTAATTTAATTATTTGCAAAGTTATATATACCAAGATGTCAACTAGTTTCGATGGCATCAAACAATTAGAGTGCTAGTGGAAGATCTGGGCATAATAGAGGGCGAAAGAGCATTCAAACATATATTAATATATTTGATAAGCTGAAGAGGCCTGTCCATTTACAGGCATGGGTTGGATTAGATTGGAGCTTGCAAAACGTGCAAGATGAGGTCAGAGAAAAGGCTCTGACCAGGTAGAAATGGCAGATTTGGGATCAGACAAGCAAGAAAGAAGGATCAAATTATGCTTCTTGAAGAATGAAGAAAGTAGGGTTTCAGAAGAGACATTAAGATAGAGTAGGAGTCTTCTGGTCCTTGAGTTTTCCGCATGCTTTGAATTTCCTTCAAAACATTTCGGGCTCACTAAAGTGAGGATCTACAACTGGGGCCATTTTCAGAGTTATATCCAAGGCTAAATTCATATGTCAACTTTTGTCATATCTTCATTTCTTTCAATCTTGAAAACACTTCTCTAAATTAGAAGCACTACAACCTCGCATCCCAAGAGACTGAGCATGAAATAAAGCTTTTGGCATAAATGAAAATACCCTAAACTCAGATCTTATAGCCATTTCAACTATCACATGTTATATTACCATAAAAAAAGTAAAAAAAATAGCATATTATACTCAAATTGTGATTTTTGATATCACATTTGCAAAAAATAACATTTTCATGATCCCATTGCAAAACCAATAGAATGAAATTTCCAAATGTCGAAAACAATGTATTATACTTTAAAATGATTTCTAATTTATATCCTCAGCATAGTTTATTTTTTTAATAGGTTTATTACCCTAGTTGCAGTTGATGTTTTAGTTGTGCAATAGTTATCAATTGAAATTGTTGGACCTGAAGATGAAAGCAAAAAAATTACCAATTTCACCTGGCCAAAATCAAAACTGAAACTGAGATTTCAGACCTTGGTTCATGGTTAATAGAAATTGCTACCACCAAAATTCATGAAACAAATTAGGATAAGTTAATTATCAAACCAAAATCAATATAACTCAACAGCATAATCAGTCCATTAGAGAAAATACAGCGAACTAATAACCCCAACATATTTACATAAAAACAAAATAAGAGTATTCAGACAGCTTTGGAAACATTAGCAAAACAGAAGATGTGAAGTTGTCAGTAAAACCAGTAGATATCATGATTAGAGTAGCCTCAGCATTTGAACAACATATATTCTTTAAAACAGAGGAACAGAAACATGCATGACACCCAAAAGATTAGAGAATTTAGCTAAATTAAAAGCTGTAATAAGCACATGAATCTGATCCGACAAATCCACCCAGATATCACTTTTACCAAAACATTTTGATGAAAAGTTCCAATCAGCCAAAGCATGCTCCCAAAAACTTGCCCAAAAAAACTAATATAAATAGTTATTAGATCAGTAAGCTTATTGGAGGGATCTACCTACTGGAAGAATACAGCATGCAGACAGAGTCGCTAGCTCGTAAAACAGTGGCATGAACCAGCTTGTGAAAGCTAGACAAACTTAAGGCCACGAGCAAACTTCAAGCAGTAAACATGTTTAGGTGCACAAAACCACTGATGATGAGTCTGCATGAGGAAAAATAGTAAGAGAAAAGGCAAAATTAATAGCTTTAAATGTTCATGTCATCAGATATAGGTGGCAACCAAGAAATTAACCTACTACTAATGAATTATATGACTATAATCTTGTATATAGTAAATAACACTCCAGAATCACTAGACCTTTATATACCACTACCTCCCGTATCTGGAGCAGCAGTGAGAAACACACAGCTACACATAGAATATGGACCATGCCTCTATCCTCGAACCTTCTGAGAACAAAAGGTGACAGCTTTTTTTGAAGACCAAACATAGACGGAACAAAAACAACAAAAAGAAGAAAAACAGAGTAAAACCCTAACGAATCAAGAAATCACAACGGCAACCAGACCAATACAGTAAGAATTAATCGTATTTTAAGTATAAAAACACGAATCCAGCATGCGTTCTTGCATCGAGAGCCAAAGTTTTCGAGAATCCGACAAGAATAAGACCAAAAACAAGTTCAAAAAATAAAAACTATGAACGAGGCGAAAGCGTGAGTCTTGAAGCGAAAAAGGGCAAACTTTAACCAATTAAAACACGAAAACTCCCCAAGATTTTTCAATCCAAGAGAGGCATGGCACGCAACAGTTTCGTCAGAACACAAGCTACCTCCAAGGAAAGCCGAACCGAGCAAGAAAGATCAAAAGATAGCAGAAACCAGCATAAGTACACAAAGATGGCGCGGGCGAGGCGAGAGAGACAGAGAGGGATGGGGCCTACCTCGAATCGGCGCTTCCAAAGAACAAGGAATCCAGGAACTCAAGCAGCCTGAGATCCCGATACAGGCGGTGGGGACTAGGGTTTTCTTGGATGGGAGCGGGAACCAAAGCAAAGGAAAGAGATGCAAGAGGACGAGAAAAGCCCTCGCAATAAGAACAGCAGAACAACGGAGGCCAGCGCAAGTGGCCGGAGAAAGGCATGATATAAAAAAAGACAAGATTACTTTTGGATCCTTTCGTGGGCACCTAAAAGCGGAAGGATGGAGGTAAAAGCGATGGATCTAGATTTGGACCAGATACCAGTACCACCCATCCTAGCTGCTGAATTGAGAGGGCCATGACAGAGAATCTAATATGCTGCTTCGACTCTTCGTACCGACCGTATCATTTTAGGATCGGTTTGGCTGATTTGTTACAAAAATATATTTTATATCATATTATTATATTTGGTCTAAAAAAATAAATATATATATATATATATATATATATATATATAATAAATGGTGGATACTATACCTATTTTACTGAAAGAAAGAAGTTAAAATAAATACCATTAGATGATGATATTTTTTTTTCCACGTGAGATTACCGGGTAGAGTGGAGATAATCTGAAATTATCATTATTTGATAAAATACCCCAACTTATATTATATTAGTATTATAACACTTATATTATAGAATTCATATATTATTTATATCAATATAATATATAATTAATAGATTACAATTATTATTTGTATTAATTATTGGAATTAATATATATTTATATTTGAAACTAGTATATAATTATAATATATTAATAAATATATTAATTATATATTGATTATTAGATTAATATATTAAAATAGTAATAGTACTATTTTATTAACAATAATATAATTAATATATTAATAAATATTTACTACTTACTAATAAATCTAATATGGGAATTATTAGTAGTTAATATATTTATTTATTAATAAATATATTTATAAAACTTATAATATATTTATAAATATAAAAAATATATACTAAAATTTATGGATGATAATAAATTTATCTAAGGCACTATAAGCTTTATTAAGAAGTCTGCCTATCCAATATGTTTTGCGAGCCGGAAGGTAGAGCCAACATGCTTCCCTCTAGAAGGAGAATACAAAAAAGAAAACAGGAGTGAGGGAAGAAAAAAAATAACAATAGAGAGAGTATTTTTATTATTTGCAGATGGCCATCACCAGTGTCATATGAGAGATGGATGGAAGAATTATATTGCAATGTAATATAACAATAAAGATTTAGTTGATATTTTTTGAAGTGCAAGAGTGTATGTACCATGCAAATAAATTTTACGAGATCAAAAAGTAATTTTTTAAAAAAAAATATTTTGATATATTGATCATATTTTCTCAACCTAATTCTAGAATAGTTTATTTTCCTGAGAAATTAATTTTCATAGGAGTGAAGCAAAAGTCTTGCTCCCTTATTATTGTTAACTTTGCTAATATATTCTCTCTTTTGGAATGACTGCAACCTTAATTTGCCTACTATCATACAAATTGCTCGAACTCTGGGGACTATTGCCCCATTCAAAAATTATAATGAGAAATTTATAATTAAGAAATTTATGCTACACGGAGCAAAAGTATTATAGTTGTTAAGTTACAAGAAAGCAGTTAACAGTTGAACCGCATGGACTGTTTGATCCATTGTGCTTTAGAAGAAAAAAAAGGAGTGTTTTTAGCACCAAGAAAAAGGGGGGAAAAATGGGGGTATGTTGAGATTTGGTAGGAAGTAGGAACTGATGTGCAAAAATATCTGCAAAGCAACAGCGTTAGCGTGGGCAGCGCCCCGGGGGGTGGCTCGGCGCCCGCCAAGTGGCGGCTACCTGGGGATGACACGTCATCCGTGGCGTCAGCTTGGCGGGAGTGGAGTTTTGGAGGCGGGTCCCACGGACACAATGGATGAGATCCCGCGCGTGGGTTCGTGAATCGTGATTCCTTCGCGCCGTTGCTTGCTGCGGCGTTGGGTCTCGTTCTCGGTCTCCATTCCTCGGAGCTGCCGTAGATGAGATCCCGTGGTTGGGCTCCACGTCTGGGCCCCAGAGAACCCGTTCCCTGGCCACGTAGGGCTCTGGTTGGTGGCTCTCCTCCTGCTGCTGACGAATCTAATTAAGATTCCAAGACCTGGACTGTCGTTTATCTCAGGAATTTTTTTTATTATTATTTTTAAATGAAGAGGTTGTCGTGTATCTGGCTTCGTCCATGATGGATTCATTTTGTACCATAGAGGTAGGTTCACGATAATTTTGTTAGGAGTGGGTTCGTTGGTCGTTTGGATTGTGAGATCAATTCAAGTTTGGTAGAATGTGAAGGTAGATTATTTTGTCGTTGACAACAAATCCCTTCTTATGTAGGACCCACCTTATTTGAAAATTTAAAAAAAATAAGATAAGATAACGTTCTAAAATAGTTTGATCTGGTAGTATAGTAACTTGGAAAATCGTGTAATGCGCAAATAGATAAAATTTTAAAGGAAAGCTAGTTCTTAAAGTGTGAGCAGGACAAAAATGCTCATTCTATTGCAATAGCCATCGATAACAACAAATGCATCCATTTACAATCAAAATTGATGGAAATTGGTGCTAACTATTGTCCAACAATTGCTTTTAGCATTGGATTAGATTACCCTGTATGGCTATCCCCTCTATTATGAAATTGCTGAACTTAAACCATTTGTCTTTGTTATGTCATCATGGAAGGCTGGGAAAATGGTTAACATGCACCATTGCTATAATGTCAACCTACTTCCAAATCATAATAACATTTAGTAAACTTATGTTGCTGGGACTGGATAATATAATCAAGGATGAAGAATAAAGTTTTAGGCAAGCATACTATATGAAAGTAAAACTTTTATAAGCGACATGAAAAATCAATTGGCTCTAACCTTAAAAATGTCAACCTCTTTCATGGAGCATGCTTCTTTAAACCGGATGCTCAACTTTCCCCAAAAGCAAATGCTCCCTGCCTAAGCACATGAAAAGTAATAAAAGCCAGGGCACTTTGAAGATTTTGTTGTCATTTTTATGATGCATGGAGTCTTTACAGCTTCTTACAGGCATAGGATGACGTATACAAAATTCTGACCAATATAGAGACCTATGTTGAAGGTGTAGCCGTGTAGGCTCGTTGTCTTCAACGAAATAGGCTTTCTTTCTATAGTCAGGGCCAATAATATAATGACAATATAATTTACCTGTATTCTATGTTGGTTCTACTTAACTTGAAATCCCTCATAATATCAACTTATAATTCACTCCAACGTTAATTTTATCTACTAAGACTATATCATCTGAAAGCAAAATGAATCTAGTCCATAAACATATCCAGCATTCATGAGATCTAACATGGAAGGAAGGACTTAGAGGCCATTAGCACCTAACCATGTAGGAGTTGGTCAAGGTGTCAGTCAGTTCATATGTATGTAACAATGCATGAACATTCGTGGCCATGCTAGAGTCCAGGGTTTAGTGTTTATTATGGTAGCCTATCTATTATAAATATTTCACTGAAGTACTCTTAGTTATGAGTAAAAAATCAAACATCCAATGTGAAAGACGGAAAATAAACACACACACACACACACACACACACACACACACACACACGAGCGGAGATATGGCTCCCTCTTCACTTGATCTAAAGGTCATTTTCCTCAAGAATTAGGTGGCAGGCTTGCATCTATTCTTGACCATTATGTCCCACATACTCTTGATTAAAAAGTCAAATTAGTCACTTGTATTAGAAATTGCCATGTATCTATTACGATATCAACCATCCTCATATTGGAAGAAGGCCATCTTTTTTTAAGATCAATGCCATCTTGACTCTTGTTATAGCAGACTCGTATGCTTTGACTTGAATAGAAAACTTTTCGGTCATAGAGTAATTCATAGCGTATCTTAATAGGTAGGAACGTCCATGAGAGTTCCAAGCTAACAATATAATATAAAAGGAAGACCAAAGTTTTTATGTGGCTGGCTTGGAAAAATAGGTTACACGCGAGAGAGATTTTGGCGCGAAAAGGGTGGGGTTCCATTGCAGGCAGCTCTATGTGTGGCAATAATACTGAAATGGTCACGCACCTGTTCCTAAAATGCCCGTTTGTGAGAAGCCTCTGGTTTACCTTGAAGATGTAGCTTAAGATTAAAAAGTGACCTTCTAATATCTATGGTCCAAGTTGAGAAGAGCATGGGATATTGGGATCAACTTATCATAGCTCTTCGTTGGTACATTTAGTTGAAGAGGAATTCTAGAATCTTTCTTGGAAGAAAATCTTCTATTAATGCAATCCACTACTCCAAGACATTGCATACCTTTCAAAGCTGGAGAGTTTTGTGCTATAAAAAAGCAAAAGAAAGCCATCAAGCTGTGAATTACTCCTTTGTTCCTTGTTACAAATGTTTATTCTCTGGTTCTTTGTAACTTCTTCCTATTTTTATTTTGTACATTTTACAATATTCAATAAAAATGTTGGGGGAATTTTCTTACTTCCTCCGCTTTACGGTTGAAGAAGATGACATGAGCTTGCATGTAAAGTAGAATAATATCAGATGAATAGTAGATAAATAATGACAATGTTGTCTCTGAAGGAGCTTTCTTTCTGTTTAATCATAAATTGTTTTATTAAATAAAAACCTTGCTAGAAGTCAATTTGCAGGTCTGTAATTTTCCTTTTTTTTAAAATTGTGGGACAGGAACACATTTTACATTACTTTCTTTTCATTTTTTGTGACCAAGAGGAAATAATCCCCATCCCTTGAGGGCTAACTCCGATCATAGTTGAGTCCTCATCCTCTTTTTCAAATAGAAAAGAATGATACCATCCGAGCAAGCACTCCGTGGTGCTTCATATTACCGATTCAAAAGAAATGATGGATTTACAGTCTATTAATTTTTTGACTGAGATTTATAAGTTATTAAAACATATTTATTACTTTCTTTAATTTAACCTGGGAGAAGGGGAAAAGAACAGGAAAAGGTGTCTTGCCATCATCCAGTTCAATACAGTAGACATTTTGAATCAAATATCCAATGACAAGAGTCTTACCAATGTAACAAGAGACCAAGGACCGGGAAATTCTATAGCATGGGCCATGCCAACTACTACATGCATCCTCTCAGATCTCCATCCCCTTTCCTCCCATGCCAGAAGGCGCGTAGAATTTACTCAGAGTCTTTTGCTTCTGTTAAATAAAGATCATGGTCTTCTTAGTCTCGCAAGATTGCATAAGATAATGGATATCATTATCCTCAAGAGGAAAGACACAAGCATATTAGAGTGCATCTGGTCCTCTGGAGCTCTAAGAAACCAACCTCAACTCAGCTTATAATAGAGCAGGTGATGCTATGGTAGGGTCAAGCCACCAAACCTAGGATGGTGATTTCGCCAATTTGGATTTGGTGAGTAATGTTAGTTTCCAAACCTATCACTGTTTTAGGCAACAGCCGAGTATCTTCCTAGCTGTTGAACACCAATTTGACAAATCTAGAATTGAAAATAATATATCGAAAGCTTCGAAAAGTTACTTAATGATAAATATCTTCTCAATCCAATAACAACAAAAACTACTCCTTGGACTTAACCTTTTGTCCAAGCAGGTAAGACTAGTCAGTTGATAAATTTTTAAAAAATAGACTTGAATCGGATAAGATCAGAGTCATCACCATCCTTTAATTCACCTACATTACACATGCTTGGCACTAGCATACAGTAATTCACCTAGAACCATTGGCAATCTCAACACCGCTTGGTTTTAAATAACAACGACTTAATTAGGCCCTGCAATAGCAGGTTTAATCCACCTCTCTATTGCATCCGTGAAATACAGAACATCACATAAACTCTGTGATGATCCATGACTTTTAATTCATAATCATGACATTAGCATAAATAACAGAAACAACTTTTGTTATGTGTGTTCCAACCAGTATATATGCGTTGCAACCACTTTTCATATAACAGTCAAGCTAGCCGTTACTGGCATCATTTCAACAAGTTATAACTTTGAATAAAAATTGACAGAAGCCTGAAGGACTGCAGATCGAACTTTGAAGGTTTTTGAAGATAGTTTGAGTATATGTTAGCTGATAGATAATTGAGTATGCCATATTTTAGGTGGAGTCATGATAACACCTCACGTTTTTAGATGTTTGATGTGTCAATACACCCAGCAACAACATGGCATGTCATTTTACATAACACTAAGTATACTTTTTCTTTCATCTACCCATTATGTTATGAGACTTCGCATATTGTAAATAGATAAACACTACTGGTTTTTGTACAACAACTGTTCCCATTAGAAAATATTATGAGGGTTCAAAAGTTGAACTCTAGAGACACATTGACATGGCAAGTTTCCCACGACATTGATTCTTCATACATAAGATAATATCTGTGCAAAACCAACATACGAGAAACACATTAGAATGAATAAATCTCCAAATTTTTTTTCATAGCGCAAAGCCTTTTGGCTCTAGGATTTTTCCTGTGGCTGAAAATTTTACTACAAACCTCTTATAGGTCTCCTGCATGAACTATGGCACACACCCTTAGTTTGAAGTGACGTAGATCCTATCAACTTGATGAAAGTAAGGTCTCCTATAGACAGCTAGCATTTGGGAGATACCATTGGCTTCACTAAAACATGATTGGACCCAAACATCAGAATTCTTTTCCCTCCCAAGAAGTTGCTGATCTTCTTCTTGCTTCATAATATATCTCACTGCGTCTAGATCCCAAAATGATGCTCTATTGCAAATTGAGGGAGGTACAAACTTTGACCTCTTCCTTCCCTCCTCTTCCTACAATAAAGTGGCCTAGTCTGGAACCTCCGATCCAAATACTCTTGCAAGGGCTGGTCCTCGCTTGGGGATCGAGATTGTGCCAGTGACAATGGAGGGCGGCGCCATCCAGATCAGTAGCCATTTCTTCCTTCTCTTTCAAATGAGTGGTGGGTGCACCTTTCGTTATCAGTATCATCATCATCATTATCATCATCATTTGCTTCAATATAATGATCATATACTTGTCACCTTTTTTTTAACCATCATTGCCACCTTCATCGTAACACCACCGATCACCATGCTATATCATCATATTTATTGTTAAAAATAATTAATTATATCAAATATATTGATAATTTATAAATTAAAAAAGTTAAAAATATTTTTTTATTTTTAAAAGTAGGAAAAAAAATGATGGGAAACAATATTAGCTTGACCGAAATTTTTATACTCCGGATGCATATATTTATTTAATAGACAACTGATCTTTCCCAATAAGCTGACTACATGGGACTGGGACCGGACAGAGGGTCCGTTTTAACGACCCACATGCCTCGGGATTCGTGAACGACGTAAGCGTGCGAGTCCACCATTCATCAGACTCTTTCAGACGATCCCGTGCAACTACTCGGTGATCGCACCATTGATCATGTCCCAAGATGCGTGAGAAACGTAGCCCCATCGGACCGGTTCAAGTTCTCAAAACCGAAGCGGCTCCTTTTGGTCCTGGGCCCTGGTTTTTTTATTACTTAAAAACGGCAGCTCCCATCGGAGGTCTCTCAGTTTCGGCGGTGCGTCGTTTGGTCTTTTTCCTGAGGTTAGGGCGAGGAAAACTTTTTCTAGGGTTTAACAGCGATGGGGAAGGCGAAGAAAGGCCGCAAATTCGCCGTCGTGAAGAAGCTCGTGAGCTCCAAAACCCTTCGAAAGTGAGCAAATCCTCTTTTTGTCTTCCCTTCAGTTCTCTCTTCTCCAGATTTGCTTCTCAACCCCCTAATTTTCTCAGATACAAGGAAGAGGTTCTAAACCCGAAGAAGAAAGATCTCGAGAAAGACAAGCTTCCCCGGAACGTGTAAGCCATTGCCGGTTTCTCTCCTTTACCCTGGAATTCTTCTTTGTTTCTTATGTTGGTTGGTATTTGATAGGCCGGCCGTTTCTTCAGCCCTGTTCTTCAAGTATAATACTGCACTTGGCCCGCCTTACATGGTCATCGTGGATACTAACTTTATCAACTTCTCCATTCAGAATAAGGTAAGCTTTGCCAAACAATTTTGCTACTTTCTTGATTTACTATGCCTATTTTTACAGATTATCTATAGAACAATGCTGGACATCAAAAAGTTGGTTTTATGATGACCTAACTCATTAATGAATTTGTTCACGCACTTATTGGGTGTTCAATTAGGGTTTCCTCTTCTTCATGGCTATAAAGGCAGGCTAAGAAGTGATAAGCAAAATTATATTAAAAAAAAATCTTAATGTGCAAATTCTTCGAGATATTTCCGTTTTTTAGAGTTTCTTAGAAAAAAGGTGGAAGAAGAGCTTTTTAGTCTAAAGTGGCTCAGGAAAAATTGAAGATGTCTCCCTGCACAAACAATACAAGGATAGCTCCCCAAACCTAAAGTTTATTCAGTTGTGTCCTTAATTATATTAAAAGTGTTGGTTCTAAAGCTGAAGCATCCTTCAGCATGATATCCAACCTATTGTCTTTCATCTCACAGACTTGCTTCTTTTTCAATTGAAGCCACCAAATGGCAAATGGAAGAAGCTTCTTTTGAAAAAATTCTCTCACCACTTTCAACTGCCATGTTTATCAATAAGAGTAGAGCTTCATGCTAAGGTGGTCGAATCCAACACTTCACAACCATAGCCAAGTACTACCGCTTGCAATTTCCATTTGATAAACATTTAGGGGTGGTCTTACATTCCATTTTTGATTCTTGGCATCCTCTGCACCCTATAAATATATCAAAAGTTACATCAAAATGTTTGTACACTCATGCCTCACTCCCGAGGGCCTATCTTAGTGACCATAATAAATTAATTATCATGATATATGTTAGAACTTTCCAATTTAAGCAATTTTTTAGAGCAACAAAAATATCCTGTTACTTTAGGAGACTTCTTTCTTTTGTTCATTGGATATTATCCTGCCAAGACCCTAAATTAACTAAATTATTAAAAGAATCACCTTTCATTTAAGGGGTAAGGCCAGTTTCACACTTACAAGAGTCAATAGTCTGGTATCATAATTCTTGTAAGGTCCTCAGACAACAACTAAACATGGGAAAATATGTATAAAAAAAAGTTTAATTGTGAGGTGGCAAGTAGAAAAGCCTAGGATTTCGTAGATGTTCAAAGATCGAATGTTAATTATGTTAACCACACCATTTGTTTGCGACATTAGGAGCCACCCACAAATCCCTGAGACCAAATAAATGTCTTATCTTTCGAGGTGATGTTGAATTCTGACTTTACAGCCAACATTATTGAAGGTGGTATTCATGAAATATAGTGGTTTATCAAAAGGAAAACTCATGTCTGCCCCTCCAAAGCTCCAATTAGATTCATAGGTCCTGCAAATGTGGCAAGTGTTTGTGACAATATCTTTTGCAATAGAGGTCACCAAGTGTTTCTTCAAGGCCTAGTTCAATACACTTTAGGTGCGCTAGTAGTAAAGAGACCTCCAAAATTCTCTTCTAGTGTGTAAGCAAGGGATCACCCATGTGAATAAGTAGTTGCCCAGTGTGATGGTCGCCGTAAATGGTTGGGTCAAATTGTTGATTAAATCAATGCCGATGACTTCCTCAACTATTCAAAACAATGTTTGCCGTATCGGTCGGTATCGATGCGTACCCAACCATACTATATTGTATCAGTTCAGTACAAGAGCATACTAGTATACGGAAGCCGAACCAAGCACCATACGAAGTGTACCGATACAATAATAGAATGGTACCGGTATAGTATCCAGTACCTAGATAGCGACCTTTGATTCAAAACAATAGACATGAGTGGAGCTATATTATCAGTCAATGTTAACCCTTTCCATTAACTGGTTTTAATCCTAATTCAGCTTTGAGAACAAGCATATAATGGGATCTTGGGTCTTTGGAAGTTTCGTGGGGAATGAGCGTAAGTTTGTCATTCTTTATCTTTAGTTGTTTGCATAATTGTTTCGGACATCATCCAGTTAAATATTGATGAAACTTGATAAGAGAATCATGTCTGAATATTTAGATAGTTGCTATATGTTTTAAGGTTGCCAAAGATGCTATTCCTTGATAATAAATATTTCCGCTACTAATTAAGAAGTATGCTAGAAACAAGGGAAATAAATAAATTAAAAATGAGTCATTCAAAGAAGCGGTGGGTTCTACTGGCTAGCAAACTTTGTTGGTTTGGGTTTGTGCCACAAAGAATAGAGGAGGCTTTGATGGTTTTGGATTCTACTGTAAAGGCTGCAAAAAGGAAGGGGAGTCATGAAAAATAATGGGAAGTAGCATGAGAATATTTGGAGCAGTTATAAATGATCGAGAATTGTTTTGATGGTAGGGCCAAAATGGTGATGGTGGATTGGCATGTTCTTTTTCAGATTAATGCTAGAGTTTATTAATTATTTGTTATATGGTTGTATATACCTTAGTAATCTTATCAAATGGCAAATATTTCATCTAGGTGGTCTTAGTTATGTGTATAAGTTATGATTCATTGATGTTTGAGAATTTCCTGTGACTATTTATCAACCTGGTGTGGTTGGTGAGAAGGTTGGTTTACCACTAACACTACTGAAACAACTATCTAGGATTCCATGAGATTCGTAAGAGTCTGGGTTCTAAATGAGGGAAAAAATATTATTTGGTATAGAGAACGATGGTCGCCTTTGAAGCACAAACTATCATATGATAGCTACTAATAAGATTCTTTCTTATGTTATTATGGCAATTTACTGTCTTGATGTTTGCATGATGAATGATGCTTGTGTTCTCATGCAGTTAGATTTGGAGAAGGGAATGATGGACTGCCTCTATGCAAAATGTGAGTCGACACAAAATTCTAGCAGTTTGTTTCATTTAATTAATTTTTTTCATCTAGTATGTTATGTTTAGTATAAAAACTTAGGATTTCTGTTTTGATTTATTGAATCTTTTGTTATTGGGTTGTGAAGGTACTCCTTGTATCACAGACTGTGTTATGGCTGAGCTTGAAAAACTGGGACAGAAGTATCGTGTAGCTCTAAGGTAAGAATAGTTCTTCCTCTTTGGTCTGACGAGCATGGTCATTTTCTTGTTACACGTGGGCTTAAATAATTTGTTCTTATTGCCTTATCATGACTGCAAACTGTAAGATTGCATGTTTCTTTGCACATGCAAATCCCTAATAATCTTTGCAGCAATTTGATTTCCTGTAAGCATTGTGCCTTCTCTGTTTCTGTGACAGGATTGCCAAGGACCCTAGGTTTGAGAGACTACCCTGCACACATAAAGGAACTTATGCTGATGATTGCATTGTCGAAAGGGTCACTCAGGTAACATTGAATGCATAGCTGCTTTTCTTTGCATCAAAAATTGCTATCTTTTATCAAAATGATGATCCGGCGGTGCTCTCCTTTAACGTATTTTATCAACCTTACTTTTTGAGAAGTTGTGATCATTTATCTTAGGATTTTGATTTACATAATTATGTGCAACCACCTTTATTCTGAAAGAGTGAGATGTATCTTCTAAATATTTTTTTCATATTCTTGTTTATTCCATAGCTTGCCATAATACCTGGAATTTCAGATGTGTGCATGTGTGCATGTGCTTGCATGTGTGTTGAGGTTCAGAGTGTTAGTAATGTTAAAAAAATATATTAGACCAGGGAAAGAATAGTGAAAAAACAATTCAAATATAGTTTAAACTAACAGATGTACTAAAAAAATTAATATTGTCAAGTGATTGCAACAGAAGTACTAAGAAAGGAAGAAATTGTTTGAACTTGGAGAGAACTATGTGAAGATTCTGGTTGTGTATTTCTTTTAGAGTATGTAGATTAATGTACATTATCTATGGATGTTTTACTAAAATAATAACATTATTGGGTTACACCAGTCATAGTCAATTGCTAAAGGCAACTTTTCTATAAAAGCTCATTACCACTTAAGTATGCTAAGAGGAGCAGCCACTTATTAAGATAGCACAGTCATTTTGCCAATGTGTTCACTCTAGTAAACAGTGAGAATCACAATGATTGGAAGAATTATGTGGTCTCACTATTGTTTGAGCCTTGAATCATGTCAGCAATGTGCCCTTTCTTGTACTTAATGTTGCGTACTATATCCCTACAAGCTTGCAAACTAATTACCTTCATTTTGTTTTAGGCTTTATAATTGTTTTTTTCCCATTACTAAAGCATTAGCTGCATTTTTTAATATGCGACACGCCTACCACAAACTACAAGGTTCGAGAATGCTATATATTTTGACTGCATTTTACCTATCTCTTATCATTAAGAAGTGCTTTCTTTTTTCAAACAGCACAAGTGTTACATTGTTGCAACCTGTGATAGAGACTTGAAAAGAAGGATACGCAAGGTATGTGTTGTTGGTAGATCAATATTTATCATCTAAAGCTCTTCTGATTGTACCAATGGAATGAACATGATGTGTGTTGGGCAGATTCCTGGAGTGCCTATTATGTACATTACACAACATAAGTATTCAATTGAGCGGCTGCCAGAAGCAACTATTGGTGGAGGTAGGCTTTTTATTTTTTTTCCTTGTTAAGTTACTTAATGTATATAATTTTTATTATATAAATTTCTTTTCCTTGGAAATATTGTTTCCACTTTCTCATCTAATATAATACATCATCTCTACCAAATCAAAAAAATCAATGCAAAGTTTCCATTTTCTTACTCAAGGTTAATGTTGGATGTTCCATGCAGCTCCAAGAATTTGATGACGAGTGCTTCGCAGCATATGGAACCACCACTATTTTGTGTCAGATGCCAGTCGCTGGTTATTAGTTCCTTTGGTATTTTTTTTCAAAAGCTTTTCCGGAGGGAAAAAAATAGCAGAAGAATGCTAAGTTGGCGTCTGGATACTGTTGTCTTACTAATGCAGCTAGCCATTATCATGCCTGAAATCTTAGTTGTTGATAGTGTTTAGATCTTTCGGATGATGCATTGATATGAAGGAGGAAATGGAAGAGTTCATAATTGGCACCTTTCTTTTGATTATATGCTGTGTTCAATCACTCCAATGCAGTTGAAAATTTTTACTTGAGAACTATATGAGTTATATGTGGATTGTAAAGAAGATAGGGTATGCGATTGTCTTGCAATCTTTTAGTTTTTTTTAAAAAAAACACATGTTTCATGTACTGTTTATTTATGCAGTCTTGCATTCTTTTTATATAAACTTTTCATGGGTTATATTGCATGCTTGTTTTTCTTTTCATTTATAAAATATGAAAAAATGTGCATGTACTTTTGGAGTCAGCTCAGTTCAGAATTATGTAATTTTTCATACCAAACTACCAAATTATGGCGTCCGTTGCCTATGGGAGAGAGGCTACAACAATTAGTCAAACTAGTTTGCAGGGCTACCAAAAATGACAAAGGCAGAGGTAAATGCAACAATAGTTCACTCTCCCAGCTCAATTAAATCTTGAGCTCATGCAACAAATCCCACCCATATAGGCAGAGCCCGTTGGTGCTTTTCCTCCTCGGAACAGCAATCCTCTCCCGCTTATCACAATCAATGTCGGGAAAGAACGCCCCTCAAACACCAAGTCGAACTGCGCCAGAAAGAATAATCCTTCGAAGCCTCAGCCATGGGTGTTCACAGCCTCCCAGACCAAATTCCTCGGCACCGGGTTCGCCAGGTCCCCAGCTTCCAATGCCGCGGTCCTCAGAGTCGCAATCGTCCTCACATTGGCGTCCCAGAACGATGCAGCTGTGTATGGCAAGCCATGCTTCTTGCAGAGCTCCTTCACGTACGGAGAGATCCGCCGGAGGTGGCACCTGGGCAGGCGGGGGAACAGGTGGTGCTCCACCTGGAACTGCAACCCTCCATGGAACCAATCCATCCATGGAGAGCACAGGATATCGAGCGTCCCCATCGTCTGCTTCTCGAACCAATCATTCCCACGAGGCGGCCCGACGTAGACGCTCGCCGAGAAGTGGTTCAAACAGAACTGGACATGCTGGATTCCGGTGACCACGAAGCTCGCCACGACAAATACCACCCTCTCGGTCCAGTTGGGCAGCGTGGAGACGAGCAGAGGATACCAAATCCAGAAAACGATGCACCCCGCCGTCTCCTGCCATCGGCCGGGCACCTTCTTGTTCGAGAGCAGGAGGATCGCCGACTGCGCGAAGAGATTGACCCTGGCGACGCACATGACCGGGTAGAAGGTCCAATGCTGGTAGCTCACCAAGAACCGGGCGAGGGAATTGAACGCGAGCTTCCTCTCGTAGAAGTAGGAGGTCAAGGAGGTGAAGAACTTGGAGGACACGGCGAAGAAAGGGATGTGCTGGAGGTCGGGGTCGAAATCCAGGCTGTTGCAGGCAATGTGGTGGGCATTGTGGTTCCTCTTCCACCAGCCGATGCTTATCCCGGTGAGGCAGTTGCCGGAGAGGATCTGCATCAGCCGGTTGAGGCCGGGGGTGCTCATGACGTTGTAGTGGCCGGAGTCGTGGCCGAGGAAGCCCGACTGGATCCAGAGAACGCCCATGAGCGAGCCGCCGATCAGATGGACGAAGGTGCTGGTGGAGAAGAGGACGCCGGAGACGGAGACGACGAAGAGGACGACCATGAAGATGAGGGAGAAGAGGACGCCGTGGCCCTTCTTGTCGAAGAGGCCGAGGCGGGCGAACTCGGCGACGAGGCGGCGGTAGTCCCTGGAGACGGGGGAGACGCGGTAGTCGGCGAGGTAGCCGACGAAGAAGCGGTCTAGGAGGGCCCAGGTGGTGCCGGGGTGGTAGGCGACGAAGGCGTCGGTGACGTCCTGGCCGGCGAGGTTGAGGAGGGGGATGTCGCCCCCCGGGTGGTCCTTGACCCACCGGGTCACGTCGTAGACCTTCCCCTGGATCGAGATCCAGAGGTCGGCCTTGGTGTTATGACCCCGGAGCTCCTCCGAGGTGATGTACCTCCGCTTCTCTCCTTCCATGGCCATTACAGGCAAGAAGAGGAGTATTAGCTACTCTAATCCACTCCTCTGCCCAAAGGGAGAATGGAAGAAGAGATTAGTAGCTGTGGAGGAGGGATTCCGAAACCCTCCTCTTTTTTGTCTCTTCTTCTCTTCTTTCCGTCTCTCTCTCTCTCTCCCTCTCCGTCGAAGAGAGGGATGAGAAGAAAGAGGAAGGGGAAGACGAGCTTATGGCCGCGGATGGGAGGCTAAACATAGGCCGGAACGGAGGGAGGAGAAGAAAATGCTCGCGAAGGAGACGCACGAATCGAGACTGGGAATGCTGCAGCTGTAACCGCCGTAACAGCAGCTGGGATTGGATCTTTTATTTTTGAGCGGAATTCGTTTTAGATTTGGATTTCTTCGGATCTTTGACCCGATTTTGGTCTCTCGAGGGGAACGAACTTCCCGTCTTTTGGAACCGCTCAGATACTATTACCGTGGGGGATCCAAATGTAGAACGAATCTTTTTCTGCCAGCCGACTCAAATGTAGAAGCATTAAGCACCCGTCCATAAAAAAAATTTGTTTGGCTTTTCACTTATTTTTATTTAAGGGTTAACTCCTCCGATGTCGATCAAATATGCCGGACTTCCATTAGCATGAATTGTTTGATTTCTGCACTTCTAGGGCACAAAATGAGCTGCTGGTATTCTTAGATGAGTTGCATCTGTTGTTGATTTCTCAATCATGCTATCTTGGTTACTTTGCCCAATGGAAAGTACGCGTTCTCAAGAATATACTACAAAAATTAGCTAGTGAAGGAATTGATTAAAAAAACTATTAATTGAAAAAATTAAGCTACTGATCAAAATAGTTTTGAGAATAATTCATGACATATTCTCAAGTCTTGCAACTTATCTTATTCTTACCTTTGTGCACTTCTTTTCAACTATCCTATTTTCAGCTCTACTAAACCCCCATTTAAGAAGATCAGTTTGGTGATCTAATACAGCATTGGTCATTATTCGTGCATTTAAATACATAAAAAGTCATGAATTGAAATATGTGAAAAATGCTGAGGCGATTCACATGAAAATTGACTTGATGAATGTTAGACACAGCCTAGGGTTGGACTCAACATGTCTTTGTTCAAATGACAACATCGTGCCTATCTGACTTCCCACAGACACCATTTCTATAATTTGGGTGCTGAAATAATATATTTTTCTCCTGCAGTGGGAGACAATTAAGTGTTATACTTTTCTCACGTGGATGGTAACCAAGTTGAAGTCATGTACGCAGGATCAAGGATGCAACTTGGATGGGGATTAACCCTAACCCACCCACCCAACCCATTTGTTAGGTAAGGTTTCGGTTGAGGCTTTGCAACTTTGGATTAGGTTTTTGAGTTCAAAAATCCCAAGCAGACCTCAAGAAGGGTTGAGCTAGGATTGATTTTCAACTCAGTTTGGACCCAAAGCCAGCGTAACTTATAGCAAACCTAAGCTGATCTAAGCCAACCTAACATAACTCAATCCAAACCAACAACATAAATAAATAATATTCATGTTTCATATAGTTTCTAATATAATTATATAATTATATATTTAATTTATTAAATTATGTCTAAGTGTATCATTGTAATTTATATAATTATATAAATTAGTTTTTATATAATTTTATATCACAAAGCTTTAATAGATATCAAGAACTAAAGTTATTAAACAAGTAAGATTTTTGTTCTAGCCAACCGACCTTAATTAACCCTGCTGGTTGGCACTTCTCTCCGATTGGAAGAGGTTTGTGGTCCAATCCCTAAAAGGGTGCCCTTGTTATTCTTGCAATTACTTAGATAAGCTCCATCAATGATTGGTGGATAAATAACTAGCTTATGGGTCTCGCCTATAGTACAGCTTTTGCACTGCTCCGTTACCAACCATTGAATGATGGAGTCCTCACATATGGTGGTCAATGGTTAAAAAATAACTGGAGCCAAGTTCCTGCTGGTACCCTCAGGGCACTGAACACAAACCTCATATATTAAAAGAACAGTGAAACACAAATTGATTGGCTCCAGTTAGTATCCCTAGTTGGGTTGGATCTCGTGGGATTTAAGTTTGGTTGAGTCTGAAATCCATATCCAACAGTCTTCGTCACATAATATTTCCTCAACGGATCATTACAACCAAATCAACCAATGTCATGAACCAATGAAATATTTCACTACCATCACTGCATTTTATTTGGTACAAAGGCATCTCATCATGATGCAATCTTCACATCCAATTTGTTTCAACCAACAAAATTGCCGATTTCAAACCACATCTGATCATCCAATTGGTTCCATAGCTTTGTGAGAGAAGAGGATCCAATCACATCATAATGCATCAACAACAATGCCGAGAGACTTGCATTAATGGAGTCATCCCAAAATACTCCAGCAGGTTCAGAGATAACTAGTGTCCTCGAATATTTGTTAACACAGAAGATCCAGTTTCTTTTATATCTGAGATAGCATTTCCTATATGAGTAGCTCCAATATCTGTTACATCTGAGGTCGCATTTCTCATATGACTGCGTCTCTTGGTTTCCCTTGGTCTCCTGTTACTGATGGCAATGGAGATGTCATTTGGAAAGAGGTCATTGAGCACAAATGCATGAATGATTGTGGAGGCAAGCAGAGCTATCACTGCTGAGGTAGATATGCCAGAGAGTGCAACAGAAAGTGACTGAGTGAAAATATTCTCCACTTCAGCAGAATATCTAATGGTTGCAATAGAAGCACTTGTCATTGGAAATGTATATGCCCACCATGCTAGTGAGAACCTATTGGATTAACAAAAGATTTCAGAAAAATAACAGGATGATGGGGCAGTAAGACGCTAGGTTATTGACAGAGTGATTATAAAAAATCGAGTACCTGAATCCCCGGAAAAAGTTAATACGAACAGCCTGCAAATACACAGAAAAATGCAAATAATGATCAGACACCAATTTAAAGAAAACAAAGGTAAAGATCAAGTATGGAAATGTGTTCAGATCTGTTGGTTTTCCATGCAAGCAAGCAAGATTCCTCACAATAAATGGATAGCACAACCATTAGCACTATCTCAGGCACTATATACCATTCCAATTATTCTTCCATTGAGCATGCAATGATTGCTAAATGGACCATGATTTAACTCATCAGGAACCACAGATTGCCACTTGATAAACCAAATTTTATTGTTGTTCTTTCGTGTATATCTATATTTTGCGCGAGGTTCTAATGGAAAACAAGCTACCACTTATATTTCCTTCTGTCAGTTTTATTATGTGACTTATAATTCTCACTAATTCTGTCAGTATGGGAATTTGCTAGTCATATAAATGTTTATTTGAACTTCTATCTACTTCAGAACACACAACATAAACAACTGAACAGTGAAGTGCGACCCCTTAACTTACCAGAGAAACATAGAGGAAGAGAGCAATGAAGTACGCAATCCTCGAGCTATAGCCAAATTCCCCAGTAAGATTTGCCCATGCCATGCTCGCAACACTGGGTGCGGCCACAAATAAAAAGAAGACTGGATGAAGCTCCTTTGGGAGCGTCTCATTTGTTGGAAGCCTCTGGTACAAAGTTACGAACAACACCGAGTAGTGAGCTAACCCGACTGCAAAGAAGAATATGGGCCCTTCTTTAAGCCCCATTGACGCTCCCAGCAATGCACCCACAAAGTTTCCTACGATAGCTAAATGGTTTGATGGATTGGCTACTTTTGAAAGCCTACGTTGGCCGCCAGACATCCACTGGCCATAGATCTTGAGTTCGAGGCACAAGACTGGAGCCATAAGCACATACCATAGAGCATCATGCAGGTTTACTGCAAGTTTTGGTGGCAAACCGAGTGTCAAGAAGAGGCAGTTTATCCATGGGGCAAAGAAAAAGTTGACACGGATGGGATGATAGTACTCTCGGCGGACTGCTTCAAAGTAAAATATGATCTTTAGAGAGTAAATGAAGGCCACAATGCCCGTCAATGCAAGTGCTATACACCACAGCATGAGGTTGATTACTGGGCTTACACGCAGAAAGCTCATAGATGGAGATGTGGCTAATGTTTTCCACAAGATTGCTTGGCTGCTAACGCCAAGGCAAATACCGAAGGATGATACTGGGAAGCGAAGAAGGAAAGGCCACAACTTGTCTTCAGGAAGGACCAACTCCTCTGATGCCTGGAAAAATGTAACTAGTGAGAAAACGAATCATGATGAAATAGGAAGTTGATAAATGTAAAAAGTGGAATGCTCTTATTGCCTTCAGGAAGAACTTACTGCAAATCATCGAATTCTCTTATTGGTGTTCAATGAGATTTAAGGAATAATTAATGGCTAGACTGATTACACCATGAAACCACAAAAAAGACCTATAGCGTTGTCTGGACTTGATATTAGGCTGCATGCACTTCTATAATTAACAGCTTTATGCCCAACTCTAATACAACACCCTGAACCTTTGGTATTATGATAATAGATATTCCATTATGATGCAGACACCATACATCAGTAGATGTTTTCTCAATTTTACAAAGATGGAGAGCTTACTGGTGGAATCAATAATAAATAAAAATGAATAAATAGTAAGAATCATGCTATCGAATGTCCAAGAGAATGCATACCCTGAGGGTGTCTAGTTCGGGCCCTTCTAAGGCATCAAAGTAGCGATGCGGGGCTGGTACTGGCTCCGGTTGTCTTTTTGAACCATCAACCTCCTGTGACTCTGGTGCCTTTCCGCGAAAAACTGATATCTGTCTTTCAAGGGCACCAGACCATGTCTTGAAAGAGTTGTAACGGTGGTCCTTAAGCCTACTACTCCTTGGTACCCTCTGCTGACTCCCCGAAGAATTAAGACCCTTTCTGTCTGGAGTTCCCCTGGCTTGAGATGCTCCTGCTTCCATGGGTTGAGAGTGAAACTTTGCCTGCTTTGGTACTTGTAAGTTGACAGCAGGAGAGTTAATAACTAGATTTGGCTTCATGTTAGCAGAATTCGTAGCAGCTTGATCAATTCCACTGGCTCTTTTGGCTTGTTCTGCGAGAACAGAAGGAGACGGTGGCATGCTGATAGACACACAATGTGAATGATAGGGTGGTCTTATCATGCGAATGGGTGAATTTGGTGAAGGCGTGTTACAGACACTACCAGTGAGAAAATTTGTAGGTTCTGCTCCCTGAAATGAAACATGAGAAGATAGTTTGTTATTGCCCTCCATAAATAAAAGATAACACAAAATTATAGAACTAACCTAGTGTTGTTAGAAAAAACATGTACGTGAAAGTAGGCTAAATTCCACGAAATTTAGGAGAGGTATTGAATACTACTGCGCTGCTAATGAACCCCGCTCTGATCCTAACTCAGTTCCTTGTTCTATGTGGCAATTGGGCATTGGTGCAGTACGGAGGGCCACGGAGCACCGCATTGGAACAGGGAATGGAGCAGGGAATAGAGTGAAGCTCGATAGCATTTTTCATCCAAATTATATGCAACAACATATACATAACTTTAAAGAATATTAAACAAAGACATGCTACATTAGGAAGTTCATTTCAAGAATAAACTTGGAATATTTCAAAAAATTGAAGTGGTAGATGATTATGCGGCCATTTTGGTGCCTTTTAGAACTAAAACTTGATCATGAAAATGCTATAAAAGATATAGCTTACTTTAGAGGCTGCAGGATATCCGCGAGGGCTGGGACAGGTATCAAATCCAGCAAATTCATTGGATTGGATGTATCTGAAAATAGATGGAAGTTCTTCAGGGGCACCTTGAATTGCTAAGCCAATGCTGTCTTTGTTGTCCATTATGGTGCAATAAAGCTACAAGAATTCGGGAAATCAGATACAAGCATTAATATTTACCATGAAATCTCTGTCAGATTGACTATAGAAATTGTAGTGTAATATCCACAAAATATTGGAAGGAAAAATCACTCATACAATAAGAAGAAATTTAACTTAATTGAGGAAATTTTCAAGCTGCTATCTCCAAAGATAGATCCTAATAACAAGTAATACCAGCAATGATGCACTCCTTCAGCCTAAAAAACAGAAAGCGAGAGGGATTCGAGCTCAAAGGAGTCTCTCTCAACCCTTGCACAAACAAAAGCTACACTGTTACATCTTGACTAATAGGAGTTATAAACACAATATACACAGGCCTCGAAGCTAGTGATATAGGAAGCAATAAACAACCGAACGTAGCATGTGCTTTCGATCATTTTTCAGGGGAGATTCCTTACGTTAAGGAGCCTCTCTCAAACCTCATAAACGAAATCTCCACTGGTCCTTCTTGGCAATGGAAGTTACAAAGAACGAGCTAAACTTCTTCGGTCTAGTGGAATAAGAAGAATAAACTAAAGAGCAGAACATGTGCTTCCAACCGCCAGAGCTGGAGAAGATTTCTAAGTTCACTTCGATACAGAATGGTGGAAATGCCAACGAACGCACAAATAAACCTTTTCCCACTACGGACAAACCTCAACCTTTATATACAAACAGATCAGAAATCTTAACCACCGTGAATGCATCACACAGTAACCACTGAAACTTCCTTATTTTACATCTACTAAGATCAAAATTCTTTAGAAATATAATAATTTTTTATAATTCATTTATAGGGTATGGCTAAAATAGGAAGCAAATCAACATCAGTAATTAAACTGCTACTGGCCTTTTCCCATGCATGTATAATAAATTGTGCTACCCATGTTGTGCGATTCTAGCTTGTATAAATCATCTCTCACGACTAGCATCCAAGCAATCCATCTCCAAGACATCTTTGCCCATAAATAATTCATCTCCATTATCTCACGTTACCTTCTTCTCAGATAAACACAAAGAAAACCAATCTTTTTTAATGAAACAACATCCAAATATCATTTTGTGGCTAAATATACTGCTTGCCAATGAAAACAAAAAATGTGGAATCATTGATGGCAAAAAAAAAGGAGGATCATTACTTTAAATAAAACCAAACAAATTGCATCAAGTTTTTCTTATCGAATACCACCCGATTGCCATTAAGTCAAGATCAAAACTTTCCACCAAAATTGAAAAGAAAAAAAAAAGAAGAAAGGAGATCAAAACGGAGCAAAAGAACCCAAGATACCTGAAAGTGGAGGGCAAATCAATATTTGTTTGACGGAGACAAATCTATATTCTCGTTTTTGTTTGAAATCTTGAACGAATTACAGGTCTCCCAAGCACAGCAGGGGATTCACCCCCTTCGCTACGTTCACCGATGCACAGCAAAGGAGACAAGATCCTCATGGCCTCGGTTCTATAGCGACGGGCGGGGGAGCCCTTGAGCTCGGGAAAAGCCCTCGCTTTTCGAAGCTGCTTCGCCGGGGTCCGAAGCTATTGCCATCGCCATTGTGCCTTTTTCTTTGGATGCTATTTTCCCAACCCCAATTTGCGAGGGAAATTTAGACGGGACGTGGGATGATTTGGAATCAGACACACGATACGTGACACGTGGCATCACTCAGGATATCCAGAACAGCATGGGGACCGTGGGGTCCAGGTCCAGCGAGTATTGACCACGGTGACGGTGGAGGACGACGGGGTCGAACCGTTGACCGGTTTGGGGTGATGGGACGCGACTTCCGTGGTCGTTGCGGAATCCACGGGATAGATTCGCGTGCTCGGGGCATCTTGGTTCGCAGCAACTTGAACTTGATGCTGATAGACGGACGACCACCTCTCTGGTCTCGAGTGATCTTTTGACCCAAATTTGTCCACGGCTCAAGGCTATTCTCTTTACCGATTATTAGCAAGTAGAAATCTCATTTCAATCTGGAAAGCAAGAGCACGGAGGAACAGGTGGATCTGAAATAACATGGAAACTGGTGGATCTGAATGATGGCATGAAACTGGCAGAAGAAGGCATGCATCATCCAACACAAACTGATTAAAGAGGTTCATGTGATCATGCCTTTCTCCATACTATGAAATAAACTTATTAGAAATCGTAATGTCAATAATAATTTCATAACCACCAACATTGATTAGCTATATGGAAGCTTGCACTAGCCAATTAATCGATTGCTGGAATGCAAACTACATATATAAACTCATATTCGCAAATTAATCAGCTACTGGAATGACAATCATTTGTATCAAACAAATCTGATTACCAAACTATGACACCTTACTTTAACTTCTATCACATTATGACTTGTAAGCAGACCAACAGACAAATTCACAAGCAGTTTGGGTTCCGCTAGCACACACCTGACATGGACTAACAGGGTATAAAGCAATATTCTTCATCAAATGTTAGCAAAATCTTCCTGCATAACACTTGCAAAGGCTGATAATTCAAAAAACTGCGCTTAATTCACAATACTATTACAACTATCACCTTAGCAAGCCCTGCTGAATTAATTCTGTTTTTCTTTAAGGAGATCGCATCATTAAGGGAAAAAAGAATAAAGCTTGTGTCAATCAGGCTACAATAACACATTTCAATGGTATCCCTTCAGCAGCAGAAAACATTGTATTAAACATCGAACCATCTCAAAATCTAATACAACGTGTGCAACCGTCTGAACTTTTCAAGATGGCCATCTCATCTAAAGCCACGATGCACGACACAGAAAGACAGCTTCAATGCTTGCTCTAATAAGTTATTGCTTGCTGTGAACAAGATAGGATGCCCAGACTTCATCTGAAGGCTGTGGTGGCTGAACCCAGTGCCCAGGTATCCGGCTGCACACAATTTTTCACCAAACAAGAACTATTAATTAGAAAAAAGCAAAGGTTATGAACCTTCTTTTCACTTTGTTTTTAATGCAGAATGATGGGAGATTTGGTGAAAGAATAATGAAGAACAAGAAACGGAAACTGCAATATTTTAAGCAACACTAGCAGATAAAAGCCATTTTCGTTTCAGAGCAGAACCAACTGTTCAGTGAAATACATAGTTATCCCTGCAGAATCAATCGGATAGCAATATACAACAACTATAGAATTGAATTTGAAATCATTATCTGGTCGTTCCTCCTTTTCCATAATTAAAAATAATTGAGATTCAGAAGTTCATTGCATATGCATTTCTGAGCCCTTACAAGGACAGTATGTCTCAAATATTTCTTGAGAAAGTAACATGATGAAGCAAAATTTAGTGCATCAGATTATCATAGAAAGAAAATGCAAACCAGAAATTTTATAAAATATTTAGCTTTCATCAGCTTTTGACAATATTGTAAGAGTTATGGGTGACCTCCGAGAGAGTTCAGAAAGGAACGAATATAATTGATATAATTGATATAATTCATGATGTTGTATTCCTTATATAATTGATATTGGATGCTGGGATATATTTCGAACATCAAAATGAATTATATCATTACTTCCTATTTCTAGCATAGCTCACATGAGTTAACAAGGAAGTTGGAGCATACACACCTTCCTCCAGGTCTGATGTAAGCATCCCACATTTTTCTGACCTGAAAATGAGATAGAATACAATAAGGATTCACATGATGATGACGATACCTATCAAATCACAAATACACAAAAATGCAGAAATCATAATCTTTGGACTGCCAGCATTTCAATAAGGTAGGAGAGCTTAACACAAGAATGAAGAGTTTGAGAAAGAGAGGAACTAGATTACAAGGGCGTCAAACTTTTAAGATACCATATAAAAGGCATCTCTTACAAACTAAATTCACGCCTTAACAGCACCCTATCAGTGACATTAATGGAACTCCTGATCAAACCATTGTGCGTCTAGCATTCAAGATAGCACCATTGGCATTGCCTACTGTGCCATTGAAGAAATCATCAAATATACATTAAATCACCTGTGCTCTCACACTAGGCTGTAATAATACCAAACTAGTTTGCAGAAAGAAAAATAAGTTTAGAAAGATATTAATGAAAGGAAAGAAGTCGAGAGACACAATTTGCATGGTTGGGCAAATTTGATAAATCCAAAAGGTCTTGTCTGTTCAAAATTTTCATGATATAGTAAAAGGACATCTAGCAGTTGCTCCAAAGTCTGCACACCTAGAGTGCGTATCTAAAATTACCGACAGTATGCATGCGTATTTGTGCAAGAAAGTGACCAACTTTAGTTTTTTAATAATATCAAAAAGAAACCACAACTCTGAACTGGTAGATGACCTTGCTATCTAGATATAGATTACACCCTCCTCCAAGATGGAAGGAGGAAAAAAAAACAGAGAGAGAGAGAGAGAGAGAGAGAGAGAGAGAGAGAGAGAGAGCAAGAGAAACAAAAGAAATATACCCAATGGCACATGCATGCACAAAAACAAGAAAAAGCCCCAAAAGGAAAAATATAAAGGTTTCAAAAGGTGTAACTTTCAGTAGTCAGAAGCAATATAACTGATTTGCCAAAACTGATAAATTTAATTCTAAGGAAATGCATTATTTAATATCATAGGGATGCATTGAGAATTTTGTGACGACTGTTACTGATGTCTCAGCAATGTGATCATGCTTAGAAAGTTGACTGCAAATTGACTTAGTATTCTCATAAAAAAAGTGACTCAAATCATGAACATAACAGATAATCGGTAGTAATCAGTACACTCAAAAGTTAAAGTTGCACATATGTTTCATTGAATCACCTCAATTAGTGTTCCCATATCATTGCTGCTTCCATGATAATAGTGGTAGAACTCAAATGGTAAATTGGCAACGAAATCATAGCCTCCACCACAATTTTGACCTTCAACTTTTTGTTGTTCAGATTTCAGGTTTGCATTTAGATCTGAACTTCTTTCACCTTCAATTCCACCTAACTGGTCTTCGTTCACTACCACCACACCTTTATTATGATTTACATCATTTGCTTCACTGTTTGCACTGTGGATAGCTTTTCTAGATTCCTCCGCTGTTGCAATAGCATCCTTAGCAGCATTTGTGTCAGCAGCAGCTGCAGCTTGGCGCTCCTCTTCTTCAACAGCAGCTTGCACTCGCTCAAGAAATTTATCATCCTCTTCTGGGAGAAAATGACCTGTACAAGTAAAAGCTTATATAAAATTCAATAAAATTAATCTTATATTACAGGACCCTTCTATTGGTCTTATATTACTGGACCCTTCAATTTACCCGCAACCCATTCAATCTCTTTGATGATCAACTGATAGGCCTTTTCCACAACAGAAACTGTTGTTTAATTTGGCTAACATGCATTACACTAGATTCAACAATTCTTACTCTCATGACTATAAGGGTGAGAAAGGATTCAAGATGATACCAGCACTGATGCAAACACACATACACAAATCCCAAGAATCAGAAAGGCAGCAATTTTTATCAGCATTACAAGTGGCAATAAAATCCAGTTTGTGTAATGAATGAACTAATGCTCATCACATGCATCTCACTACAAGGAGTACAGCTGTCAACCAAACTGATTTTCCATCTCAACTTATAAAGTTATTAAACAATACATTTCAAGTCAAGAAGAAATGAGCTTTTTAAATAAATTTAGCAATGTATGCACACAAATAATATGAGCAAATCTGGATTTTTCAGCACAGCTGAACTAGATCTGATCCAAGATAAAGATTCAAAAATAAATAAACAATTAAATACAAAACTTAGAATACAAATATATGTGTGATGCAAGCAAAGGGAACATGCCTTGTTTCTTCAATTTTTGAATTCTGATGGACCGAAGCTCTTGCAACTTCTCCACAATTAATACAAGCTCAAGCTGAAATTAGACAATTATTGGTTGAGAAAACAAAATTTGCCAACGCCAATTGTCTTTATAAATACCCTCCAACCAAACATCTATGAGAAAACAGTTAAGAGGGGAAAAAACATTTTTCCATTACATGTAAATTTATTCTACATGAAAGAAAACTAGCTTCAAAAGAACAGGTGCAAGGGATAGTGCCAGAAATGATTAACAAGAATATACAGCCTGTGTTTATTCAATACAGTTAGAAAGTAGGCAAGTCATTATAAGGAATTAAACTAAAAATATACATACCACCAAATAAAGGACAGTAACTGCAAATAAAAAGAGATATTGGGCACAGTAGAGTATGCACTCATATTATCAGAAAAGCGAAGCAAAAATTCAGAAGATGTTGTAAGCAAATGAAGCTTAGCGGTTAATATAAGATTGAGCCCAAGATTTTCTCAAAGAAAAAGATCAAGCCCAAGACGTTGCATGCAGTGTTTTCATGCTTTAGCCTTAGTATATTGTTGAAGACAAACAAGTGAATCAAAATCATGCACTGGTCTACGAGATAAATGTTCAAGGAACTTTCTAACTTTAGCACTAGCTAGGATAAAAGGTATTTAGTTACATGGTAAGACAGCTATTAGATACAGGCTCATGCATGTAAAAAGGGTGTCATCCTGAATAAGGAACACAAACACATGGGAATCATAGTCCATTCCTCCTACACTTGCAATGTCTCTAGACCATTAAGTACAGAAAACTCACATGCTCATCAAGTATAACATAACAGAAGTCAACTGTGAGCTTTCGGATAGTAAAAAATTAGTTAAATGCTTAATAATTAATACATTCCAAGATTGCATTCAAAGCATCCATGCGATATATACGTCTGGAAAGTCTCACCTCAGATTCTAGCCTTCTTTTCTCCTCGTTAGCTTTCAGTTTTGCGATTTCCTTCAATTTTTCTGCCTGCAATATCCATTTTACATTACCCTTAGCAGAGGATGAAAGCCACAAATGGTCTTAACTAAATAAAGGCAAGATCATATGGCAGTCCAGCTAATACTAATTAATGCTTGAGATGTTTTCAAAAAGACCAGCTACTAATTCCATCCAAAAAATACTGTTTGCCCCTTCTACTTCTCAATGCTATTATTTTGTTGGATTATTAATATGACCTGATAAGGTAGAGCTTCAGTCGGCCCCCATCCCATTACCAACACAATCCCACCACGAAATGGTTTTTCACTTTGACAATGTCCTTCCAGATCCTACTTGTCTAGACATTCTACTCACCTCTGTTTGACCTTTACTCTAAACAGCATTTTCTAAAATCCTTCACCCTCATCACCGAGTCTCCACACCCAATCTCAACTAACAAGGCCTTACTCATATTCATCAACGTTCTAAAATGAACAATCCTTGATTTCTGGACATGAAACTAGTGTCCTAATTCATCAAATGAAGTTTCCTAATTGTGGGAAATGCTCTCCCATCTCCCATAGAATTCTTCCACAAGATGCAGGAGATATGAGATTTCAAAAGCGATAAATCAGTATAATGAATCATTTTTACCACTCTAACAAATGGATGCAGAAAATGATATCTGAAACAAAAGCATGAAATAAGTGGGAAAAAATTATTCACAACACGAAGCAAGAAACCAAGACATAAGGCAGGTGAGGAATGCACCAAAAACTGCTATACCACTATAACATTGCTGAGCACTTCTTTCCCTTTGATTCATCATATCGTACCCATGTAATATGAATTGCACGAGATAGCTCCCATAAAATCAACCCTAAATTTGCAGGAGAGCAGCTTACTCTTCCAAATAAGCAGCCTCCCACATCCATGTCTGTATCCTAATTACGCCTCTTTGAAATCATAACCATAATCATCTAGTCAGGTTTATGGATCCTTGTTTGCCAACAATTTGTCCTAGATTACCACTAGAAGACTTAAAATCTTAAATAACTCTTACTCATTTGTCACAACAACAAGGTTACATTGTAGCAGGTCACTTATGGGCAACGACCTAACCAACCTTTGTCCATTTGTCACTCCAACTGGGTCACATTGAAGTGGGTCATTTACGGACAACGACCTAACCAACCACTCCTCATTTGTTACTACAGCCAATTCATTCGGCGGGTTGCTTATGGAATATACCCTACACTTCAAGAAATCAGCCCCTAATCTATTTCGCCCAAATTTTAACCTAAGCACCCCTTAAACTACTTGTCTATAGAGCTTTCTGATATATGACAATAAATGAGTATAAGATAGCAAAATATCAAAATGAACAGATAATATGGTACCTTGCGCCTTGCAATGTCATTGGCAATCTCCCTCATCCTCCATTCATCAGCTTCCTGATCAGCTTTTTCATAACCTTCACGCTCCTGTGGAACATTAAACACCCCAAAAAATATCATTTGTTTACAAATACAAAGTAGTATGATGGTGTGAGATAACAGACAGCTCAATAACTTTAGCATGCTTATCAATATTTATCTAGAGATGAACGAGAGGTGCTCTGATTTGGCAAACGAAACATGAACAACCTTACGTATTAGTTCTGCAACACGTTTTCTCTTTCTTTTCTTCCAACGTTGGTTCCTCCTAGACTTTTGCAGCTTCTGAGCTAACTTTACTGCCACCAACCTTTCTTCCCATGAACTCGCTTGATTTGTGATTACACTGAAAGGTGTAAGTTGATTTTTAAGAGTAGAAAATATAGAGCTTGCAGCTTCCATTGCAAAAGTCTCTTGAGCATTTAAACTGATCATCTTTGCTTTAACTGTCTCAGAGAACTGCAGAAGAATGTCATTCTCGACATGCTGAAAGGCGTCTCTAGCAATGGTGTCATTTGAAGACTGCAAGATTTTTCTTTCTGATAGGTGATCAAAGGATGAGAAGTTATCTCTATCAGCATTATCTTGACTGGAACTTCTAATACGATGAATTTCCTCCAGTTCTTCCTGCCTGTTCGAGACATAATTTTGATTATAAGAATTGAGGTTAAAAAAAATGAAAAATAACCTAAATGTTTAGAAAATGAGAAACATACACTGCTTTCATCAGATCAATAGTTTCTTTTAACTTTCTTAGCTGCTCATGCACATGTTCTGGTTGCCAGAAAGAACTTGCAGCAGACTGAAGAGGTTGCCATGCTAGAAATTGAGGTGGTGCAGACGATCGTGGTGCTGGAATCATAGTGCAAATGCCGGAGAAAGAAGCAACTGCATGGGACGCAATCTCATTTGTAAACAACACAGATAACTAGCAGCTGCTTAGATTAAATTAGCAATTTAACAAATATGAAATTATCATATATTCACATAGCAAATAACAGATATAGATGGAACACAAGAAAGAAGGAAAAGTGTGTAATGATAGATAAACAATTATGCTCAAAAAGTCTTCACACCCTTTGTTTGTTTGCAATCATGTCATACACAACATACCTCACCCTTCTGTCTTGTCAACATTCATCAAACATGTATCACCATCCATTCCAATCACAAAGACCTCCTCAAGATGCTTCTCTCAGAAGGTACCAATATCAAAGCAATAGACATCAGATCTCTACCTACATTTGGGTAGGGACTGGTTACAGTATACCTGAAGCCCTATATCATCACATTCAGTGAATGTAAAAACAACCTCTGCAAAGAAAGCACTATAGTAGTCAAGCTGATTCATGGTCCACTTTTGCTGGATGTGTCAGCCACTGACTGGGAGGCTTGTATGCCAAAGCAAGAAAGGCCCATCCTTCTTTCTCCTATACGAAACTTTGGCATCTGCCGTCACCTCACAAAATACAAGCCATTATATTGTAAGTTATTCTGGAAAATTGCCTCCCGTTAACAGTTTTAGAAGAAATGGTGAAAGTACATAGCCAAAAAGTTCTCATGAAAAATGGACGTATATAGACAATAACTTTTGCTGCTTCATTTTTCATAGCACTATAAGGTTTCTAATTTACAATTTCTTTGGAGCTAGGATTATGATACCCATCACAAGGTTGAACACTTTATATGATTGGTTACTCAAGGGAAAAAAAACCTAGCTTTGACAGTTTTAAGATAAAGAGCACTACCTCATCACTGGTGGTAAATAATGTCTTAAATACCTATAAAAATCAAAACAATCTTGCATGCAAATCCACATTCGAAATGAAAAATAGATAAATATATTCCATTATCCAATCAAAATGCACCACATGAGTATCATTCAAGTCATCAATGAAATATTGACCAAATGAAGTTTGCAAAATAGAAGCCTGTATATTTGATCAATGCAAAATATGTATGACTACACAAAGACCATATGTGGAGGACCATATGTGGGGAAGGAAGAATCTACAGTACTTGCTCGTTCTAAGGATTACAGGAAAATAAGAGAAGCACCCGCCTTTGCCATGGTGCTACTAATATGCTCTTGTGGTGGAGAGGAGGAGGAGAACAGAATGGAAAAATAAATGAAACAAAATGCAACCCTAATTTGCTCATTAAGACAAGTTAACAACAGGAAATGGTCAGAAGGAACAGGCACTCTTGCATACTACAAAATAGCTAGCATGTGTGTCATACATAAATGTACAGGAAAGATTTACAAGATTTAAAGATGCTAGAGTTATGTTTAATATAGCAGAGTATATAGTGAAGAAAAAATCAATGGGCTTGATAAGATCAAGACCTGGAAGGCATAACATGAGGAAAGCATGAGGCAAGTCACTCTGCCCAAGCAATGATGATAGCTTGTTAACCATCATGTGAATGAAAAAAAAATATAAAATGACTGGGATCTCTAATAAATATGTGAATGTTGAGTACAAATCCAAATAACAAAACAAAGCCTGAAGAAAAAGAGTGGTCAAAATATTATTAATAATTGACACAAATACTATTGATAACTGTCATAATAAATGCACAGAATATGATAATTTGTTCACAAGGACTTAGCAAAATACCTAATTTCTCAACAATAACTTAAGAAATGACATTTTGAGACTAGGGAATATACTAATATATTAATCAGGCAGAAGTTTCAATTGCAAACGAGGAAAATATAAGTGAAAAGAGATAAAATCTCTTGGTTCCCTATTTTCAATCTAACAGTTCTGTCATATTTACCTTCTCTGCAACCCAATTTAAAATCAGGGGAGTGTGAAAATGGCTTAGCTCAAAATACAATAAAACTTCACTCGATAATTGATCCTAATAGCAATACTTAAAAATCTTATCAGCGTTCAAATCCTTGTATCTAATACTGCAGTAACTATCAAATTTTCATATCTTCAAATTTAGAGTTGCCAAGCAAAAAGAGAACACAGATTAGGAATATGTCAGGTAGTATCATGATATTGTTTTGACAATACCTTAGGACAAAGCGGCAGGACAACCCCCCCCCCCCCCCCCCCCCCCCCAAAAAAAAAAAAAACAAATAAAATAAAATAAAATAAAATAAAATAAAAAATAAAATAAAATAAAATAAAATAAAATAAATCATATACATAGAGAAGAAATTCCTAACACAATATAACAAAGTAGCAGCATTTCAACGAACACATGGATGGCATGAACCATAGATACATAACAACAAATAACACAAGTACCTGATACAAGAGATAACGATCAAAAAAGATTAGACAATCCTGATAAAGGAAATAAAATAAAGAATTCGCATAAGTCCTTAAACCCAATCAAGCAACGGGTCACGTGCAGGGCAGAAGAAGAGGAAAGCGAAGCCATTCATGGTAAAACAAATCTTGTTTCGATTTTCTAAACCAACACGTTTATGTATAATTCCAAGATAAGCTAACAAGGAATGTAATTAACTTGTTGGATGTAAAGTGTAAAGAAAAGAGCGGAAGGAACTCCAAAGAGGAACCAAAAGAATTTTACCAGGGTTCGCCTTCAAAGAAAACCAGTCACGCAAGCGCAGAGGAAATTTATTGAGCCGAGCCTGATCGAGTCTCGGGGTGGCGACGGATAGGATGAGAAGACGGAAGCCGCTCGAACGCGAGGCTTTCTCTTCGTTTTAGTTTTTGGAGAGACGTCTGATGGAGCTCACCGTCGATCCTCGGAATTCCCTTCTTTGATTTTGGGTTTTTATGGTAGTTGGGCTTTGGCAGGCAGCGTGAACCCCGTGAGCACGACTTGCAACCAGCCTTGTTTTAATAAATTAATAGAACGTTTAGTGTATCTTAAAAACATTTGTTTGAGAAAAAAAATATCAAACATATCAAAATAGAAACACAAGTTGTAAGATTGGAGTTCAATTCATACAAAACCAATTCAATATGGCTCTGTGTTTGGTTCCTATCACATCTTAGGATTTGTTTGGTTTCTAGCACAACTCAGAATCTCACTCAAAACAGCTAATCAAAAGTTGTTATTTAGATTGGTTGATCCAGTATAAGTACCCAAAATTTATCCAGTGCATAGCCTAAATTTCTATATCAACATTAATTTGCTTACTCTAAAATTTGAGTTTGATCGGCTCTAGTTACGAATTAAACCAAATATTACTATTTTTTCAACCAGCTCAAATCAAACTCGGCTTAATTTTAAGCTTTAATTATGCCCGCTCAACCTCAGCTGATCAGCTCAAGCTTGAAGTTTGAAGTCCTGTTTTATGCATATTCTGATTTACCACGTAACATCCATTTAGAGCCACCGTACGAAGCAAGGCATCAATAATTCCATCTTGGCTATCGATGTCAAGTTTTTGATTTAATTATTGGATGTGAATGAAATGGAAGGCCTGCAAAACAGTTAACATGGTAGCCATTATTTTAA
The DNA here is from genome assembly GCF_051530095.1 of Phoenix dactylifera. Lineage (NCBI taxonomy): Eukaryota > Viridiplantae > Streptophyta > Magnoliopsida > Arecales > Arecaceae > Phoenix > Phoenix dactylifera. The sequence goes on along the minus strand of NC_143201.1, from coordinate 25,650,404 downwards.
ACCTTGCTCCTGATAATGTTCTGTTTAGATGTCCTGCTGCAAAAACGAAGGATAACATGACAGAGCCTTCTGTACTGAACATGATTACTGAAAAATGGAGGAAGAGCCTAGAAAAGCAGGAGAGCTCACCACCTGCAAAGATGAGGATGCTGTACATTACCTTTTAGATTGATTAGAGGACTCAATGTAAATATGAGTATGGAATTTATATTGCTTTCACTATAATGAACAAAATCAAATGCTATGGCATGCTATCTTTGCTTAGCATACTGAGTCGTTCAAAATACCCATACTGCCTTTCTGAGACCCTCCTCTTACAAATATCTGGAATGCCTTTTGAGAAGGCTGTTGGCAGTTCACTTTGGATCAGCTTTTGGCAACAGCCAAACCTAAGAATCAAGCTAAAAACTTGAGTTCAAGCTGACTCCTGTTTAATCCCATTCTTCGATCAGTACAATTTCGTGGCTGCTCCGCATCCCTAAAGCTCCCTCTCAGGGAATGCCTACTCACCCCTTTTCGGCTGCCTAAAGGCCAGAGCCTCTTTCAGACTTACAAGGCGCATCTTTCTCATTTTGGATGATCTATATTGATTAAAAAAAATCCCCAGAAAAAGGAAAAGTTCCCAAATGCTTTGCTTCTTCCCAAATTCAGGAATAGATGGTGAACAACTAACTGATTTGCATCTCAAGAAAACAACTGATTTGCATGACAATAATGTGTTTCTTGAACACATAAATGCAAAATTCACAAGCAAGAAAAATAAAATTCGGATGCTGGGGACAATGGAATCCGGCAGTTTCGAATACCAAAACCCTGCATAAGATCTGGTAATGAATAACAGGAAAGTTAATAAACATCAGAGGTGAGGGTCAAGTCAGGAAAGTAAAAAATTTATATTACAATGTTATCAGTACAGTGGAACATGGGAACTTCTACTCCAAGTCAATCAGAAGTGAGGTCCCACATCACCTTGGTGAACCTCCAACCATCAATTGATTACTTCACCTTCTTAATGAGAACCGAGGTCCGGAACACTGCATCATCCTTGATAAAGCTCCACCAGAGATATGTGAGCGGAATGGTGGCGGCATGCCACACAGCATGGGCATCAGCATATCCCATGTAAGGAGGGAAATCATAGATCTCCAAAAGCAAAGCAAGAGCAACACCAAATACATTTACCCACAGCTTGATGCGTGAAGGATGATAAGTTATACCAGCCCAGATCGCCCAAACCAGAAGTGTAGTGACACCCATCGTGACACAGACTTTCATGTTCCAACCTGACAGTATGAAGGCAATTAGACTTGCTAATAGGAAAGGGACCTACGTGCACCTAGAAAAAACTGTATGCTGACAGAAAATGGGGTTTGAGATAGATTTAGGTTTTAAAACCATGACATGAATGAAAACTCTACAAATCATAGCAGCCCAATGATTGTAGATAAAGACTTTATTCAACAAACTTTTCTAGGAATAACAACAAGGCCTAGCTAGGCGACAAACTCATAACCTGCCTGGAGGTGTCTGAAAGGTGAGCCCCGATATAAGTATATAACCATTCTGATAATAATTATGAACTTAGCAATACAATGATAATATAAAACAATGAATTTAATCACCTCAATACAACTAAGTGCTAGATAAGGAGACAACAAAAGACCAAAAAGCCTGACAAGATAGACAAGGATATATCTGTAGAGATAATGAAACCAGAAATAGATGCAATCAAGACTTTCACCCTCCACCATACACCAGGAAGAGCTGGTACTTTAAGCATAGGTACTAGCTGGCTGACAAACATGAAATAGAGGCCACAGCTCTAAGGGTGCTTTTGGTTTGTGAGCGGAATTAGAATCAGAATCAGAATTAAAATGGATTGAAATAGGAATCGAAATGGTCATATTCCTCGACCTGTTTGGTTCGTGATTGGAATCGAAAATGAAATCAAAATGGGATTTGAATACTAGGTAAGAGTCTGAGATTGGATTTGGAGGATTGGGGCATTCCTATTCCCCCTGGAATCGGAATGGGAATGGGACTCCTCCCAACCAAATAACCAGAACGGGAGTCATCCATTCCCATTCCCATTCCCATTCTAGAGCCCAACACCTCCCAACCAAACATGCTCTAAGATTATTATAAGCATTCAACTAGAGATCTGTCACATTGTCTTAAAATGTTGACATTAAATCTTAGGTTAAAGTTCTAGACTCAAAAGAAAGCTCACCATAATCAAGTTGATAGAAGTTGAGGTACAAGATATGTGTTGTCACAAAGGCCAAAATTGGGGCTGCAAGCATGACCCTGGAAGCCTCATCCTTCACATTAAAGGTCCTTAGTAAACAGAGAATGAAGGAAAAACCAAGTGAAGCCACAGCTGATGAATAATCCAACTTCTCTGTCAAGTCAAAACCTCTGGAGAAAGCAAATAAGCATCATCATTAGAGGGTGAAAAAAATCGCCCAACTCTTTACCAACTTCTATCATAGTCATCTACAAGGACAGTCAAGCAGCTTACCGAGTGTGGAATATAGCACTCCAGAACCAGGTATTCATGGATAGGACTGCATAAATATGCCATAGACCAGTATATTCATAGTATGTCCTCTTACTCTGAGGCCTAAGAGGCAACTTATAATTTACTAGGAGGAAAAATGACAGCCAGCCAGTGAAATGCATTAACAGATTGAGTGCAGAGAGGACAGCAGAAAGAGGCTCCTGAATAAAAGTAGCATCATCGTTAGAGTACAAGCATATGCAGCGATATCAAGGTATGAACAATAAGACCAAACAAGCAGTCATAGCAAACAGTGATGATGACCAACCTGAAACACAAAGACACGTCTGAAGGGCCATTTCCCATGATATTTGACAGGATTGAGACCAAGTTTTCCCCTTTCATTCTCTCTTTGCATCATACAATTGTACTGACAGTCACTCTCGCAATTCAATTGTTTCCACTGCAGGTAAAGTGGTTCTTGCATATACCATGGACTGTCAACAGGTATGTCATTGTATGGGAACTGGCAATGCTGGATCGAGCTGTCCTCAATGATTCCAGTCTTTTCACATTGCTCGACACAAGTTCTGCCATTCAAAGAAATGTCATTAAGTGAACAAACTCACTCTAGGTCCTATACATGAGTCGACTTTGTAATATCAGCAAGGAAAAATAAACATGTTTTGGTAAGTCATTAGAGTGGAACATTGTATTTTAAATTCAACCCAGTTCATAAAAATCCAAAAATCACCCTAAGAAAAAAAATCAAGGACATGGAAAGTTATAGCTGCCCATATTAATTAGAAACAAGAGGCAGTTCAAGAAGCTTATTTCTCGCACTACCAAAATACCTTTATCACTTACCAGCATAAAGATAAAACACTAAAACAGGGTCTTTCGCTAACATCTAAAACTTGAAAGGTCCAGGAATATAGCCAATTCAATACTTAATTCAGTGTCAAACACCAAAAACACAAAATGAGCTTATAGCCGGTTACAACTATTCACTGCTTAAAATGATTGCCAGGAAGCTCTGAAACAAAAGAAACACTTAGGTATTTCCTGAAAGACTAGTTGCAGGGTAATAAATGTTACTAAAGTATCTCCCCTTTAACCTATGATTTGCATATAATTTTCTATCATTCACATAAAAGTAATATCAAAAGGTAATGCCACTAGTAGACTATGGGCAAAACCCAGCACCTAAAACAAATTGACCAAGTTACAGTCACCATGTCTTCAGCTGATCTTATTTGCAGTCTCCAGAATTTGGATTTCTTGAATTTCTGATCACCTGAGAACACCACGAAACTCCCCATACAGAAAACCAAATATAAAAAAAAAAAAAATCTTGCATCCTTCCTTCTTCTAATTGTGGAAAGCTAAAATCTGAGTTCCATCTTGTGCTTGCACATATATCAAAAGGGATTCATAATCTCTCCAAGGTTATCAAGCTATTAGGTAGCAGCTCCAGCTTGTTATATGCTACATACATCCATATTTATTTTTATATAAATGTATAAAGTATGGAAGTTTGATCTTTTAGGTCTCTAAGGTTGTCATGTCAAACTCTCATAGGATGGATCTCGACAAATAGATAGACAGATAAGTAGATGGGTGGATGGATAAATATATGCTATATTCATTCATATATATTTATATAAATGCATAAGCACGGATGTTTGTTCTTGCTAGGTTTTAAAGGTTGTTGCACCAAACTCTCCTAGGATCTTCCCAAATAGATGGATGGATGGATCAACAGATTGATGGATCATTTTTCATACAATCTTCTGTGAGGTCCCACCTCAATATGCAGATGGCAATTAAGCCGAAACACATGAGAATACAAATTTCTGAAGAACGAATGCAAAAATCATTTTCCGCAAGTAGCTAGGGTTGAACTGTCAAAAGATGATTTAGAAGGAAGAGGTGGTGGAATCCACAAATGAAAACGAAACGAAGCAAAAGGAAATGTGTAATGAAATGAAATGCAAGGAAACAAATTCAGAACTAATTTTGCTCAATATTAGCTAGAACTCAATATACAATTTGGCAATCTCATATCTCTGATTACCACAGGTATCTGCCAATATATTTTCCTGAACATAGAAGCTCAAGCTCAATATATAATGCATGAGGGTTTCCTTAAACAAGATTAAATCAACAGATGACAGAATTTTATCATGCATATCAGCAAAACTTAAGCCAGTATATATGAACCTGATTGTTAGATTTTCATTCAACACACTTGATGTCATGGAAGACTGAGTCAGTGTCAAAACAATTCCATATACGCTAAACCAGAGATAAAGATGACTTGTTCTGACCCAAAAATGGATGCTAGATATCCTTCTGAACCAAAAGGCGATATCCTGAAAATACTTTAGATGTTTATTGCAACCTCAGACCATGAAACTAAACCACACTGATTCTTGTGTACAGATTCTGTCTACATCAGTTCTCCATTGTGTAGGAATCATGCTCAATTTCATGTCTCTCTAAGTCATGATAGGTGTATGTGTATATATATATATATATATATATATATATATATATATAGGCATATACATAAATATCTATCTCTCTCTATATATATACATATACATTATTGTTGTGGGGGGGGGGGGGAGGGGGCCTTGAATTTAGTCCCACATCGGCTAGAGCGGAAAGGTTCCGTGCCTTATAATGAGGAGGGCGAAGCCTTTTCCTCACGAGGGCCCTTTTGTGGGACAAAACCGTGAGGGCAATCCCCCCGTCAGCGCTGGACGCGCGGGCCGGAAACGTCTCCCTCCGTCAGCGCTGGACGCGCGGACCGGAGCGCCCAAAGCGGACAATACCTCGTGGGGGACGCGGTCTCTTTCTGCTCGGCTCGGTTGGGACTAAGGCTGTTGCCGGGGTGAAAATCCCGCAACAATTATATATATGTGTGTGTGTGTGTGCGCATGCATGCATGTATGTCCGCATATGTATATAACACTATCCTGCAATGGTTGCAGTTTAAATTTTTAATTATTGATATCAAGCATATGATTGATTATTGCACAGATTTCAAAATCACCAAGTACTATACTCATATGGATTAGTTGTGCACTGCATCTAGGCACAATGGATCAACTCCAAATTCTGTACTTCCGACAATCCAGTGATGCAGCTTGACTACTCCCAGTCCAATAGAAGCAGACAATTAGAAACTAATGCTACGAGCTGTCCTATTATTTAAGCCTTTTCAATTATATAACAATGATAAGATTCATCAAATCTATCTATAACAACCCACGTGTGTCTTTTGAAAGACAGATATTCATATGCCAAAAGAATTGACATTCGTGGAATGAAATTCGAAGAAACTGTTAGATGTATGCCCTAGAAGCCAATTTGGCTGACACATTGTTGATTCTAGGGACATAATTTTGTACTTGACTATTTATTATTGAATAAATAAAAGGCATCTTTTCATTCATATTGTTTATGTGTCTATGAATCGTCCAAGAAATTAATAAGATGATGATACATATTCTCAAGAGTTGAGAATTTGAGCCATGTATCATTGGTGATTAATTTCTAAATGCTCCTGATCAATGGATCATCATGAGGACGGTGATCGATCCGATCAGTGCACAGATCACTTTCCTTCTGGATGGACGAGACTTGAGACCACAGTGTAGGGACACTGAAGTGATAGTGCAGGTGCTTGTTAGAGAACAAGGGTACTGAGCGTGACCAAGACAAGAAGTCACTTGGATGTCTATCCACTCGTCAGTGACTTGCTTGATGTTGCAGTAGTGTGACTGGTCCTTTGACCTGCGGTGCTTCGGCTACTCACAGTGAGGTTATTGTAGTTTGACTGCACACATACATGGTCTCTAGCCATATGGGTCCATGCAGTGTAGATTGGCTGCAGTAAGTTCACTGTAGGAGTAGGGTATGCACCTATAAGGAATCTATCGACCTTGATAGAAGAGGAGTGATCCTATGTGATTTGTTAGACTGAGTTCTAAGACCTTGGCCAGGGCAGTAATATAAAGTGAAAAAGAGTTTTCCACTATCGAACTCAAGTCGAATAAATCTTGACATATGACAGACGATGGGGTTTGACGAGTTGTCCATGACCTCCGTCCTGTAGGGATCCACGATAGTAGGACTGTATCACACGTTAACTGCACCTAGAGGTTCATCATTCCATTCTGCTGGGTAGCCACTACATGCTGCTAGGTGTCACTGGTGGATGGTGGGACTCATAGGGATTATCTTGATGATCGATAAACCCTAACGAGTTGAGTTGGAATCGTTCCAACCCATTGAAAGGAGTTTTCAATGATATTGAGATAGAGATCACAATATATCTCACTACCAGTCAGAATAGAACCTATGGGGTCACACACACTAGAAGTATTGATCGATCCGATGGTTGAAATCGTGATTAGGAATCACAAGTAATCAATTTGATTGATAAGAAGTTGAAGAAGGAACAAAGGGAATTAATTAATTGGACTTAAACACAAATCCTACTTCGGGTAGGATTCCTAGAGTCCTAATTGGATTAGGACTGGAAATCCTAGTTGGAGTAGGACTGGGATTCCTACTTAGAATAGGATTCCTACAATCCTAATGAGATTAGAAATTTTGAATTAAAATTGGATTCCTACTTGGAGTAGGATTCCTAAAAATTCTAATTGGATTAGGACTTCGGATTCAAATAAAGTCCTAATTGGATTAGGACTAAAATTAAATACATCCTAATTGGATTAGGATTCCTTAAGTCTAAATTAATTATTAATCTAATGAATCAACATGACTCCTAATTGGATTAGGATTGAAGAGTTCAATTGAGTCATGGTTCATTCAAGTCCTAATTGGATTAGGACTAGCCTAGATTGGATCCAAATTGGTTCACCCTTGGGCTAAGCCTAATTGGATTAAGGCTAAACCACATTAGGGCCTCCCAATCCTCATTAGATGAGGATTAGGGCAACATGAGAGGGAGGGGCTCACGCCCCTCCTCCTTGGATCTCTTGGTGCGGCAACAAGAGGGGCCGGCGCCCCTCTTGGTAATACATCAAGGGCTCCTAACTTGTAGGAGCCCTAGATGTTATAAAAGGAGGACTCTTGGGGGCTGACCTAATGGATATAGGAATCCCCCTCCTCTCCATCACGTGGCCACCCTCTCCCTCTCCTCCCTTGGTTCAGCCGCCATCAGCAAAGGGAAAAGAAGAGGAGGCGTCTCCCTCCTCTTGGTCTTCTTCCTTGGCTCCAACGCATGAAAAGAGAAGAAGGCTGCAGGGGCTTTTGATCTTCTTCCCATCTTCATCCTTCTTCTTCCTCCTCTCAAGTGCAATCAAGAGATGATTGAAAGAGAGGACATCAGCCATCAAAGCTATCTCTGCAAGGGAGCTAGCACCCCGGTGAGATAGAGAGCTTGGATCGGATCCTGCTTCGTGTGGATACCCGTAGAGGCCGGACATTTGAACGGCTTCAAGCGAACCCTCTTCCAAAAACCACGAATTCAGATTTGCGGTGATCATCTACCCGCGCAAGGTGAAGATCTGATCTTCCTAATAGTTTTAAAGGTTTTAATTCTTACCTAATTACGAAAGGTCTCGAAACAACGTTCATGCGATGAACGTCGATCCCGCACATGCCTCTTCCGTTGCCATCTGATTTAATTTTTGAAATATCAGCGGCGTGTGCGGGTTCCTAACAGTGGTATCAGAGCCTAGGCTTCGTAGATTAAGGTAAGAATTAAATATCTAAAGGCTTATTAGATCTGAAAATTGAATGATCATGCATGCTGAAAAATTCTGCATGCAGATTTTTCAGGGGTGCTGATTTTTGCATGCTGATTTTTATGTGATAAAAAGATGATTCTAATTACATTGTTAATGGGATTACAAAGTTTAGAATCATGATTAGCATGATCAGCGACCTATGTCATGATATAATCAGTTAGTTTTCAGATCTGAAAATTATAATTGTTGCATACGGTGATGATCATAGGATTCAAACCCTTTTGGTGTCAAATGTAATGACCTGCGATGTGATCTGTGATGTCATGTAATTTTTTAGATGCTTGCATGCATCTTATTTGATGTTTTGAGAGGCCTGCGTGCCTCCTGAAAGGGGATGTAATTTATTTTTATTTTTATTTTAAATCTGGTTGTATTTCTGTAATGTGATGTACATCAACGATCAAGCTGAAGCAAAGGCATGAGATGAAAGGTGATCTAAGCGGTTGATGGCGATGGGATCAAGAGTTGATCAAGGATCGAATCAAGGAGGCTTTGAACCAATTCAAGAGTTGAAGACCACTTGATCGATTGATGTGCATGTGCTTGTAATACGACCTAATTAGAATCCATGATCATCACCTATTTAAAGTTTAGCTTTAATTTGATGCTGCGATTATAACTGCCTGTGATGTGCCATTTACATGTGATGTGAATGCGAGTCGGGTAGATAGGTTTACATATGATGTAGCAAACCCAATTGAGACCTAAATCAAAACCTCCTCAATCAAGTCGAGAGTGAACCGACATGAGCAAGTCATATTAGATTAATTGATCTAATTGGTGTCTAGGAAAGCATGAAAGGTGGTTACTTAATTAGGACCTTACTCTCTGAGTAAGGGGAGCCTCCCACCTGCTTACCTGGCCAATTGTTCGATTACCTCTTATGAAGGGCTCAAGTTGCAAATACTAAGACCTGATTAACCAATATTAAGTCAATAGGTCTTCCACTGTAGTAGAGCTGCGAAGGCCTTTCTGATGTTGATTTGTCTCGGCTGGACACAGTGGTCAAGTTGCATCGGGGGGCTGGACCTCTCTATAGACATGAGATGTTGTAGGGTAAAGGTGGGGTTGGGCACCAATAACTGTTAGGTGAGGACCCAATGACGACTTTATTCCTACGGTTATACGGTGGGTCTGACTTAACTAAGAAATGGGACCAATAACTGTTAGGTGAGGTTTTCATGGCTTAGAGACCAAGTTACACTGCTACATGCTTGAGAAGCATTGTACAAGAGTTGTACACTCATCCATCTATGTGTCACCAATAACTGTTAGGTGAGGTGGCATGTAAATCGGTGGGACCGCAGTACCCACTAGAAACCCTAGTCGTGTGGGATTTCCGTTTCTCTACCAGGAGAGTGTGAGGGATTCGAGAAAATAGTGGGAGTTACATTTGTTCTAAAAGACCTTAGAACAGATTAGGATCAAGTACAAAAGTCTAACTAGAATCTTTACTCTCTGAGGATTATAAAGTCAGCTTCTAGACTCTTAACTCATATCCTATAGAACAACCGTTTGACCAAACCCAATTATAAAGATTGGCTCAGCAAATTTCAAAAATAGTTTTGAATTGTGAGAAATTTGGGTATATGCTAGACCATGGAATCCCCATGTTACCAATCCGTCCGATCACTGATCAGCGTAAGACGCTTGTTAAGTGGACGAACAATAACAATAAAGTTAGGTGCTGCACAAAGGCATCCATGTCCAATGCATTACAATGCCAGCATGAGAACATAAAGATTGCCAGGGACATATTAAATCACCTGCAAAAGTTGTATGGTGATCAGAGTCACGCAGCTCGGTTTGAAGTGTCCAAGAGGCTCTTCAAAGCCAAGATACACGATGGGCAGTCTGTCCATGATCATGGTTTGACCATGATAAAGGACTTAGAGAAGCTTGAGAAGCTTGGCATGACCATGCACAAGGAATTGCAAACGGATTTGATCTCGCAATCCCTTCCAGCTTCATATGAATAGTTTATAGTAAACTACCATATGAACAAGGTTGTATGCACTAAAATAGAATTGTTAAATAAATTGGTAACTACCTTAGGAACCTTGAAGAAGTTCAAGGGGCATCGTTTTCGCTGTCAAGTTGGTTTCTACTTTCAAGAGAGAGTCTATTTGGAAGAAGAAGAAGCCTGCGAAGAAGCAGAAGACTAAGAAAACACCAAGTAAGGAAGTTCCAAGAAAAAAGCCAATTGCAAGGAAAAGTGTTTCCATTGCATCATGGACGGCCATTGGAAGAGGAACTGTCCTACATACATGGGAAGCATAAAGAACATGAAGGGTGACAGACCTTCAGAAGGTTTTTCAGATATGCTCAGGATACTTAGGGACTGTGACCTATTGCTAGCAGAAATTTGATTTCTGTATTTTATTTAGCATAGAAAGATTTTTATTTATTTGAAAAATTAAATTGATTTAACATGGTTTTAAGATTGACAATCTCTATCACATACATATGGATGTATCTGCGAATATATCTGAGCAAACAGTGAATACCATAGGATCTAATAGATCCAAAAATGAGATAAATCTAAAGTATTTAAGGCACCTCAGGCTTGGCCAAATAGGAGAAGACAGAATAAACAAATTGGAGAAACATGAGCTTTTGGGCTCATTGACTTTCGAGTCATATTTGATTTGTGAATTCTGCCTTCAAGAAAAGATGGCCAAATTATCCTTTGTAGGACACAGGGAGGTTCACTGAAATACTTACCCTAGTACACACTGATGTGTGTGGCCCATTCGATGTGCAGGCTAGGGGTTGTAATTTTTTACTTCAATTTACCGATGATTATTCACGGTATGGATATGTGTATGAGACACAAATATGAAACTTTTGAAAGGTTCAAAGAGTTTAAATATGAAGTAGAAAAACATATATAAAAACTCACTAAGGTTCTTCGATCAGATCGAAGAGGTAAATACCTTAGTTGAGAGTTCCGTGATTATCTCAAGGAGAATGGTATAGTTTTATAATGGACTCCTCCTGGTACACCTCAGTTCAACGGAGTGTCGGAGAGGAGGAATCGGACTCTATTGGATATGGTCCAATCCATGATGAGCTTCACTGATTTACCCTTGTCTCTTTAGATAGATGCCCTATTTTCAGCGATTTATTTATTGAATAGAGTTCCCTCTAAATTCGTTCCTACCACACCGTATGAGATATGGCATGGTAAGAAACCAAGTCTGGGTCATCTCAAGATTTGGGGATGTCCGGCCCACGTCAAGAGACTACAGGCGGACAAGCTAGAGGCTAGGATCATAAGTGCTCGTTTTATATGATATCCTAAAGAGTCATTAGGATACAATTTTTACGTCTCAGAGGATCGCAATGTGTTTGTGACCCGTCATGCCATCTTCTTGGAAAAACAGTTTATCCTTGATAGAGGCAGTGGGAGGAAAATTGAGCTTGAAGAGAAAGTCTCTGAAAAGCAACGAGTCATGGATCCTATCGAACCCATTAATACAGAGCCAGTACACGATGTCCCTCAACCACCTCGCAGATCAAGTAGGGTCTCCCATCCTCCCGATAGATACTTAGGTATACTAGAAGAGGATACCAAGGAAATGTTCCTAGTGGGAGATAGGGATCACATACAGGATCCCAAAACCTACAACGAGGCGATATCTGATATCGATTCCGAGAAAGTCTGGAAGCTATGAAGTCAGAGTTAGACTCCATGCATTCCAACCAAGTCTGGACCTTAGTAGACCCACCAGAAGGTATTGTACCTATTGGATGCAAATGGATCTACAAAAGGAAGATAGATTCGGATGGAGAGGTAGAGACCTATAAGGCAAGGCTTGTGGCGAAAGGGTACAGTCAGCGCGAAGGCATTGACTATCAGGAGACCTTTTCACCTGTAGCCATGCTAAAATCCATCCGAACATTGCTTGCCATTGCAGCATTTCATGATTATGAAATCTGGCAGATGGATGTGAAAACTGCTTTCCTGAATGGATATCTTGATGAAGATATCTATATGGAACAGCCTTTGGGTTTCACTTCCAGTGATGGAGATCACAAGGTCTGCAAGCTGCAAAGGTCCATCTATGGACTAAAACAAGCATCTCGGAGTTGGAACACTCGGTTCGATGACGCAATCAAAACGTTTGATTTCATCGAAAACGAAGAGGAACCGTGTGTTTACAAAAAGGTTAGTGGGAGTTCTGTCGTTTTTCTCGTGTTGTACGTAGATGACATTCTCCTGATTGGGAATGATATTCCCATGCTAACCTCGGTCAAGGTCTGGTTGTCAAAAGAATTCTCCATGAAAGACCTTGGGGAAGCATCCTATATTTTGGGAATAAAGGTCTATAGAGATAGATCTAAAAGGATGCTTGGCCTTTCACAGAAAATGTACATAGAGGATGTGCTGAAGAGGTTCAGCATGGAAAACTCCAAGAGGGGTCTCTTACCCCTAAGACATGGAATTCATCTCTCCAAGAAGATGTGCCCCAACACATCTGAAGAGATTCAACGCATGAGCAAGATTCCCTATGCATCGGCAATAGGAAGCCTCATGTATGCCATGCTGTGTACACGACCTGATACAGCTCTTACTGTGAGTGTCACAAGCAGATATCAGTCGGATCCAGGCAAGAAGCACTGGATAGCTGTGAAGAACAGTCTTAAGTACTTGAGAAGAACTAAGGACATGTTCTTGGTCTTTGGGAGAAGATCAGAGTTGAAGGTAGAAGGATGCACACATATTGATGATAGAAAGTCTACATCAGAATATGTGCAATTGTGGTTCAGTAAATTGGAAGAGTTCCAAACAACCGATCATTATAGATTCTACCTTAGAAGCTGAATGTTAAGCCGTATCTAAGGGTGCAGTGGAAACCTTCTGATTAAAAGTTAATTGCAGAGTTAGGTGTAATGTCATTAGATGCCATAATACTTTACTGCGATAACATTGGCACCATAGCACTAGCTATGGAGCCATGGTCTCATCAGAAGTCCAAGCACATAGAGCGGCGCTTCCATTTCATACGCGACTATGATGTAGAGGTGCAGAGAGTAGACTCCGCGGATAACGTGGCAGACCCATTCACTAAGCAGCTGAGTCAGCAAAAGACTGAAGCCCACCTTGAGAAGATGGGCCTAAGATATATGACCAATTGGCTTTAGTGCAAGTGGGAGATTGTTAGATGTATGCCCTAGAAGCCAATTTGGCTGACACATTGTTGATTCTAGGGACATAATTTTGTACTTGACTATTTATTATTGAATAAATAAAAGGCATCTTTTCATTCATATTGTTTATGTGTCTATGAATCGTCCAAGAAATTAATAAGATGATGATACATATTCTCAAGAGTTGAGAATTTGAGCCATGTATCATTGGTGATTAATTTCTAAATGCTCCTGATCAATGGATCATCATGAGGACGGTGATCGATCCGATCAGTGCACAGATCACTTTCCTTCTGGATGGACGAGACTTGAGTCCACAGTGTAGGGACACTGAAGTGATAGTGCAGGTGCTTGTTAGAGAACAAGGGTACTGAGCGTGACCAAGACAAGAAGTCACTTGGATGTCTATCCACTCGTCAGTGACTTGCTTGATGTTGCAGTAGTGTGACTGGTCCTTTGACCTGCGGTGCTTCGGCTACTCACAGTGAGGTTATTGTAGTTTGACTGCACACATACATGGTCTCTAGCCATATGGGTCCATGCAGTGTAGATTGGCTGCAGTAAGTTCACTGTAGGAGTAGGGTATGCACCTATAAGGAATCTATCGACCTTGATAGAAGAGGAGTGATCCTATGTGATTTGTTAGACTGAGTTCTAAGACCTTGGCCAGGGCAGTAATATAAAGTGAAAAAGAGTTTTCCACTATCGAACTCAAGTCGAATAAATCTTGACATATGACAGACGATGGGGTTTGACGAGTTGTCCATGACCTCCGTCCTGTAGGGATCCACGATAGTAGGACTGTATCACACGTTAACTGCACCTAGAGGTTCATCATTCCATTCTGCTGGGTAGCCACTACATGCTGCTAGGTGTCACTGGTGGATGGTGGGACTCATAGGGATTATCTTGATGATCGATAAACCCTAACGAGTTGAGTTGGAATCGTTCCAACCCATTGAAAGGAGTTTTCAATGATATTGAGATAGAGATCACAATATATCTCACTACCAGTCAGAATAGAACCTATGGGGTCACACACACTAGAAGTATTGATCGATCCGATGGTTGAAATCGTGATTAGGAATCACAAGTAATCAATTTGATTGATAAGAAGTTGAAGAAGGAACAAAGGGAATTAATTAATTGGACTTAAACACAAATCCTACTTCGGGTAGGATTCCTAGAGTCCTAATTGGATTAGGACTGGAAATCCTAGTTGGAGTAGGACTGGGATTCCTACTTAGAATAGGATTCCTACAATCCTAATGAGATTAGAAATTTTGAATTAAAATTGGATTCCTACTTGGAGTAGGATTCCTAAAAATTCTAATTGGATTAGGACTTCGGATTCAAATAAAGTCCTAATTGGATTAGGACTAAAATTAAATACATCCTAATTGGATTAGGATTCCTTAAGTCTAAATTAATTATTAATCTAATGAATCAACATGACTCCTAATTGGATTAGGATTGAAGAGTTCAATTGAGTCATGGTTCATTCAAGTCCTAATTGGATTAGGACTAGCCTAGATTGGATCCAAATTGGTTCACCCTTGGGCTAAGCCTAATTGGATTAAGGCTAAACCACATTAGGGCCTCCCAATCCTCATTAGATGAGGATTAGGGCAACATGAGAGGGAGGGGCTCACGCCCCTCCTCCTTGGATCTCTTGGTGCGGCAACAAGAGGGGCCGGCGCCCCTCTTGGTAATACATCAAGGGCTCCTAACTTGTAGGAGCCCTAAATGTTATAAAAGGAGGACTCTTGGGGGCTGACCTAATGGATATAGGAATCCCCCTCCTCTCCATCACGTGGCCACCCTCTCCCTCTCCTCCCTTGGTTCAGCCGCCATCAGCAAAGGGAAAAGAAGAGGAGGCGTCTCCCTCCTCTTGGTCTTCTTCCTTGGCTCCAACGCATGAAAAGAGAAGAAGGCTGCAGGGGCTTTTGATCTTCTTCCCATCTTCATCCTTCTTCTTCCTCCTCTCAAGTGCAATCAAGAGATGATTGAAAGAGAGGACATCAGCCATCAAAGCTATCTCTGCAAGGGAGCTAGCACCCCGGTGAGATAGAGAGCTTGGATCGGATCCTGCTTCGTGTGGATACCCGTAGAGGCCGGACATTTGAACGGCTTCAAGCAAACCCTCTTCCAAAAACCACGAATTCAGATTTGCGGTGATCATCTACCCGCGCAAGGTGAAGATCTGATCTTCCTAATAGTTTTAAAGGTTTTAATTCTTACCTAATTACGAAAGGTCTCGAAACAACGTTCATGCGATGAACGTCGATCCCGCACATGCCTCTTCCGTTGCCATCTGATTTAATTTTTGAAATATCAGCGGCGTGTGCGGGTTCCTAACAGAAACCTCTGTCACAATATCTTTTTTGAAATCTCATCAATAATTAACTGTTCCAACTCAACTCCATCATACACCATGTAACCCTACAAGTGATTTTCTTGATCATATATAAATTGGGAATCCACAGGTTCTTTGGGAAGACTGAGTATTAAATGTAGATCCCTTAAGGTTCTTGACACTGGAAATCATTCAAATGATAATCATTGTTCCTTGATAAGATGGGGGATCCGAGTCAATTACAACATAAGAATATCCCTTCTAATGTCATTTTTTTCTCAACAAGATCCATATCTAAATTGTTTTCCTTTTAAGGTCAACTGTAAACAAGGTCAACATCTAAATCGTGCTTCTTGTTTTTTCTCCCCCAATGGTTTAACCTTTCATAAAGACCCCCCCAGAAATCTATACTTTGTTTCTGCACAATTTTTATTTATAATATTGAATTTTGTTCATGATTGCCAACTTCAAAATTATTATTTGCCCCAAGCAGGCATGACATAATATCATAACATCTGGAAAAAAACAATAGAAAGAAACAAATTAAAATCAATACAGTAGCTGATCATACCAAACTTGGTGCTTTTCACCATTATAATATTTATTTCTTGTTATGCACTAAAACTTTGTTTGGAATAGAAAAAGATCCATGTTCGATTGCTAGCAAATCACAATGGAAAATGAAAAAAAAAAAACAATTCAATTATAGAAATTAAAAGAGGAATAAATTAGCAAGGAATTGCAAGGAACTCACCTCTATCTAATACAAACAATAGTACATCATTTAAAGAACAACTTATTCCCCTGCCCAAGGTTTGATTTTCAGCCAAGGCTGACCCTTTTCAGCTGAAATGTATCAGTCGCTGCCCATACCAATCCAAAAATGACTGAAATTTTTGGTTTCAGTCAGTTTTTTTGTCGGTTTCAGTTGATTTCGGCAGTTTCGGTCATAATTGACCAATCTAAAATTGACCAAAAATTTTGGTTTCAGTCAGTTTTTTGTCGGTATCAGTTGGCTTCGGCAGTTTCAGTCCAAATTGACTCGAGGTGTTTTTTTAACAAGTGTGTGTCTTCGATGTTTTATGAAGTTTCTCGACACTATTCAATTACACATTCATCTGTGTTATTTTATTCATATGTGTATGAATCATACATACATATACCTGGAATCTTTACTTGAGATGATTAAAATGTCCTTCATACGGTCCTCATTATTATGATAGGTAAGTGCAATTTGTCCATCAATGCATTCATTTGATGTGCTTTTAATAATTATTATCTCAGCATGGAATGTGGGCATGCATGCCTCTAAAGCTTCATTATAGCCTTTTTATCTATATTCTATACATAGCCTTGAAATATCTAGAGATGCATGCGGATGTCCAATTTGCTCTTTGGAGTCAATTGGATTTGATTTTATATCTATCTAGGTTTTGTCTTGATATTATAGTTTGAGCTTCCTCAAAAAAAGGAAAAAGATGGATATGTATGGTTTGCTTGTTCTTTTTTTTTTTTTGTATCATCTCATGGATCTATTAATGAGTGGAGAGTTTTCTTCTGACCTGTTAGGTTTCAATATCTAAATCAAAGTAATTTTTCACCAGAAAATATAAGTTATAAACTATTGCATTTTGAGCATTATATAAGTTGCAACTCTTAACCTAGCCAGCCTAATTTCGATGCATAGGCTTCATTTTTCTTAGTTTGAGTACATAAATTGACTCAATTTATTACAAGCATTTATGTTTGAAATTTGAACTTCTCATCTAAATTAGCCTATTCTTGACATACAGATATTTTCCTTTTAGATCTGCTATTCTTTTAGTTGGAGTTTTGCATCCGATTGGACCGTCCTTGATATATCTAATGCACCTAGCTTGCATAATCAAAACAATTTAATTTCAGCCTAAACAAGCCAAGCCGCAGAAATTATGGTTCTAAATAACTCAAAATACAGTGAAATGATGTGAAATGACTTGCCTTGATTTCTTTCTATTTCTCTTAGTTTTTTCTATTTCTTATTTTGTTCTTGACCGAAACTTTTTTCTTATTTTCTATTTGTCTACTCCGCAGGACCAAAAACGAGTTTTAAAGCTACACCCTCACCATGAATGACACAAAAGAAGAAACAATAGCAGAGGACAATTGACACATATCAACCAAAATGTATTCCATAAGCCCATAACTAAAAGCCTAAGGGAAAGTGCTGGCTAACATAGACAACGAGATAGATGTGACAAAGGTTTGCATTGCACATTAGATACTATTTCTCCACTTGTATACAAGGAGACAGTGCCGTAGTAATGAATAAGATTATTCATGTTTCATATTTAAAGAGAAAAAATTCTTCATTCAGTTGATCTTTCTCTTGTGGATGTGCCTACAAAGACCTGATAAATGCAAAGTTATTATTTCCCTCATGACTGGCAAAAAAAAAAAAAAGAAGAAGTGAAGGACTTAAAGCTTATAATGTACTACCATAAAGCATGACTAGAATTTTCAACCTTCTTTCTTCGTGGGTTTGTATAATACAAACCTAAAAGTATGTAGATCAGTTTAATGAGTCAAATACATCCACCATTTATTAAAATCTTAAATATCTATGTAAAGTGACAACACCTACAAAAAAAAATAAGGATTTCACATAATTCATGTATCAAAAGAAAGAATGATTGAACATAAAACAATGTAAATACCGTAAAAACCAAGATAGATCTGTGACATCTAATATTCGTTTTAGTTTTAATCGTCAAATAAAAGGCATATAATAAAGTCATGCATGTTATCTCCTTAACTGTAACAAGGCAATACACATTGTAACATCTGGTCCTTGTAACAAAAGCTTCAAATGGAAGAGTATGACCTCGCTAAGAATCCACCTAGGAATCATGAAACATAAGTCAAAAGGAACGGCTTTGCTGGAGGGGACAGTCAAGCATGGTCCGTTCAGCAAAATAACAGCGCACAAGAAGGCAGCCCCATGAATCCCAAAAGAAAAAGGGATGGGAGCTATCACTGAAATTTTCTAGTTTCAGTAGCAGCTGAGAATTCCTAACAGATCTTCCAATCTAGAATTCCTCGATAAATCTCGACAGAACATACCATGGGTTTGTTGTAGTAGCTTCCACCCTGGTGCTGCTTTTATCAGTACAAACGTACTCATAAAAACTGCTATCTTTCTTATCCTATTCAACCTCTAGATACGCTATTGCTCCCTCTCTCTCAGAAAATCAGGGAAAAAATTAAAGCATCAAATACAGTAACGGGAAAGAAAACCCAAATACATTTCAAGAAGAAATCTTGAGAAGACAACGATCGGATCCTCCCCACCCTTCGGCAAATCTCTAAACAATATTATATCACTAGAAGAGACGTCCTGCGATGCTTCAGGCTGATCAGTTGCCATGATACCAAAACAAAATGACAATTGGGTCTAGAGTACCTTCAAGAACAAATGGGCAAAAAAAACAAGATCGATCCGAACACAAACGAAGATCCAATTACAATTACATTTCTTTCACTTGGTTTCTTTTTCTTTCAGAAAAGACAAAAAAACAAAATCGTCACTTTCATCAATCTTTCAGGAATCCAGGAGTAGAAAAGTCAATTTGAACTCAAATCAACCAAGAACTCATCATTCAAAGGAGAAATCATGTTAAAGAAAAGTCCTCGTTAACATAAATTACTTGGAGGAAGAACAGATTCATACAGAGAACAATACGCTGTTTAAAGATTGATGCAAACTAGGATTTCCAAGAATTTCTGGATGAGTAACGAGGCGATCAACAAAAAGAAAGAGAACCTGTAGAGCGGATCGAAGTCACCGGGGCTGGCGTCGAGAGCTTCGAAGAGGCACCCTAATGCCAAAAGAAGTGCAAGACAGCGGCATGCCTCCATTTCCCCAAGAAAGCTATCAGGAGAACGATTAAAGGGGGAGCGGATCGCTTAAAAGAAGCGGTTCAAGGCCGGATGAATAGATCTAGAAGCGCGCTCCTCCATCGCTCGGCCACCCCATCGCCTCCCGTCCCTCCCTCATCGCCAAAAGGTAACAATTTCGAGGCATCATCCAAAGGGGAGCCGAGAAAAGGGTGGGGATCCGGAGATTTGATCCGGGCGAGGCAGATCAGATGGTGGCGTGCGCCTGCAAACGGAGGACGAGTTAAATAATCTCCGTCTTTGAAACAACGGCTCGGCTGCAACGACCATTCGACGAAAGAGGGGCCCACAACATGGACGCGAACACATAAACCTAGTTTCGGATGCTGATAGGGTTAGCAATTTTCGACCCACGCCCGCTAACCCGTACAGATCCGTTGTCTGAAATACGGTATGGATGTTGGATCTTGTTTTAATCCAATACGATTCTGACCGAACTCAAAAGAGACCCCACCCGACCTGTTGCCGCCGCTGGACACATTGGATTTTCCGGATTGCGTTTTGGTTGTGCCTACCGTTCCACGGGAGTAGACCGGATGGAATCCAAGAATGGGATCATGAGAGACTTGAATGACGCTTCTTTTCGCGAGATCTATTCTTCAAGAAAAAGTTTGGGTCATTAGTTGTACCTTTGATTCAAGTTTCATGATAATTTTGGTTACCACGCTAGTTGGTGTTTGAGGGGTAAGACTGTTGAACGAAGGATTTTGACTTCAGTCCGCGAGAGTAATTGTCCAGACCAGGATGTATCTAAGCCATCCACGTGTCGCCATCCACGTGTCACCATCCAATAGCTGCCATTCCTCAAGTTTTCCTAGTCCAGCCTATGCTGGTCTTACTACAAGTTTTTTTTTTTTTAATACAACGACGCCTCACACCACACATGCATGAGTACAGCTAATAAAATCTGAAAAAAAAAGCTGATGGAGAGAACAAAAATAGCTGCTTGGTTCTCCCAAAGAAACCCTTCAGAGTATTGAGCCTCGAAGAAGGCCATCCAGTCGGCCACACTGTTCGTCTTTCCGTAGATATGAGAGGCCTGGAAGGATTGAGCTGCGAAGGAGCCACACCCTCTCACTAGTTTCTGAATGTCGTAGAGAAGTGATTGCCCGCTTGTCTCATTGCGCCAACCTCGGATCCACTCGATCACCGTGGCTGAGTACTATTTAAGGTGAATGCATGCCGCACCCAGAGTATGACTCGCATAGGAGATGCCCTTCCACGTAACTCTAAGCTCGTCTCTTCAAAGACATACGATAAAATTGGTACGGCAAGTTCTTTCAAGAAAATAATGAAAAATGAAAGGACTGCATATTCGAATTCTAATATATGATGCAAACTCTTATGAATATCCGGTGCGCAAAACATCTTCCGTTGTCAGATTTTTCATTCCGTTTCTATTTTCTGTCCTACTTTGGTGAATTGGACATGCAGTATCAAGATGGATTATTGAGCTTTCATTCAATAGAGTGCTGGGGCATGGTTGACTACTGATAAGATTATCAATGCTAAGAAAGATATAAAGGTATGGAAGTCTAATGTTAGAAGAACAAGACGTCTAGTGTGCTGATTAAAGACTCCTAGTGGAGAGCGTGTTGCAGAAAGAATATGCTCGATGCTGAATAACTTAAGCATTGCTCATCAGTGGATGGGTGCTTGTGAAGGATGAAGATCTACAAGATCGGTTCCAAAAGGGAAGTCCGGGGTGGAAAGTATTCATGAGTACTGAGGTGCTCAGGCTACAAGCAGAGTTATAAGGTAAAACATCTTGAGATACTAGAATCTTCGAAGAGGTAGAGCAAATGGAGCTACTAAGGTGGGTCCACAATGTAGGAAGGAAATGGCATCACAATCTTAGGGCTCGTTTGGTTCGTGAAAAAAGGAGGAAAAGTGTGGTCAACGGAAAAGTAATGAGATGCATCTTGTTTGGTTAGAGTTTTCAAAGGAGAGAGATGGAAAAGTTATATTTCCATTGGAATATGATTCCCACATTTCATGAGAAAGTCTTTCCTATGAAAAATATGAAAAAGTTACTTTTTCATGAGGTAGAAATCATTCCATTTTTATTTTTTTTCAAAATGGCCCTTCAGCATTAAAGACCTAATTTTTATTAAAGGTATAATAGGAATTATACATAATTTTTTCAGAAAAATAGATGATCAACCAAACATAAGCACTCTGAAAATCTGTCACTTTTCCATGGTCAACCAAATATGCTAAAAGTACTTTTTGAAGCATCCTCTTCCTAAGAATCTATTTTTCAGAAATTATATTTTTAGAAGAAAAAATATTTTCCGCGAACCAAACGAGCTCTTAAGGTGATGAGGTACTCGATTACACATGGTCATTATTCATGAATATTAGAAAGGAGCCATCTCTTGTGGGTAATGGTTACGTTGATGCACCGGAGTGGCAAACACCAAAATTGAACTTAATGGAACTACTCTCAAGGTTAATGGAACTACTCTCAAGGCGAAGGAATTGGAAAACGGAGGTAATAAAGGCACGAATTGACCAACGATGCTTGCTGCCTCGGCATATTTTGTTACTGCAGGAGGCGAAGTGCGCATTGTATAAATGATAAACATGAGTATGGTTGAAATTCTTTACCATCTTTATATGTCTACTACATTTATCTATGTTATTTTTACCGTCAAATATTTTTTGATATTATTAAGTCATTATACATCTATGTATATATAAATTATATAGACAAATATATCAATTTATATATTATAAACGCATAAACACAAATATATACTTACAAATATATGCACAAATATACATAGATACATAGAGAGAGAAAGACTTGGCTATACTCGAATGGATCTCTATTTGAATCCAGACAGATATATTGAATGAAGGAGATCTCACATCGATGATTCGAGCAATTAGATGTAATCTAGTAGCAGTAGACATAAAAAATCATGTAATTTAGAAATTCCTAATTTATGTATCAGATAGTCAAAAAATTAAATAATATAAATAATGTCAAATTATTTTTTTTTTCGGATCACTTATGTATAGACTAACGGCCTCCAAATTATATGACTTTTAATATACATGCTGTTTAAAGATAGTAAATCATATTCAATAGCTCGGATTATCGATATGAGACCCATATCATCCTATCAAAATTTGAGAGGATTTGAATGGAGATATCGCATGCAATCACTCCACATACCATCCATATAAGACCGTATGCAAGATAGCACCATCCAATCTATACCAAATAACATGAAGGTCCAATTCCAAGCAAAGAATAACCCTTCACATTACAAAGATAAAGCATGGAATAACTTTTCATACCAAGGTATGGTTCATATCCAAATAATCTTACTTTATTCCAATGCCCCTAGCACAAACATTTATTTTTGTGAAGTGAGAATTTCTTTTCTGATGCAAACTTAATACTTCCCTGGAAGTGCTGGCCTTGCCCCAGGACGAAATCAATCAACAACAAACTTTCGCATAAATCAACTGAATCAACTGATACCGTAACTAATCTCTCTACTGCATTAACAGCTACATAGCTCATAAAGTTCAGTACTATGAACACGTAACCTTGCCAGCAACCAAACGTCCATTTGAAAAGTTAATTTATGGACTAAACCCCAAGTTTAATTGAAGACCATGGACTCCTAGATTGCAATCCAATTTCTGGAATAGATTTGCCGTTGTTTCCAGATCCAAAGAGAAGATATAACGGGGGCAAAAGCTTGGAATCCTCAATGCTTAAGAGTTGGAAACTCTTAAAGGGAAAAGTAAAAGAAAAGAAGAAATGGGACAATATATAGTTCGATACAAAATTCTCAATGAATCACTGAAAAGTCACAGGATGTGTTTGCCTGTCATAAAACAAACCGTATCCAGATACATCACTTGCCAAACAACCCAACAAGTTGACCGATTAAAACCATTGATTCTATTTTATGCTACTAAATCTTTTGTTTTTTATCTCAAAAGAAAAATTAATTCTACAATTATTCTTCAACTCAATTTTTCATGTATCATAGCAAGATCAATTGAACAAGATCACACTGCAGCAGTTTTGGGGGCGTAAAGTCATATATGAATTAGGTACTTGCAAGCATAAATTGGACAAAATTTAAATCAAACCATGCTTTAAAGAAGCATTCGATACATGATACACAAATACTTCGCGCACACAGTTTGATACCCTCATGCCTCATCTTCGGCTTATTTCAAATTAGGCTGAAATACTCTTAACACCACTCATCCATGACATATGCAGATGCTTGCAACACTCTTTAGTATTTGTCAAGCAAAGGTTTTGTTGATTGCATATGAATTCAGAGACAAATGCAACATTGGCTCATGGACGCCAACAAGATATACATATATGCCAAATCGTCCATGTCATAGCTTACTAAAACCCCTTTGTTGTTATGATGTCAATGTCCGAAAGCAGATTTCAGAAACATTAACATGGCAGCAAGCTTAAACTATGACAATGGTGAAAGAAATTTGTACCATACCAATACTTGTCAACAAAAGAAGCATACAGGCAAGTGCACAGACTACATGCATACATAGCAACAATCCATGACATGAAAGCTAAGAATCAGTACTATT
Organism: Phoenix dactylifera; assembly: GCF_051530095.1. Classification (NCBI taxonomy): domain Eukaryota; kingdom Viridiplantae; phylum Streptophyta; class Magnoliopsida; order Arecales; family Arecaceae; genus Phoenix; species Phoenix dactylifera. Next base: position 25,626,073 of record NC_143201.1, on the reverse strand, counting down.
TAGACAAGCTTGATTTATTTAAATTGAGAAACCAAACACTTTGTAAAATGTGCAAACAAATGCCGTAACCGATAAAGGATAAACAGTCACAACATTGACCAGAAAACCACATCTAATTGACTGCAGAGTGCAAACCTACTGCAACCTCAGAATGTCTTCTTCCTTCTAGTGCTTCTTATCTTTCAATGGGCTCCTGGGAATCTTACTTAGAACCTTGGCATCAAACACCCCATACTGCTTCTTGATTTCTGCCATTGCCTTCTCCGCAAATGAGTCGACCTTGTCCTCATACTTCTCATACAGAACTGGCACCGTATGCAACGTCACAAGCACTGTTTTATTTCATTCACAAGAGATCCAAAAAAGTTTAGAAGTTCAATGCATTAAAAACCAAAAACTACCTACAGGATTTTAACACACAAAGACTGGGAAATTGAAAGATATCATTACTGGTATAGAACAAGGTCAAGAAATTGCAGCAGCTCCCAAGGATCGAAAGAACCCAGAGTCCGGCAATCACCTAAGAAACGATGTGTATCATTCAGTACAACATAAACCGAGGCTCGCAAAATGTTATTTAATATCCAAGGGAGGCACAAGTCGAATCAACATACAACAAGGAACTTCTTCAGGTCCCGTCCTGATGCGATCTCCCTTAGAACAGCAAAGGCCCTGTTAATCTCATACCTCAGAGAGAGCGCAACATTCACGGCCAGGTCTTCGGGAATGCTCGCCTCTGGTATGCGTGGCGGAGCCCTGAAAACAGATGGAAAATAAGTTAAAGATCTAATCTTGGACATAAAGAATCCAAAGTTTGTATTTTTAAAAGAAAGACCTCACTTGTTGATGAAGGTGCTTGCATTGGACCAGAGGAAGAGAATGGCCAGTGAGAGAATGAGGCAGTGGCAGACCAGAGAGAGCAGATGGTACTCAAGCAGCTCGAACAGAACCCAGACGGCGGTGGCCCCACCAATCACTCCGGCGGAGATCTTCTTGTTCCTCCACAGGAAAACATCAGCAGCTGCAACAGTGATAGACCTTAATAAATTTAAGGGGAAAAATCATGATTTCAGAAAAACTAATATTTTGTGATAAAGATGAATGCAAAATTATCGAGGTAAAAGATTTTAATAAAGAACAAGTGGCATCCAAACCAAGGTAGGGTTTTTCACTTTAAATCCACAATAATCGATGGAAGTGAACAAGATAAAGATCAACAATACTTAAAACGGCATGATATAGTTTTCCTCCACTGGTTTCGAAAACCCGAAAATCTAAGTACTTCCCAGTAGTAGAAAGAGAGTACCCATTTAGGCGATCGAGATAGATTTAAAATAAGGAAAAAATCACACCAAAGAACTCAGTTCGAAGCATCTCGGTAGACCTAACCACATGGGATCCGATTATACATTTCCAACAAAAAAAAAACAAAAAAGAAATTTATACTTTGCTTAACCTAGATGAAGAAATCAAAGGCAGCGGATGGTGTGGAGGGGATTGAAGGAGCGATGGGAAAAGGAGGCGATCCATACGCTTGCCACCGCCGAGGACGTTGTGGACGGACCTCTCCCGCCCGAAGAGGCGGTAGATCTTGGCCTTGATGGATGAGGCGGACGGCTTCGATTTCTCGTTGTCCGAATCGGACGAGGAGGATGAGTCGCCGTGGAGCTTGCCGACGATCTTCTCCATCAGCGACTCCGGCTTCGAGCTCGACTCCTCCGAGTGCTCAGCCATCGCTCGCGACGAAACCCTAATCCTCCTCCGCAGGGACACCGGAACGGCTGCTCTCCCAGGCACGACGGGAGCTCGATCTCGCTCTCCACTTGGGAGAAATCTCGACGGCGACTGGGGGGATTATATACGGGGGACAGAGCCTCACATATGCGATCCTGACCGTCGGAACCGGGCGCGTGGGGATCGGGCCACTCGGCTCGAAAAGCCGGGCAGCGCGGGGCAACGGTATCTGAAATGGATCAAATTCCGCCTCCACGGTTGACGGCCGTCAAGAGTTGAGGGCAGCCAATTTTAATTTTTTTTTTTTTTTAACCAGCGGCTCACATGTGAGTGCATCTAGAATAATTCGAACCAAGAAGCATATGCAAAGTGGGAGGAACGACCTCATTGCTCTCTCAAAAAAAAGCCTCTCAAATGATGCACGACAAAAGATGCAACTCAGTTGACGGCTCTATTTATTTTTCAAAAAATATGTGTGGTCCATAAAGCGTCAAACTCTTTTTAGCTATTTTCAACGAGCACCTCGCATGAATAAATCCTTCTCAAGCTGCTCTCAACTCTACTCTCGTAACCGATCCAATCGAAGATGTGCCGGTCTCTCACTGCTACGAATCTATAGTTATAGTTTTTGATCGAAAAAGCTCATTTGAGGAAGCTAGATGGTAGGGCTCCCAGAAAATGTTTACGGTATCCTTCTAGGGTTGTCATCGTTTTCCAGCAAGGGATGGTCTAAGGCGCCGTCAACGTTTAGCTGCCGTTCACGACAGTATGACGTGGCCAGATCTTCACCTTTTACTTGGCGGTATCTTACTAGGATTTTAGCGCAGGGGAGGGTATCTGCCGCAACGCTGGTTTATTTCCAATTGCATGCGCGTCTTGACAGCGTGGCAGCTGGTAACGCGTACATGTCATGTGAGGCCCACCACGAAAATTTTAATCGCGACATGCGTCTCAATGGAAACCACGGGTAATGGGATCAAATGCCTGTCGCACCTAATGAATAATCCCCAGCGGTGCACCCAACTAGTGATGCCTGAGTTTAGGGAGCTGTGGGACGTGCATTCTGGGTGTGTAAGGTCGGGGTTAGGAACTGGGTTAATGGGATGGAAGTGACTTGCCCCGGAAAGGTACGGACGTACGGTCTCCTGATATTAGGATGCGCCCCTTTTTTTTTCGTAATTAATACTAGAAGGGGCTAATCTCCATTGCCTTTTTTTTTTCTTTTTCCCTTAAAAAAAAATAAAGAGGACATCCGGTCCCCGAATTTAATCGACATCTGCGCGTTTCGAATCTAAAACCACTTGATTGAAAGCAAACGCCCCGTTCCAACTGAGCTACCACCTTAGTGGCAATCTCTGTCTCTTTGACTGCCCACCTTTTAAGAGGTAGAAAACGAACCATGCTTATAAACCCAATGGGTATTGTTACTTAACATAGGATCTCACCCAATCTCGTGATGCCCTAATTATAAATTGCCTCCATTCACTCCCTAGAAAGAGGTCCATCGATCAACTAGATCTAACCCTGCCATGCTAAGACCTACTTGACCTTGGTATCTTCTAATAAGGGACCCACTCGGCTAATAGAGCTCTGACACTAGAGCTAAAAAGATATCGGGTAGATATATTCATGCTCATATTTATATTTTTCTAACGTGTACAAATAGAATACATATATTACAAGAATACCAAAAATTAATATTCATATTTATTCAAAATAGATGCATATGTGAATCGAATATTAAACATATGTACCTATTTTGAATGGATATGGATACAAATCATACACATCAGATATACCGATATTTTTTTATCAGAATACAAATATAAGTCATATATTATTTTCTTATAAATATAATTTGTTAGCTTAATTTAATAATAAATATTTTTCAATTATATAATTATAAAGAACTAGAATATAATCGACTATGTAGATTGCACATGACACATAGATAGCAAAGGATCTACGACATAGTTATTAACTGCATGAAGACTAACCTAAGCAAGAGATCGGATTATTGATCAGACCAATTTTGTATTAAAAAATAAAAACTAAAAAATATTTTAAAAATTATAATACAAAATTATTTATAATTTTTGCATCAAATACCATCACTAATTTTTACTTACAATATAACTAAAAAATAATCATGAATTATTTGCTTCCATAGAGCTTGTATGAAAAACATGCATAAATGTAGGAATACATAGAAGTTATAATATTTTTAAATTTTAAAATAAAATTTTGAAAGCATAATAACGAATAAAATAAAGTAATACTAATTATTTATATTGTCACATAGATAGGAATCCACTTTTATAATATGACATATCACAAAAACATGAAATAAGAATAACTATAGAACAAAGTTATATTCGAATCCATACGTAGGTCCAGCTGGATACTGTTATTTCTATCTTTACACACCAGTAACTGCAATACTAACATATACAGTGACTGCTCTCCGTGCTTCAGTTTTATTTACATGCTAGTTATGCTCAGAGAGGAATGTAGCCGTTGTTATCGGGATGCAGTAATCCATGACTTGGAATTGCTAATTTGGATCAAAGAGGGCCCCAGCCTGTCTGGATTTCATCATTTGATTGGGATCACGATAAGGTCATGATGTTGAGATCCATATCATGGATCAGTCATTTGGATCATAAGATCCATTCTGATCGTGTTAATTACATCAAAACCTCAGCTAAATATATTTCCAATGGTTATTTCACTTTTCTGCTTTTACAACGACTTGGTATTCACAAGCCCAAGAGAGTCTGTGGCTGACCAGTGCATGTCAAGTTCAATGATAGAGATTAGAGAAGCCTTTCTCTTGTTTTTCACTTTGTCCTTGCTTTGTTTCCATTTTCCTTTTAGGTTTCATTAGCATGACCCTCACGCTTAAACTTGCCCCAACCCAATATATGACTCCAATTTTAGAGCTTGGCATCAAGCTGGTATTTAGTTGTAAATATCTGCTTAGCCTTTCCTTCAAAAAACTTCTGCTTAATCTTTTTCATGGAGAATTCTGAGCTTAGAGCTATATAAGCTCCATTTCCGAACCCACTCTTGTAGGGAAATGTTTAGAATAATTTGATGAGGAGAAGGATGACAAACGGTCTTCCTTGTATAACACTGACAAAGCTTTCGGTCGTAAAATCCAAATGGTACATGGGTCGGCGGTGGGCACCAACCGATAGGAGGAAAAGGGGTCGCTCGGTGGGCACCAGCCGAGAGGAGGAAAAGGGGTTGCTTGGGGGGTAGGGCTAGGGCTTGTAAGGGCTTCGATCAAGTCAGGCACTGGGTGTATTTGGGTTTGGAGGAGTTGGACTCCGATGATGCTTATAAGCGTCGTCTTAGGATCAGGCTTCCGACGACGCTTATGCGCGTCGTCTAAGGTTCAGGCTTTCGACGACGCTTGTAAACATCATCTTAAGGTGGCGTATGCTCTGATGACGCTAAAACATATTGGCGAAGCGGCCAGGAGTCCGACGATGCTTTTTAGCGTCGGCTAAGCTGGCAGGAGTTTGCCGACGCTTTTAAGGGGCCAAATTTACTGACGCTTCTACCTAATGTCGGCAGCTAAATGTCAGGAATGACCTCTTTTTCTGCAGTGAGTGGACGGCATAGTTCTTAGTTTGATATTAAGACAGCATCTGATATGTGTAAATATTTAAATGAAACTAGGTAAGGAATCCTCCTGAATAGATCTAGGGTTACTACTTTTTTGTGCATAAAGTATATGTTAAATGTCTACTACCGCACTGAATCTTCGAACCTTCTCAAACCCTATTCATTCGGCGATCAACCGACGATCGATCGGGCGGGCAGATTGGGAAGGGGTGATTAGTGGAGAAAGGAATCGTTGAGAGATAGATTCTACTGTTTGATCAGGACGAATGTGAATCCGTAATGATAGAAGCGCAGAAACATCTGATCCCATGAATGTTGAGAAGCATGTTGCTTGGCTTTCCAACTGCTTGAGAACATCATAATAGTTGACTGCATCTTCTTAGGAACTTGCTGCACCATCAACTTAATTAGAGAAAAAAATCGGAGAACACAGCGGATAGATGCTCCACACCTATTCTCAGACATATCCCTTTCCGGATTTTCATGGCAAATGGACATTTAAGAAGGATGTGGACAGTACATTCTGAAAGAGCACATCATAAAAAAAAAGGAAAAAAAGAAATAAAAACTGAATCAAGGATCGCTCCTGAAAGCGTATCGATCCTCCAATACATCGACCAAGTTTCCTTTGAAGATTGCCCCTGGAATCGATTTGGCTCGTGAAACAGAGACAAAAGAAAACATTTAATATTGGTTGGGATCTTCAGCTTGCCCAAACACCTGGTTTCCATCCACTTAATTCCTCTTAAGACTCGGAACTCGTAGAAAGAGGCAGCTGAGAACACACCTTTCTTATCCAGATTCCACACATTTTGATTATGGTCTATATTTAGGTGGAAATCTGCCAAAAGAACTGATAGTTTTTGGAGTTCTTCCTTGGTCTCGTTAAAGAGGACCGAATTCTAAGCTTCTAAGATGCTGTTTTACTATTGCACAACCTGATTTTTTTAGCAGAACTAAACGAGCAGCTTTCTCAAGATATAATCTAGCTTATTATCTTATATTTTTTTGTCAAACCCATGTTATTTTAGGCTCCTGGGCTAATGAAGGCATTGTCCATAAGGATTTGTGCGCTTATTAGGAATTAATTCAAAGGCATCAAGCAGGTATATTATTTCAACAGATTATTAAAAAACCAAATGGAGTGGTTGTCATGAGCAACCGCGGTCTGGGGTTGATAAAGATACGTACAGTTTAGAGGTTACGTTGTCACGATTTGGGAGGATTCTGTCACACAGTTACTGCTGAGGAGAACCACCCCCTCTTTTTTTTTTTTTTTCTGATGACGGGGGAGACCATGGGCGTTGAGGCGCTTGGAGTTGTTCTATCTGCTGAGGGATATGGTGATAGAAAAGGCATGTCACGCCGGGTTGCATTCAGCCATTAACAAGAGAGTCCACGACGAGAGCGACAGAGTTTTTTTTCCAGCTGCTGATGCGAAAGTTCGAGAGGTCGGGTACCGTAAAGTTGATGGCAGTGTTCTGTTTCTCCCCTCAGCAACGACTGCATGCCAAAATGGAACTTTCAAGGTGTTTGTTGATGGATGCTCAAGAATGACTGTAGTGTGACATTTGAAGGCGAACCACCTTGAAATTTGAAGATCTCTTTGTTATTGACAATAAATTGAAGAAAAATGATGTGTCCCTGCTCAAGAATGGAAGTTGAGATTTGCTCTAGTTTGGATGTCATGGAGGTTGCCTTGACTATCGTCCTAGACTTTACAGATGGACAGTTTGCTAGAAATATTTTGCCTAAAAATTATTATATTTTTATTTTATAAAAGTATTATAAAGAAATAGTCTATTAGAATAAAATCAGATGATTGAAAAGAGCCTAGCTGGATCGAGGCGTATGATATACATTGTCCTAATTAAGAACGTGATTTGCCTCCTACGTGCAGGTCTGCGACAATCTCATTCTCAAGGTACTACAACCTGGCTCAACCTGATCCTTTTCTAATGAGCACGATTGCTATGGATGCTTGATCCGGTCGACTCCTTCAGATGCCCAGAAAAGATACAAAGCTAGAAAGTAGAAAGTTGGAGAGTGAAAGAACTCTCTATCTGCGAAAGAAACTCTCGAGAGACAGAATGCCAGTAAGAGAGACATTGGATCGTTTTTTAATTAATCCTGAAAGAGTTTATTTATAGATTCTATCTGGAAGACCGAAAAGATGCGATGATTCCAAAGATATGTTATGTTTTGGAATTACCGTATCTTTTTGAAAACTAACGTTCTTTTTTGAAAAGTTACGACTCTTCTAACATAGTATTTCGAAAAAAAATATTTAAAATATTTAAAACAACTAATGGTTAAGAAATAAAAAGATAATTTTATTAATTCAAACGCGAACACAGTTTTCAGAACGATATATGTTGAAAGAAGAGCACCCTAGCAGTGTATATACTGACTCTCACCAAAATCTGTGAAAGATTTGGAAACTACAGGCCAGAATTTCTCAGAACTTTTGCAAGGGAAGGATCACTTATGACAGGGAATTTATGTGATATTTTTTTTGGATAATGCACTGTTTTGATTTGGAAAATATGGTAGAAAAATTGAACTTGTTATTTAGAAAAAATGACAAAAAAAAATGCACGATAGGCCCCCAGGGAACAAACTCTGTGATAGTCCAACGTGTGAGTTGAGAGCTGGAGCATGATAGTCATCAGAAATCAAAGCAAACCACCCTAGGCCCTAATAGCATGTGCATGGAATATACATCATGGTTCAATATTTTTTCACTCATCATTATTATATTTATTCTGACCTCCATACGTAGATCAAAATATTGGATATAGAATGCCGATCTTCAAAATGTGAAAAAAAAAAGTCCAATATTTGGTGGTTTGAGATGTGATAACTCTGATCGAGCTTGGTGGCACCAAACTTCTGGAGGTTTGGGATGTGAATGCGACACAGTACCGATAGTTCTGCCACTTCATTACTTATTCAGAGGAAGGGAAGAATGGTTCAATAGGCAAAATTTTGCAGCTGGTCGCTGCTATTGCATGAAGTTTGTACTCGTGAACTTTATGGTGTGGGGAACGGTGCATTAGTAGGCATGTGAACTTGATATTTGTTATCATGCGTCGAAGCCAAGTCCAAAGTCCAAAGTCCTAATTATATGCAATCTGAAAACTTCCATATTGCTCCATTTTGGAGATCCGTGAGGAGAGGTTCGACGTCTAAATTTGTACACTGTGCATGATATGAAGTGCATAATTCCAAATTGTGCATAGTTGCCTGCATGCCTGCATGGTTCGCCTTGATCTGACGTGGTCTGGATTAGTGTGAAAAACTGAGTCAATATGACCATAGGTTAGCTCAAGGGGACCGGTGGATGAGGCAATACAGTTTTATATCTTGCATGGGTAATGCTTCCAGATTCATGTTACATATCACACGAACAATTTTGCTTCTTTTTTTTTTTGGCCACACGGCACAAGGGAATCAGTGTAATTTATCCAGAGAGAGATAGAGATTCAGTCCAAAGAAGCCTTACATAATAGGAGTTAAATAGACTTAAGCACAACACTCTCTTTCTCTCACGCAGCTCCTTGTCAGTTTGCAGTCCAATAGTAGCCCATGAACATTCCTCGCAGATTGGATTTAGCCATTGACAGGCTAAATCATACATGATCATGATGACACCTTCAGCCAAAAAAAAAAAAAGGCATTGTCCATGACCCGAAGCCCCTCAAGTGCCTTTACACACAAAGGGTTGGTTAATTACGAAATTATCAAATTAGCATTTTTCCTGGCCAATAAACATTTCTTCTGCATATAATGGATGCCTCAAAGTATTTCCATCTTACACACACACTCTCTCTCTATGTACGTATGTATGCATGCACGCATGCTTGTATTTATGTATGTTTATATGGATATGTACGTATATATATTGTTGATTATCACTTGATGACTTAAATCTTTTGTATTGCTTTTAAAAGGTGCTCGGTGATAATATAGAGACCAATTTATTATAGGACCAATATCCCTTATAGCACTTACAACCCTTAGAAAATTCAACGTCAGCTTGACAAGATCCAAGATCATCAATCTCCCCTTGGGTAACATCAGAGTACAACCGACGGTAGATGGCAAGATGGTAATTTACTGCAACGCGAGGCCCGTTTAATTAGAACGACTATAGAAGCCGTAGCTCCAGCATTCCTTGTCCGCTTGCACCCGTAAGCAAAAGCGGGAAAGTATCTGCTTCTCCTGTCAGATACTCCGCCAGTCCAACTTTCCCTATATGCCTCCCTCCTCTCCTCCCCCTGCCATTGAAAAGTTAAAAATAGGAAAAACGCCAGCTTTACCAAAAAGCCTTTTCCTTTTACAGGCCCCCGTACCAATCAGACGGCGCACAAACACGCTCCATGATCACCCACGGCTGAGATGCATCAAGCAGTACCAAATCCCTGCCGCTCGGTACGAGTCACGTTCCTCTCGACAGCACTTCCTTTCCCACCTCACGTGACATTCCCTCCCGACCATGGAAATTGGAAAACGACTTCAGCACGAGCTTTGAGATGGCTACCGACTGGGGCGCACGCTAAATTCAAAGTCCAGCTGTATGAAATTCGACTGACTGGAATTTATAATTCTTGCAATCCGCTTTGCAGCGGGGCTGCCATGCGGACGCGAAAAAAGATATTGCAGTATGTTTAAATTTCTCTCACTTCCGTCCGTCCCGTGGAAAAGGCATGATTGTCCTGCCGAGGCTGCACTAACTGCTGCTTTCTGACCCTTCACACGGTCTTTGCAGCGTTTCTGCTGCCCAAACTTACTCTCCTCCCCTTCCCGCTTTCTTCCTTCTTCCTCTTTTTTAGTCTCCTGCTCCTTCTCCTCTGCGCTTCTCTTCCCTCTCTTTAAAACGTAGTAAAGAAGAGAGAGCTGAAGAGGGAAAGGAAAGTAGCCGAGAGCGCTGCCCTGCCCCTGGCTAACCCAACCATGGAGTCATTCAGCTTGCTCAAGTACTGGAGGGGCGGTGGCGGAGCGGCTCTGGCTGCAGCCGCCGCCACGGCCGCCTCTAGCGTGTGCACCGCTGCCAACGCCGCCACTACCACCATCGCCACCTCTGTCCTCAACCCGTCAGCAGAGACCGACGACGACGGCGGAGATGTCGGCGACGATGGCCCCTTCTTCGATCTCGAGTTCGCCGTGCCGGAGGAGGACGGCGAGGGGGAGGAGGAGGACGGTGGAGAAGAGAAGGATGGCTCTGCGGCGGGGATGGAAGCGGAGTCGGACGATAACGAGGAGGGGGAGTTTAATTTCATGGTGTCTTCGGAGGGGAGCTGCGGCGGCGACCTTCGGTCCGATCCCCTCTCTCCTTCAGACGATCTCTTCTTTAAAGGGAAGCTCGTGCCTCTGGAGCCATCCTCGATCGTGATCACCTCGTCCGAGGCCGATCCCAGGCCTCAGTTCGCCGTTTCCCTTCTCAAGTCCGCGACCAAGTTTCGAGTCTTCATGTTAGGCCTCCGGAAGGCAAAATCCACACCGGCGGAGCCCAATGGGGCTCCCGCCGCCCCGAGCACGGCGGCCACGGCGTCTCCAAAGCAGCAATCGCGGCCGCAGCCGAGCAAGTTCTTCATCAAATTTAAGGTGGAGGAGGTACCGATCATCTCGCTCTTCACCCGCGACAACGGCTCCCGTAACTCCAGCGGCAGTAAAGCGGCGAAATCCCAGGCGGAGGAATCCGCAGCAGCGCCGTCCTCGGCAGCGGCGGAGGACTCCGCAGCAGCGCCGCCCTCGGCAGCGGCGGAGGAGAAGAAGTTCTCCAAGGAAGTGGTGCATAAGTATCTCAACAAAATCAAGCCGCTCTATGTCAGAGTATCGAAGAGGTACGCCCAGAAGCTGAGGTTCTCCGGTCAGCTGACCCCAGGCGAGGCGGCTGCGGCGGCGGCGGCGAAGGCCGGGCCCAACGAAGGCGAGGAGACGGACGTGGAGGCGGAAGCGGCCGCGCCGCCGTCGGCGGCACCGGCGACGACAGCGGGGACGGCGGCGAGCGGCGTTAAGTGCCAGAAAGTGAACTTGCCGACGGGGTTGAAGGTGGTGTGCAAGCGGCTGGGGAAGAGCCGGTCGGCTTCGGCCGCCGTCGCCGCGGTGCCGTCACCGCCGCCGCAGAGGCGGGACGACTCGCTCCTCCAGCAGCAGGACGGGATCCAGAGCGCCATCGCGCACTGCAAGAAATCGTTCAACGCGGCCGAAGGTACGAACGAGCCGGGTCCGGTCACCTCTCTTAAGGAGCGGTTGGTGATGAATTTTGTTTTGTTTTTTTTAAGTAATGATTGGTGATGGTTTTAAAACATTAGGTTTCTGTCTCTTTTGGTGGATTTGGGTCCGGTTTGGCAGGGTCCGAGTCGCCTCTGGTGCGATCCAAGAGCGATCCATGCGATGGGAGGTCCGATAAGGGCGACTGCGTTTGATGATCTGATCCTCACCGTTGGAGTTTTGATACACGACGTGAGAAAAAAGTTAGATGTCTTTCGTCCTATGGTGGAAGTATGGCGTTATGGAGAGAGCTGGCGGCGAAAGATCTCTTTTAGCCGCGGCGAAGTTGTGTGCCTCTTTCTTTTTTGGGGGAGGGTAAGTTTTTTCTCTATCTTTTAAATGTTCGAGTGGCGGTGCTTGTGTAATTATATATCTTCCTTATCTATTCGAACTTTACCATTGCGATGGAGCCGTTCTTTCTTGTTGGTTACACTACACGGAAGACGAGGAGAGAGCGAGAAGGAGAAGACAGTAGTTTCTTTTTCTTCCTAGTTCTCGTGAGAAGGAGAGGACGATTACGTGAAAGATTCTGTGGCATGGGGAACTCTGCTGCTATTTCTTTAACCATCATTTTTGAGCATTTATGTGCAATGCTGCAGCAGCTCTGCGGCAGTCCTATGTATCTTTAGCTCTTTTCTTTCCGTCTTTGCGTGGGTGGGTCGTCAGGAACCTGAATACCGGGGCCTTTTTTAGCTTATGGCAAAGAGAAAGTAGCTAGCCAAGGCCAGAAAGGAAACCTGAAAAGCTTTGACAACAGTGAGAAGAGCATAGCTGCATCGGCCAAGCTCTCCTCTCTCCCTCTCTCCCTCTCCCCCCCCTTCGCTTTTTGCCTTTTGTTTCAGAAATGTAGTGCCAGCACCGGAGCTCTATCTACTCTTCTTTTGCCTCTCTCTCTCTATCACTCAGTGACTGCAAAGAAGGTACGACGGGATGCGATTTGTCTGTTTGCTTGTGACCCTTATGGAAGAAGAGCTGCACGCCACCAGAAAGGAGCAGCGATAGATAATATTAGTATTACTGCTAGATCGAGGCCGAGACACAATCCAACACAACCTGGTCTGCGTTCTATTCGGTTGTACGCGCGGGTGTCAACGAATCCTATGCTCTAGTTTTTAAATGGGGTGTTACATTAGACTGGCATAATATATTCCATTTACAAAAAAAAAACCCGGAAATATGGACTCGATGTGTTTCTTAACGGTTAATAGACGTGGCTGCGCACCGGCTTCCATCTTGCCGTTTGGCCTCCTCGGGCAACGTGCTTTGATGAAATAAGCTGGGGAGTTTGCCGGCCGGGGGTGGGAGCGCGAGTATGGCATTTGTGACCAGGCTGCTTGCCATGGAAAGATGTCGTTCTTTTGAGGGTTTAGTTTTGAGGGCGGAGCTCAGGGCTGCATGGGAGGAGCTCTCAGGGCTGCATGGGAGGAGCTCTCATATACGAGATATGTACTTGATGCCAGCTGTATCATCATGTTGGTAGAGCGTTTAAGGGAGGAGGGGCAGGGGGATGAGCATCCGCTACTAGGTGATACACGGCGCATGCTGCGGGAGTGCCGTGTTGTCTAGGTTAGGCACGTTTTTTGGAAGACGAACCGAGCTGCGGATTGGGTCGTCTCGTTTGTTGCTCATCATTCTGGAGATTTTCTGCGAACCCAGCAGTTATCTGTTTCTTCTGCTTTTTGTAGTCTTTTTGATAGTGATATAGTTGGCTGTACTTATACGAGAGCAATGTGAGCAGCCGTTTTACCAAAATAAAAAATAAAAAATAAGCTGGGGTGGTGAATGTGACGCTGCTTATGATTCTAAAATGAAAGCGACGATATATTTGTCTTTACTGGAGATACAGGGATGGCTTTTATGTATACTAATAGTTTTTATATTGGCTTATTAGTGGAAGGGTCCCAAAGCATCAAATGCTCAAACTTGCCATCATGAGGCTACCCGGAAGAACCGGAACTCCTAGCTTTTTTTTCCACTGTGCCAAGGCGGGATCTACTATAGTGGGGCACATATGTCTAAAAAGAATTAAGAGACTTTGATAACATAAAAGGAATGACAAAACTAGAAATCCTTGACAGTATTTTGGGAATCAAATTTAGATTTGAATGATGGGACGTGCAACACTTAGTATACGCATTCTGCTCGTGGAGGGCCCCATCACACGCAACCATTATTCAAAGTGTACGTTGCTTGGCTTGCTAATGTGGTCATCAAAGCTATGTTTTTCGTATGCTACGTGCATGCTTCCATATCTTCTTGAACGGTGTCGTAAACTTGGATCGTTTTGACTTGGAGATTAAGTGTGTTGTGGAGACCTTCTCATAAGCTCTGGTACTTAATTATGAGATGCTATTGCCACTGATATCTGCAACTTCCTTGCTCAGAAGATGACCTGGGACTGGTGCCCTGAAATAATTTAGGCCTGATAGTGGCGGAGAGGGAGCATGTCATGGTGATTTCTGCGCAATTCTGATATAGTAACGAGAGGCTTATTAATGAGAAGCTTAATCCACCTTGGCATAATGAATGATTTACTTGCGCGGGATTGGTGGTATGGTAGTAGACAGAAGGCTTAGTTTTGCTTTGTTAATTTAATCACGGTAAATACATTAAGAAGTTTCATGTATTTTGTGTTCCATTAGAATTAGTAGGCAGATGTGGAAAGAGGCCGTGTATTCTGTAATTTTCAAAGTTCGGTAGGATGATTCTAAGAATAAAAAACCCACTCAAGGACAGTCTGCTAAGTTGTTTGTTCTTTAGTTAAGGTGGCACGCGTTCCCATATTTCAAGAAAAATATTATCAAAATATAATGATCCAAGATGATTCTTAAATTCTATGTCGACCATTTTAGTTCTAAGGCTGGATAGGATCCAAGTGTGAGATCTACCATATAGAAAAGCTTAATCTGGTCATACGAAGTTCGATTGAGATGATTTTTTTAAAAATAAAAAGTCAGATAATTTTTTTAGATATACGATGTGATGTCACGCCCTTCAGGAGGCGGCACTCATAGTGATCGAACCCAAATTCTATTATTTGGGGTCTGAAATAAGCCGATCAAATCGAAACTTTTTTTGGTAAGACTTTGGCTATATTTTAAGCCATACCTCCAAAATTCTTTCGGTGAGGAGGTATTGATTATCCTGACCTTGGGTTGAGCCGCCCTCTTTGTCCTTGGCTATAACCGAGGTAAACGATTTTGGAAAATACCGCCGTGTCATTTTGCTTGGTGCGATAAGGATTGACAGTTACGCTTATACAATGGTAAATGCATGATTGACACAATTATCACCGCATGCTAATTATGTGGAGCTGTTACCAACTTACCATGCTATTAATGCACAATCAACTGTTATCATGCGGTTATGGCACGTCTCACTAAATTAGGTAATGGACTTTAATTTCATCCTATATATAGAAATGATTCGGAAACTCTAGGGTAAGCAATCTCACGCTCCTTTCTACACATTCTTCTCTCTCTTCCATGGTTGCTTTAAATTTTTAACTTAAACATCGGATGGTCTCTCGCCAAAAACCTTCTGACAAGTAGACTTTTTTTGCAGGTTGACACCGCCTCCCATCTTAGTTTCAACCGACCTCAGATCACTCCAGTTCCAACCGAGCTCAGCACAACAGCAGGTGGAGTTCGGCCTTAGTACAAAATCTAGCGGCAATATCTTCCATCTTCTTTTATTTTTTTTTTTTAAGAAATTCGAGTTGGACAAATTGAGATAATTTTTTTTTCTTCGATCAAATTATATATAAAATATATTTTTTGAACTTTTATCTAAAAACCAATCATTTCATTGGGATGAAGGAGGAATTGCAGTGTTCAAATCACCGACGGCCGCCTAATTAGAACATGGAACCTCCTTTCAAGTCTCAACTGAAGAGGGATTCAATTACTAGGCTACAATCTCATCTGCGAACACCAAATGTCTTAGAATTATCATAAATTGTGCTTAAAATTTTGAATATTAAACAGATTATTGCACAGTTGTTCATAAACACTCAGTGCAACTTGGACTTAGTCCAAGCTTAAGTGTTGTTGACTTATGAGCTTTGTCAAAGCCCAGGCATGGACCAGATTCTTAAATAAAAGCCGGTCTGTAATCAAACAAAATTATTCCAGATATTGTTCAATTGGTCTCAGCCAAAAATCGCTTGAAAGGTCAGGTTGAGGCTTTTAGCCTAAAACTAAGAATTAATCCAAATTAGATCTGAAATGCAGCACTAATTACCAAACATGTCCCAAAAAAAAAATCAATTATATTTAACCCATTGACCATTCACCAGATGCGTAGTCCTCTCCCATTGTTTCTCTCACGCATGACGTGATTCACATGCATCTCGAATTTCCCAAGAAGATTAACTCTCTTGAACATTTATTTTGACGGAGATGGCGAATACTAAAGAATTAATTGTAGCTAATTCAAGGGACAAGCATAGGCCCAGAAGCATATTGTTTGCAGTCTTCAATTTAACACCAGTAGAAGGCAAACCCCAACGCATGATCTCGTGTTATGTAAGGGGAACACCAGGAGGTTTTAAAGGGAGCATTCATGCCCTCTTGACAGTAATCCATTAGAATCCAAAGCATTGCACAAATCAAAGCTTGGTATGTGGTTCTTTGCCTTTCATAAAGCCATGGGGTCCGGGAATTGCTTACTTTTTCTTTTAACAGCTGGTAATCTTCACGCTAATGTTAATGGTGTGATGTCTCATCTTTCATTTCAACCTTTGGAACTAGTGGTTCCATTAACCTGGAGGGGTTCCGGAGCAAATGCGCGAGGCTTTTCTAATAAACAAAGATATATGATAGTTTCTTTCTGCTAGAGGTTTGATAAATTACAGTATGTGAATGGCAATGCGTGGTCCATGCGTCCAGTGATTACTACATTAATTGCAATGGGTTTGTCATTGGATGTGGACATGTTATTTGTTACACAATAATAAGAGTGCCTCTTGTGGCTTGTCCTTTCTCGATCCTTGTGAATGGTTAAGCGATTTTGGTATTTTTCAACGCAATGGGCCCTCTTCACTGAAGTAAGGGAATGTTAAAGGTAGTTCCAAGATTAGTCATAACAAATAAATAAATAAATGATAGTTCCTCGATTTTATTACATTTGCACTAGGCTTCTTGGGTATAGCCCAAATTTAGAGGAGTTTATGCGAATTTGTCGGTCTAGGCCCCAACTTGGTCAAAGACTCCTAAAAGATATTGCAAAGGGGAGAGTTTTATTTTTAGAATTAAGGGCACATTTGGTCTGCGGAAAAAGAAAGAGAGAAAGTGTGGTCAACGAAAAAGTAATAAGATGTTTCTTACTTGGTTGGAGTTTTCAAAAAGAGAGACGAAAAATTTGTATTTCTATGGAAATATGATTCCCACATTTAATAAAAAAGTATTTTTCATAAGAAATATAGGAAAGTAACTTTTCCATGAGGCGGGAATCATTCAATCTTTATTTTTTTCCAAAAAATCCCTTCAGTATTAAAGAGGCATTAAAGACCTAACTTTTATTAAGGATATAATGGAAATTACACATAACTTTCCTAGGAAAGTGGATGGTCAACCAAACATAAGTACTCTAAAAATCTGTTATTTTTCCGTATTAACCAAACATGCCAAAAGTACATTTCCAGACATTCTTTTTAGGAATCATATTTTTAGAAGAAAAAATACCTGGTTTGGAAGCTAAATCTCTTTTCACTGGCCACCGAAAGAAAATAGGTTAAAAAAATTAAAAAAAATTAAAATACCAAATCAAGCACACCGTCTGCGCCATTACAATCACCTCGTCTCATTTATGTGAATTATACTTATTATGCATTCATCTTGAACTACCGTCCTTCTCATTTCATCTTGAATTGTGTCTATGGTGCAAGATATAATCTCTTAATATGTAACGTCATATCAAGTCAGCTTCCTCGATTCCCTTTTTTTTTTCCCTGCGATCTATAATCTACCTTCGAAATCATCCCTATTTAGAGTACGAGAGTGACAAAATGGCTGCTGGGCAGCTGTTTAATCGGCAATTTGATATTTTTTGGGAAAAATCATATTAATGTTACTATTACAACATAATCCAAAATTGTATGGCTGTTACTTTGGTCTCCGGACTAATCTTTTGTCAATCGCCGGATCGTGATTCTACCACCACAATCATTAATATTCAATAGTCGTGTCTCAAATCATTATAGATTCTTTTCAACAGCACTTTCTCATTGCTAAAGAGGCTGAAACTAGTAAATCATAAGAAAATCCTACGAAATTATTTGGTAAAGCGAACATCATAATCTTAGACATAATGCCAAAAAATGACTACTCTATTTAAACCGACGCCTACCTTGTCAATGATAATGAAGCATATTAATTAGGACTATCATGGCGGCGCAAGAACAACATAACAAGGTTCACAGGTTTTAGCCACGCACAGAAACTTTTTGACAAAGAGAGCTTTTGTAAGCGACGATTCTTGAGTAATACGGTAGAAAATACCACCACACAATTCATTAGAGCTGAAATGGATACAAAACAAGAAGAAAACATAGAAAAAACATAGGCAAGCGATGAGTGTATTCTTTTTAGGAACTCTTAACAGCACAAGTTATAGTCCTAAGACTGAATAGATAGCTGATGACTTGTTGCACGTTCACAAATGTATGTAGTGGCGTATGTATGTTGGTATCAAGTCTGGGGCTTGGAGTGAGATAATAAGCGTCCCCACATAGGTTTTTTATTTTTTTTATTTTTTTTGCTGAAAAAAAAAGAGAAAGGAGGGTGAGGAGAACCTCACCTGCATGGCAACCCCCACTGGGTCTCCTCCCCGTTGAGGAGTATTTGATGCAGATAGAACATTTTTTACTCATATCCTCCCCACTCGTGGCAGAGCTCAACCAGCGTGGCAGCCCTATCTCCGTGTGAGTATATCACACCAGCACTACATAAGTAACGGCATACCAGATAGCGACTTCACCGAGCAAACCAGACGGAGGGCATCCGGCCCTCACATTTAATCGACGCCCGCATGTTTCAAATTTGGGACCCTTCGGTGAAGTCAAAGCCTCGTTCCCACTGTGCTACCACCTCGGTGGTACCCCACATAGGTTTTAAGAAGCAAAAAAAGACTGGCTAGTGGCCATTTACGTCTCATCAACATTTCTATACTTGAATTCGCAGAGAAGATGGAGAATTTAGGGCATGAATTAGGTTTTTAGGCATGCAGGCTGGCACTGATCTAGGTAATATATGTCAATGCCTCGTGTATCAAATAAATGTTTGGATCTATGGTGGGGATGTACATTGGGCTGGCCAAGCCATGGTGATGGATTAAAGTCGGGTTAAATTTGGGATTAGAAAAGATGGACCAAGTTGATTGTCACTTTTTCACTAAACAAAGTTGGGTTGTTTGTTTACAAGTCTAAAAGCATTTCGCTCGACTATTTAAACAAGTAATTCAGCTGTATCTGCCTTTATAGGTAATTCGGTTGTATCTCTACTATTTAAACAAGATGAATTTTTTGTTCCCTCTTGCATAGCTTGATTGCCTTTTAAAAATGATTGGACATTTTAGAGTTTTATCAAAGGTGGAACAAGTTCTGAAGAGAGCCGGGGAATTCACATGTGACTATCCTTAAGGTAAGAGAGTCTATGATCTTTGATCGGCATCTTGCGTAGGTTATTATGTTTAATTGGAGTCTTGATGCATCTTTTTCTTTTTGGTTTTACTTTTGAGAGAGAGAAAGGATCCATTAGAGCCCAAATACATTAAACATATATCCTCTCAAAGTGAAGAAGAGGGGTAGAGATAAAGAAAGAAAATAAAAAGAAAAATTACAGAAGCAGCAGGATAGCACTAAGAAGTGTTAATAGACGGAAAGATTCAGATTAGAGATTCTCTGCAAAAGAAAAAGATCTAATATAGAGAGGACAAATTAATTCATCACGATTCTTCTAGAAAATAAATCCGCCCCAATCCTTTAAGAAGACATATACTTTGTCAAGGAGAGCATGTTGCCGCTAAGTTTGTTTATAGAAGACTTCCCTCCAACCAAATGCACGAAATTATAGAAGACGTATTAGCACCCAAATTAGAAGTTAAATCCTGCGATAAGTTTTTGGTGAAAGCACAGTTAAACATTATATAATCACTTTTCTCCTCTTCTAGCACACGAAACAGCGAACCGCGGACCAATCCATCAAAAATAAATTTGTTCTTAGCTGCAAGACATGCGAAAATCAACACTTTGGCTGGGAGCTTTCACAGAGACTTTGTCAAATAAGACATCGCCCCCCATAGTTAAAGAATATTGTATAGGTCGCACTCATGCAGGTGTTGTGTGAGGCACCGTTGTATCAAAAAATGCTCTTTGTCGTAAATGTCCCCCGACTTTTCCATTTCCATTTGATAAAATCTTGTCCACTCATCTAGCTAGTATCTTGAAGGACCTCCCCAAGCTTCGATCGATGGCGTATATCTTGTTCACAGCAGGATGGGGCCTACCGCCGTGATATCATGGCTATCCATGCTTCCATATGCATGCATCAAATATGCCCACTACTAGTATATGCACAATTAGCAAAGATCGTAGCCAAGGCCGGCCCAACCCTTAGGCAATTGAGGCGGTCGCCTAAGGCCCCGGCCAAAAGAAGGCCCACCGCAGGATATGCCTCAAAGACAAAATGGAAAAAAAAAGGCCCCCTGTGAATTCGCCTTAGGGCGGCCCACTGTAGGGAAGGCCTCAAAGACAAAACGGCCTTAGGCCTCTAAATATATTGGGCCGCTCCTGATCGTAGCACAGCAGAATTCAAAAAGAATTTTTGAATTCCCTATAATATTATAAGAATACACATTTGATGACACAGTTTTCCTAATAAAATCAAGAAGATGAGAATTATTTGAACAATCTTGTATCACCTGGATTTTTCGTGGACTCATATTTAACCTGCATTTGATCAGTCGTTGTAATTGTGCACTGTTGAACTCTTAGATTTTGGATGGTGGACCTGGCCTGAGAGCCTACACTGACGGAGGAACTTTGATGCCACGTTTTAAAACGCGTTCCTAGCAACAAGAGGAAAACATACACCTCTGAAGTGATACCTTTTCAAAGCTGGGGTTCAGTGACCTCAGCTAGATTTCCTAGTTTTCTGGTCATGGGAGTGTTTTTTCTTGCCCTCTTTTGCGGGTGTCGATGATCAACATTAGAAACTGCTGGGCCAAAGTTCTTGGAGGTCTATTGGTCATCCTTTCAGCATCAAGGATTGTCTTATTGGATTCTTTTCCACACAAGACTAAATAAAAAACATCAAATGATGACCTCCACATAGTTTTGCAAAGCTACCAAGGTTCTACAAGTTGGAAATTTAGCAGCACATAATTAATACTTGAGTCATATTCTCAAATAGTTGTAGGTTTACTTGGTGAAACACGTGGTAAGACAATATCTTTTACCTAACCAAATCTTTTCCATTCTTAATATTTTATTTGGAACCAGGATCTGAGTTACCTTGTGGAATAGCCATAGCTTTACTTAGTGAAACGCCGTGTAAAACTAGTTTTTACCTAACCAAATCTTTTCCATTCTTAATATTTTATTTGGAACTAGGATCTGAGTTATGTTGCGGAATGGCTATAGGTTTACCCGGTGAAGCAATCTGTAAGAAATTATTGTTTACCTAATCAAATTTTTTTCATTCTCAATATTTTATTTGGAATTAGGATCTTCTACGGCGCACACTTTGCACTGCAAAGTATTATGTAGTGCTTGATAGCTGCCATCAGAAGATTACAATTATAAAAGACAGACAAAATTGGTATGTCTAGAAAAAGCAAAATTTATCGTATATTAGTAATCCGTAGCTATAACCACATCCGATAAACATAGTGAAATCCTAGGTACAAATCTATAGGGATGGATATTCCAGCCTCACATAATTTCGAGGTATAGTGTGTACATACATGTATTCGGATCTCGCCTCACCTATTTCTGAGCTAGTTGACATCTATCGAAATGTTTCTACTTCAAATCTATAAGCGTATTGATCTAAAATCCATACCAAATCTATCATAAATTATAGCCGCACGCGCTGGTTGCAACTCTGATCCAAAATCGACATGTTGGAGACGGCCACGGTGAAGCTGCAGTTCATCATCACATCCGCATGGCGTTTGATGATCAGAAAAACCGTCGCCCTTCCGCCGACTTTGGTCGACGTGGTCAAGTCCAGCTTCCCGGCGGCCAGATCGCCGATCAGATCCAGCGGATCGGCCAGAAGCTGGTTGGCTATCACGTCGACCGTCACCTTGATCGGGAACGTCTTGTGGGCCCCCGCCGTCCCCGGGGGTCCATAGCCCACCCCCATCACCCGCTCCCGGTAGTAGACATCGGTGGTGCTCTTCCCGAACCGGAAGGAGGCGGCGTTTGGGTTCTTGACGGAGGCGTCGGCGACCACCGTCATGTTGAGGGAGACTGGGGAGGTGAGGGAGGAGCCGGTCTTGAATTTGAGGTTTCTGATGGAGATGGAGTTCATGGTTATGACTGGTTCCTTGACCTTGTAGACGGTGAGGACGATGATAACGAGGACGATGACGATGACGGCGACGAGGGCGGTGCAGGAGCCGCAGCAGATGAGGCAGCGACGGCGGCGGGAGGAGGGCCGACGGGTACTCGTGGTGTTGGGATCCTCCTCATCGCTGGTGGGGCGGTCGGCGGCGGCGGTGGCGAGGGGGGTGATGTGGTCGCGGTCGGCGGACATGGCGGCGGCGGGCGGTGGCGAATGTTGGTAGGAACGGTGCGGTTTACTCGATTTGATGGGCTTTATAGTGCTTGCGGAATTCGGATTTTCCTTTTTTTCCATGGAGAAAATGATTTAATAATGGGTCGTACAAGTGCGGTTGGACCGGGCAGAGGTGACGACGAATGATACTAACGTCGTAGATTGGGAGTTAGCTACCGAGAAATCTAGTCAAGTGAAAAAATAATCATACATGTTGTACTTTAAGATACACGCCAGAAAGATGATACCAATGAGACTCGTTACACTTACATAGGGTGTGCTCTTGACTTTTATGACATTTGTTGCCCAAACAGTCAAAAGATGATACCAATGAGACTCGTCGCAGTTACAAAGGGCGTGCTCTTGACTTTTATAACATTTGTTGCCCAAACAGTTAAATGATCGTTCTCCAAATTACTAAAAAAGAATTGAATCAAAACTTATTATTTAAGTGAATAACCTATTTTGGTTTGTGAAATACATGAGATGAAATTTTAACAGGAGAAACTATAAAGAAATTTCTACTTTCATGACGGAATGTTCCGAATAGTTATAGTCTTTGTTTGGATGTTTGTATATATATTTGCTAACACCATTAGCACACCATTATAAAATTTTTTTTTTACAAAAATACCTTATTTAATATTTTATCATCCTAGGCTTTTTCTCCTCCTCCGATCTTTTTCAGCCTCCAATGACTTTCTTCTGAGACTCTTCCTCCGATCGTGTGGAGTCCTTCCAAGCGGGAAGAAGAACATATATATTTTGTAATGTTCTTGGATGGTTGTTATGTCGCTTATATTTATTTTGATTATTTCTGAATTTTTTCTAATATGGCTTTGGAATTCCATTTAAAGTTAATAGTTTGACTAACTTTCTATAATTAATAGCATGATTCATACACACACATATGTATGTGTTTGATCGCAATTTTAATTACTTAATGAGAACTTTTTGATACTTATCAATTTAAGAACTTCAAAACTTCATTTATTTGTTATTTATTTATATTCACTATGTGTTGACAAATTATTATTTTTTTCTAGTTCCTTCTGCCACTCGAAAGAGAAGCCCGCTCTTGTGTATGCTAGGACTTACATATATTGCTAATATTTCTTTTATAAAAAAATTAACTCGAACTATTTATGTTGCATGATATGGGTCTAAGGCTCCATGGAGAAGATATTAAGGGCATATTTGTTCTACGGTAACTTTATACTATTATGTAATGATCACATGCCACCACTCTATTAAAAAGAGATAAACGATAGGACAATTTTGAAACATTTTAGAAATATGAAGGGTAACTTTGAAAATTTTTAAAGATGAAGAGGTATGCATAAAAATTGTCCAAACTTGATAAGATAAATTGTAATTTCCCTTTAGACTATTGTGCGTATGGTAAAAGGGCAAAATTATCCACCCTGCGGTGGATGCAAATGAAAATAATCCCCTAAAATTGATGATTTTGATGGAAGTGGAATTATGAGAGAATTTTTTTCATAATTTTTATTTTAATTTTCTATGCTAGAGCATTCAATTGGTTCTCTAGAATTTTGATTCTCAATGTACTTATTCGAATCTTTAGTACTTATTTGAATCTTTCTTGTAGTGATAATATATGCCAGAAGGCAATGAAATTTCCACACCTGATGGCAAGAAACAAAGAGGCGGTAGATTCAAACTCACCATGTTTTGTTGATCAGATCATAATATAATATAGTATCATGCCAGTAAATCCTTACATTACCATCTTATACACTTACGATTTTAAGAACATATACTTTGGGCATTCAGGGTTGCTCATTTCTATAAAAAAAGGTAATCAAGTGGCTGACTAGTTGGCTCATTTGTAAGAGCTGATGCCTTCGGTACTTCTTAGTTCAGATCTTGTTCCCAACTGATCAACGAAGGCCTTTAGTTTTAGACACATCCGAGTTGCACCAAATTGCACCAGAGATCATGTCAGGCCATGAATGAACTTTGCTATTAGGTAGCTTTTTAAAACAAATTGCACTACATACATTGATAATCGAACAGCTTTTCTCTTGTTTAATAACAATTACATATAGAAGTATCTTGTAAGCTATTCTTGTTTTCTTGTTGCAGCCATTTTGCCGCTAAGTAAATCTTCCGGTGGGCCTGCACGCAAGGCAGAGTTTCGGCAATTGAAATTGCTGAGAATCCACTTCTAGCATCCCGTTATGACCATTTTTAATCTTTTCAGTTTCCAGGTACTTGCAAAATCTATCTTTCTTTTTCAAAAGCAACCACTGAAGAAATAAAAAAGAAAAACTTCTTTCTTTGCTGAATTCTCCTGCAATATAAATTTGCATGGAATAGAGACGAGAAATTTTACAAGTGCAACTATTTTTATGGTTCGTCAGTGTCTGACAGGATTTGTAGCAATGGCAAGTTGGACGATACCAAGTCCTAGCTGGTAGATTAGCGTCGCACCTTGCGAATTGCGATAGATATGATTAATGGGGAATCTAACTAAGTTTGTCGAAACAAACATGAAGCTCGAGTATAAGATAAATAAATCTTAGAGCCATCTATCTGCATAAATTTCAACAGAACATTCCCAACACAGCTTGTGTCAGCACTAATGAAATAGGGGTCTGCGACGAAGTGGTGAAAAGAGTTAATATGCGGTACTTTCGATTTTGGATTTGTGCATGCAATCAGGATTCATGTTTCGACCAATGCCTCGTTCTGCATGGGCCGTCGGACGGCAGCAGGAAGCTGAGGGAGAGGATGCTGGCCGCCAACGTGGCGGCCAAGGCTCGTTGCAGAAGGCAATGATGGAGTTGGTGAACGAGTGGGAGAGAAAAGAGTGGATTCACTGATGTTGTAGAAGATTCGGTGCTATATATACGGGGGAGTTTGGTTTCATTTTAGTCACTCTTGCTATGGATGGATCTTTTTTTGAGTAACTTGTAATTGATTGATCCTTGCGTGCGCTTTCTGCTTGTCTTGTGAACCGTTATGAATGAGATGACGTTTTGTGTTTGCATTGCTATGAAGTAAATAGATTCTTTTGTGTTATTTCCTTCGAAATCTTTTCTTTGATCTGGATGGATTTAGGTAGGAGAGCCCAAAACGTCATCTTTTATCTGAAGAGAGAGCACAAAACACCAAAAGCGGTTCCACTTCGTTTATTTTTTTCGTAAAAGAAAAGAAACTTCTTTAAACTTTCCTTCGGGCCCAAGAAATATATGCTCCTCGACCAAGAGCTTGCTTTCTGGAGTCTCCGAGTTCCTTTATGGACAAGTGTAAGATTCAAATCTTTGTGATACCATTTCCATTATCTTCCTAATCACGGAGGCGTTTTAAAAGTGTATTTTTTTTTCTTAAGACCCCTTCCCCTTTAGGATAAGATCAAAATGTGGATTTAACCTTCCAATTTGAAGAGCAAAACTACAAGGACTGAGCTTTACTTGTAGCTCCATTCATTATGACTGGCTCACTTAAATCTTACCCCCTTCTGCAGGAAAAAGACCATTGCGTCGAAAAACTGGAAATATTTTCTCTCAGATACAGATATATTTTCCCAGCAAAACAATGCTTGCATTCGCAGCGAATACTAGAGACCCAGTTTTGCTAGCATATTCATCGATTTCATAATCATACAAAACCTTTTCCAATCAAATGTGGGATCAAAATAGAGAAAGAAATCCAATCCCACAATGAAAGAATCAAAGAGATTTCATGGCCAGCCATCAACTTGACAACCCTCTGAAAATTAATACCGGATATTCACCCAAGAAAAACATAGATAAAAGAAGAGGCCTGTCTGTAAAACTATCTGCTAAAGCAGAGAGAAAGAGAGAGATAGAGGACGGACACCGCACTATATATGGCAAATGTAAAAGACAAGTACAGCATCACAAATAACAATTTGGCCCACAAAATTGCCCAATTAATTCACAGAGCCCTCCAACCAACCCATTCAAGCTAAGAATTGGAGGCACATTTCTCTCCTCCAGTCAAACCATTTGTAAGGCTACATCTCTATCCTGTCACCTGCTGAGAAGCTCAACCCAGACCCCATCTATGTATTTCACAGCCTCTCAACAAGCAGCTCTGGCATTGACTGTGTATGTTAAAGAGTAGTTTACAATCACACTCTCTTGCTTCTTCCCCTGTTCCAGTCTTTAATATAAGACCCTCGAAAGGTAACTGATGATGCCACTGTCGCTTTCCTAAGCTTGTGCCGATTGTCCCAGCCCTTTTCGCCTTGAATGGGGGTTGGCATCAGAGATGAAGGCCTGGTGGCATAGCTATGCAATGGCCTTGTGCTGATGGTGGGATCTCTTTCCAGTTTGCTGGGAGATGTAACACCTTCCAAAGGAACAGACCATCTTACAGATCCTCTGCCAGTATTATTCATGTGGGTGAGATCATTTTTATTTTCACTCATCATCTTATGTTTCGCAGATGGAAGGCCTGGACTTCCAACTGGATCATGATGCCTACCCATGAGAAATGAATTCTCTGTTTTATCCATGGAAGATGTAGACTTGCGTGCCTTCATGGGCTTCTGAGAAGGCGTCTTGGGCCATTTCATCCCCCCACTGTTGTGGCTTCGAATCTTGAGGACATTGGAACGGCGTCCCATTTCACATAGTATTTCAGCAGCAAGCAGTACCCTCGGTGAGTAGCCTATTTAATTGACAAATATATTGTAGAGGTCAGAATGGGTGAGGAGAATTGCCACAACAGAGTAAAAATAATTTCGTCAGAGAAACAAAGGGAAAAAAGGATTCTGGACGGAAAAGATAGCAGATAAGAGTAGCATATGCTGCACTCCTGATAGGAAAAGAAAAGAAGCACAGAAGAAAAGAAGCAAATAATTTCAATTAGCTATAAGCCTAAAACAATACATTCATGCATGCATTTATAAAGGCCATAAATATCAAGGGGTCCAATTATAAAACTCGAGCTATAAATCATCAAGCTTGATCCAGAAGATGACTATTTTTTATCACCAGAGGTTAGACCTTTTTTACAATAGGTTCTAGAGATGGGACAGGTCTTGAATATTTTAATTGAATATATTTCACAATTGTCTGAGTGGAGTCAGTCTATAGAATTTCGAGATGAGCTCACCTCAATCAAAATTCAAGGTTTGTATGATATTGATTTACAAAAGAATTCTTATCAAGGATGCAATAAAACAAGTGGAACCAACAAGAACTTGGCCCAAAATTTTCTTTTCAACTTTACTTCTGCCAAAGTTGTTTTGGCGGCCGTGGCCAGATATTTCTGATAAATAGATCCAAACCAAATCTGTCCATACATTTGCTCTGGTGCCCTCAAAGTAGGCAGTTCGATGGAGCTAATTCACCTGGCAAAAGTAAACCATTTTGTACTATTTATTGTGTATATTCCAGTCTTCTATAAAAGAATGCAAAAAAATCTGGAATTTGCTCCGCCGACTGTTATTTCTCTCTCCTCTTAGCTGCTAATCTCCATGAACTTGGTTGTTCTTGTGGACTCTCATGCTACATCACAAGATCTAAATGTCACTGCTCCTGAACTCCCCTGCTTAGTGCCACATTAATTTTGAATAAAAAAATATATGCCATTAAGATCGTACATTTCAAAGGCATATTGACCTGACTATAGGTAGACCTTGTAGCATGTGAAAGTAAAAAATAACTATACATCAGGTGATCATATACTGAATCCACAAAATAGCAACCTTTCTCTACATATGTAAATGTTGTGGGCCATGAAAAGCCCTCAAAGCTATTCTTAACTCCTAACTATGATGCTTCCTATTGTGAGCTACTATCTATAGAATTAGTAAAAGGGATCAGAACAACACCAGACATATTCAAGGTACATGTATTTTTTAGCTTAAGCAAGTGTTTTTAGACTCATCCTTCCCAAGGAAAAAAAAATGGCGATGGCCATTCCTTTATGTGTATGTTTGTTTAAAATCAGAATGTTACCAGCTAGAAGGAAGAAGACAATATGAAGGAAATCCACATAAACATTAGAACCACCCAAAGCTCCAAAAGCTATGGATGGAGTCTGCCATCTCATTGGCTATCCTTTTGAAACCCAACCAAGTTGTTTTTGTTGAAAATCAGTATTCTACCAGCTAAAAGAAGAAGATGATAAGAAGGAAAACCACATAAACAGCAGCACTACACAAAGCACCCAAAGGGATTGCCCCTTATCTCTAATGATGTCCTGAGCCAAACGAGCAAGGGTAGCCTCCTAGTCAGACACAATTGTTGTGCCTGTATCATTCTAGAGAGAGGAGTAACTGTTGATCACAAGATACAATAAAGCTCCTACCATCGCTTATTCATGGTTGCGAAAACCCTCTTTATCTTCTTTTAATATTTCTTTTTGAGTTATCTATTTTCTATCAGAGTTTCATCACCTCAATCACCAGGCTTATCTTCCTAAACCTAATCAAATGCAGTTTAGGTTTCTTCATCACTTAAATAGGCCTCAAACAGGATGAACGAGTAACTGCAAGATTTGCTTAAGAGGCAAAAATTTGACCTCTGCTATTTCTTTGCACATTCCATCTATCATCATGTTGTCGGATGCTTCAGCATCTATGAAAACTCCCTGGACAATAAATGGATATTTGGACTTCATGATCCATTATGCAATTCTCCATAAAGTCCTCAGCATATGACAAAGTAAGCATTTTTGACTTCCATTAGTCATGTTTTATGAAATTCAAATTCCATACAGGAAAAACTGCTCCAGTTTATAATCATGCAAAAGATTCCATATAGCATTGCTATCACCTTTACATTTTTGCTAAGCTTCTCGATCCATGCTTAATAGAATCAAATATACTATTAAATTTTAAAGTAAACACAGAAATACCTTAAGGATCTACAACTATCAAACAACAGCTGCAGTAATAACTCACCTACATAATAATCAAATAACTTCTCGTGGTACCTTTTCCCCTCACCTCTGATATTATAAAAAAAATACAATTGATTCATAAATTAAAATATTCGAAAATTAAACTTATCAAGACAGCCCTAACACAAGATTTCCTAATACTAAATACTCTAACTCAAAGTAAATTTAGGATTTCCATCTCCTGTATCAATCAAAGAGCTCTAAAGTCTCAAAAAATTATTCTACCTTAGGATCTTCTTTTATGAAACCCAAAAAAAAATAATTCTTCAAGCGTTTCTAAATGAATACCAGGTAATTTGCCTCAACAAAAAGAAGGATCATATATTGATTAACCTTTCTGAGAGAGTGATCAGTAATTCTCCATGTATGAGCAGACATAAACTCCCAGTAATATTTCAGGTACTCTCATAACATGAGATAATTGCCACATTCAACCATGTAATCTGGAACTACCTGACATGTACATGGTAGTGCGTGCATGCATGCATGCACAGATGATAGAGGCATGCATAGAAGTGGGCTTCTAGCGCAAACCAATGTTTGTAATGCTTTTTTTTTCCGTCTTGCAATGAAATACACAAGGCACCTGTCTTAGATACTCTTAAAACATCCTCCATGAAACAGAAGCGGGCAAAACTGCATTGGTTGTCAGCTCTCTCTTTTATGACCAGTAAAAAAGTATTTTAAAAGTATATACAATGCAAAACTAAAAAAGACATCTGAAAACAGAAAGCATTCCATCACAGAGCTAAAATATGTCAAAATCATTCCACATTCCATTAGAGGAAAAAGAAATCACATTCTAGATGGACAGGATTAACTTTCAATAAACATAAACTGTTTCCATAATGGCTTTGCAAATCCTATATTTTCTGCATATACAGATAGGAAATCACAATCCCCATGTTTAAATCACACAAATCACATATAAATTATTTGTGCATTTCATTGAACCTAACATTCAGGAACAACAAATTGAATTCTTACTTCATGAAAACGCATACATCAAACTCCACAATTATGTATTCTCTACAACATAACTACTCAACAGATAATGATGTGTCTTGATGTACAAATATTTACTAAGTATGATGAATGCCATTTCCTAATTTATCAGCTTCAACTACGGCATAATGCTTAAAATAAAATAACATTAAGCTTCGATTATGCATGTATATACTATGCTAGCAAATTATGTTCAAAGATGAGATGGAAAATATTAAATCTGTCACTGGTATCAACTTTTCTTTGGAAACAAAGAACCGATAACCTGAGAAGGAAACAAGATATATGCCTTTCAGGTATGGCATGGCTCCAGTAATGCATGTTGAATTTTAGCATATTACCTGGTTTAGATATCTTTGGTGTAAGAAAATACCGTGAACTCTGATCACATCCACCAGAAGTGCTTTTACAGGAGTAGCAAGAGCAATTTTCTGAACAACCATGTCTGCCCACTGTATCCTGTGCTTTCTGGGTGACTTCATTGTCCTCAAATTGCAAAGTAGACTGTGATGGATCCGCTAAGTTCGGTTCAAGTCCTTTAAACCTCTGACAGACTTCAGATTCAGAAGTTTTCAAGAACACACTATCTTTATAGTCAAATTCCAGATGGCTATCTGAAGATTTGACGTGCTCCTCCATTAAATTACACCTTTTAGAAATAAATGAATCAGAAACACCAGATTCTTTCTTCAAAACAACACTGTTCGAAATATGAGCTTCTGGAGAAATTGGCATAGTGCATAATGGCTTGACAGATGTTGTCAGGGTGTTCACATCTTGAAGAAGATCATCAATCTTTTGCTGGATTATAGGATCTTCATTGTGGTTAAATGACTTCAATTCCATTTCAGAGAAGCAACTCTGATCATCTCCAAAGGAAGTGGAATTGCTTCCTATTCTAACCCATTTACCTTGGGATGTGCTCTTTGTTGAAGCCACTTTACCAACATCGACACTGGGTTTGCAAGCTCCATTGTGGCAAAAAGACCATTGAAAAGGTGGCAAGCTGGCATGACAAAAAGTTGTCATGTGCATAGCAGACACCAAAAGAGCATCCAAATCCTGAGCTGGAGGAAATGTTAACTGCTTTAAAATGTCTTTAGGCTGGTATAAAGTGGAGAGATTCAAGTTCAACTGACCAGGATCCTGGTGAGAAGTGTAAATAAATAATTAAAAGATGCTCTGCTTATTTAATATTTATATTTATATGAGAAAATAACACAAATTGTAGACTTACCTTGTTACAAGGTACTGATTCATCAATGCCCTTATCCTTGTTATCACATTCAGACAAGTTCAGTGAAGCGCAATTAGGTTTCAAGAGGTTTATAACAGCTTTTCCATTGCCACTGTTACCAACTGCACCCTGGAGTGGAAGGATAGAGCAAGCCTTTCTAACTGAGGCTAAAATAGTTTCATCAACATTGGGGGCTCTCTTTCCTTTTTCAGGACATAAGTTAGAGTATTTGTAACTACTGTCAAGAAGTTCATTCAATGACAGATCATCCATATACTTTGTAACATCACGGAGATCTGACTTGAGACCATTTATTCCTAATTTGAAATGGTAAGATATAATTATAAATCTGTGTAAGTACAAAACTAAATTGCTTATGAAACCTAATAATCAATATAAGCAAAGACAATCTTGCTATTGCCTTGGTGATTCTAGGAAGGTACCAACTGCAGCAATATTGATTTGCTAGATGTCTTGTTTTACCAGGGTTAAATTCACATCATAAATCCATTATTTCATATGCAAAATCCTAAGTCGTTTCGTAGTATAGAATCCAAAGAATCAAAAGACAACCAATATTAGGTTTGACTTCTGAAAGTATATGCATGCGTATATGTCTCTCTCTCAGTGTGTGTGTGTGTGTGAGAGAAAGAGTCTAAAGATTTTCTTTGAACAAATAACCAAAATTTTGAAAGAAAGAAAAAAAAAATAATGGAGGTGGAAAAAGGCCATCAAGGCAAAATATATGGGAACTATATTACACATTGGGTTCAAAAAGAGAAGAAAGCAGCTTTGCCAAGTCTATCCATGAAATAAAAAATTGTGATAACATAATATGATTAAAGGAATATCATGACAGCCAGCTATGAATAAATGTACAATAGAAACTGGATCAACTACCATAGTCAAACTTATGTGACACACTATGGAGTCAACAGAAGATCATATAAGAGCAACAGCTATAAAGGGCACAGTTAATTGGGTATTATTAAGAGTACATGTATATGTGTGTTTACATACATATATGCATAGTGTATGTGTGTGTGCACATACATATATATAGTTGGACTCAAGGTATGCCACACCGTACCGAACGGGACGGTTTGGGATGTACCGTACCGTACTAGTAAATGGTGCAAGGGGCGTATCGACACTTGGTGTGCAAAAACAGCTCCCATACCGACACAATAATAGGGTGGCACCGGTGAGAAGCCCAGTGCCGAGATGGTGTACCTTGGTTGGACTACACATCTTGCACTAACTCCTCAAAAAAGGAGTTAACAATTTTAAAATTAAACATAGGTGATCCAATTTGAAGATTCAAACCGTTGAATATGCTCTACACTATAAAAAATGATTGTAAACTAAAATTCATATATATTTGGTGGTTTCTAATGCATGCATCAAGTTAGTACAAAAATGAATGATAGAAATTACACTAGTGTGATAAAATACATAACAGGGCACATGAATTGAAACTCTACATTATGGATCATGATCTACACATCTTAAAACATGGATGGATTTAAATTTACTGGGTTTTGATAATTAGGTCATAGCAACCATAGTATTATGCTAATAAAGTTATCCATCTAACACCCACTTGACTAGGTTAGAAAACACCAAACTCATACATTTTGGTTTCTAAGAATTTTTATAGTATAAATCAAGAAAAGCGAAACCATCCCGAATTGCCTGCTTTGAGGCATACTGAGCCTTGCGGCGGTGGACTAGGATGGTTCCGGCAATGAAATTGAGAAATGGGTGAAGGAGGGGGAGAGGGAGAAGGAAGGAGAGGAAAAGAGAGGGGGTGGAGGGGAGAGGGAAGAAGAGAGAGGGAGGGTGGTGGACGGCCGGTGGAGGGCCACGGAGGGCAGAGGAGCCGCGTAAGGGGTGGAGAAGGGACTCAACCTCCGGTTCTCCTGTTTCATTTGAAACAAGGGTCCCAGAGGGGGGACCTTTTTATTTTCAAAAAATTTAAATGAAATCAGCAACCTCCTTTGCCCCTCCGCGCGGCTCCCCAGCCCTTAGTTGGACATTTGCCACTTTCCTCTCTACCTCCCTTCCTCTCCTTCTCCCTCCCTCCCTCCCCCCCTCTCTCTCTCTCTCTCTTTCTCTCCTGTTGTCCCTCTCCCCTACCCTCTTTTCCATGTCAGGGCACACTCCACCGGTCTTCTCCCTCTATCTCCCTCCCTTCATCCCTCTCCCTCTGTCTCTTTCCCCTTTCTTTCTCTCTTTTCCCCTCCCATTCTCCCTCTCCCCCACCCTCCCTAATGTGTCGGTACAAACCCGGCATAGAATGTCACGAGAGGGTACCGAAGCATGCCACCAAGCAACTTATCTGAACCCTGGTGCCGGCATAGCGATCCTTAGTATAGATCATATTCAACTCTTTAGATCTTGAATGTGGAGAGTCCATCATATATATACATGCAGACATACATACATACATATATACATATGCATATATATGTATATACTGCAACTATCAATATGAAGGAGCAACGGGTGTCGTGGATACCACAAGACAAGCAAGTTCCTAGAAAAAAAACTTCTCGTTGATGATAAGAGCCATGCCATGGCATAAGCAATTTGCAGAGGGTGTAGGGTTAAAGATGAGTCGAGAATATGGATGACAGCAAATTGATATGATGAGGGAAAGTTTTGGAGGATCCAGCCAAATACCGATAAAATTAGAAATCAGAATATGCTATACGATTTTCGTGGAGACAACTCACAACTTAGCAAAATTACAAGTAATATCCGACTGATATAATTTGTGTGATGATAGATTATCATACAAAAGAAGGATTGCATGGATGGCATACAGAGATGCTTCTGAGAGTTGTGTGATCATTGAATGCCTGAGGTTACAAGGGAAATTTATTACTTTTTAAAAAAGGGTCAAAAATGAGTACTTAACAAGAAGAAAGATTTGTAACGGTGTAGGATAAAGCGGAAAGAATGGAATGAGTTGATATCACCACGTGCTGGACACTGAGCACATTTGGATTTCGCCTTAAGCAAGGAAAGTGGGAAAAGACCATAATAATGTTAGTAGTACACTAATAGGAGCTAAATCTCAATATCATGAAAATCAGGGTCGGCAGAACCATCCCAAACTGCGTAGTTCCAATCGTACCGAGTCGTCCTGCCGGCAGACCGGGACGGTTCTAACAACGGAAAT
Organism: Phoenix dactylifera; assembly: GCF_051530095.1. Classification (NCBI taxonomy): domain Eukaryota; kingdom Viridiplantae; phylum Streptophyta; class Magnoliopsida; order Arecales; family Arecaceae; genus Phoenix; species Phoenix dactylifera. The sequence continues at coordinate 25,591,314 of NC_143201.1, read as the reverse complement.
GAAATCCATCGCTGGAGGGGGAGATGGAGAAGAACAAAGAGAAAAGAGAGAGCGAGTAGGGGAGGAGGGAGATGGAGAGGAAGGAAGAGAGAGAGAAAGGTGGAGGTCGGCCGATAGAGGGCCGGCGGAGGCCGGCGAGTTGAGCGGAGGCTGGCGAGCCGTGCAGAGGCCGGCGAGCCAAGCTCCGCGGCCGGTTCCTCTGTTTCGTTCGAAACAGGGGACCCAACTGTGGAGCCCTCCTCCGCCTCCCCTGCTCAAGTCGCCGACCTCCGTCGACCCTCCACCGGCCTCCGCCACCCTCCTCCTCTCTCTTTTTCTCGCTTCCGTTCACCCTCGCCCATACCTTCTCTAATGTGTCAGTACGGGGCCGGCACGGAATACGATCACTGTACCACCGGGCAACCAGTCTGGGCCCCAGTTCCAGCACAGCAGACCCTAGTGACAACATATTTAGAAACACAACCATATTTGGAAAAACATGGGGATACACTTGTCAGGTCATAGCAAAAAGATAATGAATATTGCAGTTCTTAAAATATTTAGTAGCAGAACTTATATTGATCATCCGTTTATTCAACATGTTATATTCAATACCCGGTAAGTTTCCTTATCACTGAAGACTAACATTACATGAATGTGATGAAGGGCAAGAGGGTGATATCAAGAGACAAAATAAAGCAATGGTCATAATATATGATCAAGATTAGGTCAGCCAATGGGTTGGCCTAGCCCGACATTGTGACCCTGAAACAACCAAACTCAGTCTCAAGTTTTATGGACGTGGGCCAGGCTCGGCCTCAAAATGAGGCTTGATCAATTTTTGGTCAGGGCCTACACCGAAGATAATGTTAAAAATTATATATGGGCTGGTTCTGAGCCTGACCCAGCTTGAAAGCATATATTGAGTTGGGTCAAGCTTGGGCCTCATACTTTCAGGCCAGATCCGGGCTGAGCTGAGCTTGGTGCGAGCCTAGGGTTCAAACCTTCGGCTTGCTTCGGGCCTAGGCCCCGTTGACACCTTATAAAATAAAACAAAGAGCAAAGTAATTTCTTCAGCAAAATGAGATTTACATCAGAACAACTAAAACTCTTTGAAGCCCACCACAGGCTACAAACAACTTTTTTCAAGAAAGGAAACTTGGAGATTAAAAAAAAAATCATCTTTAAAAGATGTGCAAGAAATTGTTTGCCTGCTTATCAATTATTAAAACTAAAGCAATTCAACCACTAGATGCATCCAGAAATAAACATATCTTCACTCTTAAATTTTAAAGACTTAAATGATTTTGCTTCCTTCCATGTGAAAAAGCCCTCGTTATCAGGACAAATAACGTACAGAAGTACATGTCCAAAAGAACCATATGAGACACCAAATTGAATAGCTTTTCCAGAAGGTTCTCTGAAAGAAAATTATTTAATTTATACACACACACACATATATACATGTATGCATGCATGTGAGTGGGCCTTTCTGTATAGATGCATGCATGCAAGCATGCACAAGTAGACACATGCACATGCACATGCACGTGCACATGCTAATGGAAAAGGAAAACATACATAAAAGAAACATCAGAAAAAAGTTATTCTGCATATTTATTGCATACCAAGAATGTTGTTTCCTCCAGAAGCCGAATCACAGTTGGTTAACCCAGCCTTTGTTGTAAAATAATCATATTTACTTTTCAAACCGCCTCTAAAATTCTTTTTATCCATTTTCTTTCCATCATGACCACGCTTCTGCTTGACCATTCGGGATTTATCTGCATAGTCAAATGAAAAATCAAGATTCAACACTGTCAGCCATTACAAACATCATCCTGTTCTTTAGAATATCTAATAATGCTAAGAAATGCAAAGGCATACACCATAAGGAAATTAAAACCAAAAGTGGTGTCCTTTTTACCAGTGGAAGTGCATCGCATGCTGTCAGATCCAATTGTCCTCGATATATTATTCTGGTCATCAACTCCAGAATTTGTCACAGAATTTTCAGGTTGATCTATTCTTGGTCGCTTAGACCCAGGAAAAGTATTCAACTTTTTTACAGATTTCTTGTTCAATGATCTGCCCTCATACTTGGGTAGTGATAGGACAGACACATCTGCCTCCCCAAGGTGATGCCTTTTACCATTACCTTCACATTTGGAACTGGGAGGCATATTTTCATGCATACAAAGTTCCGAGTCAAGCTTTTTGTTTCTGGAAACTGAACTGAATTCCGAAATTGGATGTTGAAGTTTGGCATCTGGCATGCATATAATGTGTTCCAAATCAGTTAACAAGAACATAATACATTCTTGTGCTTAAAATACAAAATATGAGGATATGGTTATCCACTTATCCCAGTATCAAGACTTATACAATCAGAAAAGAAGATTTGCGAAATAAAAGCAGTAGAAACATCAGACACTCATGTTTAGACAACAGCCAGAAAAAAATTAAAAAAAATGGCCTTGAGCATCAATAACTTATCGCATACCAATACTTTCTAACCTAAATATAGATACCAAGATTCAAACAAACAAAAAGTAGAACCTTTAGTTATATACACAGATAGCAATGCAAAAGTACATATGTTGAAAGTATATCTTCTGGATATCTGGAGCACAAGAGCATGTAAAGATACTTGAAAAGTTGCACAATTATGATTATTGAATATCAGTCATAATTCTTCAGAATCCTGCTTGGTAGGTCATTGGGAAGAAAATCTGAAACTATATAGCTTGATAAACTTCATTACTGTATGATGATAATGCTCCGAATAAAAATGTAAAACAAAAGAAAAGGAAAGCATATGAACAACAAAAGCGATGAGACAAGGATAGAAATGAGAAAAGATGTCATCTAACCAAGTGACCATTTTTCTTTTTTTTCCCCACTCCCCTGGACTTATAGATGTGAAGTAAAATGAAGGGCCAAGCACGTAGACATGTATAAATATAAGTCTGTACAAACATGCATATACTGCGTACAAATATGATAATAACAGATACCACCACAAGAACCATGAGGAAATAGCAAGGGACCAATGCCAAAGTAGCCGTTACGCAGCAGATCTGACAGAAAGTTTTCTTTCAGTCAAACTGACAACATGACATGAATACCACTACCCTTTGGCTTACAAGACGCCACTCCATGGATTTCCAAGAAATTCCACCAGAAGTAGTAGATCCCTAACTAAGAAATTACACCCTGTTCTCCAGAACCAAAAACTAACAACAAACAAAAGCAAGAAGAGATGAACCCCATGGCCTTCCAATAATTTCCACCAGAAGATTGTAAAATCAATCTCTAACTAAGTAATCACACCCAGTTTTCTGGACTCAAAATAACATACATAAAAAGCAAGAATATGTGAACCCCTCAATTCCTGACAACCAAAACCCTAGCCTTGAGGAACAACATTATTACATGGGTACAGCATCCATTTATCAAGACACCTAAAATGCGACCTACCGTCCACCCATATATCCATCAACCCCTCCAAGAAGCAACAGATCAGGAAAAATGACCCTCGATCCGTGTAAAAAATCGAATATTCATCCCTTATAAGGTCTAAAAATCCAATATTTATTCCGTCTAAGGTGTTAAAATCGAATCTTTATCCCATCAACGGGCAAAAATGTTACCGCAACGATAAGGGCTGCAACCAGAAAGCTTGTGACTTCCGAAAACACGAGCATCGGCGCCGTCAGAGCCCCTATTCTCCGGCTCCCCAACCCTCCCGAAACCCTCGGTGGCCAAGAGCTTCGATACTGCAACAACATTCGCCGGCAGGGACAACTCCACCGCGTCCATCCGCCACGGAAAGAGCGCTCTGCGCCCTAGATAACCAAGAAAGTCTCTATCTTTCCCGATCCGAAGCACCTCTCACTGCTCAACCTGCGCATCCCCTTCGAAGGCTTCCATCGCGCATCGATCTCCACGCCAGAAAGAACAAGCACATGGAAAGAGAGGAGAGAGAGAAAGGGTGGAAAGGCGATGGGACGGCGGAGGAGAGAGGCGTAGGGAGGAGAGGCGGGGGAAAGAAGGGGGATGCGTATTTTAGGGCAGGGAGGAGGAGAGGAGAAAGGTATATATAGTTTTCGGAAAAATCCAAAAGCTCGCCGTCACGACGGAATATTCCGGCAAGTAGGCAGTCGGGACTTGGGAGGAGGGGTTTGGTGTACCACTGTCGCGTGGGATTTGTACTTCTCTGCTCCTATTTTCCTCCGTTGGTGGCCGTGTTGGCGTGGGCGAGGCTTTACACGTGTCCTCATGCACCAGTAACCCTAGGCGACAACATTTGGCGTTCCTCAGAAATATGGGTAACGGTGTGATCTTATTTCCCGGTTATCTACTTTTGTGTTCGCTGCGCCGCTCCTTTAGTACGGTTATTTCTTTTTTTGGTGCAGGGCTTAAATCGAATCGGCCCATGTTAATATTTTCATATTTATATTTTTTTTGGACAAATATGTATATTAATTAGATATAAAAATTTATATTTATATTTATTTTAAATAAATGTAAAGATACCGAAAATATGATATAAATACTGATGTAAGCCAGATAATTAAATTTTATAACTATAAAATTAAAAATATTACTAAACGAATGATAAATCAAATTAATAGCATATTAATATGATCATTTATTTTTAAAAAAATTTATAAGTACTATATAAAATTAAATAAAGCTAAAAATAGAATCAAATATTTAGATGCCAATCGAATAATTGTCTATCTATACCTATATCTATGTTTCTTTGATAGATATGGATAGAAATATAATATTAGTCGGATGCTCAAATTTCTTTCATACCTAAATAGATTCGAATATAAAAATGGATTTAGATAGGTTCATCTCTATAAATAGATTGAAATGTATATGATAGGCTTGATTGAGCATGAATGTCTAGATCAATAATTTGATCATGAGTGGCACAAATCCACTTTAAATGGTAATATGGATAACTCTTTTTATAAATCCATTTAAGATTTCTGGGAAGGAGAGATATACCCACAATGTGAAAGGTGGTGGATTTCAAATTTCAATCCTGGCACATTTGGAACGATGAAGCTTTATAAATTTACAATTTTTAACATTTCGTAAATCTCAAAAATGTTGTTTGATATATTCTACCAGATCTTTTTGACCCCTTCATTCCTTCGTTGAATTCTTACTTTTTGGAAAACGTTATATTGATATGATGGTAAAAATATTGTTGTATCCAAGCAACATTAAAAGAAATTACAAATGAAAAATGTATACTATTTAAATAACAGATGCCTACCTGAGCCAGTGGAGATGAGCAAATCTAGGAACTATGTAAAAGCAAATCTGGAGTTTATCATGAGTGAATGGCGAAATTCACAAAATTCAAACCTTGATTTAAGGACCCATCAGTTGCAAAATTTCTGGATTTAAGGGTGGTTGAAGATATTCGATGATATCTGTTAGGTTTCAATAGTTTGTTAGTACTGGAAATGTAGATTCATGGCACCATGAATAAGGACACCCATGCAGAGACTATCCATGCAAGTTTAGATCATCGACTTTTGACAGCTCGGAACATCTGGGGGCCCCATATTGCTTCGGCAGCTTCTCACACGATTTTCTTCACCGGAGAGCCTCCACCTCCGAGTTTTCTTAAGGTCAATTTTGACGGCTCTTTTCTGAATGGTGGTAGGAGGGGAGGGGCCAGTTTTGTCATTAGAGGTCCGACTTCAAGTGTGGTGGCAGCGGGGGGTATCAGCTCTTCGACACCTCGGTTTCAGGCGCAGAGTTACGAGCGGCTTAGATGGAATTGAGTTATGTGCGACGTGTGCTGCAGATGACCTTCATCCTTTTGGAGGTAGATTCAGCTACGGTGATCAGCTGAGTCCGGAGGGGCTCATCCAGTGATAGAGGAGTTCATCCCTTGCTCCGTGATATTTGGTTGATGGTGAGAAAGGCTGTCATATTTTAAGTTGTGCATGTATATCGTGAGGTTAATGGAGCTGCGGACTGGGTGGCGGCATTTATAGTGCGCCACTCAGAAGACGCCCTATGAGTTGGAAAGGATGAAATGTTTGATGTATTCCGAGATCTTTTGTTTGCCGTTTTACTGGATGTATTCATACCCGCATTGTATGATACACCTATTTTAGCAAAAAAACAAAGGACACCCACATTGCGTTATTAATGAACGTGGTCTGATTCGTGGAGAATTTTATAGGTAATGGAACCTTCTGACATCAAGGCCTTTCTTTTCTTTCTCCTCTTCTTCTTTCTTTTCTCTTTTTTTTGGTATGGCCGGGGGCGACTTGAATCTGTTCTCTAATGAACAAATGCAATAATAACCACAACTTTAAAATTTTATCTGAACAGGGTGTTCACAGTCCTGGCCTCCCGTCCCTGGATGACTGTAAAATAAAAAAGAAAAGGAAGGCAATCATTGGCTAAAAACTAATAAATTGTTTTTTTTATAAAAAAAAACAGAATAGACCTGCAGTCCTCACACCAATGTAGAAAAACCTAGGATCAGTTATTTTTGACAGCAGTTGCTAAATATGCACCTTTACCAAATCTAGAACATACGAGATAAGTGATGGCCTTGAAGTGATCACTTCATGAGGCCACGAAGTAGCTGGACTTGCAAGATATTTAGACGATTAGTGAAATTTAAGGAAAGAAAGCAACCTCAAATGACCAAAAAATCTATAAACAACAAATTACCATACTAGTTTTCTGCAGCAACTCTAACATAACGGAATTGTATTAAAAAAAAAACAAAGCAATTCAAACATGAAGGTAGAATTGGTTCTGTGTAATTCAGTACAAAATAAAATAGAATAAAATAAAGCAAAGCCCTCAGACAAGTCATCTATCCAAATTCTTCCATCTCGGACAAGCCAATGGCTTTTATTATATCTAAACATGCTACACTTTGCACAATTAGAGTAACTTATGAGCTCATACTCCTGAATATAGTATTCAGAAACCAAGCAACAAGAAAGATTTTCTTATACGAGTGAGGCACATCTGGATATCACCAGGTAGAATAAGAGCAGCCAAGAATGTAAACGTCTCCATGTTCCAGGCTTTCAGGATATCCAGAGTCATAGGTATGTACAGAAACTTCTATAAGCCGTGGTTCTCTGGTTGCAGCAAAGGATCTTTCCTAGATGATAGCAGTTCTGACAGCAAACCCTGCAGATATGACAACTCATAAATGACTTGAACATTCCGATGGCTAGCACAAGTTTAGCATGCACTAGTCAAATATTAAGGTTGTACAATAAATGCAAACAACAACAATTGACTTTATACATATAAATGAGAATATAAAATTGACATAATTAATGAAGATAGACAAGTTAGAAGAAGAAGAAGAAGACAGATACCCAACTGCCCATCAAGCAAGGGGTTCAATCTAAGTCTTTCATGTGGAAAAAAATGCAAGAGAATTGGCACTCCATGCTCAGAAACATGTAAAATCATAGCCAGCTATCTAAAAATATCACGATGTATTTGCAAATTACCTCAGCATTCTGCAAGCTATATCAAAGTCTTCACATATTGGTCAAGATTTGTATTGAAGAGCTCACATCTACAAAAGGGATAAAATGTAATCAGGCATCACACATATCTGTTATCTTCGAAGCGAGAACACTATTAACACATTGAGAGAGAGAGAGAGAGAGAGAGCATGTTAAGACAGATGCACATGAAAAGTGCAACATATTATTACTATTGTTTTGTTGTCAAGTTGAAAATTGATTCTAAATGAAGTTCATATAATTATATTGAAATGCTATGAAGTTACATGCACGAGCCTGGCACAACTAATATTGGTTAGGAGTTTGTATGGATAAATTAAAGCAATGGCCATCCAGCTTATGCAGTGCATTTTTACTAGAAACTACTACTTTTCTTGGCAGGAAACAGCACAGCGAGTTGGATGCATATCTGAACCGCACACCACTGTTGAACAATGCAACAGGAAATAGATGGCTAATTTATGTGCTTGGTTGAGTCATAGATTAAGAGCAATCTCTAGCAAAACAGATCGAAACTATAAATGGCGATACAAGGGGAAAAAATATTTAATTTGAATAAGCTATTGGTTATTTTATTGACAATCAAGGGGAGTCACAATAAGGCAAGTCATAGAATATCGAGATTTCTACATACATTTGTGCATGTAGGTCGATTGATGCATTAACATATTCATGAATATTGGCTGACGCATTTACATACACATCCATGATTGGTGGGTTCAGAGCCAACTACTAGATGTTCCTTCTCTAATAGAAACCACAAAGCATGTGCTCAGCACATGCACTGATATATTGCTTTCATGCATGCATCCATTGTGTTCACTAAACTAGTGCAATGCTTTCATGCACACGTCCATTGTATGCATGAGTTATGGACAGATTGAAAGTACAAATTCAGCGAAATGCATGTGCAGATACAGTGTATGTAACATTGGCATATGTCTGCCTCTAAGGACGAATGTGTGTCCACAAATATGTATATTTATAAATATATGCACATCAACGTCTCCACGATATTCTGGAAACAAAGGCATGTTCACACCATATATGTCTGCAAGTATTGCCTGTGTGTTAGGAATAATGCTGAGTGAAAAATGATCAAACCCCTTCCAACAGCACATGGAACATGAATGCACCTTAATATATTAAGCAAGATATATTAGAATGGAAATAATTATAGGCTGTATTGTCGTTTGAGTGATGAACTACTGCTCTAAACCTAATAGCTGTTGTTCTGCAGGTGTAGCAGCGATCTGATGCCAAGACCCAAAAAAAATTTTGCAGCTTGAGGTTAAATGTGTGATTGTAAGGAGGAAAGATAGGAGTCTCTTTTCTGATAATTGGTCTCTTAATTGGGGTTCCTAATATAGCTACCAAGCCACCCTGTAACTATGAACAGAAACTCTTTCCAAATGCCAAGAATCCCAATGGGAAAGAAATAGATAGGAACCCAATAACTCTCTAATGAAACTGGAATGTTGAACATGATGCATTTATTCAGTGTACTGGTAATAATACACATGCAGATGCATGTGGGCACTAAAGATTTTAGATTTGATATATGTAACTAAGACCTAAATTCTAAAAATATCTGAATAATATTCTTTATCTCTAGGTTCAGAAATATCACTTCATCCTCTCTTGAAAGTTCATACTAAGATAACCTTTTTAGAAGCTTTTTGAGCCCCTTATTCTATAGAAATCTAGCATGTTTTTAGCCTCTTAAATGAGAATCTAATTAGGATTATTTTTTAAATTGAAAATTGGGAAATTAAGCTGCTTCATATAATTTAAGGATCAAGGATGAAAAGTTAAGCTGAGATAAGCGGAGACATACAACTAAAATTTTGAAAGTTTTCACAAAAAGGGTTCAAAATAGAGAATGAACAGTAGCTATTAGAAAGAAGAAGTTAATACTAGACAGACCATTATATCTTCCAAAAGCAGGCTCACAACCTGAGAATCAATTGGTAGAAATGGAGAATATAGGTTTTGCAATATGAGCATGAGTAATATCGAAACTTCCCTGATTCTGTAAAAAGAATGACTGTGTGGATTACTCATTTCTCCACCACATATTTCAAGACATGCGGCATGAAAACAGCATGCTGCATTGAAACAAAATTCAGAAATGCAGATGACTTTAAGTGTGTATGCATGCATATGCATATCCCCAGCTACATTTTGGTACCAGAGCAAGCATTTTTTGGATCCTTTTTCACTCTTCCTCTCGAATTTTCTAAGTTCTTATCTTCCATTTTTGAAACCCCTTGACTAAGTTGAGCCCCTATCTTTACCAAGGTCTCTCATGGACCCCTTGAAACAAGCTTTTACAATCTTAGTTGGTAACTCGATTCTCTCCAATTCCCTTAATAACTGTAGTTCATAATATTTATTGTTGTACTTACCTCTGACAATATCCATCATACTTCAGCCACATCAACATCTGAGTCTGCAAGTTAGACACAGTATTGCTAGTCCGAATCATCCTTTTCCTGTTGTTGGACATTTTTGGTTCAAATTTCATGGTTAACATATTCCCCTCAAAAAAAAAAAGGGATCTTGCTATGCTTCAAAATTGTAGGAAAATATCAATATCTGACATTTAGTATATCCCTTTGATTACCATGCTGGATTCAGCTCAAATTTCACAGTACAATATTTTCCAAATATCAGCATTCAGCAAAATTATCTTGTTTTGAAGTTTAACCAGACAGCCACCTGGCCATATGCATCCATATCTTTAGAATATGCATCCTCAGATAGCAATTTTCAACAGTTGGATTTGTCCCTTCCATTACTGGATTGGTTTCAGTTCATATTTCATAGTTCACAATTCTATAATTTGCAGAGACAAGAAATCCTTCATCAGCACTTATGAACCCTACTATTCATTGTTACAAAATTATGTTGGAACATAGGCATGTTGCCTAGAACCTAGCTGTTAGGCATTAGAAGGTAGAACTAATTTTATATATCGAAATGTGCGGATCCACATGAGCTTGCTTTCATCTGTCCAGGAAGGCTTATAACCTTCCAGGTCCAAAAGCCTGATAGTGTCTAGTTTAAGCAACCATTGATAAATGATAATGGTATGACTCGCTAACAGTGCACAAGGCATGCAATCTGTGGTCAAGAAAATGGACCCTTGTATATTTAGATGGGATGCCAATGCCATTGTTTCACCCATAAGCCTAATGAACATGTATATTCAGCTACAAATCAATTCGATTCAAGGTATTTGTACATTAAAAGAATAGCAGATCTAACATAATAAGTGGTAGGAATCATACTTGATTGGAGTCCCATTAACATAGAGGGGATTCTTTACGACATACTCCACATAAATGTTGTATATATATCTCAGTGGTTCCCGCATGTCGCCAGTCTTGGGATGAGTAATTAAAATAACCTGCATCAGAGGACTAGGTAAATTACAGCTATGGCACACATTATGAAGCTGCTAGCAAAACAATTTACTAACAAAAAGAGGTAAAATACAACCATAACCTTGCAACAAGGGAAGAACACTAGCTATGGACATTATGAAGCTACTAGCAAAGAAATTTACCATCAAAAGAGATAAACATCAAGTCCATAACCTTGCAACTAGATAAGTGAGTACTCACATGAAACAAAAGGTTACAAATATGCAGCATCTAAACCAACAGGTTATAAAGAGTGAAATGCATTTGCAAGTTCACAATTACACTAAATCTAATTCATAACTCTAATAATTCGTAGCTTCATAAATTGTAAAAATGACTGGAAAATATTAAACTAGTGCTGCATTCAGTAACCTGTTTATAGTCAAATCCGACGAATAGTCCAGTCAGAAGACATCTAGTGTCGTAGTAAGATATCAAGTATCAATATATATGAATACAAAGTAGCCAGGAAGACATGCAGAGTTCAGTGAAGGGGCAGAAAGATATCTTAAGACTAAGTGAAAAGCACCTTGCTATAAGCTACAGTGCTCAGGGAGATTTATTATGGAAATGATGAGGCTGGTATATGACTTATGAGGCAGCAACTTCTTAAGATTTTGAAATCAGAAATAAATAATTAAAAAATTAAGATAAAAGATGAAGCCCCAAATTATTCCATATACAGCACTGCATGACCATCACTTGAGTATGAGTTCAATGCTAAACAGATCCATGATATTAGCAAAGTTTATTCCTATGTAACCAAAATCAAGTATCTCTATTCCTGAAGTCATTCATAGACACCCCAACCATGAAAACAATATGAGGCACAAGGCCACCAAAATTAAAAAGAACCACTAAACCTTCTTTTCTTTGAACTACCTGTATATCCAGAATGTCACATTTTTGTTGTGCCTAGTTTGAAATTCATGGCTGAGGGGAATTAGCGACTTTGTTTCCTTTCTAAAAGCTCATGGAAAATTAATAATCTATGCATCAAGTTTCAAGCATTTATCTAATCCACGAAAACTTATTTTTTTGACATTCAAATCTCAAATGCTGAAGAGACTAATCTTACTTCGATGCTATGGGTCACTAGGGGCCATATTCATGCATTGGGAATTACAATATTCCACATTCCTCCACTTCTTTTTTTTTTCCAAACATGGCCCAGATAACGAAATAGAATCACAGAAATCCAATACCATCCCTGATAGTTGCTCTAATTACCCCCATTATTCCAAAGAAAGAAACTTCTGTATTTCCTAGCATACAGATTGCAGAGGGAGCTGTAAAGATGGAATAGAAATGTGCATGAGATGGATGAACATCTTACAACACATAACTGCAAAAGTCTACATCTTTATACTTCACTGCATCAATCATCAAGTAATTATGTTCTGATATGCAAAATCATTCCCCAAATTTAACAATACAAAATGATCTTTTTGTCTTGCTTGACCAAATGGTCACGTACTCCTTTACACATGCATTGCTTTATGCTGAATGATCCATGCACTCCAGCGCATTTACTGGTCTTGCTCTTGGAATCTTGCAGAACGCATAAAAGACTAAAGTATTTAACTCCGGTAGTTTCACACCATGGCAACTAAGATCATGTGCAATTTCCTCAAATTCGAACGTTCTAGAGCAGGTTAAACAAAAGATTTCCAATCTTCTCGAATAATTTCGATTAGATTGAATATAAACGAAGTTATAGAACAAGTGACCTTGACACCGGAAGGGGATTCCAGTAAGCTAAGCTTGTAGGTGTTGGTGTGGAAGCTGTAGAAGGAGCAGCCCTGTCCCGGGAGCAGAGGCACCCCAAGATTTCCTTTGTCGACGCTGCTCCAAAGAAGAAGACGGTTTATTAGGGCTCAAATCGAAAGAGAAAGAAAAAAGGGGAAGGGGGCGATGTGGATGCGGGATCGGGGTAAGAAACCTGGTTGGGTCTATCTTGATTGTGAAGGAGCGGAGGGAGAAGAGGAGGCCGAACATGAGTTTCTGGTCCTGCTGGGCGTCGAGGGTGTGAAGCGGGCGGTGCCACTCCCTGTACAACAGGCACACCCCGCTCCGGTTGAAGATGTACAGCATGTTCGCGTTATTACCCGCCAGCCCCGTCGCCGTCCCCGGCGGCGCAGCCGGGGATGGGGCGATCTCCGCCGCCGCCGACCCTCCAAAGAATTGCATCGCTGATCTGCGCCGCCCAGCCGGCCGCCGCCCTCCTCCCTATCTCTGCTCCAGAAGGCGGCAGCAGATCTCGGAACTCCCCGTTCGGGTCCTTAGGATGATGGGAAAGTAGCGTGCGTCAAGGTGGATTGGTAGTGCCGACCTGTACTTCTACGAGTAAATCCCGAAAGAAATCACCGACCATCCGATCTCAAGGATGTCCGGCGCGGACAGAGTGGCTGACTGGGTCACCTCTTTTGCTGCTCATCACTTTGGAGAGTTTTTTGAACCTCACATATTATTCCTTCACTTTGTGGAGCATTTTGGCTTTTTATTCTGTAAGCAATACTCATGCGAAATTAGTATGAACCGTCGATATATCCAATATATATATATATTGTAGGTAATTTTATCAGGCATACATAGAAAAGGTTACATGTAAATTATTAAGCTAGTACATGATGGGCTATACTACAACTCATCCCAAATTTTAATGAAGGAGATTCAATTTCAGGTTATTTCAAACAGTTATCAAATGTTTGCTAGCTTAATAGAATGATACCTCCTCCTTGATTATATCTTTACATTCGAAAAAATGAATATAAATTGCGCATAAACTAAGAATGTCATGATCAGACACCTGATACTAATTTTTATGATCTAAGCATGTTAGGATAAATATTATGTAGATGTTCGAACTAGTTTTTGCAAATATTGTGAAAACTTTTACACAGGAACTCTATAAGACAAATATATTCATATGTTTCATAGTAATAACGCAGGAAAGGTTTTTGTATTTTAATTTTATATTTAGTCTTATATTCATTTATATTTCTTTATTCATCATCTAGTTTTAATCAAACTTGAGCTTCTTGAAAATAAGTTTGCATTGATTAAATTCATTCATATTTAGAAGCAAATGAACATTTCCAAACTTCCATCACGATTAGGTTGGACGCTTCCATATTCTGTCAGGGACTGAGAGAGTCAAACAGAGGGAGTCTGATTAATTTCACCTCAATCATTAAAACTTAAGAATAGCCTCTACTTCTATGTTGTTGTCTTTTAGCATATAAATTTTATTTAAGGATAGATGGCTATCCATTTTGTTATAATTTCCATCCACTCTCTATACTATAAGCCTTATCATCAAAAACAATATATCGCCATCCCATATTATTTTGTTTTATTTTATATAAGATTGCTCGATAATTATATTGGTCTAGATTCTATAATATCCTCATCCAAGAACCAAACATGAAATTTGATTGCTCAGTACATGGTATAACCACTAAAATAATTCCAATTCAAAAAGTAAAATATAGATTTATGAAAATTTAATTTTTTAATTTATTTTAAAATATATGAGCATGTTAGCATGTGCATGGCACATGCTTAAAATTTACTAGCTATATATATATAATACTTTTATTCTAGTCATCTACATAGGTATTTTTTTTATAAGCCAGATGAATCAAACAATCTAGTATGAATATATCTAAAAAAATTTAAAAATAAAATATTAAAAAAATATAATCGGGATAACTGTCATGGTGGTTTATAAAAAAAATTTTGAATGTCCTGCTTCATAGGATGTGATTTAATTCGTCGCTGTAATTTTTTTTTTTGAAGTGGATGTATCATATATGTCGGATACAAATACACTTAAAAAGTCAAAAGATAACAAGTCGCGGAGTACATCGAATAATCCCCTCTTCTAGCCACAGAATCTTTTCAAAATGGTTAGCAACATATAAAGCTACTCAATCTGCTATCTCGTTGACCTCACGATATATGTGCTTTGCCTGCAAGATCATCATACCATGGATCATAATCTAGATATCTTAGAGCAGCAGGTGGCACATATTCACCCCTCATATTCTAATAAATTCAACTAATAATTATAGCCGAATCATCTTCGAGCACGACAACACAGGCCATGCATAGCATGGCTCGCTGCATTCACTTCACAGTAAATATGCCTACGATGTGCACTCCCTTGACCCAATTCTCTCTCCTTTAAAAAGCTTAGTTAGCTGCTTTAACTTTTAACTTTTAAATCAAAGTTAATATCGCCCTCCGATCCATCCATGTCAACCGGCCGACACAGTAAGTCAGCATGTGACTGTCACATGCTCATCATGGTTCCCGTTGGGCCATTGGCGTACTATGGCGCCTATCTTTATGGTGCCCGTGCAATCGTGCCATCTCCATCCACGTCGACTCTCACATTCATGCCGACTACCTCGTCTCCCCACCCATCCCTAATTTTCTTCAGGCCGAGGAACGAGGAGACCTCAGGCTCCCCCCTTCATGGCGGCCACATTGGTCTTGAAGACGGGGGACACGAAGTAGAGCATGAGGAAGAGACCTAAGATGAGGTCATCCACCTCCTCAATAAGCTTCCCGGTGAAGGACCACGATCCCCACCTCGAGGGCCCCACAAAGGGTGTGGATGTTGATGGCGTCGGCGATGAACCCGTAGGCAAGCAGGAGAAGGGCCAATGTCTGGGAGGGCAACGGCGAGGGCGAGGAGGTTCCAGTTGTTGATGGGGAAAATTAATGGACATGGCTGGCCAAGATTCGTGGTGATGAGGAGTTGAGCTTGACAACGATGTCGGCAAGGACCAGGAGCTTCGTGATGGAGAGGGTGGCACCCATGGCTATAAAGGAGGCTTCACCCATGCCTTTGGCCATGGTGACGCAGGGGACGGAGGAGCTGCCAATGCCCATGATGAAGGGGAGTTAGATGCCGATGGGAATGCAAGGGCATACTTGCAGATGCCGAGAATGGTGGGGAGGTTGTGCTCGAGGTTTACCAGGAAGAGGAAGTAGAGGAGGCTGACGTTCGAGAGGATGTCCGGTATAGTAAGGATTTGCTTGGGGACGAAGATATCCAGGAACTTCGAAGGCATCTTAGACTCCGGCAGTGGCTGGATTGAGCTTATAAAAGCCCATCCATCTTCCATCTTGGCATCACTTCTCCTTCTCAATCAATGGCCGGTGATTTGTATCAAGTTTTCCTTCGATTTCAGCTGAAAAAAATTCATCATATTACCAACAATTCGATCGAGAGAGCTCAGGCAAGATTTTCTAACTTCTCTCTTTTCTCCTTTCTTTCAATTTGGTCCAGTCGTCTTGAATTGAGCTGGCAAGTTGCAGAATTTTTGTTCGAAATAAGAATACCCTATTTCATTCAAAATAAGAATACCCTTCTTCGATTTCAGCCGAAAGAATTTCACCATATCATCCGTGATTCTGCTGAGAGAGTAAGATAAGATTTTCCAGCTTTTTTTTTTCTTCTTTCTTCCAATTTGGGCTATTCGCCTTAACTTAAGCGACAAGTTGCAGAATTTTTATTTGAAATAGGGGTGCCTATTTCAGTTTTGTTTTATATTCGAACGTCTTGGTCGCCGGCCGTCGAATTTGACCAAGCTCGCCTGTATTTCTTCCAGAGAATCTCTTAGCCTAATCATCCAGAAGGTATTTTGGTCATTTCATGGGTGGTGTCAGAGGACAAATCAGGGAACTGGTGATATTGACTCGATTTAAAAGTTAAAGGGGTTAATTGAAACTTTTAGCTGTTTTTTTTTGGTGGGTAAACTTTTAACTTTTAAGGCAGAGGGTTTGTCTGTGTAAATGGCTTAAAGTTAAGGGGACCAAAATATAATTCACTGCAGAATTAACAGCTAGAGCTGCAGAATTAAGAAAGAAGGCATCCTCAGGGGCTGCCATCCAGGGCTAGGAAAGAATGTAAATATAGATTTGTTTGGGGGTACAAGAATATAGATATAGATTAGGGAGGTTTCCCAGTCTTTCAGGCAGAGGCGGGAAGCGAAAGAAGCGGGAGTGTCGCCTCCAGGCCTACTGCTCCCTTCTTCTTCCTTTTGACCACCGCCAGTCCCCCGCACATCATCTATCCAAAAAGCTGAGGCGAAAGCTTATCGAAAGACAAAAGCGGGCGAGGGAGAAGGTCACGGCCATAGAAAAATCCAAGTCCAACCCACCCTTTCTTGGTTCTCTTCTTGGTTCTTTCCTTACTTTCCTTTGATCGATCGGAGGAGAGCAGTAAGAGGTCTAGGGTTTCTAGGGTTTCGAGAGGAGTGGAGGCGAGGTTGGAGGACGGGGAGGGAGATGCCGATGGATGAGGGGTTGCTGGACGGCATCATACGGAGGCTCCGGGACGCGAGGAACGGGCGGACGGTGCGGCAGGTCCAGCTGACGGAGGCGGAGATCCGGCAGCTGTGTCTCGCTTCGAAGGAGATCTTTGTCAGCCAGCCTAATCTCTTGGAGCTCGAAGCCCCGATCAAGATTTGTGGTAAGATAGCCAAAGCTTCCATCTTTTTTGGGTTCTTTCTGGTTTTGAGAGTGCAGAGATTGTTTTTTTAGATAAAAAAGTGTTAAAATATTTGCAGAAGAAGAGAAAAACGAACTTTATATCTCTGTTGGGGTTATATATACCCTTGTACAGACTTCATACAAGGAAAATAATATAGGCAAGGTCATGCTAATAAAGAAAAATGATACTCATTGATACAAGTTGTTATGTGATTCCTAAAATCACTCTAGCCAGATCATGCTAACAAAGAAAAATAATATTGACCAATATAGGAGCATGCTAACAAAGAAAAATAATACTGACCGTTACAAGATCATGCTAACAAAGAAAAATAATATGGATTGATACAGGTTGTTACCCGGTTCCAAAAATTATGCTCACAAAAAGATTGAAAAACTAGATCTATGACTCTCCTCTGCCGGGCCCATGTTCTAATTTTAGGAATTATAATTGCTTGTCAGGTTCCTTGTTGCAGCTTTTCACTTTGGAATGATGTTTCACAGATTCCAAGATAGATCAGTTATATTAACTAGGGGAAAAGATTCAATCTTGATGATAAATGCCTCGAAAGAAATTGAATTATAGAGAGTCAAGAACAAAATTTAGCGTGTAGAACACCTCGAAGTATCACAGACCTTATAGTTATCTGTGTTGTTCCATGATTTGCTAACGTTATGTGCTTTATTGAACTTCTTGTGAGTTTTAAGTTCGATCATAAATCGATAAACTGTCCATAAGTGAATACCTGTTTTCTTAAGGCACGCGTAGCTTTGATTTTAGTACCTCAATGACCAATTTGATACTCCATTTCATAGATTTCGTGGTGAAAATTTATTCTTTACCTAACATACATGCATGTGATAATTGTCTTTACCTTTTATTATGGGTCATGCTTCACTTGTGCTCCAGAGAATTGTTTGTTCATGGAATTTACAACTGATGATATTTGTCTGACATTCAAATAACCAAATCAGTTATCTGGCACTCTGGATCAGGGCTAGTGAGTGGTTATTGGTTACTTTTTTCCTTTGCGATTAGTCACTGATTTTCAGCATGAATTTATAGGTGGGATCTATCTAGGGATTATATTAGTTATTTTGGAATGACATTATTGGCATACACTTTCGGAATCAAAGTTTTCTCAGCTTTCACTTTATTGCTACATTCTGTAAGTGGTACAAATCTGGTTTATTGTGTAAACAGTTCTTTGAGTGCTGATATAGTATTGGCAATGTGGCATTAATCAGATGTACATTTTGGTTGAATTTACAAGGGATGGATGATGCGTGGTGCAGCCAAAATTGCTCGAGATTGCCAAATGGCTGTAGTATATTGTTGGGCATTTTCAATGTTAAGATGCATGTTTTAAAAGCATTTTCTTAAATTTGTGGCATGGTTCGTTATGTGAGATCTTTTCTTGGGCTTATTGCGGCTTCCCTTATTTAATTTGAGTAGAATTACGAATTGTTATGAGATTTCTTTTCGATTTTACTATAATATCTCTTCTAGATATAATTTTGAGTAGTACTATTTTGTAGTTTAGGT
The DNA here is from genome assembly GCF_051530095.1 of Phoenix dactylifera. Classification (NCBI taxonomy): domain Eukaryota; kingdom Viridiplantae; phylum Streptophyta; class Magnoliopsida; order Arecales; family Arecaceae; genus Phoenix; species Phoenix dactylifera. The sequence continues at coordinate 25,572,310 of NC_143201.1, read as the reverse complement.
TAGGGAGGCCTTAAGGGTGATCTTTCTGCATGGGGTTCCATGGGGATTTGTATTTTGTCCATTCTTTCCTTTATTAGTATATTTTGCAATATCTTAAAGAGGTTCTTTAGGGAAAGAAAATTCAGCAATTGACTCATATTAGGAGACATTACATACTGCCTTCTGAGGGAGGAATGATCTTCTATACATCCTTAAAGCTGCAAGGAACCCCCATATTACAGGGATGTGTGTAGGCAATTTACATTGCAAGTTGGATGATACTCTTTTCTTCATGGTGTGTCTTTGTACTTTGAAAATGCAATTAGGTAATCATGATAGTGCATTGTTATCCATCCCCACTGCCTTTCTTTTGTTAAGTTTGCTGGTATCTAAATTAGAATCAAGACAAGCTTGCTGAAATAAATTACAACAAATCTGTGATTTCAGTTGTTTTCTATGTCATTATTATCATCTAATACAATCTCAGATCCTCAGGCCTTAGGTAAAGCCCTATCTTCCATGTTGATGTGATATCAAGATCATATCCTTTTTAACTCAAATTGAGAGAAGTTTCAGGTTTAGATAGAGAACTCCAAGCTTTACTTTTGTTCTTTGTGGCAGGCTTAACTCAATTTGTTTTAACTCAAATTGAGAGAAGATGGTAACCGGTAAGTTTTTTTTTTTGCCATGCTTGTGAGAGGGCTAAACGTGCATTATATAACTAAAGAATCTTTGGCCTTAGCTTGGTAGAGAATAGGCAGAATAGTTTTACTCGAAGAAGTTAATATGACTGTATCATCTGGGGTGTAAATGATTTGGGCAAGACTCCTTAAAGATCATCCATTCAGTTTCTGGATGGCAATCTATCAGCCTAATAGCTCGATATCTCATGCTTTTCTCATTTTGTATAAATATGCTCTTTGATTATGAAAATAACAAATGGACCATCTCACCCCTTTAGGGCATAAAAGATGAATTGCTTGGCATTGGATTCTCTACTCATGAGGTGTTTCAATGTTCTGTATACTTTTACATTTGAAGATGTCGGTTCAAGTAGGTATTTGAAAATTAAAACGATATTTTCTGTATTTTTACAATGAGCAAGCTCTACTGATCAAATTGGAGTTTTGCAAAAGATGTTTTTGCTTATCTTTTCCTGATGGTGGGTGTTTAATGAGGTTGAATTCATGCCCAACCATTATATCGTGGTGATTAGGCTGCATGGTATTTTAGGTGTTGAGCAATATCTGAAGGAACAACAATTGATTATTTGTTCTCATTGATTCTGTCAATATATCTACTGATTAACTCTTTTTTCTTTTTCCTTGTAACACTCGGCTAACATTAATTTCCTTGACATGGACACATCTTTACGATTAAGTGCCTTTTTTATATGATGTTTATGTGGGTTCTGGTTAACATCAATCTAAAATTATTTAGTTGGATATTCAAAATGCTCATTTCTCACTGACAGGAGACATTCATGGTCAGTATTCTGATCTTCTTCGGCTATTTGAATATGGTGGGTTCCCGCCAGGGGCAAATTATTTATTCCTTGGGGACTATGTGGATCGTGGTAAACAGAGCATAGAGACCATATGCCTTCTCCTTGCTTACAAAATAAAGTACCCAGAGAACTTCTTTCTTCTGCGGGGCAACCATGAGTGTGCTTCCATTAATCGTATATATGGGTTTTATGATGAATGCAAGAGGAGGTTTAATGTTCGTTTGTGGAAGGTTTTTACTGATTGTTTTAACTGCCTTCCTGTGGCAGCCCTTATTGATGATAAGATCCTCTGTATGCATGGGGGTTTATCTCCTGATTTAAAGAACTTGGATCAGATCCAAAATATTGCTCGTCCAGTGGATGTACCAGATCAAGGTCTCCTTTGTGACTTGTTATGGTCAGACCCTGACAAAGATATTGAAGGCTGGGGGGAAAATGACCGGGGAGTCTCTTATACTTTTGGGCCTGATAAGGTAGCTGAGTTCCTTCAGAAGCATGACCTAGATCTCATTTGCCGAGCCCATCAGGCAAGTGATGATATCTAGAAACATCTATCAGAGCATTTATTTATTAACTAATTGATCGATGCGGCCTTTAGTTTTTACACCTCGATAATACTGATTATAAGAAGTGATTAAGATAAATAATGCTTGCTATGTTGCCCATTTCTTTTGCTTTGAGGTGAAGGCCAAACACAGCAAATGATAAACCACTGCATTCATGCTCTGCTGCATATCAAAAACCATGTTAACAAATTAATATTTGTTGTTTCCTGCTGGGCAGATAGACTCAACAAAAACTATCTCCTCCCTATTATATCTGACCACTTTCTTCCAAAGTTGGGCCTCTTGAGTTAGCTGATTGCCTTTTTTTCTAGTGCATTTATCTAATCTATCAGTTTGGGCAGGTTGTGGAAGATGGCTATGAATTCTTTGCAAAACGCCAGCTGGTGACCATATTTTCGGCCCCAAACTATTGTGGGGAGTTTGATAATGCTGGTGCTATGATGAGCGTAGATGATACTCTGACATGTTCATTTCAGATTCTTAAACCATCTGATAAGAAAGGGAGGATCGGCTTTGGGAACAATTTATTGAAACCAGGAACACCTCCTAGAAAGGTAATGAATTATACACTGCATCAGCAAGAGATTTGTTATAAGATTGTGTGGGGCATAGTGAGTACTAACCCATGAGTTACCTGGACTAGTGTTATTTCATAAAAACAAATATTGCTAATTTATTTCTTTTTTAGATATAATCTAGTACTTTTATTAAAAAAGAGCTTAATTGCAATTCACCATTCTTCTTTTTTTCTATATAAAAAAAAACCTCTTATTCTTTCTATTACTTTGTTTTGGAATACACAAATTATAAGGCTAAGTTATTGCTCTCTCTCTGGCATTTTAGTTGCTTTCATTTTAAAATTTGAATTTGGCCGTCCCACTTCTGTTGCTGTTGTTTCTGTCGATTTATTACTCAGATTAGCTCCAACTGATGCTTCAGGCCTTAAATGTTTCAATTAACTTCTTGTTTATTTATATATATAAACCATCTCGATGCTGTTGATTCCACTTGTTTCAGACCACTGCTCTTGTCATCGAAATACCCTACCTGTATGGGAGTCCTTGGCACTAAATTCTTGAGAGGCTAGGTGGAAATATTTTTTGTAAACCCTAAGACAAGAAATTAATGATTTCAGCTATCCTCCCTGGGAAATTAAAATGATCTATTTGGCACTTCTAAATGATTTGTGATCAAAAAATTGCAAATCTGATCCTGTTTTCTTATCCATTTCGGGCTGGCTTCATAAATACTTTATCATTCATTCTCGTTGACGGCTATGCATTCTGTGACCACCTTTTTCCAGATCTTCAACCCAACTCCTATACGTGATACTGGGGCGCTGTCAGATCTTTTTTTGACCGTTGGTACAAATGCAAACTTCTTGTACCGGGGCCTTCTCAATTCCTGTGCACACATTCCTAGCCCATCAAATTCTGTTTTCCACCACTGTATCTTTAATTCAATTCCTCTGTTTCTTCTTCTCTCTAAATCATATTCTGTAAAATAGGTGAAGGCATTTACATTATTTGCTACAGAAGGCTGCATGTATTGCATCATTCTTCTGCTGTTTCCTCTCTTTTTTTCACTCCTCCCCCCTATTGCCTGCTTTGCTCTTATTGTTTTTCGACACAATGTGATCCCAACCTCCCACTTAAAAAAAAAGGAAAGTCCTTTGCATGTCCTTGCTGACAAAATCGTTTAGCTGATCATAACACATGGCGACAACGGACCTCTTGAAGCTCATAATGATATTAATTGATGGTTGGCTTATCAGGGTGGAAAAGGTTAACAGGTACCATCTGAAGTTGATGCTATTATATATTGTGGACTTCTGGAAGGTTGCTGTGAAGCCAGGCTCAGCTCCCCCTAGTTTACCAGCAGGTCCAGGCACCGGGATTCAAGAACAAAAGCTGAGAGCGTAAGCAAAAGCGTGAATGTGTAAATTTATCCAGAAGCTCCACTTTTGTTATCATCTACTGTAGTGTAATGGTCTGGTTACATTTATGGGTTCAACCCCTGATATGCATGTCCATCAAACTGGCAGTCGAGCCAATGCCTTCCATGCACTTTGTAAGATTTTATTAAGCTGGCAGCCTCTTTATGGCATATTCGTGACTAAGAACATCGGATGTCCATATATTGTGGTATGGGCAGTCTGCGTGGTTTGAGTTAAACAGGCTGTAGTAGGAGCCGTACTTGGTTCTCTCTCAATCATGCAGCCTCCATGAATACCTCAGGCATGTTTACTAAGCATTGGTTATTTAATCATAGGTGCTCTGCTCCGAGGTATTGTTGTTTTCTTGAGTCCGGTACTCATGGTGATCATTTTCATGGCACCATGGTGATCATTTTCATGGCAGGTAATTTATTACTGAAACGTGGGATGCGTGTTTTGGTGTACTTTGGAGAGGCCAGAGGTGCAATCCAGCCAAGCCCAATCAAGTGTAATAGCCAAGCTGAGTCGAGCTTGAGCAACTTGCAAACTACTTGGTTCATAAGCACCTCATCGGAGGAGGGACAACTATTTATAGCCATTAATCTGTACCATTGATCAATTTACCATTGAACAAAATTGGCATATGCCTTATGACTGACATTAGTAAATTAAAGGTTTTAGCATTGGGAGATCAGGACTCAGGAGCAGTATCATCTCTTTTTAGACATTTTTCACTCAAGCAAGTCCTCTCCTCTCTTTAAGCTGATTCTGAATCATCCAAGTTGTACCGGTGTTGTTCTTCCTAATTTTGCTCATGGGCAAACTGCTGCCAAACCTATTCCTATCATTGGGTAGTGCAGGGTCAAGATCAGAACCCTTGAAAGCAACTTGAAGTGGAAATAAAAATCAGACTACCTCATCAGATAACCTGCGTGGAGTTCTCTTTGGAAATTAAAAGATGCCATATCATAGGGAAAGTAGAAATAAAATGGAGGTCCCAGTCTTCATGATCGATTTACATGTTCTGCTAATCTATGTGCTCTATTTCCTTCCCAGTGCTCGTCGTTGTGACGTTACCATTCTAACACGCGTTTCAATTGATCACTACTGCTTCTGAGATCGGCTGATTCACAGGAGGATGACCAGAGAGGGGAGAACCTCTCTTTGATCTTTTACCATCTAAAGGTTTTTCAGTCTTTCGAATATACAAACCTATGCGGCATGATGGGAGCAAATGAGATCTCTTCTAGGGTTGCAAATAAGATTCACAGTCTCGATATCGAACTCTATACCGGTATCATACTAGTACAGCATGGTGTGGTATGATACGAAATTTTTTTGGCGTACCAACAATATACTATCCGTACCAAGTATCAGTACCAAACTGGTATAGGTACGATACGCTCCATACTATCTGATTCATACCGGTACAATATATTATGGTAATAAATTTTTATTTCATCTCAGCAGGATGGAGGTAATTGAAGGGGGGAAGAAAAGGAGTGTGGCATGGTATATAGCTAAAATAACAGATGCGTCTAAAAAAGAATATTTACTGACTAAAATAAACGGCATCTTGGTTGAGACAATATTTGCCAGCTAAAACAATCAAAACTTCAAATAAGACTCCTCAGCTAGAAAGATCGGCGATATGAATGCACGCTAAAACAATCCATGCTACACATTTTGAGATTGGACAGAGGTTGCATATATTTTGAGAGTCTAAGAGGGTTGATTTCTTGGATATTTATAATGCAAAAGCAATCCAACTAGCCTTTAGCGGACCATCGCGTCGTTATCCTTAAATTAGCATTTTTCTTTCTCGATGCACGTGCATTAGTAATGGATGCACATATAATCCAACTTGATTTGCGTCTCATGATAGGATGATTATAGTGGACAATGTTGGACCATTCGTGAAAAAAATAAATAACAATTGTGGCCCCCTTTTGCAACATGAACGCAAAATGTGCTTTCACTTGAACATTCTCCCCACTTTTACAAGTGGAAAAGTTGACAATTATCTATTCGACATACAAATACAATCATCTATTCGAATAATGAAAGAACAAGGTGATCCAGAGCCCCTTGTCACAATTAAAAATTTGAGTCCTCATTTCACACAAACTTTTAAGGGACACTCAGGGCTGCTCTAGAATTCTTTACCATTCTAGACACTCTAGAACGCTTTCAAAACTTTCCTAAATATTTCTAACAGCTCGAATTTTCTTGTAAATATCTCGTATGAAAAGAGTAGCATAGAATGTTCTAGCCGAGGTGCTAACAATGTATGTGGCGGACGAAAACTAGCAGGAAAAAGAGGGTTTATATAGAGGTTCAACATATAACATGCATGATGTGAGTACACACTACTGACTAATAGCGTGATTCTGGAGCGAAGGACAACTAGATAAAAGCATGCAGCTCCAAGACAAAATTCATGAATTTTGCAAACATCATAGAGGCTGGTGCATTTTGCAGATAAGAATTTTCAATGTGATCTTCTGACCATTTCAATGAATTGATATCATTATATTGAAGTTTACCAATATTTGTTAATTAATGAGCATACAAGATGTTAGAAGCATTTCAGCATCAAATGAAACAGTTTTTGGAATGGCTACGTTAGAAGATAAAATAGGTTGCTCTCCACCTCTGTATGCAACTTAGAACCTGCAAAGTAGCTCCTCTATTGCTATTTGATAAAGAGGGAAAACTTGTGGTTAGCCTCTCGTGTAATTAAAAAGAAACTGCAAAATATATGAAGGTGGTAAAAGTAGGAACAAAAGATTGGGTTTATTTAACCTTCAAGGTTATCTACCTAAAGTTGTCCTAGTTCTGTTTCAGAGACAACAAAATTATTCTCTTCCATTTCAAAGAATAAATACCCTTTTCTACCAAAAAAAAAAAAGGAAAAGAGGAGGCAGGTGCGGCAGAAAGCTTGAAGCATAAAGAATTACTGACAATCATTAAGCAAAAAAAGAACAGATTATTGATAAATTTTATTGGATTTGCAATAAGATGCTTCAAGCTAACAAATGCCCCTATTCTCTAATTCATTAGAAAATATCTTAAATTGCATAACAGGCTATTTCTAGATTTATAAATGAGTAGCATACAGCAAATCTTGAGAGATTTGTGGCAACAAATTAAAAATATCATTTGTTTTTTGTGTCCAACAAGTGTGTTTTCATCCAAGAGATCATGTTACTTGGGCATACTAATACCTAGGGTTTGTTAGCAGTCGAAGAGTATACAAGTAGCTGGCCTAATAAACTCACCAACACTATTAAACTCATTCAAGGTATTAAACTTCTTTATGTATCAAAGATGGAGATGAATGCAAAGTACCAGGAGGCATGCAACAGCCAAACCGTTGACATTTTAAATCCCAGCATCTCATGCAGGCACCCAGGCATGAAAAACTAGGTCACGAGCAACTGCTATCTACTGTTCCAGCACACAGAAATGTGTAAAAAACAAGAATTACAATGAAATACAGATCAAACAGAACCTAACCTCATTGTGATTCCAAATTGAAAGACACTAATGCTCGAGGATTCTAAATGTTCTAGAAGATCACAGTAGCTGATGAAGACATTTCTACAAAAACTTCTGATGAACATTTCTAACATTTTATTCATTTTGTATTCACTGTTCTGAACACTGAGTCATGAACATGGGCACCCAATGATAGATGTCTAGACTATGTCACATGGGTGTCAGATTTTAGTATGTTGAACAAATCATAGCAAGGAAGATGACTTAATGATAAAAGATGAATGACTTACACCATCCAAAACCAAGTTGACCATGGAAATGTTACCAAGAATTGAAAAAACTCCCAGTTTGGTACGAAATGCACGATCCAAACCGAACTGAGGCAGAATCGGTTTGCACAATGTTGGTTCAAGGGTAGATCAGAGACGAACTGCACCCAAACTACTTGAACCACTAGCAGATGGAATAGTTCAAGCTGAACCACTGTCACTTTAGGTGATCAGTATAAGTTGGTATCCAGGAAAACCATTTAGGACCCCTTTGTCTTTTATTCTTTCTCACCATTCGATGGTTCCATGGGCAGAAAATGCATGGAGAAGGAAAGAGGAAGTTGGGAGCTTGTAATTTCAAGCTCTTCCATCTTAAATCCTCGGCTTCAAAAACCTCAAATTTATCTTAGGCCCTATCTTGAAGAGCTTTTGGACAGCCAGAAAGTGTTTTCTGGAGGGTGGAAAGCACTTTCAGATGATATGAGGGTGTTTGGTAAAATACTGAGAAGTGTTTTTTGATTCCCCAAAATGTTGAAAAAGTTCTACTCAGGGGAAGCTCCATTTTGGAGCTTTTCCCCAAAAACTCTATTTGGCTGATGTCCGAGAAGCTGTTATTGTTTTAATAAAAATTTCTTAGTAACCAAAATGTCCATGAACCAATCAAATTAACCATATCATATTATAATATAATATAACACATTACTATGTTATATTGTACCATATCGTTTCATATTATATTATTATACTATAGAATACGATATTATATAATAATAATATTGTATTATATTACATTACATTACAATATATTACAATAATATATTACATTATAATAATATTATACTATGTAATAATATTTTAATATATAATAATACATTACTATATCATATCATGCCATATTATATTATTATATCATAATTTACATCACATTATAATAATATCATACTATATTATAACATTTTAATATGTTATATTACATTATATTATACTACACAATACTATGCAATGTCTTTGTCATACCAAAAGTACTTTCTCAATTTGGTTACGGAACAAATGTTAATGTTCCACAAGACTTTAAAAATGTAATTATCAAACAACAAACAAATTTTTGTAAAAACTCTACAAACAAAAACTCTACTACCACCGGCAAACTCAAAAAGGGACTTAGACTTATGTTAGCAGCTAACAAGGTGAGGAATGAAGTACTATTCTCTCCTAGTTTATTTTTTCATGAGTAATGTATATGCAATAAAGAAGAAAAAGAGAAAAGCATAATATCTAGGAAAGAGAATGCTGATCCAAGTATGCTAATGAGAAAAGCCAAAGGAAAGGAATTTTTTTTGTCACATTCAATTTTCATTCTTTCTCATTTGAAAAATAATTTTAAGAAAATACTTGCATGAGGAGAAGATCTAGCCTAAGATTAAAAACACTGGCCAATAAGGAGTTCAGAAAGCCAACTCAGAATGGGCATAGGCTTGTCCATGGCTTTGGTTAAAACGGAAATTCTCAAAGGTTTATCCAAATTGCCATGCGCTCAATTCAACAAGAGATCTGACTTGAATGAGATGAAATAACCTACGTTGGAAGAAGATGCTACAGCTTTCCGAATCTAATATTCCTGGACTCTACATGGTCCCAATTGTATCCTTCTCCATGAACATTAACATTTCTTTGTGCCTCTTGATCTACAATCTTCAACCATAAAACATGGTCTACTTGTCACCATCACCTTACACATATTATGTTGTACCCAATATATAATACATTATGAAGAAGGCATCGCCCTTTAAAGCTAAGAGTATACCTGAATTATGAATCAGCAACTTTAAACATCATGGACCAGTAAAACTTCTTAAATATACACTTGCACACATGCCACAAAAACATGACTTCATTATTTAGGTCTAAAGCTAAAAAACAGGATAAGCAAGTTTTCATCACCAGGGAGGAGTGGAACCCTGTCTTACTGAAGGAGATCTTGATGCCAAACTAGCATCTCTTGAGAACCTCGACCTTTCCTTTGGGGTGCTCGCAAGTGGGCTCGAACCACGATAGCTTGCACGAAGTGACTCATCCACAGTGTGTGAAGACTTCGCAATTGCATTCCTCACAAACTTCTGAGCAGCAGATGACAGTGTCCTCACACTTGGGCTGGCGCTGCCCCCTCTAGCTGGTGATGGCAAGGGAGGCTTCCCAAACATCTTAGATCTCTCCCTCAGCTTTCGTGCGGCTTCCCTTGACAGCGAATGGGCTTTCACATCCCGAGAAGGTGGCAGTGGAATCCTATAGTGGGGTCCCTCACTGCTCCCACCAATGCCACCCGGTGTCTCCTCAGGATCCAATCTCAGTGGTGTCCCTTCTATTTCTCCCCATGTCATGAATGGTGATTCGTCCACACCCGGGGCAGGAGATGGTGTCCTCACAAAACTATACCCGTTCTCCGATTTCTTGGTGGATTCCACATAGAACGGATTCGGGGTCTTCCTCAAATCCTCCAAGTCATATTTTTTCGACCTCTCTGCCTCTCTATCTGGAAAAGGCCAAGCAGCACCTGCTGGAGTGGTGCCAGGGACTGGGGTGTAAAGGATTGCGACGGCCTCTTCCTCCTTCGTAGGCTTCGAATCCGCCACCAATTTGCCATGGAACCGAGTGTTGGAATGGCTGATTTCCTTCGTCAAGCCGTTAAGCCTCGCAGCCCTCTCCTCCTCCGTCAGCGCTACCTCCCCTCGATCGGCCGGATAGTACATCAAGAGATTCTTGGCCGCGTACTTCCATCCTTCCAGCGTGCTTGCCGGCTGACCGGACGTGCCGTACCCATCGGTGATCCGATCCCTCTTCTCATCCTCTAGGGTTTTCACTGTCTCCTTCTCGCCCTCCAACAGATAGGCGTACCTCTCCCTCTTCTTCCTTTTGACCTTCTCCATGATCTTCGAGAAGCTATCGTTGTCCTCGCTTGTGTACCTACGGAAGAACTCATCGAGCGTGAGGGAGACATCGACGTCGGCGGCAGGGTCATCAGACGCGGCCTGATCAGCGGTCGCGGGAGGGACTGCTGGAGTCTGGTCGGAGCCGAAGGGGGTGGCCGAGGCGGCGGGGAAGAAAGTGGAGCCGGGGGTCCGGGTCCGGGAGTGGTTGCCGGTGGCGGTTGCGTCCGGGGCGGCGGAGGGGGTCTTGCCGCCGGCGGCGGCGGCCCGCCGCTCGAGGATCTTGAGCTGGACGTCGCGGATGAGAACGGGATCGCCGCTGCGGACGGCCTCGAGCCAGTCGAGGCGGTCGCGGAGCTTAGGGATGTCGGGGAAGAAGTCGCGCTCGATGATCTTCTCGATCGCGGCCACGTAGGCGTCCTCGTCGAGGACGGTGTCGCGGCGCTTCCGGTTGTTTCCCGGAGGCTGGTAGGCAGCGGCGGCAGAGGCGGCGGAGGAGGATGAGGCCGGGGCAGAGGGATCTAGGGTTAGGGTTTTCTCGGAGGCGGGGGGCGAAGAGATTTGGCGAGGGGAGTGGCCGGGGGAGAGAAGCATTTTCGACGGATAGGAGATCGAGAGGATCAAAGATTATCAGCTTTTGATTTAATTCAAGACGGAAGAGGTCGGTGGTGTTTCGGATCTGGGGTTGGAGAGATATATAGAGAGAAGGGGATTTCGACGCGGAGACGGAGAGGGATTCAGAGTTCGAGCGCTCCGCGGATACGTGTAAGTTATCGTGTTCGTAACCGCGGAGTGGTCTGCAGAAGTGAAAAATCGGGTTGTACCGAGCAAAAAGCCGGATTGTCCGGTCTAAGAAACCACGTTGGAACGGAGGAGGACAGGATTTAGGAGACTGGTTGAAAGAGGTAATTTGATGGTCTCATCCAAATATTTGATATTTATTTTTGGTAGAAAAAGATTTGATGGTTCAACACAATGCGAGCCTGAGATCATGTATCGAGGCGCATTAGGATGCAAAGTGCACCAATGCCTCTATGCTAGTATGTATGTGATCAAACATCTCATGATACAAGTTAATGGAGGTGGATTAGGCTTTATGCTCATCAAAGCAATTTTAATAATTTGAGACACCACCAGCTGTATCCTGATGCATAAGATGATGGCAACTAATCAATTTAGATTTTTTTATGAAGCTTAAATAGGTGAAAAGTTTGAAGCTTTTCCAATTCTAATAAAATTTTAAAAAGAAAAATCTAAGCCCACCAATATGGATGGATGAAATGCACCAGAATTGAAGTGTTATGATGTTATCTATCACATCCCCCCACCCCCCGTTTTTTTTTGGAGTTAACAATGCAGCATAGATTCATCACCTGCTTTAGAAATAGCAAGTCTATAAACCAACACGGAAAGAGAAATGGCAAACCTACTAGAGAGAGGCCATAGGAAAACAGAAAGTCGAAAGCTATAAAACATGTGGATCACACTATACTAATTGATGATAAAACAATTTCATCTACTAACAAGGAATTTTCCGCATTGGCTCCATGCTTGAATCTAGCGACACAATTTCCACATCGACTCCGTGATTCTATGCTCTTTTTTCCTTTTTCTTTTAAATGTATGCATCGGTTTCCTACAATTACTCATGATTTTATTTTAGTAAAACATCTTTTATTAGATATGGTCATGTACAGCATAAACCAAGAGATGCACAAGTTCGAATGAGCGATTTAATATATGTTTAAAGAAAGAAATGTAGAGATCGGCCAAAAATCATATGGAATGTAGTAAAAAAAAGAAAATTGATATCCCTACAACTTTTAAAAAGTACAGCCCAAAAAAACAGATGAAACAACTTTTAAAAAGTATGGCCTAAAAAAAACAAACGAAGGAAAAGGATTCATATAATCGACCTCAACTAATTTGGGATCAAGACCTGGTTGAGTCTAGAACATCTTAGACTCTGAGATGCATATTGAATCTTAAGTCCACATGCTTCAAAATACAGACCATGTCTCAATGATATTAGTGTTTCTTCCGTCTCAGTGATATTAGCGCTCAAAGAAGCACGATGTACAGTTGTGCTTGTGATTTGTGAAACATGTAAGAACTACTGACCATTGCAACAATTATGAGAAAACCTAGATTGGTTAGTTCTACCCAATGGACTGCAAAAATTTTCCTAAGAAAGTTACATGTTTTTGATCATTTGATCAATAAGCTTAATAAGCCGAGGCAACAAACATAAACAGGCATGATAGATAACACCATTTTTCTTTTAAAAAAAAAAAAAATTGTTGCTTCCACTGGTTCTCCACCGACAAACATAATCCCATACCTCTACCTGAGGACCATATCCATATCTACCGTGAATTAGCTTACACCATCCAGTGCTGAAAACACCGAAAGGATACCAGGGTAACATTTTCCTTGAATTCCAAGAGCCACAAAATGCCTACTTTGGCCATCTATGATTACAAAGCAAGCTCAACCTTCGACCTCACAGCACATCTCCTGACTTGACTGTTAATCATAGACAAAAATGTTTCAATAGAAGGGCAGATGGGGCTGCAAAAATGGCGGGACCACGCATGGTCTCCTGCTCTCCTTACGCAGATGTAGAAAAAGCTGACCAAATTACACCAGGTGCAACCAAGGATACAAATGGAAGAGATATCTTCACAAGCCAGAGATGAACAGGAAAATAAAACTTAAGCAAATATAACCAAAAAACACATTTAGAAAAAGAATGTTTTCATATAAACCTGGAGAGCTGTATCAAACATTTAAAGACATGCCATATTGGCCACTTTGTTATGAAAAAACTGGTCCAGATTGACATTGTATAGCTATAATTCTACCATTTGAACTGAGACGCACAGCCCTGTAACCAATAAAAACTGCACCACAATAGAATCAGCAACAAGATCAGTACTCCCATTTCTTCAGCTCCATCCCTGCAGGCGGACTTCCCCCTACCCTCTTTGAACCCACTTCTTTCCAGTTTGTAGACAGTACCGTGCCATTTGATTCAATCTGTAAAAATGAGATCCAAATTAGACTTAATCAATGGAAACAAGTTGATGATGACACCTCACAGACAAGGCTTTCCATGAAGAGATCCTACAACTACAAGCAGCTGCCATCAAGCAATTCTAACAAAGACACAGAGTGATATAATCATCATAATATAATATAGGAGGCTAACGTCCTAGGACATGAATGTCTATAAAGGGCGATAAATATCAGAACAATCAATTATCCTTGTATAAAAAATATACTAGGTAAGTAAGAAAAATGTCTTACAAAGGATTTGCTCATTGCTCGTCTTGTGTCCTCATCAGCATCTCGATATATATCCTGGAACAATTTGTTCAATGCTGCATCACCATCAAGTTTCTCCTCTTTCTCCTGACAGAATGCAACAGAAGATAAAGAAAGCAAATAATATGTTGATCTTGGAGGTATTCATTAAATTGAGAAAACTTGGGAAAAAGAAAAAAAAAAGTACAGATAACGCAATAGGATCAATAAAGGCATCAATGAATATGTGCACAAGAATAATACTCCCACAATAAGTTCTTTGCATATTCTTCACTTTTAAGTCATTTGACCTACCTCCTTTTTAACTTGGGCTTCCAGCTTATCCCAGTCAATTTTAGCTTTTGATGGTCTCTGGCATCCCGGCGCTGCAAATTCTAAATGAATGAAATAATCAGTATCTAATATATCCAAATTACTAATAAGAGTGTTTTCAGTGCCTGGAATATCCTGATCACTGAGATTCAATTAAAAAACCCTTCCGAAAATCTTCCTCCCATTACTATTCTAGTCCCATTAGGGAACCAAACATTTCATTAGCACAACCTCTAAGTAATATTCCTAAGCCAGTTATAGTGCTTCAAAGCTGATTGCTCGCAGACCGCTCGACGAGTGGAAAGAAAAGAGGTCGGCCACTAAGGTTGTTGTTGACACCACAACTCAGTTCAGGAACACGTCCCAAACATTTAAATCAACTTAACCAAAAACTTATACAAACATAAGTGACAAATACCAGAGAAAAGAGCCAGACTGGTCTCAGGCAATCATCGGGAAGGTACGTAGTAACCTAGACAAGTCAGGAAAAGGATTTGAGTATCTTTTTTGTTAACAAAAGAGAAAGCACTAAAGTATAAAGGAATGCCAAAAAATAGCATGACTCATACAAAATATTCATTTATTCCTAAAGACAGGCTTTCCTATTTAAATAAAGGGACGGGAAATTCAAGGCACAGTTTAATTGCTCAATGAAGAAGCTATAAAGCAAATCTTGTGGGGCCAAGATAAAGGAAGAATATTTTGTTAAGATTTGGTTTTGGCTACCAGTTAAAGACGATATCCACTTATGACCGACAAACAATCACCAACCAGACAATGGACAATCCATCTACTGGCACTAGAAAAAAAAAATATAGGACTTATAAATGGACAAGTTCAAGCCCATTAACAGCCTACAAATGCGCCAAAACCAAACAAACAACAGTGCATGCATAAAAATCACACAATTTTACAGTAAGAGTATGAAATTTTATTCTTCTGTAAAAAAACCCATGGAAGGGCCATTTTGTTTACAAGATTATCAATATTGTTTTAGGAATAGGACTGCTTCAAAAAGTGTAAAATGTGTCGCACGGCTACTGAGACAACTGCATGCTTCCAAGTAGCAACAACAAAACCACCTTTAAATTTCACTATATTTTATTGAAACATTTCTTTTACTTCAGTTAGACGAAACATGCAAAGTTTAACTAGAAAAATCAGATTAAAGTTGTCAACTAGAACGGTCTCAAGCCAAGGTAGTGCAGATGTCGACAAGAAGCAAATAAGTAAATGGCAGATATATTGAATTGCATTGCGACAGGCAAGCACATGCTCCAACACAAAATCAAAGATGTGCATTGCATAACTGATGGGCAGATAAGACAGCCTAGTTATCAAGTGATCTTCAGGGCAATTGTTATATTTATGAATAACCAAGAGACCTAGTAGTTGTTTTTCCCTCCCCCCCAACCCCCTAAAAAAAAAAAGAACTACCTGATGATGTGTTTATCTTCTGGGGGACTGTTCTCTTGTCACTAAATTCCAAAGATGTCCACGTAATAGGTTCGGCTTTTGATAGACGGATTTCAATTTTGGAAGACATGACTTCATATCTGCAATTTTTGGGTATAATCTGCTTGTTGCCAACCAACATCAGGAAAACAAGAAAAGAGCCGAATTAGAAATGCAATAAAAAACTGAAATAAATGAACTAGATACATAAAAAGAAGCTTAGAAATGCATCAGCAACACAATGTTTTGCTAATAAATCAGTCTAGAAAACCATCCTGACTAACCTCTGAAAAAAAGCAAGGAATATGCCTAAACATGAAAAATTGCATAAAAGAAAATCTTAACCATGCTGAAATCTAAGCGCAGCTAATCAGCTAATCTCCTATGAAAAGATAGAGGACAATGTACCACAAGGTTCATCTGTTAATGGTCATGGAAACTTAGAGAGTTGGGATAACAAAGATTGATTGTGCCAAATTAAAATTTAAAAGAACAAAGCATATGAATAAGCAGACTAACATCAGTTAACAAAGATTCACACATGTAGGTGAAGGCATGTCTTGGAAGCTTATGTTCCACTACAAATGTCCCAGTCAAGAGAAAGGAAATTGCAGTTAGCTTTCCATATTAATCAAGAAGATTTAGGAAGTTTAGCAGCTTGCCCCACTTTTCTCAAAGAGAGGATAATAGACAAAGATGTCAACCTCTTGTGCACAAAATAAGCTTCAGAAAACATCCTTCTTATAATATGATCTTCTACAAACTGCCTCCTAATGTACAGTATAACTAGCATTGAGAAAATAAGACATAAATTGAGAAGAATGATTGCTTGAATCATGTTGATTTGGCACCAGTGCCACTTAGAAGTTGGTAGTAATGTGGATGCTGCAAATATGCACCCTACAGTTCAATATTTGCATATTTGATCAGGTGGCCATGTTAAAACATCTGCACCTGACACATATATGGGTATTATTTTGACAGCAACACTTGGATATGGATTCGTAAGAAGGAAAACATAGATACACCAGGCACTAATACCCGTATCCATATAACAAATTAAGACAGCCAATGCTAGAAATACTAAGCAGCACTTCCCTCAGAAGTCAGTACAGACATCTAATTCGTCCACATGCAGTCAGTTTCAGAAAAGCTGTTTATACGGAAAGTGCAGCACTGAAAGCTTTTGCCTAGAGCGCTTTTGCATCTAAAGCACATTAGCTATTGGGTTTTACACCCTTCAAATCTCTTTTCTTAATCTATGAGTAAAACTGCAAGTCCTGGATACAGAGGTTGTTAAACAGACAAATGAATAACCAAAAGACTGAATCCAGATGCACGTTTGGGCTCCAAAGCCTTCTGCATTTTCCCTACAGAACCCTACATCCAAACTTCATTTTTTAAAGAAAAGGATGATGTGTTTGTCTCACAAGCACAACCTCCTTTTAGTCTCACGCTGTGTGTTGGTTTCTTCTATATGCATACAATGTGTTTATCTTCACGTGCAGTACATAATCTATGTTCTAGTAGAATCATAACTTGCAAAAATTTACTCTGTACAAAGGATGTTTCACACCAAAACAGATGCTTTGGTTGACTCAAAATACAACAGATTCAACATACCAAATGACACCGGACAGAACAGTGCCAATCTATGAGGGAGCATGAAAGGAGAAGAAAAGGATCAGCATACATCAAAGGTGAATAAAAGAATCGCTCAATCCCTTCCTATAGCATGATGATGGTCATTGTCTACACATAAAATCTCAGAATAAGTGCATACCTTTTCAAATAAACGTGGCTGAAAATGATATTTTTCCTCCCCAGGGATATCTATTATAACACTCAACTGAAAAGATGAAGATAACCATCATTCAGTATTGGCACAAAACAGATCATGTTCCCTGTTTATGGATTCTGGTAAAACTAGTAAAGCATCAGAAAGAAAAAGGATAAAAAGCACACGCAAGAGCATACCGTCTGTTCACCAAAGTCAACAGATACATTTTTAGCTGGGATACCCTTTGCAAAAATGGTCAATACCACTTCTGTAGAAGAATTGTAGTAGTCATGCCTGTATTGCAAAGACAACAAAACCACAAACATTAATTGCAAAAATGACCATCATGCAATACTGGAAAGAAGCAGAAATAGTACATTAAACCAACCAACATTTATTTACTAATAGTTAATGCTTCACTACAGTACAATATGTGATCAAAAATAGCAAATCAGCAAACAGAAATGAAACATGGTAACTTGAGCAATCTACTAAACTTAGGATATAAATATATATGAATACGTTTTTGTTAATCAAATGCACATACTTTATTTTAATGAATTTTACTTGAAAATGCAAAACAGATACACATTCCATATATTTTGCAAATAATAAGTTTCAACATAATGGGCAACACCCACCAACACAATGGGCAAGTATAAAATCAAATAGAATGAAAACAAAAATGAAAAACAAAATGTGCAACGCAGAAGTCAGTCAGTGATTTGGCCTGCACATGTCTGATATGACTGTGACACAGTGGGGCAAATTTCACCACTAGAAAGCATCTCACAAAGCCTAAAATTGGCCTCAAAATTTTCCTGAAAAATAAGTGCCTTTTCCCATTGTGGAATATTCACTTAGGTGGAATAGGTACTTAATTTTAACCTGAAATTCTCTGCTTCACTTTTGATTTAAATGGGCTACCACAACTTAAAACCAGGCTAATTTGCTCTAATCCCTAGATAGTAACAAAAGCATGACAACTAACATTTCCAAAGAAGCAACTGCACCAACAACTTTTCTTCCCCTGCCTCACTGCCTATCATCCAAAAGAGAGTCTTCTACTTGAATAAAATAATTAAGCAAATATATTTTAACTCTTTTGACAATTAATTAGGTTAAACCATCTGAACTGCCAGAAGTTTCCCCTTAAATTTAGTTTTAAACCTTCTGCAAATAAGAAATCAGACAAAATAACACCATCACAAAGCCTACAAAAATTAAGCTATAAGGTCACTTTCCACAGCTACAACTTTTAAAATCTTACCCTAAAATAAAAAAGTGATAGAAGCATTAAACTCTCCTTGTACTGACAACTCAAGCTGCATGATGGATGATGTGGTCGCCAAGGTTTGAAAAGTGAATGATAGTATAGTACATACCGGCCTGCACCATGTGCCATACCGCTCCATACAGCATGCCATACGGACCCATATTAGCAAATCATGAGTAGATATGGGGGCATACTGCAGTAGATAGTGTACCAGTAGATGACCAGTATACCCCCGTATTGTAAAACTTCAAACCTTGGATGCGGAAAATAAATACTCTTTAAAGCATATTTAATCAATAATATCATGTCACAAATGGGGAAAATTTCAATATATCAGCTTACAATGTGCATCAGAAACACCAAAACCTTACATGAAGAGTTGACCAAAAAAAAAGCAAAAGGCTTCAAGTAGGTGGCAAAATTTGACCCGACCTTCTTGAAATATTTGGGCCCGGTTTAGGTTAAAGGTCTTTTTAGTTAGGGTAGGGTATGTCTCAAATTTTCTGACTTGAAGTTCAAATGATTCGAGTATGGTCAAAGCTCTGACCTAACTCAGGTCGTGAGGATAGGGTTACATTTGGTCAAAACAATTTAAATGGGCTGAGTTGTGATTTTTGGATAAGAATTGTTTAAATGGTTGAATGGTTGGTATTCTTTCAGCAATAGTCCTTTAAATCATTTTAAAAATTAATCAATAAGAATTATAAAAAACTGGATTTGATAAGCTAGACTACATTAATTTGAGGCTGAGTATTGCAAAATAATTAGATTAGGATCAAATGGGTGAACCAAGCTGACTTGTAGGTGAGCATCGGTCGAGAGGTCTTGAATCGATCTTAGGTTAGGTCAAGTAAGGGTTAAGGTTTTGTATGCTATTATCTTTACTTGACCCAACCCAAACCCGACCAATTGCCACCCCTAGCAAAGACATTATCATGTACTCTTATTTCAAATAGATCTGCTATGAGAGCAGTTTTATTAAACATTACAACATGCATGGGGGCCATAAAAGATTCACAAGTATCACAAATGAGACAAAGTTAGAAGGTCAATCATGATTAGAAGGTGATGAATCACCTGTATTTTGGTTTGTTTGGCATTGCTGTAGACTGACAAGTTGCATCTTTCAAGGGCTGAGAATCCTTTGCAATTTCAGTACTTATATTTGATGAAGAAGACATGGTACTTGGTGGAACATTCAGCATCACTTTTTTGGGCAAGTCAATGGTTTCCTCTGCACACAAGGAAAGCATGAACATGAAAGAAATCTCACAAAGAACTATTCCAGATTTACAAAGATGAAAGAATAAAAAATATGCTTACATGTCTATTACCATGTGTACACAACAGTTACTTAGGTTTAGTGGAGTTTATTGATGAGAGTCATGCATAATGATGTAAAAATATGCCTTAAATACAATCAATGATCTAGTCATCATATAATTTCATCCATGCATGACATTTGAACAGAACTGTTGTTGCATCTAGTGTGAAGAAAGCATGACGTTCAAATGGATTTTATACCTGCAATGCGCTCATTGCATTCTTTGATCAATCGTGTGAATCTCGAATCTCCAGGTGCCAAACAGGCACCTGTTTCAAGACTTGCCTTAGCAGTCTGATATTCTTCAAGCTTGACACAAGCAGTCCTATCAGCAGCATTTTACACTATCGATTATTTGACAGAAAATTTATAAAGGCAATTGAAAGTTTAAAAAATAAATGGGCAGTCCAGAATCCATAATATACTAACAATCTGAAATGTCAAAATTGTTGTACTAAATAACATCTATGTAAGCCATGCATAGTAAATTGATCGTGTAAATCAAATGGCATATACCAGCCCCTGTGAAATGACTGAACTATGAGCTAAGCAAATGACACTATATAAGTAGACGGGAGAGAGATGGTATGTCGTACCAGTTCGTACTATTGTATACTAGGCATACCATACCAATACTGAATCGATATGTGGTACGGGAGGTATAACTAGTATCAATACACCAAACCGGCCCCCCTACCTGCCGTATCGCCACCGTACACCAAGATTGCCAACCTTGAGAGAGACTAAGTTAACTGGTCACAAAAGCACAAGCTCAAAGGTAGTATAGTTATAGAACTGTTGTTCAATACTATCTCCAAATGAGTGGATTGCACGGTCTTTCTTCACATAAATACAGGTATGGCGGAAAATGCCCATAACGATAATGCCAAAACAGATAATTAGTGTTGCAAAGTAGACTCCTAAACTAATCATAGTAATAATCAGAAACTGAATCCAATAAATAGATGCATAAAGAAAAGTACGGACATCAAAACAGCGGGACCTCATAGGTCGCCCAATAGCATTCCATTAAATGGTAGTTCATAAATGTAACTGACATCCTCTCTTCAACAAGTCTATCCCGTTCTGTCTTCCATCGGACAGCATAACACCAAGGAACCAACTTCTTCCTCTTTTAGTTATAATAAATGGCTCTGGAGAAACATGTAGACTGCTAAAAATTAATAATAAAATGAAAAGGTGCTAACCCGAGCATTCGTTTCATGAAACAAAGGACACAGACAAGCACATTCAATAAATTCAATGCTTGCTCCATGTGTTCAATGACGTGTTTTCGAAAGTTGCTCAAGAAATTTTCTTGTTCTCTTTTAGAAGAATAGGGTAAAGTTTATTTTTTTCTTAAAAAAAATCTGTTTACAAGTTGTAACCACTAGTTTCTTAGGCTGCTTTTGGAAGTGGAATAGAAAAAAATCTGTTTACAAGTTGTAACCACTAGTTTCTTAGGCTGCTTTTGGAAGTGGAATAAGGAGGAATAAGAGTTACTTACCCCATTTATTCCACCTCTTTTCAGCCAAACAGTCATTTGAGCATATGGAATAAATCACCTTTTCAGAAAAGCAAAATTGGTATTTCAGAAAAATTGGTACCTCATAAATGCTCTATCTTTTCTCCTAACATATTTACCCCACTTAACTCAAGATTAACTTACTCCTACAAAATAATGGAATAATTTTTCCCCTCAAAATTACTCCATTTACCTAGCTTCTCTAGATTTTTTTATTTTTCTTCCTACGGCAGCCATAAGGCACAGTTTTAAACCAAAATGCAAATTCTTATTTCTGTATATGATCTGATGCATATTGACAAGACACAGAGCTCAGAAAAATAAAAAGAAGAATAACTTTTACTAAGTTCTCCAACAGTATCTAAAATAACCAGAACCTGCATATGATAGCACTCGTGTAGTGTGCTCTTGTTCTGTTCTAAAGTACTTGGATAATGTTAAAATATTTAAGTTAACAAAGCTAACATACATACATGCATACATACATATGTATATGGCCCTAAAATAGGATTTAAAAGTGATGATATTAATTCCATCAAGCACCAAACGTTTTCTGGTTTGTATTTCATTTATACAACAAAATCTGGGATGACAGTTGCCCTGGTCTACAGACTTCTAGGCCCAAGCCCTATTTTGAAACACTCGGTCCGATGAATAAGAACCAAAGGGTCATGCCCATACTAAAGGCTCAATTACAATACTATTAGATCTTAATAGTTAAAATGCACCTTCGAATATACAAGGTATGCAAAACAAAGACAACTATATAAAATTATAAATCGAGCATAACAACATAATGTTCCAGGAAAATTGAACCAACCCCTTTCGCAAGTAAGCTTTCACTATCAACGGATCTAACTCAATTGCTTTATTTGCATCTGCAACAGCTTCTGCAAAATAAATAAACAAATAACATAAAAATCACAACAGGTGCCTATGATGGAAAGATATCAAGGAGGGCAACGATTTATGCATTAGATGATATTGAAAAATATATTTAAAAAAAAGATGCCAAAGGACAACAGACTCAGACTAGAACCTGCACCAAATGCATCATTGGAATAAAGGAAAGTTGGGGTCCCACACTTGTGATTATATAGTATTTTAATGTAATCATTATGTTTTAAAAAATTTATGGGGTAAAAAAAGGAAAAAAGAGGATGCTCGATAAGGCTGTTACCTCATGTTTAGACATAAATAGAAGGAAATCAGTGAGAAATAGCAAAGGTTCATAAAGGCCAGCTTGGGTGAGACCGGTGTCCGCCGAGCCAACCGAATCGGCGTACCGGTAGGCCCCGGTACCAGTTCGGTACCGATTGGAACCAGTGCCGAACTGAAACCACAAAAACAAGAGCCGACGCGCACACATGTCCGCGTTTTAGCCACAGTGTGGCATTACATGCCCACGCGGCCCCGCGTGGGCTCGCACTCGTGCACGGTGCCACGTGGGCTCGCTGCCCCGCGCGCGAGCACGAGCGATTCCCCGCTCGCGCAGGCAAGCTGCCCCGCATGTGGAAAGATTTTTTTTTCTTTTTTTTCCCTTCCCTTCTTCTTCCTCCTTTCCGAGCTCTCTCCTCTCCTTTTTTCCCCTCTCTCCTCCTCTCTTCTCCTCTCTTTCTCCCTTCTCCCGCAAGCAAGGAAGGAACCATTAGGAGGGCCGCGCGCGTCGGGGTGCTCGGGAGAGGGTTGGCCCAAGGTACGTCGAACCGTCTTCTTTTTCTCTTCTTCTTCTCTTTCTCTTCTTCTTCCTCTTCTTTCTTCTTCTTCTTTCCTCCTCTTTCTTCCTCTTCTCCTCTTTCTCTTCTCTCTTCTTCTCCACTCGGTTCCAACCCCGAACCATTTTATATGGCTGTACCGTATTGGTGGGGGTCGGTACCGATATGGTACGTGCTGAACCGGCCAGTACAGGCCGGTTCAGCAGACTATGAGTGAGACTTTGACCCACAAACAGCAAGGACCAACAAGACTATTGAAGCATTTAATCAAAAGTTGCATGATTCAGTTCCATTATGTTCATGAGAAACTACAGCTGGCCCCCTAAAGCTCTAACCCATGTGAGTAGATCTCAACAACCCACTGACTCACAGTAGGCGACAAAATTTTCAGATTTTTCTTTATTTCCCTAAGAAGAAGGGCAGCTTCCAATTCCATAAGTATACTTACTCTTGTTGAATGAAATTCAGTCTGAGAATACAGAATATATAAGACCACGGTATGCCGTACCGGTCCGAATCGGGCGGTACGGGGCATAACGTACAATATCGGTTCAATACCGGTATCCGGTATGGGTGGCATACCGAAAAAAACTCCGTATCATACCGTACCGACATTGTGTTAGTATGGCACCGGTACGGAGTCCAATACCAAGAGGGTGAATCTTATATAAGACCATGCTGTGAAATTTCAATCACTCAAATGATGTATTTTTTTTGAAAATAATTACTCTGAGGAAGTGGCATAGACAAACATACATATGCCATATTAATAGGCAACTATTCCTCGACACCCAACAGCATAAATCAAGAATGACCAGGTGCCAGCCATAGCAATGGCACTACCACTTTGTGTTAGTATACCTTTTTATTTCTCATCCATATTTCTCCTCGTTATGACTCATTAATGTAATTAAAGCGCTTGATTTGCTGTCGCAGAAATCTTGATAAATCAATATACTAAAAAATAGTAGATTGCAAACTAGAGAAGTGATATCACTCCAGGATTAGCACCAGAAAAATCTTTCGCTAGGAAAACTCTAGTAAAGAATCATTACATGCCGAATTAAAACTCGCCATTAAACAAGGACTGGCCCCAGGAAGCCGCACCATTCCAAATTGTGCGAGGAAGACCCCAATAATAATAACCAGTCTAACAAATCGAATCAGCAATCTAAACGAGCTACGGAAAAGAGCAAATTAGAAAAAGAAGGGGCAGCGAAATTATGAAAAGATTACTCACCAATAAATTAATTAATTAACCTGCTCCCAACTTAAACATAAATACACGGCAACCATCTAATCATAAACCACTGAGTTTTCACCGCCGACAACATCAAAACAGGCAAAAGGATACCCAGGATAGAGAAAACAAAGCTGAAAACCTAAAAAGATTTACCGGTAGAACTAGATAAGAGGATTTTTGATCAGCGAATGCCCACCAGTGAAGTTTTTGAGCTTGATATTGGCCTGGGCGCGGTCGGCGTAGAGATCGGCGTTCTTGGGGTCCATGTCGAGGGCCTGTGTGTAGAGATCGACGGCAAGCTCGAAGTTATCGTCGACGAAGGCTTCCTTCGCCCTCGCCTCGAGATCCGTCGCCATTCGAAGAGGAATAGAAAGCACCCGAACGAGAGAAAGAGGAGAAGAAACGACGAGGGATCAAGTAGGAGGAGAGAGGAGACCAAGAAGGCGAGGAGGAGACGAACACCGGACAAAAGTTGGAGAAGAAAGGAGACGGAAGGATCGCAGGGGTTACAGGGTTCGAGACGCTTCTTTTCCGAAGCGACGGAGATGGAGTCGGGTCCCATTGCCGCTTGGAGCTCGGGGTTTAAAAAGGATCGAACGGGACGCGAAAAAGGAACGAATGGCTTGGATAGGACGGACGAGGGCTCGATGTTTCCTTACGTTGTTGGGCGCGGGTGGGCCGGATTTTGCCGACCGCGATCCGAGCGGAGCTTGACCAGGTCCCAACGAGTGGGATCGATATTTGGGCCGGGCTTTAGGCAGGGCCATATGGGTTGGGTTGCTGCAGTAAATCAGCCCCATGAAGACGATGTCAGCCTGATCAAGATGACGTCTGCTCCGTGACTTTCATTTGGATTACTATGGGCCCAAATATCTAATCATTGCCCTGTCCGGTCTCACTAGCAAGTCTACCTTCATTGTCTGAGCCAACAACTTAGCTTAGAAGTAAGCGGCAAATGATACGCCTTAAAACCAACTATAACCGATGTAGCGGACTAACTAATCAGAGCTCACCATGAAGCCCCAATCAACCAGTCAAAATCCACCATGTGGCCAACCCAAAAACCTTCGAAAATCAAATTATCTCCCAACTAGCGACACCTTGGCCACGATTTCAAGCGGATTCCTTAACCATATAGGCGAGAACGTGGAGCGTAATGCGCGAGCGAAACGCCTGCACATGACCTTCGGGACATGCAATTGGCTACCATTGATGCTGATCCGCGCATCCGAATCTTGCGGTGACGAGCACCAACCGACGCCAATACAAACTATTGTCGGAGGATCCTTGAGGTAAGCGCTCTCGAGTCCTCTTATATCTTTGTGCTATTACTCCGCCGCTCATACAACACCTCCGTTGTTTTCTAATTCTGTCCAACTTAGGCATTGAAAGGTTCCTGTCGAACACTCTTCGACAATAGAACTTTTTTGTTTTTGTTATTTCAGGTCAGATCGGTGTCAGGATAAAGGTCAAAGTATGGTCTTCTCTTTCTAACACTATCTCGGAAGCGACCAACGTTAGAGCCATTACCACCCAAGTACAATAACCACCATCTCGCCATCTGGAAAGTATATTGTGACCTTCAGCCGACCTCTAAAGTCTGAATGGTCTATTATCTGAGGCCTTTAGCAAATCGGCTAGCTCATCATCTTGATTGGCATTCTCGGCGGCAATAAATAGGATTAGTAAAAAATGATCCTATATAGATTAGTAATCACTCACATAACATTACATCCATTATACTATTGAATTGTGTCATATAGGCTCCGAATGGTGTGCTTCTACGTTCACATGCATTGCATTACATCTATTCTACTTTTGAACCGTGTCCGTGAGGCAATGGGTGATATCTAGAAGTGCAAATAGGTCGAGTCGGATCGAATCATGAGTGACCCTAACCCAACCCGATTTCTTGTTCGAGTTCTAATATTGGATCTAGACCCAACCTAACAAAAGATCGAGTCGGGTCGGGTCCATGACTACAATTTTTGACCCAACATGTCATTCGGGTTAGGTCAGATCCATGAATAATCCGGTCCAATCCAAAAAAAATTGGGTCCGATTCAAGTCCAAATTTCTGCTTTTTTCAAACTGCTTCCTCTTCTTTAAGCCAATAGTAGAACCCTAGGATGACTTGACATCCTTATTGTACATCTTCCTCTTCCAAATTACAATGGATGCTTCCATCCGGTTTTTAAGGTCAAGAACCTTGTGCTCCGTTGACAAGTCCATTGATGCCAAAAACTCTTCAAGGTCAAGCACTTCAACAATAATGCTCTTGTAGCCTGCACCTCCAAAGCTTGACCTCCCATTCTTACATAAGGAGAGAAAAAAAACCCGACTCAGAAAATATATATCATTACCAGATAATTAAAGTGTGCATGCTTCTTTTTATCCAACAATAATGAGGATTAGGAAAACTAAATAATACTATCTCATAGGCAGGTTCCTCCAGAAATTAAATACATAGTGTCAGAAAGAAAAAAAGATCGATTTTTTGCTAGTTAGATGTTTGATCATTTGGTATGTAGACTGATGGTTCCCTAGTAAACTTCACTGAAAATAATAGGGGGCCAAGCATAGCATTGAAAGATGTAATTTGCTATCTAAATATTTTGCAAATCATTGAGCATGACCCCTATCTAAATAATAGGGGTCAACCCGACCTATTTGCAGCTTTAGTAATGTCTCTCAACTCACAAAGGTGGCACGTGCAGTTTTTTGAAATGTGAAGTGGAGAATCAAATTTGTTTAACCAATTTGTGACAAAGACAACATATTTCATTTGAAATGAAACGAATATAAAAGATAGAAAAAATGAACATGAAAAAAAAGAAGAAAAAGCCAGGATAGCCCACCAGCCCAACTGACAAGGACCACACTCAGCTTGCAATACCTGATGATCGCATGCCACTTTTTCAATATCAATCAATTTCTTTTCCCGGATCTGCTATTCTAGATTTCTCGCACAGGCAAGATAATGTACAGCTTCCCTTGGGGGAATTCAGGCAAACAAGGGGTGTGTCTTGCTAGTTATCTGTCGTGCTATGAGATATTTTTTCTTTCTTGCTCTGTTTCCTCGATGCTTCGGGCAGCTGACTTCTATACACGCCTTCTGGTCTGGTTGTGGATCAATAGGTTTCTGGTGACTGTCATTTATCTGCTAAGACATTGGCATCCTTTCTTGAACGAGTTCTTTATGCGTAGGTCATCAGCCCCTCTGCATAGCGTTGCAAGGAAAGTGGATTTTTTTACTTTTTTCATCTGTTAAAATTTCTGCTATGCCTTTTAGTTTTGGTTTCAGGATATTGGTTTTCCTCGCTTTGATTGATTGATCGATATAAGAAGTGAAGACTAAAGCATCAGGAGCACTTGGGACTTTCATCAGGAGTACTAGCAGATTTTGCTGAACATTGATCTTGACTCAGTACACTGCTGACATTTTTATTCTAAATCCTTGTTTATTTCAATAAGAAGGCTACTTTAAGATAGGATCTCGTTTGCAAATACTGCTTTGTTTTCTAGGTGTGTGACTGCTGATAGGATTCTGGATTGTGAATAGGATTTATGCGTGGCCTGCATATATGTGGACAATTCCCTTGATATCCTTTTGTCTGCGCACATGCGTGCTAAACTAAGAACATCAAAGAAATCAGGGCAGGCACGTGCGGAGAAAGTTAGGGCAGAGCGACAGAAGCCAGAGGAGTTCAATTACATCAAAAGAGAAATTGCAGAAAAACCTGAATCAAAGTTGTGAAAAAAGATACAAAAATGATTGTTTGGTTTTGTTGGGATGGAAAGTAAAGTAGGCAAGAAAAGAGTTAACTGGCCATCATCAGCAGATATTAGTAATAGTCCAGATTCAGACAAGAAGCTCAGATTGATTACAGCCAGCTCTATGGATTTAGGTATGATACATCAAAGTTGCAGACTTAGACCATTCCAATCTGAAATTATCACCATTATGTAAATGAAATCTATGCGTACTAGCACCACCTGAATGATTTATGTTTGGAATATGAACGAGAAGAGATTGTTTGGTCATTGGGAAATAAAATGGCTGACATCACCAGAAGGTTGGGATCGACAATCAAAAACAAGGTTTTTTTCCTTGCAGCATTCCCATCAACTGATCAAAAACTTGCGAGCCACCATCACGGAGCCCGGAATGCATATATTCATTAGTTACCCAAAGCCTGATCCCTGCAATCTCAGAAGCTGTTTCCATTGCAATATTGAAGTTGACATACATGTCTTCATAGTAAACAGCAGCAGCAACTGGAACCTGCAAGAGGTGTGAAGTTGAACCATCAAACCATCCTGAGATTAAGTGGCAAAATGCAGGATGAAACAAGCCACAGAAACTAGATACGAGCTCATTTTAACTGTTTTCACCAAAGCAAGCTAAGGACCAATATAGAAGAGCTGTGCAATGTAGTTTTGGTGCTAATTTACCTAGTAAGGCCTCACTCGTTACTCGAGGAGTACCAATATACTTCGGCGCATGAACAACTTTAGTAAAAAATCATGATATCCCATGATTATCACACAAGAAATGAAAAGAGAATAACCATAAGTAATCAAAAAGAATTTTCTATAGAAATTCAAGCATGTAAAAGGTAGCACACCTGATTATTATTTAGTCTGGTAACATCATACAATGGAGGCCAGTCATCCCTCTCAGCCAACAAATGAGCAGCTTCCTTGAATTGTCTTAGAGCATGAATTTCGTCGAACATCCATGGAAATATCATCTATATAACCAAAATTAATGCAGATGTTAAGAGTTTTCTGATACAAACCACAGGAAAACTTGCGACCAAAGACTCCAATCAGGGACTTCCAATAAAATATATAAGCCATGGCCATAACATGCACCCAGAACTGCTTTGACAAACTAGTTACTTAACAATTTAAAATTCTGCCAATTTCATTTGAAGAATTAGATGTCTCATAATTATATATCTCATACATAACACATTCCAATTAAACTAACTCATAAGAAGGAAAGTGATGCAATCAGACTAAGATAAAAGGCTAACATAGCAAAAGTATTTCTTCTAAGGAGAGAGTCTTGAACAGGCAGGCAAGAAAATAGTTCTCCAGTCTAGATATAACGTGTCCAGAAATTATCATACTTCCAAAGGCCGAGAAAAAATTATGCAGGCACAGCCCATTAACTAAGATGGTTACCCCTATTACGGAAACTAAGCACCGGGTAAATCTGTTTACCCTTTCTCTAGTTTAAAGAAGGGATGGAACTATCATATTTACCAATCATGATAAGAAGAAAACATTCCTTTCATTCTAAAAGCTTGATTTACTTATCAATATACTGAACTAGTTTGCCATCTTTTTACCACCATATTGTATTCAGTTAACCTGCCAAATGCCACCACCTTAGCCAGTCGACATTCACTAACCCACATAACTTGGTTAAAGATATCTCAGGGGGAAAGGAGAAATAACTTGAACCACCAGGTTAAGCCCCCTTCTGTCATTTTTTCTCTCCATTTCACTCTTCTCCCCTCACCTTTTACCCTGCTTTAATTTTGCCTTTTTTTTTGTCCATGTAATCCAAAAGGTGGCACTTAACCAGTTAACCCTTGCCTTTTTCAACCAAACAACATTTTTTCCATGTCAGAAAAAAGGGTTCATCAAGTGAGCAGCAACTTAATCATAATTTTTGAGTTTCATGGTTAACTTGTTAAGTGGTGGATACTGATGATTAAGGTTATCCTCCCCTTGTTTGCCATCCAGAACCAAACTGGGCAAGTTTGAATTTTTATAGCAGCTATATCTGGATTTCTGTAACTATGTGCCTTTCTAAAAACATTTGTTTATGAGGCCCAAACTTGACACACAGAATTAGAACCTCCCCTTTTTATATGTATTCTGTGTGCAAGCACACACACACTGGAGTACTGGACAGTGGGTAGTTGCTTCAGGCATAACTCCTACCATTATTGTAAACATCAGATCTTGTAAACTTACGAAACAATGACTAGAATGGATTATTTGATAAAATTATTGCAAGTGTTGCCATTTTTTGGACAGGCCTAAATGAAAAGAGCCAAATTACATTGGTCTGGTATGAGCTTATGACTGTTTTTCCACTTTTATATGCCTAAACTTACCTCTCCAGTAAAATATACAGGGCGGCCTTCTTTAGCAGCTTTCAATGGATCAAACATGCTCTCATATTCACCCCTTATTTTATGAGCTGACCATTGAGAAGAAGCACCCTTTCGTCAAAAGAAGTATATTAGTTAGATGATGACGACGACGACGACGATAATGGAACCAATAGCAGCATTTAGTTATACATTTGTTTGCATAAACACAAACGAGAGCCTAGACATAGAGGAAGAATGATTACCTGACAGTATATGGATTCATGCATAAGAGCATAAAGTGGATTCGTATCAAACTCTATCCAGCTCTCGAACTGGATAACAAAATATGAAATCACTAGGAGGAAAATGGGGGAGAAAACCAACAAATGATTATAATATAAAATTGAATCACTGGATACCATATGACACCAGCATTCAATGGCTCATCCCATGTGTGTATCTATTAAGACATGAGATTGTGCACTGAATGCAGTGAAATGAGCCTACGATGCAAGGAAAAGAATGGCACTTACAGCCTTCAAGAAGTAGTAACTTATACGCTTCTGCGCACCAGGAACTAGTGGAGGATCCCAGACTCTTTCAAACCTGTGGTAACATACCATTAGGTCATTGCCAAAGAAGGTAAGATGCAAAAAAGAGAAAAATATGAAAGATATTATCCCCTTACAGGTAGTGCAAACGTTCAAAACCACCACCAGAACCTAAACCTGCTAATCCAAGAGTTTGCAACCCCTTGGGGGTCAAAATACCACCAGATGGAAGTGGTACCTGTTCAGATAATACATATTGCTAGATGTTACTGTTCATGCACAATAAAACATGCAAAAGTCCAAGATAAACAGAAATGACTTACCCCTCCACCTTCAGTTTCAGTCAAATACTTTACAACTTCACCAATAATTGCAATGTCCTCAGGAAACCTCTTGTAGTACTTTTCATTTTGATGAATAACCTGTTCAAAGCAAGCTCTGTATACAGTATCTGCAGTGCAGCCTTTTCCAATTGGCGGAATCCCACCAGTTAACAGAACAGACTTCAGGCCTTCTGGAGCAAAACTCAAATAGGTAACTGCACAAAATCCACCGTAGCTCTGCACCAGCAAAAGAATAGTAGAGTAACCATGCAAAAGTATTTAACAGGCATGAGAAAGCACAGCACAAAATGGAAGCTGAGAACATATCATTCCTGCAGAAATATGATATCAGGTGGTGTAAGTATATTTTCTTTTTTTTTAAGAAAAATGTATTGAGACTAGAAATATTTAAAATATCAGTTAAAACAGAGTCATACAGGTTGTATTTGAGAGTACACATCAGACATGAGAAGTTATAAGCCAGTTTGATCAAAATTCAGCTTAGCAATACATCATTTGACAACCACTTAATTCTTTGGAAAGCTCCCTTTCGTGGTAAATTGTTTCACAGGCTTAACATTCATCACATTTCATATGATAAATGGTGGTTGATCCCTCAAGCTGGTGTTCTACACTATGGCTTTAACTTGTCAAGCTTCACATAAAGCACCTTTTCTTTCTCCCTGTATACAATTTAAATAATCATTGATAGACATGATTCAACTTAAAAAATATTTCAGGCTTCATCTCTTCATAGATATCAACCAAATTTAGCAATTTTAAGATGTCGCCATCTATGTTGTAAGCCTCAAGCCTCCACTGAACAGAGATATGCTCATGATTACACATTAGAATTCTACATAATAGTATCATGTTAAAATGAGAATGTGATTCTTTACCAACTTCTCTTTGCAACTGCATGTGATATTTATCTCATGTTACAGCTAGATAATTCTATTCATTGTCAGCCTCTTAGTTGCCCCACTTTCAAAGGTTTTGCTTAATGTGACAAATCACTAGCTAACAATCTCTATTGTTAACATAACACTTTGGTTATAGCTCATCTAAGTATCACTATATCAGCTGCTAAGAGTCATTTTCACAAAACATACCAATAATTGTTAGGACAGTAAAGATCCTCAAACTATCAATGTGGTACAGTGAAATTGGTTTTTTAGAAGGCTCTATGCCAATGGATTTTTCTAGAGTTAACAAAAAACCATATATACTGCATGATTACAATAACTACCCTCTATTCTTGCTCTAGATTCAAAGATTCATTACATGATTATAAGAAAAATAGGGCAAATGAAGTCTTTAATCTTCATGGCACTACTAACTTAGAGAAAATATAAAGACAAGAAACCAACAAAAGGGGCAGCAAATGGGAAACTTATATTTCATGCTAACTGGAGTGCAAAATAAATTGACCAGAGAATTTCTACAATTACAATGGCTCCCACAATTTAAATGGAAGTGATGTCTATATTATCATACAATATGATCATCCTTTTGTTTTTACCCAAAAGCCTGTTAGAGTCTAAGGAAGCAACAGACTCCTCATTAATTTGGTGAAATCCTCTTTTAAGTTGTTGTTTCAACAGCTTTAATGTTCATCTATTTCCATCATTTGAGATTTCTTCTTTATCCTTGTAATCCTACATGGATTTCCATGATGATACCCCTTAATTTATCCAGATGCTAAAATTCTCCACACATCAAGGTGTTTTTCTCCGAAATCCCTTCAGCTAATCATCACATAATCATGGTTCAAAGTTCAAACTATATCAGCCCTGTCAAAGGAGGCAGGCATAGAGCATTTCTACCACCCCCTGGTCACCCCAAACATAAAACAGAACAAAAACTAACCCAGCCTCAAAAAAAAAAAAAGAAAAAAAGAAGTGCAGGTACAAAAATTAAACCAAAACTAAGGGGACTAAAATGACCCCAGATTATAAATGCACAGAAGCACCACAACAGTCAGGATAGGATTAGTACGAGAAACTCCATTTCATATTCTACCAGACAGCATCAGATCGCAGAATAAACAATATGCAATATCATAGATGTTGATGTGACAACATTAATTTTTGGGTGGGCTTGGGGTTGGGGGGGGGGGGGGGGGGGGGGGGTTGGGGTGGGTGGAGTGGAGCAGAGAGAGGGGCTTACTCCTTCCTATTCTCATTATAGAAAAAAAAGGAATGTAGTCAACAATTTAATAAAACAACTAAGCGCTGTTTGTATGCATTTGCAAGTCCTGATTAGAAGCTAATTAAATTGTTCATCTCAGAATTTTATTTCCATAAATATTAATTTTGTTTGAAAATAAACTTTCCTCTTTCCTAGAAAATCCTATCATATCCCCTTCCAGTCAAAACAATGAGTAGCCGCTGATATCATCATCATACCCCATGATGTAAAGTCTTTTGTCATAGGCCGATCATTAAGCCTCATCACATTCACATTTCAAAATAAAGACTATGCAAGAACTCATACCTGCCCTAAAACTGTCCAAGGTCCAGAATCTGGGACAACATGTTTGCGGATAAGCTCAGCGTCCTTCACTATATTATCTGCTCGAAAATGTTTCAAGTAGTCAACCAGCTTCACTGCAGAAGTCACTTGTGAAAGAGATGAGACTGTTAAAGGAGTTGATAAACCTGTTCCCCGCTGTCAAACAGAAACTTTTTAAGTGTGAATAAATTGAGATAAGTTAATCAAACCGCATATAGTAATACAGAATCATGCCAGAAGTTTAGATCATGCCTGATCTAGCAAGATAACTCGATATTCTTCGCATGCTTTCTTCAGCCATCCACCAGCATCTATTGGGCGAGGGCTCTCAAATCCAGGTCCACCTTGTAGGTATAACAAATAAGGCAACGGTTGTGCTTCCTTCCCAACTATGACAAGTATAATCAAAAGATTAAACTAAAGATGAAGCCAGTAAATTATGTATTTTTTCTGATATTGAATATTTTTAAGTTGGACCAGGGCATAAGTGAATATAATTAACACATCTTGTGAAACATATTAGCAGTGGAAG
The DNA here is from genome assembly GCF_051530095.1 of Phoenix dactylifera. Lineage (NCBI taxonomy): Eukaryota > Viridiplantae > Streptophyta > Magnoliopsida > Arecales > Arecaceae > Phoenix > Phoenix dactylifera. Next base: position 25,537,635 of record NC_143201.1, on the reverse strand, counting down.
ATTATTAATCAGACACTTCTTTGGATAATCCAGGTAAGTTCCTTTTGAACATAGCAACAACTACATACCTTTACGAAAAAATTCATTACTTTGGCAAAAGATAATTACAGGAACCAGATAAGCTTTGAAATATTCATGGATTTTTAAATGCAATTTTCATTGGTGATTGTAAACACCCTCCAATCACAAAAAGAGTCAACTCCCCGCTTTTTATGAAAACCATGGGGATTCATCACTCAAAAAATTTCGTCATATCATGTGCAGAGCCAATAAGTGTAATATCTTGATACACTTACTTCTGGATCCTCCATTTTAGAAAAAAATTCACCATTTCCATCTCTGAGAGAGGTAATCTCTCTAATATGCACATGTACCTGTCCCGCAATCAAGACACACAAGTGTGATGTTAAACGAATGCCATACACCCCCCATCTGAATCATGTCAAGGACAACTACTACTCCATGCAGGCCTCACCATAAATTGGCATTAGACTGTAACTAAGCAAGCAAGAGGTAAACACTCTCACCCTAAAACGCTGATTAGATCAAGCATTCCACTTTCCAAGAACGTTTCTTCCCCCAAACCCCCTCCTACTTCACAGTTCACACTACATTAAGAGACAAGAGATCACACCAATTAATGTTTGAATTCACTGGAACTGATATAGCCAGCCAACTAGCTAAAAATCGTAATTATAGTAATTACAGACAAAAAATTGAATAGCAAATGAGACCCTCTTCACCTCTACTCTATTTCTACCACTAATACAGTAAGGCAAGAACAATTCCAACGTCTATAAACGCATAAAAGGAGAAGAAAAAATCAATCTTTGATAACTGCGGATGTATTTCAGAAGAAATAACTGAAGAGAATTGGTACACAGCCAATTCTTGATAACGCAATACTGGAAACCATATAGAATTCCCGATAAGAAGAGAGGTGGTGGGTGGAGATTCTCACCGGCGACGACCTCGCGGGCAAAGACAGTGATCTTAGCGGCGGAAGAGGCTGCGTCGGTGGCGGAGTAGTCGAGGGGGACGATGAAGCGATGGTCGCGGAGGCTCAGATCCGGCACCGAGTACCAGTCCCCAGAGGTGGGGAGTTCCGACGTGGCGGCGGCCATGGCCGTTCTCCAGTGGCGAGGCGGCGCGGGACGGCGGAGGCGGAGGTCGCGGAGAGGGCGTGGCGGTCGGAATGGGAATCGTAGTGGGGCGGGCGCTCTCGCTAGCGCCGTCGAGAAAAGGGCCGTCTCAGTCACTAGCGCGCGCATCGTGATATCATCCAGTTGTCAAAGCGCCAACCGAAGCTGACACGTTGCCACAGCGATTGGATGGATTGAAGACCGACACAACTACGGCGATGGGCAACTGCTGATTTTTAGAAAAACAAATAATGTTGCTGACTTGCGAGAGAAATCTTTTGCCCCAATCACAAGTCCATTCTATTTTTTTTCTCTGTCTTTTTTTTTCCGATCTTATTGGTTGCACTCTTTCACAGCCAATACGAGTCGCCATTGTATATATATAAAAAAAACTGATATGTTACACGAAATTATTGATTTGGGGCAGAGGGCGAGGTAGAGCTGAAGATTTTTTTATGATATTAAAGAAAAAAAAGCAAAAATGTACTGAGACTTTGATAAGATTTTTTTTATTAATATCAGTTAGACTTATTTTGTACAGAAAAAAAAAATCAAAATATTTTTTTTGAGAAGCTGATTTTTGAAAATATGATATCTTGAAAAATAATTTTAGTATATTTAGTTGGTCTTGAGAAAGTAATATATTTCAAAGCAGCTAATATTTAGTTGAGCATCTACTTTTTTGAAAAAATTATATAAAATATCTATTATGTTCTTAATTAAGGGAAAAACCAGTTTTGATGACTTAAAGGTAGTTTTGGAGAAAAAAAACTCAATTCTTAACCAGTGGAAGAGTAGCTTTCTCATGTTTCTTGTAGGATTTTTTTCTATAAAACATAAGATTCATGTTTTCATGAAAATGTTACTTTTTCTCTTTTTTTTTTTTTGAAAACTCCAACTAAATAAGAGGTCTTTTTTCGTATTCCTGTTAACGATATATTTTTTTTATTCTTTTTCTGCGAACCAAATGAGTCCGTAATGTGAGAAAGTGGTTATCGCCAATCATCCAAATTCCAAACTTTTTTTTTTCTCCTTACACCATTTATATTTTATTCATTAAGGGAAAATAAGAAGCATTTAAATTCTTTTTAAGGCATGCATATTGCGTGAATTGGGTACTGCTCTAGTCATTGCACCCCTCCAGCGCTCGAAGAGATTTTAATGCCATTTTTTGGAATATGCCTGCTCGATAACTTGTACTAGGTATTTTTTTGGAATGCATATCAGGGGCGGCTCAACCCTTAGGCAACTGAGGCGGTCGCCTAAGGCCCCAGCCCAAAGAAGGCCCACCGTAGAAAATGCCTCAAAGATAAAATGAAAAAAAAAAGGCCCCTTGTGAATTCGCCTTAGGCCGGCCCACTGTAGAAAAGGCCTCAAAGACAAAATGGCCTTAGGCCTCCAAATACATTGGGCCGCTCCTGATGCATATTGTCATGGCTGATAAGGAGATTATTTCGACTTTCTAGGTTTTGAATATACTCAGCCACAGTCTACTAAAGACAAGCATCATTGGTTACTATCAAACTATGCTCTCATTAAAAAAAAAAAAACTTATCAAACTATGCTCAACTGGTTGTTGATTCTACTCTGCTGATATTTTTATGTTATCCTCTGAGATAGATCCTACTTTGTAAATATAAACTGATATGTTATCTGGATGTGCCACTGGTAGGACCTTGGCTTGTGAACATGATTTGGCTTACCATGAATATTTTTGATATTGCATCTCTATGCAGTTTGCCTATATGTGGGCAATCCTTCAGTTATATCCGGAGTATATTGGTTGTCATATGTGTTTCATCTTAGTTACAGGGATTTATTTATCACCAAGGAGGTACGGAGAGACTGATGAAACTTTCACAGGAATTCACTGCAAGAGTGTGCCATTTTAAGGGTGACGAGGAAAAATAGATCCCAGGGACTCCAGAGAGCAGTCATGTTTGATTGGAGTTGTCAGTTTCCTCTTAAGTACAATACCTATCAGTGAAACTTATAGGAGTCTTGACCTAAGTGCCTCTTGGTATTAGAGAGTTACCTATGTGCATGCAGACGTTTCGGGTAGCTAGAAGAACAGCAAGCATGTACACTGAGTAAGACCACTGTGCCAGGCCATGGGCGTTTCTGAAAAGACCATCTAATTTCAGACTATCCTCATTACATGATGACATCTATGCCTGCTAACAACATCTGCATGAATAAATTTGTCGCAAATGAACCATGGTTTGTTTTGCAGTCATTACTGAATCAAATGGTCTCATGCAGATGAACCATTGTGGTTGTGATCCACAATCCAAGCGAGGTTTCTTTAGTTGCAGCATTACCATCGACTCATCAGAAACTCGAGCCCCACCATCACAAACTCCAAATGCATATATTCATTGGTTACAACCTCAGAAGCTGTTTCTAGTGCAAGATTGAAGTTAGCTTACATGTGTTCATGGAAAACAGCAGCAGCAACAGGAATATGCTTGAGATATGAAGTCGAATCATCAAACAATCATAACAATAAGTGGTAAAATGTAGGCATATATAGAACCAGCAAAACAATTGAAAGCCAATGTAGAAACACGGAGGTTATTCTGCACTTCCATCAACGTAGTATTGGGGCTCAATTAATTCAATGCTTCTCTCCATGATTTGAGAGACTAAAAATAGCCAACAAACTCATTGAAAGAGATGATGTATCATATGCTAACCATAACATTACCAAGTCCTCCGGCAATCTAGTTTCTCAAGTCATTTGCAACGAATTTCTTCCAGATTTTCCGATCTCTTTCTTTTTCTGGTCTCCACATGTACTGAAGAGCCAACTCAAGAGAATGCCACTCCTATCAGCAGGACGTGTTAAAATTATTGATCTTCTTCTGTAACAGCAACCATCGGATCATGCGCTGCACAAATCTCAAAACACTACAATTTCTTTCTTCCATCCGTCTATATAGTTCTCGAAGCAGCCATTATGCAATCTAATGGTTGCCATTGTGAAAGAATGTAAATCATTCTTTCTCACCAAAGATACAATCCGACATTGGTAATAGCCAAATCCAAAATTTTACTAATCCCTACGGTACTGTAACCATTCAAAATATAAGCAGAATTAATTAATATATGCGTACATATAAGCAAACCAGCCATGCATATGAAAGATGAAGATATGATTTAGCAGAAAAAAATAGATATATATATATATATATCCAAAAAAAAGAAATATATAAAAATTAAAGTACAATATATACATATATAAGAAATATATAAAAATTAAAGTACAATATATACATATATATCATATCATACCAAAGATAGAAGACCCTTCCTTGTAACCGAGATTTGATGTTAGATGCTAAAGCAGTTTTTATGTGCTTACGATTGTTCCGAGCTGGCTACTGAGCCAGTAGTGACCATGCATCATATATTTACGCATGATACACAGTGGAGAAAGAGGTTAAGGTGAGATGGACTTATATAATGGAGTCTATGTAACGTGATCGTGGCAAGAAAGGGGGAAAGTGAGAAAGAGAGAGCGTCTTATGGCTTCCGTTTGTGAGAAATGCAATGGATGAGCATAAGCTGATAACAGTAACATGGACAGTTGAGACAAAGGATGCCCACACAAGCCATGAGGACATTCTTTAGATCCAATGTGGCCACCGAGAGCAAGAAGATTTGATGCTACACTCTAATACATTTTTTTATTTTATTATTCTTTTTGGTACATTCGGTAGCTCATACTACTCTTGCGTGAACACTGTCATATGAATTAAATAACAAAATACTACACAGAGATGGAGAAACAAATACAAAGTGGATCCATAAAATATCTCTAGAATGACAAGCAGCAAGAAAGACGATCTAATTAACAGCTCTGTTCATCTTCCAGAATACGTGCACAATAGCTGACGAGCAACTTCCTCAATAGCTGCCGAATGTCCTCTAGAAGTAGGTGGTCGAGCACCCCGATCTTTTTTGTAGAATCCCCTCAAAATTAAAAAAAAGGGCTCTTGTGTGACTTATCCCACATCCAATAAGAATAAAATTGCAGGGAAATTTTAGGAGAGTAACGTAAGAATATTATGTGTATTTTCATATGAGACATTATAATTATTTATAAATAATATTTAACTTCCATCCATCTCTCTCTTGCTTAAAATCTGAAGTCTAAACAAGCCCGATGCTAAGACGTAGGAGCCGAATCCAAATCGAGCTGGAAGCGGAAGAAGAAGTGCAGGCTAAAACCAAGGAAGACAAAAAGCGAAAAAACATGCTGCGGCGGATGGCAAGGCGGCTGACGAGCAACTTGCCGGAGAACACGGTCTACGCCTGGCCGAAACCGCAGAGCCCGAGCCAGCGCGTGACGGTCAACCACCTCCGGCAGAAGCACCGGCGTGGCGACCCAATCACTGTGGTGACCGCCTACGACTACCCCTCGGCCGTCCACATCGACTCCGCCGGCATCGACGTCTGCGTCGCCGGCGACTCCGCCGCCATGGTCGTCCACGGCCACGACACGACGCTCCCCATCTCCGTCGACCAGATGCTCGTCCACTGCCGCGCCGTCGCCCGCGGCGCCTCCTGCCCCCTCCTTGTCGGCGACCTTCCCTTCGGCTCCTATGAATCTTCTCCCTCCCAGGTCTTCACCTCTTCCCCTCTCTCGGATAGGGCAAAAGAAAATCCCTTTTTTAAATTTCGTTTCTTGTTAATCTTTCTTAGACTGATGGCAAGGGCAGGCGGTGGACACGGCGGTGAGGTTCCTCAAGGAAGGGGGGATGGACGCCATCAAGATAGAAGGGGGCGCCCCCTCTAGAATCACGGCGGCCAAGGCGATCGTCGAGGCCGGGATTTCGGTCATGGGGCACGTCGGTCTAACTGCGCAGGCCATCAGCGTGCTCGGCGGCTTCAGGCCCTAGGGCAAGACGGTCGCCAGTGCCGTCAAGGTCTCTCCTTTTAGCCACTTTGATGGTTAAACGGTCCATCTTTTTTGGATTTAATAGGTAAGTGGAAGGCTGTGGTGCAGGTTGTGGAGACCGCGCTCGCCTTGCAGGAGGCCGGATGCTTCTCGGTTGTCTTGGAGTGTGTGCCCGCACCGGTGGCGGCAGCAACTACTTCTGCCCTCAAGATTCCAACAATCGGCATTGGGGCCGGGCCATTCTGCAGCGGTCAGGTTCGTTCATCTGCAGCCCCCAATTTTCTCACCTAAAGGGCTATAAGAAATCCTTTTAATCTTGTTTCTTATATAACAAAATTAAGCACAAGAACATGAGAAGTATCTATCCTTTGTGGCTCCTCAACATAGATAAGTCCAAAACAACCAAACATGTTACAATTGGGGCACTTTATACATTTATGATGTTGTAAGATTAGGATGCTTAGAATCCAGTGACTGAGACTGATATTTCCTTTTGTTAAGTGTAGATTCTTTAAATTGCTTGTGGAATAGCTTGATAAGACTTGCCTAATCCATTTGATGACTGCAAAAGATGATTGTACTCTGAGATTACTTGTGGAGATAGTGAATAAATGATTCCTTTTTCTGTTCGATATTTTCCATTAACTAGGTGGTATTAAACTTGTATCGCCTGTGGTGCCATGGAGTCAGATTGTCTTCTTTATTTGACCAGGGACAAAGAGAATTAGGAATTATTTTATAATTTAGTCGGAACAATCTGTCCACTTGATGCCAATCCATCATCATTTTTTAAAAAGTAATTAAGTATAAAAAGGAAGATACCAAGGAAGATTCTAGGAAAAATACAGCCTGATCGAGGTAGAGGAAATTTGAGATGTACTAATAGAGTTGTCTGATCATTTGATTCGATCGAGGAGAGGAACAATTTCTTCAATCCACTTAACTCGAATCTATCAAGAATTATGAAAAAGTGGAAAAAAATGGTGAAAATAGGATTTGCGTCTCTTTTCTTTCATTGATGATTTCCAAAAATTAAGATATATAGCCTCTATGTATGATAGTGAGGTCTGCTCTTACATAATTTGGGTTGGATTTTTTTTCTAGATCGAACAGGACTAGCTTTCCAAAAATAGACATAACTAGTAGAAATAAACATAAAAAAGACAAAAATTTTACAGAAGGTATCTCTCGACTTCTACGTCAACTTTGCCTTTTGTGGCTCTGCCTAATTCTTCTTAAATTGGAAGATACATTTGATCAAAGTCTTTTTCCAAAAAAAATAGCTCGCGATTTAAGGAAGGTATCCGATTTTTTTTATAAAAAAAGATCATCTCAATTAAATATTGTATGGTCAAGCTATGATCTTTAAAAGTTGGCTCGTGATTCGGCTTTCCGATATAGCGAATCTCGCTTGTGAACTCTGTTCAACTCTACCATAATGGCCAAAGTAGTCCACATCGCGACTGATAATCCTCTTGGATCATCATTGCATGGAGAACACCTATTATAAGATCAATATGGTTATTAGTGTCACATAGCTTGTAGCAATTGTTTAGATACTTCTTTTTTTATTAAAATAAAAGAAAGAAAAATTGACAATTGTACTGCTGCCTGGTGAAAATATTTGCGGATGGATGCTTGGTGAAATCGGTATAATATTTTACTAGGCATGAGTGTTAGAGGACTTGTAAGAGTTGGAACATTAATGAGGAGCTTGCTTGATTATTTTGCCATATGCAATGTATGATAGAATGTCCAAGTAGTTCTAGCAGGAAAGTGTCTTAAAGAATAATAAAAAAAAGGCCAATCTATTGCTAGATTGCTAAAGGGTGTATTTATAGGGGAGGGTAGAATGCACAATCTGTTGCTTGTGGCAATTTTTTTGTAGTGTGATAATATTATTGTATTTGAGTGATGAATTGTTTTCTCTAAGTTAGTGACTGGAAATCTTATTTCCTAAACCCTTAAAGTAGAATTGTTAGATGTGGTAAGAGTTATGTGTAAGAAATGTCGTCTTTAATTTGGAGTACTAGATGATCATGGTGCAGACCATTCCGGAAACAGGAACTGCAGACAAGTAAATTGAAAGCTTCGGCCATGAAGGTTTCATGGAGCATGGTCAACCAAACTTGCATTGATTCAAGCGATGTAGTCGCCAAAGAGAGAGAGAGAGATTTTAATTAGTCAAGAAGCCAGTGAAATAACTACTTTGGTAGCCGCTAATAGAATGAAATAACTGTCATTAGTACTATTATTGCATGGATAAGTACTCTGAAAAGCAAAACATGATTACATGAAGTTTTTAGGATGAAGTGAAAAAAAAGGGGCAAAGAGAGCAATATAAAAGAACATGTGATTATGTATGAGAGGAAGAAGTGGTCCTTGCAGCAAAACAAAAAAACTGAAAAGGTGCAAGAGGTAACTCGGGAATATAATCAAATGCCAGAGACGCACATCAAACCAATATGCCCTTGGATGCTCGTGTTAGAGGATGGGAAACATTATTGGAGGATCTGAAGCTCTTTCTGCTACCTGTTTTGGAAAGAAAGTATTTCCTTACCGAAATGTTGGATTTCGAATCTGCAGTGGTGGAGTACTTCAATTCATAAGCTGAATATGTAGACTAGAGAATTTCCCTTTACAAGGAATTGAGTAAGGTCTGGGAAGCTAAAAACTATGCTTAAATTTAAGCTAATGACTTTCAACATTTTGAGACTCTCTTACCAAAGAGATGATGTTATTAGGTACACCTAGCATACAGATGGTTTTCATGATCAGAACGTGTGATTAGAATCCTTGGGTACATATTTTAGGGAATCAGTGATGAACAATTGATATCTCTATAGAATTTGTGATCTTGAAGATTTGTTAGTCTTCATAAGCTAGGGGTAGGACAAAAAGTTATTAAGGGCTCATTCAGTTAGGCTTATGGGACTACTTTCTGATCATGTGACTCATTCTTTTTGTTCTTCGTGGGGTATAACTCCATTTTTTTTCCTTCTCTAGTCACTTTCAAGAGAAGTAAACTGATCTCTGAAAATCAGAGATCTCTTCAATTTCCATTTTTTTCTTTTTTTGGATGTGGGGGAGGGGTTATTGCACCCTTGTTGCTTTTGTGCCGTGCCTCAGTTAGTTCATTCTTTAGCCTGCTGTTTTGTGCTGAAGTTGCTTATTGTTAATTTAAAGAGTGGCAGTTCGCCACCTTTGGTTGGTTTTGTACAGCTATCAAGTGCTATATGGATTCCAGCTGAAACTTTTCTAAATTTTGTTAGATGCTTGGAGGAAAAATATTAAAATCACAAGACCTGGCAATTTATTATTCGTGCCCATGAACTTGAGTTGGGAAGTACAATCCTGCTACCATGCTATCCGCTACTAGTTTGTCTAACAAGAAAGGTTATCTTGATAATATGAGAGGTGGATTTGGAAGAATCAGAATAAAGGATTGCGGACTTCAACTGTAGATGAACGTCGTGAAAGGTTGTGTTGATAAGGAACTTGAAGACGTCTGTTATCTCATTTGATGACATAACTGAAACTGACAATGTACGAATTGATTTCAACCGTAGTAGTCAAAATGTTTTGTCTCGTAGGCTTTCTAATATGTAAACTTAACCTTGTTTTTGAACTTATATTTTGGTTGTATTTCTGAATGCTGAAGTTTTCCTCCTCCTCATCCTGCTTCTTCTTTTGCTGCTGAGTCTCCAAAACATATTTTAATGCCATAGTTACACCAATTTACATCCATCCCATACAGGTGCTAGTTTACCATGACTTGCTGGGCATGTTACAACACCCTCATCATGCTAAGGTTAGTACTGAACTCTATTCTTCGTGTTCTTCAGAATCCGAAATGATTTCTAGATGCTGGCAGGTTACTCCTAAATTCTGCAAACAATTTGGACATGTGGGGGTTGCCATCAACGAGGCTCTATCAGAGTACAAACAAGAAGTAGAAAGCCGATCATTTTCAGGTGCAGCTTACACACCATACAGAATAAGTGCAGCTGATGTTGACAGGTTTCTGAATAAGCTCCAGACAATGGGCTTGTATGAGGCTGCCACAGCAGCAGCTGCTGCTGCTGAGAATGTTGAGACAGCTGGGAGACCATCGGAAGACACATGCTAAGTGTGAATTTTGCTTTCGACAACCAGGTCTTTCTGCTAGTTTTACCTGACATTTTCTTCTTTTTCTTCTTCCTCTGCATGGATGGTTCAGCACTTTTTTTTTTCCAAGAAAAAGCTGCCCCTTGAAGAATGGAAATGGATATGAATCTTTTTACTATAATATTCTTTATTTTACACTAAAAAACGTTTAACCATCTAACTTTATATCTTCCCTGAAAGTAATAAATTGGCTTGTTTCTCGCACTCTTAAAATGCATGAAAGTGTTCTTTGAAAGCTTGTCATACAAATGCTTTTGGTTTGAGCTGAGTGGTATTTGTTTTTCCAGGGGGTAGGACAACGAGTTAGATGCATGTATGTATCCTTTGGAGGTCTTTGCTATGAAGCCTAGAAACATATCGATTTCTTGGGACTAATCTTTAGCCTCTGCCGTTACATCTTTTTCTATGTTTCTAGCATTGAATCTTTTTTTTTTCCAGAAAACTTTTAGATGATGAATGACCAAGTTTTAGTTCCATGAAGTAGAACTGCGGTTGTGAGAAGATTTGGTTAGGGAGAGAGAAGGCAACCGGCTTTAAGACATGATAAAAGGAGGACGATATCATAAGTTTGCAACTTAGCAGACTTGCTAAGCCTACTTCCTCAGCTTGTAGTTCCTCTCTCTCCTTTCTTTCTCCATTGTCTTGGTGCTCCTTGATATACTTATTGTGTCTCCAGTCTCCACTCCCTTAATGTCTTCATTGCATGATCATCTTTTCACAATATCCTATGTGTTCATTCTGTTTTGCTTATCAAGACGATCATCAAGCAGAAATCCTGCCCCTTCATTTTCTTCTCCACTTTCTTAAGAAAAGTCCAAGTTTTGGATGACAATGCAATCGGCCTTCTTCACCAGCATCCCTATTGTGGGCTATCTAGATGCCAAAATTTATCAACGATGCACCTTGTATTATATTGTATAGAGATGGGCATTTGGCTCAACATCGTGCCCTAAGGTACCAGGAATCATCATGAGTCATTATGCAATTCTTGCCATATAGATGAGGCATTAGTGCTGACCTGGTTCAAAGTGAGACTCATCATAGTATATATCTGTTATTATTATCAGAATTATTGGATGTAGCTAATTATATATTCTTGAGATTAATGGTCAAATTCTTTGAAAATTTTATCATTGCTAGGTGGGACTTGTTTTTATTTGATTTGGGTGTCATAAGTATTGTGCTAGAAGAACCAACTGGTACTGGAGAAATACAGAATGGATGAATGAGGGAGTAGTGAATAATCCTCAAAATCATTGTTTGTCATGCACCAAAATGTAAATTACTAATGATACATAGCAGCTAGATGGAAGGATCTCTGATTGTGTTACTTCAGTTATTTTGGCGGTCTGTTTGCTGAAGGAAGAAAACTTCTTTCTGCGGAAGCCTATAAAAGTCCAAATAATAGAACAACTGCTGCTTGTGGTGGTGATCATAGGATGGAGGTGGACATAGTGAGTTGTAAGTTCATTGCAATCCGTGGAGACAAGCTACAAATATCTACATAGTATGCCAGATTGGAACTGTGAAACTCCTGGCTTTCTCCTGGAATCCATTAAAGCTTCTTACTGATGGTGCACCATTAAAGCTAGTTAGATAGCCTGTCGCACCATTAAAGCTTCTTACTGATGGTTTTCTCCTGGATTCCATTAAAGCTCCTTACATGGTGAGTTTTAAGTTCATTGCCACCCCTGGAGTCAAGCTACAAATGATCTATGTAGTGCCAGATTTAACTGGGAAACTTTTGGTTTTCTCCTGGAATCCATTAGAGCTCCTTATTGATGCTGTCCCATAAGTATTATGAGGATGACATCATGCAATTGTCTTAAAGATTTGGTATTGGGTTCTTGTCAGTTTTATCTTCTTTACAACTAGTGGAGAAAGGGATAGGCTGGGAAGATAATATGAATGCTGGCTATTTTGGCCTTTCAAGTACAAATCACTTGGGGACCATGTTATTCATATGGAGCGGCACCTTTGGTCAAAGTTTTGTGCAATTGTTGTCTACTTATCTAATGTTGTTGTTTGTGAAGCTGAAGGGTGATATACCTTCTTGTATAGGACTTAACGATGATCCTGTAATCCTCCCACTCACCATTCAAATCAGTTAAATCTTAATTTGGTATACTCCATTGAGAGTTGCAAAGCATATAGGTCTCCTCATTTCTTGAGCTGTTGTTACACATGAAAAGTTTTTGACAACACAAAGATTGATGATATCGTTGCTATTAACCCCATGTCTTGGTGTAAATACTTACATGATATATGTGAACGTATTCTCGCAAGCAACTGTTGGTTTTTGTGTAGGTATTTGATGCAACTTAAATAAACTAAACCTTCCAACCTCTATCAGCCTTCCCATCTTGATATTTTTAGCTATCAAAAGCAATACATTTTTCTCTCAAATGTTTTAAGTAACTCTTTTCCTGATGTTATATCTTTGTCAACTTAGTGAAATAGACACATTCTCTTATTCTATTTCATAGGCAATCCATACTTTGTTGAAATTTGCTGAGGCCTGCCTATTTATCTGGATGCTTTTAACACTCAGAATATCTTTGTTAACTCTTTAATCCACCCCAATGTTTTGCTGAATCTTTTACCTGTAAAGTGTGTGGTCAGGTTGGATATCCTTGGATTGACCTGGGATCGAGATGGTTCTAATAATTGATGCTCTTGTTGATGGATATCTTTATCCAGCTCCAATAGTAGTCCATATTACTTCCTGAAACTGATGCTCGAGTTGACAATCTTTGCCGTCCACCTCCATTGCAAATCCTTATTAAGCAGTGTGCCATCATCACTTTTAGTAGGCTGTTGCATACTCTTGTGTTTTAAATTCACTCTTTGAGATTACTTTTTTTTTTTCTTTTCTAAAATAGATAATTCACACTGTTTTAGTATGAATCCATCTAAAGAAACAAAGAAGTTATATATTCTGAAATGCCCCCGAGGCAAGGAAACAATCTGTTCACAGCACATTATCGAAGTGATGAGCTACAAAAGGGGTTACCTAGTCTGTAGCACCATTTGCTTCGTGATAGATATGTCTCACGATAGATAAGTGCTCCCTCTTAATAGGTTCCAAATGTTCTGTAACAAGGGATATGTACCCATCGTTCTAGCTTGCTTCTCGATTCAAAAGATCACGGTGGCAGAGTCGCTTGCTACGAGAATGGAGTCCGCTCTCAAGGCATGCCAAGCACAGCTAATGCTTGCCAAAGTTGGTCCTCAATTCCACTTTAGGAATTGAGGTGTCGAAAATTAGACTATAGGAATTTCTGATCACAAATTTCGCTTCACCTCGTGTGAGAGAGCTGACCTAACTTTCAGCATGAGAGATGATTATTGGTCCTTGACAGCTATCCTATCAACTGTTGTTGAGGCATGGATTTTATTCCATTTAGTACATCCCTCGGTCCTTGAAAAGATGGATCTGTTACAACTTACAAGGTGTCGCAGGCTTGTGAGCTTAGACTTTTCCGCATGGATTCCCGTACACTTGGAATGCACCTCATGTTGGTCGCATGCAGAGCCGGCCCGAGCCTTAGGCGATCGAGGCGGTCGCCTAAGGCCCCGGGCCAATGGAAAGCCCCGGGAGGTGAAGGGAGAAAAGAAATTGAGAGAGAGAGGGGGAAGTTTTTGGCACCGTGATCAAAAGGAAGCAAAGGCCCCTTTTAAAACAGAAACAGGAGCTGGCTACGAGTCTTCCCCCTTGATGGAAGGGAGGTGGAGAGTTTTCTGGCCTGCAGAGGAGCAATTTGGGAAGTTGGGGACAGTAGTTTTGTTTTGGGTGGAGGGGGAGAGAGAGAGAGAGAGAGAGAGAGGAGGGATTTGGTTGGCTTGATACCCGCCTGAAGCCACTCTTGTCTTTCATCCCTTCTCTTTTTTGGTTTTGGTCTTGGTTTTCCTTCCCTCACAATACTCCTGATCCACCTGGGCCATCGGGAAGAAAGATAGGGGGATTGGAGATGGACTTCTTGGAGGGTAGAGAGAGAAAAGGAGGGAAGAGGGGGGGGGGGGGTGTTGAATGGCTGCTGTGCTGTGATGCTGCAGTAGCTGCTTCGGTACTCACCAAGTAAGGGTACTCACTTTGAAAGGGAGATGGTGGGATGGGATTTTTATTAATTAGATCGGGTGAATTTTCCATAATGCCCCTACTTTCTTTTCTAGAAAAGGCCTGGACAAATTCTGCTCTTGCTTTACCATAATTTCCATAATTTCTTTATCTTGACCATGAAGTGATAGGATGATCTTTTCCTATTCTACTCTTACTTGACAGAATAAAAGTATTATTAAGCATTATCTCAGTTATTTAATCAGTTTCATGGCTCTTTTCTTAGGTTAATTACTTTTCTATATTTTCATTCAAAAATTATATTAAATTGAAAAGACTTCTTATCTATCCTTATTAGATTCGTGTATCTTTATTGGAATATTATACTTGATTACTATCTATTTTTATATCATTTTTAAAAAATATTTTATACTTATTTAAAATTTTATTATTAAAAAAAAGGCCTCATCTATTGGATTCGCCTTAGGCCCCCAAATGTATTGGGCCGCCCCTGGTCGCATGGCATGCAGGCTAACCGCCATCTAATGCCGGCTTGTGCGAAACGGGCGCGGTGCATGGTGCCTGCGTGCAAATACGTGCGGATCGTCAGCTCAAGCGTGTCAACAAAGCACGAGGGAGCATGTGAATTCTGGCTTTAGAATGTAATTAAACAACGGAGTGTTTAGGTGTGAGCATTCTTTCTGCTTTATGTAGTCTTTTTGTTAGTAATGTAATTGTTTGTGATCTTGCGAGAGTAATATGAGCCGCCAATATATTTTTTTAAAAAAAAAGCGGCGGCTAAGAGCAAAGAATTCTGTTACGTACGAGCAAAGGACGCCGGTGATGGCGTAGAGCCCATCTCTTCGAAAAGGCATTCCATCCCTCCAATACATATGCTAGCGTGAGACCTGTGCAAAAATGCAAGAGCGAGATTGATAGCTGGGATCTTCTAAATAATTAAAGAATTTTTTTGGTTCATGTACAAGACTTGATTAGCATACAATCACATTAGGTAGGTGTGCTTTAATTCTTTAGGGGTGTATTTGGCTAGCCCTGAGAATGTAGGAAGTCATTTTTACAAAGTGAATTTTCAACCACCTGCAGTCACTTGGCTGCAAAAATGAGATCCAAAAATCACTTTGGGGCCTAAAATGAATTTCAGCAATTTTTGGAAAAAAAGGAAGGGAGAGGGTTGGACAGATGGATTATTTTACTATTGATAAATATTATATTATAATAATTACTATTAATATTATTATTATAGTATGTTATATTAGAATATGATAATATTTATATTATTATTTTAACGTTATTTATTATAATGGTTAATCGCTATTTGTTGTTAACTTATTATTATTAATTATTTTATTTTAACTATGATTGTTATATTATGATAATAAATGTTGATGATATTATTATCTTACACTGTAAATGATACTATTTAAATATTAATAGAATAAATTGATAATAAAACAAGTATATATTATTCATTCAATACATATTTAAAGTGACTTTTTTATCTTACAGCTAAATATTCAAAATGACTAAAGTGCACTTTATCAATGTTTACTTTCTCAACAAAATAAAAGTAAAAATTTTCACTTTTTCAAATTAGCACTGCTTTCAAAAAGTGTCCAGCATTCACTTTTGTTTCACCCGCATAAACATATATATTCTAGTTCGGAAAAAAGAGTAAAAAAGAACCAAGAAGGTTTATTTATCGAGAATAGAAATATTTTTTTGTTGGAAAGAATGGGAAAATACTATCCACTAAATAAAGTTGTCATGCCCTTTTTCTTCTAGGCAAGAGGAGAGAAAATATCAATTTGATTTTTTAAAATATAAGAACCTGGCCAGTCTATTCACAGTTTCCTTACTCATATGAACTCTGTGTGGGATCCATTGGCACTTTTTGAAAAAAACTAGAAATTGAAAATTTTTTAAAATGAGTCATTGCATATTTCAAATTTTCATATTTGACTTACATCTTGGTAACCACACTTGTTTAGAGTGTTTTTTCCCCTTCTTTTATTTGCTCGAGCATGTGGATCATACATTCTTTGCTTGTTTCTTTTAATGCAAATCTTTCACATTTAACCATGCATGGAGCTTGAGTAGTCAGACTAGGTGGCTCTAATGTTAACATAATAATATAACATGAGAATCTAGGGCAAAAATCCTACGTAATTGCGAAATTTGGTGAGGATAAAAAGGAAAAAAAAGTAATTTTATCTAACCATTTCTTTTATATGCGGACAATGCATGAATCCAAGCAAACCTGTTGCATGGGTGTAATTTTTGGTGAAGAGTGTTGCAATGCTTACGTGCTTGCATAAAATTGCGCACGATGTGGTTTGGCCATGGGTGAGCTTCATAGAGGCTATTCTTAAAATACATGCTTGCAGGCATAAGTTTTTTCCCTTATGGAGATAGAATTAAGAGATGTGTGGGTGCTTGCCTACATGGCTACATGGCAACAAGTTGAGTTTGGCGCATTTGGCTTGGAATCACAGAGAATGGCAATTTGAATAGATCAAGAGTGAGATCAGAATGTGCATCGTTTAATACAATCACGATTGTCGATCAAATTATTCTAATATGCGAAAGCTGATATTTAAATTATGTTAACGGTCATATAGCCGCGAGTGATGGAATCTTCGAGCAAAACCAAACGATTTGAGTACTAAATTAGTCATCTCCTAATTAATGACCGGAAGATTAATGCAAAACCGTTGGCAGCGAGATTGCCAAAAAGAAAACCGTGAAGGCGGGCCGGCTCCCGTCCCGTCCCCATCCCTCCATCTGAGTCTCTACGTGGCAACACGAGGCCAGTCCTTTATGCGTGGGGCCCAGAGCGACAACTGTCTTGCAAGACTTTTTTTTCTTCTTTATTGATAACTCAAGTCAATTAAAACAATTACGTAATTTCTTCGAGAACATTAAAAACAGTGGGTTCAAAGCCAGACTAACAAACGGACAAACAACCGCTTCACAGATCCGCGTTGACCGGCCATGGCCTCCCCCTCAACCCAAACTCCCCCCACAGGGAATCCATGACAACACCAAAAGTCAAACACAGAGAAATATAAAAATTAAACCGAAATACAGCCAAGGAAAGCAATCGGACAAGAGCGACCGAATCATCACAGAAGTAATGTTTACACAGGAACAATTTACCAAAAGAAAAAAAGGTCAACAAAATTACAAGCTTTGCCGTTTCTAGCTCCAGAGAGAGAGGAAAGAGAGAGAGAGCATGAAATCATGGAATTCTGGCCTTTTTTTTCTGTATGTAGTTTAATTAAACTAAAAAACGCTAGGCATGGGTAGGGGATTTGATAAATATAAACGGACGGATCAGATGCTCTCTTGCACACTCTCTCTCTCTCTCTCTCTCTCTCTCTCTGTGTGTGTGTGCTGTCTGATGGCAGGAGGAGCAGAGGGTTGTGATCAGCTACCGCCCGCGGCGGCCGCCGCGTTGTTGTTGCTGGTGGACAGCCATGGCGGAGGGAAGAAGTGCTCCTCTAAGTCGCCGTCATCGTCGAAGAAGGTGGAGGCGACGGCCTCCGTCGCCGCCGTGGAGATGGGAGCCGAGGCGGTCGGGGCACCGGAAGGCACATCTAAGCCCATGAGGAGCAAGCTGTCCTCGCCCATCACTTCCATGTCTTCTACCAGTAGCATTCCCTCTTCCTCTTCTTCCTCGTCGTCGTCTACCTCGTCGCCGTCCTCCCTCTTGCCGGGCGGGCGTTCGCGGCGGAGGAGCTCATCCTCCATGGAGGCCGTGAGAGGGGTGGTGGGGGAGAGGCCCGCGGCGGTGGAGGACGACGGTGGACTTGAGGATGGATTGACGGGAGGGAGGTGCTCGCCGTCGCCGGCAGCGGGCGGCGGGGTGGCGGTGGAGGAGGAGGGAGGAGGGGGGAACTTTTGGCGGGTGCTGCCGGCGAGGGAGTTGCGGTGGGTGGGCAGCGGGTGGTTGTGCTCGGCGGTGTAGGTGATGACGAACATGTCCGGGTCCGTCCGGCTTCGTTCCACCTGCTTCCGGGCCAAGCATCCCTTGGAACTGCTGCACCTATAGTATCCCCTGTTTCAAGAGAAGACGCACCGCAAAGTTGGCACTTCCCTTCTCTTTTGGAGCAAGAAAGACTAGAAGAAGGAATCAGGGAGGGAGGATGGGATGCAGCACTAACCGGGGGTAAGGCGAGCCCTTTATGGGTTTCTGGCCATATTTCCGCCAGGCCCACATATCGGAGGAGAGGCCGTCGGCGGGGACATGACACACCACCCTCTTCTGCTGGTTCTTTCTGGAATTCACATCAAGATCCGATTTTTAAGCCCAAGATCCCATTTTTCTCTTTTTTAGACGAATGAATTTTATTACCTTCTTTTGGAGCACTTACCTTCTTTTGGAGCGGGAGGTCTGGGATGGGGGACGGTGGGGCTGCCTGCTGTGCTGCTGCTGGGTGGCCCCCACGGCGGGGACCAGGGAACCGGCGCCGGTGACGGCGAGCGATGCGGAGGACGGCGGCGAGGAAGGGCCGCTTCGCTGCGGTTGCTGCTCGGCTTTGGAGAAGAAGGGCTTGCAGAGCTCCTCCAGCTCCTGGAGCACGCTCCGGGACTCCAGCATATCCGGGAAGCACAAAGGGAAGCCGCCGCCGCAGCCCTCTCCTCCATCCAGCGGCCCCGTCTCCTCCACCTTGATGTCCGAAGGCGGAGGGAAAGAAGAGAACGGGTCCGTCGTCGCCGCCGGCCCCGTAAACCTGCAGCTCCGCACCACCGCATGGAGATCCCAGTTGTCGTCATCCATCGCCACCGCAGAGAACAAACCAAATCAAACAAAGAAAGCCGGTGCCTTGGAACTCGCGCTTGGCCCGAGATGTGACCTCGGAGTCCAGCTATATAACCATCTCACGGACGAAAGCGGCCGCGTCGAAGAGGAGAAGAGAGAAGAGGTCTGGAAGGCAGAAGGGGAGGAAGGAGCGGCGCTGACTTTCTTAGAGAGAGAGTGGTGTTGGAATTTATACGGGGGAGGGGCAAAAGGGGAAGAGTGGGGCTCGGTAGAGGTGGAGGTGGGCATTGGATCCCCCTAAAGTCGCCAAAACCGGCCGGTCTTTTTTCAAAGGCCCGGAAACCGGGTTTGCGTTTCCCACTTGACTTTGGCCAAAATGTCAAAGGGGTGAGAAGAGAGAGAGAGAGAGAGTGGGATAGAGCTGTGCCTCTGAGAAGAGAAAAATAATAAAAAAAAAGTCGTCGCTTCCACCCACTTCCACGCGAGCGGTCCTCGGTCCTCTAGAAAAAGATAACATTTAGTTAATAAGTCTGACAGTGATATTCGGACGCTAATTTAATATTTCGAAGACCCGGCTGCGGAGGCCGCGGTGGCAGCAAGCCCCGCGGCTACAGTGACGCGGGGGCGAGGGAGGGAGGGTGGTTAACGGGGATCTGGACACGTGCACCGCACGTGGGCCGGCCAGCTAGTGGGCCCCAGGTAACGGTTCTTTGGGGGGAAAAAACGAACAGCTGGCGGTAAACATTCAAGATCGGTGGGCCCAATTATAATGATTCCCATGAATTTTTGATGGAAAGGCTTATGCCAAATCATGTGCACATGGGCTGCAAGATCATAGGATGGATGTGCTGACGGTACGAGAGAAGATAATTTTTCTATGATTGGAATTTTATTTTTTGATGCATGATATTAATTATCAGTTAGGATAAATCATTAGATTATGACATGTACAGATGTATTCATGCAAAATTAAGTGTTTGATAAGGGAAAAAAAAAAGCTATCATTTGAATTCACATCCATCCATTGGGGGGAAAGGAAATGCGTCAACAATGTAAAAGCTTGAAATAAGTTTACACCAAAATATTCAAAATTTAATATTTTAAAACATTTTATACTATTATTATAATCAATAATACATGTGCACTTAAATCTGAATTATGCCTTCTAGGGAGAGGGTACTGAAGGAGGCTTTTGACCCACATTGATGCAAATTGTTTTAAATAGGGGAAGATGCTATAATTAATAATCATGATAATAGAAGCGTAGCCGAGTAGCATCAAGCAGTCGTCGTTTTATCAATTAGTATCCCAAAAATAGTTGTATCCATGCTCTTTGAATGTTGCACCATAAATTGCTTACAAAAAACTAAAGCAAACCAGGTCTTTTAAATGACCATCCATTAATATAAGCATGCATTGATAGCAAGATGCATTCCATGCTAAACATCATCATGGTTGAATTTTAATAGATGTCTAAGAGCTACACATTTGCTTTTCGGCGAACAGATCGATGTATTTAATTCTCGTAAGCACTTTCATAAATAGGAGGGAAATAAAGTTAGAAAGACAATTATTTTTGGCTTTGATTTAGGTTTAGTATTGCGCGTGATCATTAAAATCTCATAGGGGCTTGCTTTCAATATTTTTTGATACACCGGTGATTTTTGTGCAATATTTAATGGTGTTGTGTACTCGTGTTGAAATCTTTTATAATTTGATTGTCAACTATTTTTTTTGTACAAATTGCATCATAATTGTTGACGAGAACCAACCCTTTATCCTTGCCCACTGATTTCCATTGTCCAACTTGGAGCTAGTTCGCGTGACCAAATTCCGGTGTATATGTACACTGAATGAGAAGCCACCAGCCAAGTCCTCACAAACAAACCCTCTTCGGTGTAATGATAAAATATTAAAAGATCATATATATGTAGGCTATTATAGAAAAATAATAACTCAAATATTTCAATGTTCATCATGAAGGCAGAATTTTTGTTAGACTCGATCTATGTTCCACCTCAAAGATAAATTTTATATAGCAAACTTGTACTTAGGCCTATGCACTACCTTCAATAAACAACTTTATATGCATCATGCATTGCTCTTATCAACAAAAAAAATAAAAAAAAAATCTCCACATGCGACACCATCCTTAGTCAAGACACGTAGCACCGTTTGTTTGATAAGTTAAATACATGCGTTTAGGTTACTTACTCTTTCTCTCCATAGCGAAATAGATACAGCATAAGAAATAGTTCAAGCCTTAAAAGTTTGGTATAATTTTGGCTCCCACGTGGAGATGAAAGATGGTGTATAGGCTAATAAAACAAGCTCAAGCGCATACGATCAGAGCCGGCCCGAGCCTTAGGCGATCGAGGCGGTCGCCTAAGGCCCCGGGCCAATGGAAGGCCCCGGGAGGTGAAGGGAGAAAAGAAATTGAGAGAGAGAGGGGGAAGTTTTTGGCACCGTGATCAAAAGGAAGCAAAGGCCCCTTTTAAAACAGAAACAGGAGCTGGCTACGAGTCTTCCCCCTTGATGGAAGGGAGGTGGAGAGTTTTCTGGCCTGCAGAGGAGCAATTTGGGAAGTTGGGGACAGTAGTTTTGTTTTGGGTGGAGGGGGAGAGAGAGAGAGAGAGAGAGAGAGAGAGAGGAGGGATTTGGTTGGCTTGATACCCGCCTGAAGCCACTCTTATCTTTCATCCCTTCTCTTTTTTGGTTTTGGTCTTGGTTTTCCTTCCCTCACAATACTCCTGATCCACCTGGGCCATCGGGAAGAAAGATAGGGGGATTGGAGATGGACTTCTTGGAGGGTAGAGAGAGAAAAGGAGGGAAGAGGGGGGGGGGGGGGGTGTTGAATGGCTGCTGTGCTGTGATGCTGCAGTAGCTGCTTCGGTACTCACCAAGTAAGGGTACTCACTTTGAAAGGGAGATGGTGGGATGGGATTTTTATTAATTAGATCGGGTGAATTTTCCATAATGCCCCTACTTTCTTTTCTAGAAAAGGCCTGGACAAATTCTGCTCTTGCTTTACCATAATTTCCATAATTTCTTTATCTTGACCATGAAGTGATAGGATGATCTTTTCCTATTCTACTCTTACTTGACAGAATAAAAGTATTATTAAGCATTATCTCAGTTATTTAATCAGTTTCATGGCTCTTTTCTTAGGTTAATTACTTTTCTATATTTTCATTCAAAAATTATATTAAATTGAAAAGACTTCTTATCTATCCTTATTAGATTCGTGTATCTTTATTGGAATATTATACTTGATTACTATCTATTTTTATATCATTTTTAAAAAATATTTTATACTTATTTAAAATTTTATTATTAAAAAAAAGGCCTCATCTATTGGATTCGCCTTAGGCCCCCAAATGTATTGGGCCGCCCCTGCATACGATGCAGTGGCGTAGCATACGCACGAGCAAGGATCATGACAAAACAACAGGTATAATAAATACGTTAGGATGAAAAATTATTAGATAGATCAGATATATCGTAGACTTAGAATAAAATCATTTTATTTTTCTCTCTCCATTTACTTTTTAATATGAACTAGCAATAATTTAGGATGATTTTATCTTAAATCTATGGTTATTCTGATTCACCTAATAATTTCTCTATTAGGATGAACCGGGGGCCCTTCCTCCCTCCTCTACGAACAAACAATCCTATCCCACACCCCAAAAGATCGGATCATCTCGACCAGTAGGCCATTCTCCACCCATTACCACTCCCATCTAGATCATTCATCTATTCTATTCTCAAAATTGGCACCATATCATCATCATTCTTTAACTATTTGCTGCCAGCTGTGTCTGAAATGTTAATACCACCGGACGTGTTTATGTCACACTTATCACGTCAGGATTCCAGAATACAAGACCAAGTCAAGTCAAACAAATAGACTTTGGCCACCGCTTGCCCCATCAGCATGCCTACCAGTTTCCATAGTTTAAAGGAGAAAAGTCATTTTAGAAGAAAAATATGTGCATGCCGTACATCGTTAGCGTAACCATGGAAACGACAAGCGCTATCCAAACCTAAGGCGGTGCCACCGACGCTGCCAACTGATAAGACCGCCTCGTTCCTCGCCCATTCTCCTCCTCCTGTCCGGGCCCCACGCGCCCCGCGCCCCCCCCCCCCCCCCCCCCCCCCCTCCTCCTTCAGGAGTTCAGCGCGGCGTAGCTCCAGGCTCCACAGGCTCCTGCGGCCGGGCTTCTTTGGGGGTAGAAACAAGGGCAGATCCACACACCACTTGAGCCATATACTCTAATGCTGTACTTGTTTACGTGTTGGGGTGGCGCTAAGATCTCGCGCAGAGCACAGCACTCCTCCTCGGGGAGGGCTCTGTTCTGGTTCCGGTCTCTTCCTTTCAAATCTTTTAGGGTACATATCCTGGTCTTTTCCATGAATAGGTTTGGCAGCCGACGTTCTTGCGGTCAAAGCAGACACCAACGTGCCAATGTCTGCCCAACCTAGTCGAGTCTAGAACTTCTAGGACTGTAAGCCGGTCGGGCAGGTGCGAAGAATTATCTCGGCCTAACTAATCACGTAGAAGAATTTGTTAACCAAGTTGATGAAAAAATATAACCCCTTCAAGCAGGCTGGACCAAGTCATGCACTCTGAATTATTATTACAATTATTTTTTTGAGTGAGATCGAAGGTACTTCAGCTGAGTTGGATATAGTAAATGCTTTAGCCTTTAGTGCACTGTTATATTGGGAGTTACATTAGCAGGATATCTTTCCAATACATCACATATGATGTCTCAAATTTCTTATGACTAAAGCCAATGTTAGCTTTGATTCCTACTACTCTCACCAATTTCCTGTGAACTGTAACAAAATTCTGCTACCACGTGAGAGAACATTACTAAATTATATCTTATCCATGTCATGTCCATGTGGATGTACTGCAAGAGGCAGCGCGCTGGACTGATAGCTTGTTTAACATGAGCTGGAGTTGGTTAATTCTTTTGCAATTGGAAACAGTACATACTGGAATTAATTATCTTCGGACGTGCTTTTTCTGGATTCAACTTAATCCAGTCTGCTCTCGGTCTACCTACAAAGCGCCCCAACATTTTAACCTACCGGACTACAGATATATAACAATAGAAAAGTTTGAAAAGTAGAAAAGTTGAAGCTTGGCACTCGTCAGACTCAAACATGGGGCTTCCTCTTCCTCTCAATGTGATGCATGTACAACCAGCCATTCACTTTCTAATCCATACATTCATCAAAAAAGTGCACACCACTTTCTAGTGGAATTGTGGCCAAAAGGGAGGGGAAGGAAGGTTCCACTCCAGCGGTACCAGCACCCCACTCCCCATTGTCTCCCCACACAGGTTGTGGGCGGCCATGAACTCCAAGATCCTCTCAGAATCCAACATATAGTATTTCTCTTCTAAATTGATCCATGTTGTGCTGTGCTGACAGCATCGTGACAATGATGGGAATTAGAATCATTGCACTACAAAAGAACAAAAAAAGAGAGGAAAAGAAGAGGAATCTGAGGGTAGTGCAATAACCTATTAATCCTTCATGACGACGCTTAAAAGCCGCGAACAGATACCGTATATGCCTTGCCTGTGTATTAAAAGAAGGGGACCCAATGAACATTTCGAAAGGCCAGATACTTGTGACACTTCGCAACCGTTAATAACCGCTTAATCTCAGATGGCTTCTGGCCTCCCCTTTTCATACAAAAAAAGAAAATAAAAACAACCGCTTAACCATTCCAGGGAAAGGAAAGCAAGCGTTACAGATGCACTTAAGGGACCTGGAAACATAAAAGTAACCGGACCAAATACCACCTGCACTAATGATTCCATAACGCACTAACACTGTTTTGGAGCCCACCAAGTTGCAGGCACCTGAATGTGGCTACACTGTGCTATAGCACTACCAAATCACACTACAAATGAACGGTGGAATTATTTCGAGCTATTCCCATCACTCCCACCAAGACTTCCTGAATTGGCTGAAGAAATAGCAGACTTGGTGGTTCCAACGAATTCAAATCTATATGAAACCACCTGTTGTAAGTAGGATCGTAGTGGATCTTTCTGATCAAAATGTGATTCTTGTGTAAGATTCAATGTATGGTGCGATCCAAAGAATGAGAAGCATTCCTAAAGGAGCTGGTGCATGCATGTCATTGGTCCTTCACAGAACACGATGTAAGGTGGAGATTCTGGCTGATTCTCTCCCAAGAAATGCCTGTCATGAAGAGGCCATCCTTGTGATAGTAGAGTAGTCACCCACATTTGCAACAAACAGGGGATCCTTGTCTTCATTAAGTTCTGTTGGTTTCTGACTTGCTTGCTCAAGCTCCTTTGTCAGGTCTTCCATTGTCTTCTTCAAGCTGGCTCTGCTCATCTGCCCCCCATCACCCACCGAGATGCCAACCATCGTAATCTTTGGGAGTAGGGGATTCAGCGGAATTTCATTGATACCATCTCCATCCATGCTGCATGAAGATAAATAATCATGTCCAAATCAAAATAAATTCCACACACTAGCAATAAGGACAGAAATAGCACACCTTGTGCCCGACTTGATCTTATTGTCTGGTATTTGCTGTTTTCCATGCTTTTTTGACCATGGATTTGAAAACCAGCTGCCGGGAGGGAACTGAAAATCAGTGTGACTTGTTGACTGGCCATGGTCTCCTTCAGCATTTTCACTTAAACTGAGCCCTGAAGCACCACGTTGCTGATCGGGCTGGCCATTATCAGCACCTTCCAAGTTAGCAGTGCCACGGATGGACACGGTTGCCTTTGAAAATGAAGCGGCACTCCTGAAATCATCATCATCCACAAAAAGAATAGCACAAGAAACTAAGGTGCCAGCATGAATAAATACAGAAAACAAAGTGTGATCTCTAATCTAATCCAATACAAGATTGAAATGCTTACAAGAACATAGGGAACAATGCTTTCAATAACAAAAGCACAAGATGCATCTCACTTAGGAAATATCAAAGCAAATGGAGCAAGAGAATTCTAGAACTCAGCTATCTATTAAGACCTTTCCATCAATTGCCATGATATGTGTGCCACAGAAGGCGGTTAAAAAGATGCCCGCAAATACCAGGAGTAAGACACATCTATAAGAAGACGCTAACAGGCCAGCAAAGATCATAATGTATGAAAAGCAACTTCTCGTTGTCCATTTTGTTGACTAGGACGACATATACTATAAGGATCAAGTTTCGCCGTCTTCGTACTACACCATGTACTGGTGCTACACTAGCATAGTATCGGTATAGTATGGTACAAATTTTTTTTTGTAACATACCGAGCATCGATATGCCATCCGTATTGAGTACCGGTACCAAACTAGTATAGTACGTCCCATACCACCTGGTTCGGGCCGGTACGGTGTACCTTGCTAAGGATTTTTGCGAACACCACCAGTTAGGATTCCAAAGGAACCGGTTGACATGTCAAAATACTCTTTATTCGTCAACCAAAAAGGTACCTTCCTTCCATTCTGAGACTGGCACCAAGAACCAAACTCGCACAGAAGCTTCTGGACAACACTCGAAAATTAAAGACACAAGCTATACCTGGCCCTACTTGGTCATATCTTGGAACAAGGCTTAACTTGGGCCTTGGCATGGGGCTTTGAAGAAATAGAGATAGGACCAATTCTGAGACTGACACAGACTGATGATTTTAAATGGTTTTTAATCCAGATTCAAGCCTAATAAGTTTAGGCCTATCTAAGGTTTGGGCCTTACCCAGGCCTTGGTGGTTCATGTCTCAAGCCAGGTTCGGGTAGAACTTGGCCAAAGAACAGCCTATTTAGGTGACACAGCCGCATGACCGGATGTGATTCAAGTGTAAAATACAAATAAACTAGCATTTCCAACAAGCCATCAGAATCTGAATATTATTGTACTATTGCATGTACAGTGTGTATATACCTTTCTTCAAATGTGTCTACCATATAAGGAAACTTCGGTTGGATCCCAGTGGCTTTTCTCAACCACTTATTACCAAGAAGTATTTTGTCAGCAACATCAAGGAGCTGAATCTCAGCAGCTTTTGATATCACACTAAGTGGTATTCCAGAATGACCCAATTCATCAAGCACTTCTTGAACCTGCAATGCATCAAAAGCCAAGATTTCCAAGATAATAGCAATCACAATAGGTAAAGTAATAGTTTGAGCAAAGACTACATAATAAAGCATGGCAAAAAAAGGACTAGACAGTCTATCTATAAGCAGCGACAGTAATATTTCTAAATGCAGCTGTAAAAACTAAGTTATGAAGAATACCTCTGGAGGTTCAAACAAGCTGTCCCCATTTTCCTCAACAACTTCTGCAGCCAGGCCATCATCTATTACATCTCGCCGTCGTTGTCTGTGTCTATTTTGGATCAATGTGTGAAAGTGCTGATCGACTGAAGCCTCAAGAATATTGTCTAGCAAGCTTTTATCAAAAAAATAAGGTGTATACCTGGAATGACAAACACATTAAACACTATTAACAATTAAAATTATTTTGCTAGGGATGAAGGTTCAGAGGCGAAGTTAGAACTCCAATTTCCCATTAAGATAGATATTAGGTAGAAACACATTGGAGAGGTAACTACTAGTGCATTAAGAATTCAAGTGCGGGTACTTGAGCTGAAAGCAGGAATCAGAATTGTTTTGAACGTGCTGTGTATTTAGTAGTCCACAAAACACATTGCATTTACTGTTTAAGCAAGATGAAAAATGAATATTCTGATAGATAACTATCATGTTGAGCTTAGTCTAGGCCTATTTCTAGTTTATCTACAACAGCTTCATGTTCCGCACTCTTTAAAAAGAACATAGCTCATGAGGCTCAATGCACCTACAAACACTATTCTTGTCACAGCTACCTATCATAATCATCACTTCTGCTCAAGATCAAATAAACCTTTTAATTTTTTACTTCCACAACACCTATCTAATTACCAAAAACATACCCTATCAAAAAGAATTTTCCATGTTAAGAAGAGTGTACACTGCAGTCAGCCAAGCATTGAGCATCAGCTTATGATCCTACTACCCCTATGAAGTGCAATAGGAGTGTGTTGCAGACTACTTTTTATGTTCTCGTTTCCTTCTACCAGTAAAAAAATTATTAGTGCAACACCAGAGAAATAACAGAACAAGTCCAGATAACAGAGAAGGGCAATACATGGCAATTAAAAAGGAAAGAAAAAGTTCAAAATATGAAAAAACAGTGGAAGTAGGAATGCAGCTTCTACTTTAATTCATTTGTTAAATGCTCATCTAGTGCTGCTCTCAGCAAGTTATTATTATGTATCCAGGAAAAAAAAGTTTGCATAAGCAGCATTTATATGCATAATAGTAAAAGTCTTCACCTTAACCTAAGGCCACATCTATCCTCCTTTTTTTCTCTTTTTTGATCTACCAGAAACAACATTGTTCTCTAAAAATGCTTGCTGAAGTTACAAGGAAGTTGAAGGCAAGTTTGTTGCTTTTATTTTAACCAACACCTATTGTTAAACTTATTAGATTCTCAAATCTTCGTTGAGGATGATTCTTCCTTTTTCCTCGTCTTTTAACTGCATGAGGGAAGAAAGGGAAACCTCAGCAGCTCTTTTTCTCATAATCTAAGTATGAGTTTCTAAGAAGGATTGGACAAGATGCACAAAAAACATAATGAACATTACTGTTAAAGCAGAAATAAATAACAAACAAGCCATAATCTAGAGAAAAAAATGTTCCAATTTAAAATGTAAAGGCCATGACACCCATATATACAGAACTGCATACCACTTTATTCCATCATTTGTTGCTATTGCAATATTTAAATTCCGAGCTGTGAATACAGGAACACCACCAATCTTTCTTTTCCCACGTTTTTGTGGGATTCTCCTAAGAAGTTTATTGGCTGCCTTAACCTGCATGAGTAGGAAATCATTGCACTGAAATGCTTATAACCACTGAAAATAACAAGATCATTTTTATGCACCTGTTTTTCATTTGGAACGAATTGGAACATATGAGGCTTTTCCTGCAAAAAGGATAGTGGAATATCTAAATCCAAACCCCAGATAAGACTTTAAAATAAAACTCAGCAAAGTAGAGAGCCTAGAGATGCAGCATGATGGGGCAACATTAACCCTTAACCAGGATAATCGACAGACAAACATAATTGCTGCAAAAATCAAATACACAAGGGAGATTGGGTCATATTGGGTAAAAGAAATAAAAAAAAAATCTAATTAAATCCTTCACATATAGCTATGCATTAGTGGAACCTAAATGTCAAATTCAGAGAACTTAAGGATAGAGCATCATCATCTCGAAAGGGGTAAAAAATATATAGATTTTAGCACCAGTATCAATTTTAAACATTTTTATACAGAAACATTGCATGATTTTCAACAGGTAATGATGCTTAAGATAGTAAGAAGCAAGGTTCGCCGTACCGGTACCGAACTCCGTACCGGTGCCGCACTAGTATAGGCATACTGAGTGTCGGTACGGTACGGTATGCGGTACGCCAGGCATACCGACATTGGTGTACCGATACCGGTACCCATCGGTACGGATACGGTACGCTTGGTACCGACTGGTACCGATCGGTACAGCAAACCTTGGTAAGAAGTTTAGTTGTGATTTGCAACAGGTGAAGACAATTTAATTTTCTCTCTCTTATAAGGAGAAATCTGAAAGGTTTGTAGAAATACTATGACTAATCGATTACAATATAAGGACAAGTGAGCATATGGAAGTTTAGTAAGACAAAAGAGGCAACTGAAAGAAATTAGAAGACAGAAAGGCTAGTTTAACGAACGAAACTATGTGCTAAGCAAGTGCAAGTCCCCTAAAAGAGTCAATACAAGTTGCATAAACATATCAATACTCTCTGGCAACATCAGCGGAGAATAAATAAATTATTAATGCTGAAGGTATTCATGATGGCAGTTAGTTTCTAGTGGAGAACTGATACCAGTAGGTTGTAGGTACATTGCATCAATTCCTCAGTTGGCAATAAATATATAATTACATACACATAAATGTTTTACATGGGTTTCTATGGGAGACAAATACTCTTCATGTATAAACTACAACAAGTACGTAAATTTGAAATTAATTTTTCAAAACAATTTTTAAAAAATAACAAAAAGGAATCAATAGCATTGATTGACTTGATCAATTACATTTAGCAACCCAAGCAAGGCCATTTAAGTTTAATATCATCATTCCCATTTTCATATTGAATCACTGCTATATGCCTAGGCATTCGATCATAAAGTGAGGATTCTTTATCATAATTTACAAGGAATTTCAAAAATACTATTTCAATCACTACTCTCTAACTACATTACATGGACACTCCATTGTTGAGCCGTTTGGAAATGCCAACACTTTTAGCCACTTGGCTGTGGCATGATGCAACATGACGTGGCTAGACACTTCTTTGAAATGTCCTGCTCATGTCAGTAAAAAGTTCCTGACATGACACTTTCTTTGGAGTGTCATGCAAGGGACTCTTAGTTAGAAGTATTGGACACTTTTAAGTGAGGTGTCCTGAAGGTATTCTAGACATAAAAAGTCAGTGTACTTGTGGTTTTTAATATGAAGTTATCAAGTCTATGGACAATTTCCACAAAGTGTCATTATATTTTTTATATAAAGTTGTCAAAGGTACTCGAACATTTTAAGTGAAACGCAATTATGTTTAAATATAAATGCATCATAGTTGGTTATCAATTTAAGTATCTCAACACTTCTTAAATAACTTCAAATAAACCTATTGAATGCCAGAATGATAAAAAGCTTAACACCTCTTATTTAGTTATTAAAATATTTTTAAACAGAAAAAAGATAAAAATCCAAAATACAAAGGCCGTCTTATTCAAAACCCCAATTACCTCTTCTCTCCCACTTAACACCTCAAAACTCACTGTTCTTATAAAAAGAAACACGCTTTCACATCTTTTTAACCCGAAATGACTGAAGAGAGAAAACGGTCGTTTTTTAGGATACTTTCAGGAACAGATCCAGGGAGATGAGGTAGGGCTTGTAGCTTAGAGGATTAGAACATGTGGCCATGAACCCTGATATCAAGGGTTCAAATCCCTCCTCGCTCACAACCTTCCAAAAAGGGAAGGACCTTTCCTTTACCTCCGGAGGGATAAATTAAACAATTTGCAAACTCATGGATATTAAGATATTCCATTGAATTTATTTTCTAGATAGCATTTATAATTATGAGTTTCTCCATTTTCAAATAAGCATCAAAAAACAAATACATGTGTGTGTACACACACATATATAGAGTTGGACTGCACTTTCAATTAACTCCTTGTACAAGGAGTTAACAATTTTAAAGCCAATGATAAGACATTCAAATTGAATATCCAAGATACTAAACATGATCTTCATTTCAAAAGATATTAGAAACTAAAATTTATATATTTTGGTGGTCTCTAACCTATGCATCAAATCAATACAAAAATACACGATATTGATCGACTAGTATGGTAAAATACATGATAGAGCACATAAATTGAAATCTATTTTTATTGGATAATGATCTACATATTTTAAAATATGAATAGATTTAAAAAATAGGTTTTCATGATCAAATAGTAAAACATAGTGTCATGCTATTTAAATCATCCATTTTGACACCTACTTGATGATTAGGTTAGAGACTACCAAAATACATGAATTTTAGTTTCTAGGCCTTTTTGTAGTATAGATTATGTTCAATAGTTTGGATCTTGAATTTAGATAGTCCATTATTAATTTTGAATTATTAACTCAAAAGTGTGTAATCCAACTACACTTGAAAACTCTTGAAGACACAGACATTGTGGTCATGTGCATAGGGTTTTGGAGGTTGCTATGTCCAACACTTGAGAATACAGACACTAAGATTGCTTTCCGATACTTGAAGGATCCTTTTATGTAACCATCTCACTCTCCTGATAGTAACTTTACGCTTATTATGACCATAGATACAGTAGCCCAATACAGGTAGCAGAATGACAAATGTTGGAAAGCTAGTCACAGGTGGCACAACTGACGATGGGTGTCATTTACAAGTGTAGCACCAGTAAAACTAATGAAGTACTAGACTAAGAATGTTGTGGGGGTTGATCAAGATAAGTATGTCGGATAATAGAAATATGCATGAGTTTAGGCAGAGAGTTAAATTCAAGCTACTAAATTTGAGATACGTGGGTAGCTAAATTAATCTTATGAACAAAATTAAAATTCATATTTAAATTAAAAGACAATCTTAACTTATTTGTGCTCTAGATACAAATCTCAAAGCTATCTTTCACCATAGTGATAGCGCATATAGCTTTAAGAAGACACTAATACAAAACAAGAATCACTATACCCATAGTGGTAATATCATGACAACGAAGGTATGCCGTACCGGCCGAACCGGATGGCATGGGGCGTATCGTACCGTTTCAATTCAGTACCGATACCCAGTATGAATGGCGTACCGACACTCGGTATGCCAAAAAATTTTGTATCATACCGTACCGATACTATAGCAGTGTGGCACCGGTACAGGGTCCGGTACCGAGACAGTGAACCTTGATGACAATAATATACATATGCTTTCTAGAATTGAATACTATTCTTTTTTTTTAAAGAGGCAAAAAATCCAAAATTAAAATCTAAAGTTTTGCAAAATCTAATGATAGCATAGCCATACCTTGAAATGTTCATAAGCTACATCAAGTCGGCAAGCACCGACCATACCAGTTGGAATATTCAGTCGTTTAACATGTGCAACTGAGATAGCAAAATATAAGTCAGACTGCAGTTCCTCATTCATGAAATAAAACATTATCCATAAAGCATCCAATAATGCCTTCATACAGTTGTTATGACGATGCAGTACCACTATATTCACTAAATGAAATGTTATGAACTAATAGAAATAATAAAAAATGAACATATTTGTTGTGCAAAGAAATTATAAGTTTTGGTTAATCATATTGTAAGACAAGCATCATGTTCTCATGAAATAAATTAGGACATAATCATCTTCAATTGATTACTTAATTGAAGTAGTACAGTATTTGACAAAATAACGAAGATAATAAAAATCTTCAATCTGCTGTTAAGTTAAATAGATAATTTAGTGACCCATAGACAAGGTATTTTGAACATCCAGGATATGTATATAAAGTTCTTAAAGTACACAGTTATAGCATTCAAAATCCATACTCTGCCTTGCAGAAATTTGGTATTTCTGTCAATTCAGCAAAAATTATAAGGTTAGGTGAGTTACAAATTATAGAAGAAACAAATTTTCACATCCGACAAATTTTTACAGATAGAATTTTCAAAACATCAACACACATGCTGTCAAGTAAATACAGCACAATCATCGGTAAAATAAAAAGTAATGTGAATGATAAAAAACACAGTGAAAAGAAGTTTTGTAATCAGACACAGATGGATAAAGGAGAAAAACATAATTAGCTGGAATGGAACAAATTTTGTATAGCTAGGACTTATCATTTTGAGAAGTATAATTCTGCAGATTCTTTTTTGTAAAATTATTTTATTTTTTCCCTATTATTCCATGCATTGATTGCACTTACAGTATATAAGCTTCCTCTTCCCCCCCCCCCCCCAACTGAATAAGAAGACAAGGAAGAAGAACAGACAATCTTCTCGCTTGCAAGTGTTTACATCATTACACGTGCATTGATTCAGCAAATTTTAATGTGAAGCAAAACTTGAACAAAAGCATAAGACATACCTGCATCACTTAAATCCATGAAAAAGCGAAAAACAGGACCTTTCCGTTCGCTCTTGGTAACTGTTGCAAGCATCTTTTTGATCCACTCAGGTGTTCTGTAAACAAAAAGAATAGTCCCAAATGAAAAACCGGAACGACCAGAAGAATTGTTCAGAAAATTACAAATTTTGACTACAAAAATAACATTCAATTATTTGTTCCTCTATCTCAATATCTAGATCCCATAATTCTCAAGAGATTAACAAAATTTGAAGTCATTGAGACATATGCATCCAAAAAAATGAAAAATTTACAGAGCAAGGAACCTGAAGCTGAAAGAAGAAGAGGAGGAGGAGGGGGTAGGGAAAATATTGGCCTACATAAGATAACAATTCAGAAGAAGAAGAGGAGGAGGGAGGGGAAATATTGGCCTATATCAGACAACAATTCCGAATTTTCACTCCTATCAATTCCCTCCAAATGTCTCAGCTCTCAAAAATACCTATTGAACAGAACATGTTCTCTGTTAATATGTCAAAATAAAAGATTACTACAATCTTTGAGATAACAAATAAAATTTGGATACTCTTTTGAACTCATAGGTTGGTCCTCCATCCTTTATCTCTGATGCTTACATTCAAATTTTGATAGTAGGACAAGGATAAAGCATCATCACATTTTCTACATCCCAAAGGCCACTTATCAACCCTCTGTAACACCAAGGACTCCATGGAATATATTGATTACACATAATAGATAAACAAAAAATCTACATAAACCAAATATGAAGGTTTCATCATAACAAAAATCCATGCTCATCAAGCTCATTATCACTCTTCAAGGTCTTTGTCTTTAAATTAACCAGGCCATCTCAAAGCTAAGCATAACTTTAGATGGCGCCCCATTCCTTTGGGGAATTAGACCCAAGAAACTGTCAAAATGGACAAACCAACCTAGATTGGAAGATCTTGAAACTATGCAAGCCATGAACCTCTATCCTAATCAAATAAAATGCATCAACTTCTCAAAGATCATGATAACTACCTTGTGCATGGTATGAGATGATCTAACTATGCGCACTATAGTCCATGTTCAACCCTTGCATTTGATATTACCTTTTGTTTTGGAGAACCTGGCCTTGGAAAGGATTTGACAGCAAAGTTGAATCAATAAACATGGATGTAAATGGCAATGCTTATTGAATTAAGTTATGATGGATGCAAGGGAGCCATGCCCTAGCATCCCATGCCACATTGCCTCACCTTCTGATTGGCAGAGGCCTGTTGGATTTCGATTAGAAACTGTAATTAACAGAATTTTAAAACTACCCATTGTTATTAGTGCTACCGCTGCATCGTTATTATCTTTTCTTTCCTTGGAAATTCATTTTATATCTATTCCCCTCTTACACCTGCTGTTCTTAGGCAAGGAGAATTCTTTTTAAAGGGCAAATTAGGAAATAAGATCTTAAAAATAAGAGACAAGAAGAATGCTGCACTTCTCCTCCATCACTTGGTTAGGAGTTCCTCATCGTTCACTCAATATCAAGGTTTGCTAGTACTCCCACAGGCATCTGTTCCTCTAATTTCTTCTTGTGATCCATCTTTTGTGTTGCCTTCTGCTTGTGGGGTCTTCTAAGCCTAAATAGCTTCTACTTCAATTGGCAAAGCTCCTTTGTTCATCCTGACCTTGCATTTTTCTGTCAAACAATTATAGTTCCTTCATTATTCCCTTATGGCACCATGAACATGCCTATGTTTCGTTCTCTACTGAACAAAATGACTCCACTCGTACATAAAGCAGTGAAAAGGAAATCAAGGGGCGCCACTGCCTTTGAGAGATAAGAGGGGATTTCAGCACCTTCCTCATGGTATTTTCCATTGGAAGGCAGTGGATGAGCTGGAGGAGAAGAGCAAAGGAGGGATTTCTCCCATTAACTATGGATTGAAGTTTTTTATCCCCTTAAAAGGTACCAGGTTCATCCAGCTTGATAAATAGTAATATCTTTTTAAATATGTGAGCTCTAAAATTGCAACAACAACCCGTCAAGCTTAGCATTGATGCTGGAAAAAAAAAAGTGGCTCGCAGTTAATGGATCAGAAAAGGGGAACGAGCCACAGGAGGACCGGAGGGCCTGGGGAGAGAAAATACAAGAAATAGAGAACAAGTTAAGATGGGCAATTTTAGAATTTTCGGCAATCACAACAACTGATCTCTCCCAATCAGAGGGCGGGGTGATTTAGCATGGGATACCAGGGCGTGGATCCATAGCTTCCCATTTAACATATTCTTCTTGCTTCACCATTGATTGTTCTAAGCAACGAAGTCCCTTAGAAAGTATTACCAGATTACGACTGGATGGTCGGATGTGATAGTATACTTATCATAATGGAGGACTTGCCTCGGATATGGCAAATTAAATCTATAGAAATCAACAATGAAAAACGTAAATTTTATAAAACAAAATACATTCCTGCGTTACCAAAGGAAAAATCTCATGGTTGTAGTCCGAAAATTACAAGAAGTCTATGGATATTGTGATGAAATGAAGAATCCAACTCCTCCTCCCTCAAAGATTGCTCAAAATTTCACAGGCTTAACACAATAATCCTTACCAGAAACAATCTTTTTTTATTTCTCCAGGATTCGACCTAAAAACTAAAATTACAATGTGAATCTTTTCACTTCTACTTCCTTCTGTTCGGAAAAGAAAATATGAGGACTTCAAGAGTGAAAATGAAATCTTTCGACCAGAAATAAAATAGAACAGAAAAAGGGGCGACCTCTTGGAGAGGAAGGGGATGTCGAAGTGGGTGGTGACAGCCATGAGACCGTTGCCGGAGGGATCCAGCATGCTGAATACCTGCCCCACAAAGGCGGGGCCCCCGCCGCCCTTGGAGCTCGAGCTGAGCCCCTCTATCTTCACGCCCGGCGACAGGCTCCTGATGGCCGACGACGGCGAGGCCGTGGCCGAGCTCCGGCTCTGGCTCTGGTAATCGGAGGAGGACGAACAGGAGGCCGAGGAGAAAGGGAGGAGGAGCGGCACCGTCACGGCGGAGGAGCAAGGCGGCGATGAGGAGGTGCAAAGAGACGGGCACACCGGCGGCGCCGCCGCCCCCAGCGGCGGCGGTGGCGACTTTTTGGTGGTGTTGCGACTGGGGTTGAGTGGAGGGAAAGGGAGGAAAGAAAGGATATTGGCGGTGAGAGATTGCAAGGAGCGACCGGCGGAGTGCAGGAACGGGGGGCCATCACCGTCTCGGGCTTTCTCCGAGAAGGACGATGAGGGGGAGAGGGGGAAGGAAGGGGACATCGCCGCCGTCGTCGCCGGAATCAAGAAGAGTGGGGATTCATCAGATGCCACCAGAGTCTCCGTAGGATGCCGACGCGGCCTCCCCAAGTTTTCTTGATTCTGGAAGGCGAACAAATATGATACCGCGTAATATTATGTGGGCACTAATGTCCGATAAGGGTATTTCATATAATATTTTTTATTTCTTTTTTTTGGCTTGTGTGCTTTGAGGCGTGGGCTTAATATACGAAATCTAGGGTCAAAAGCAAAGGAGTACGTTACTAGGGCGTTGCGGGGAAATACAAGTTAATTATTTATATTGTTTCGGTCGCAAGGAATAACTGGGACTGCCGAAGCCACCCGTGGACAGGCCGTGCCTTTGCCTCCTTGAACATTAACTCTCGTATTTGTTTGGTGTTATTGTGACTGTGATTAAGCCACGTGTGCGCAGCCTTCGCCTGGACCAGCTAGCCACCGTCCACGTGTAGCATCGGTTCGGTGGTGCTCAATCGTTGCCAGTCTCGTCACCTCTTCTCAGACAAATTAATTTTTTAAAATATATTATATATATATATATATATTTTTTTTTTTGCTAATAAAATAGGGGAAGAGGGGGGAAGGGCAAGCCCACCCCGCGTAGCAGCCCCACACTGGGCCCCCACCCCGCCAGGAGCATGTTCGATGCGGGCAGAATGACCGTTTGGTATAGACCCAGCTCACCAGACCCCAGCCATATTTTACTCATACCCTCTCCACCCGTGGCCCCGGCTCAGTTACCCCACTGGGCCCTGGCACGAGTACCCCGTGTGAGTACGTCATACCTGGCACCACCCAGGCTACCAGCCGACCAGTAGCACTTCCAAACCCCGTGTCCAGGCGCGGGGCATCCGGTCCCAGATTTAATCGACGCCCGTGCGTTTCGAACCTGGAACCACTTGGTTAGAAGCAAACGCCCCGTTCCAACTGGGCTACCACTTTGGTGGTAAATATATTATATTTTTAGACCACCAGATTTTGATCAAATATTTTTATAAATTTTTAAACTTCAAAAAATTAAATTCAATCCCTATTTATTACTATCCCAATCATTTCTTTTATCAAAAATCTCTACTAATTATCTAACTGCTTACATCACATAAATGGCTTAGATATATAAATTTGTGGTTGGCTAGTAAAGATATGGCATGCACTACTTATCACATATCTAACTTTCCCTCTCTACCCTAATTTTCTAGCTTTTTTTTTCTTTTTCTCTATTTGAAAAAAAGATTTTTTTTGGATTCAAAAACATTTCTTTCTCATCCGAAATATCCAATCGGTTTTCATAATTATCTCTCCTCATTATTCGCCCCTATCATTCTTCGGTATCATCCGTCAGTATTTGTCACGCCCCCGAAACCCATCACCCGGGTCCGGCACGCGACCGGCCGCATGATCCCTAGAGCAATGCCCTAAAGATCATGCAAGGCCTATGATAAACAACAATTCAAATAATTCCAATAATTCCAATAAATGCCAAAATCAAAGATTAATGGAATTCAATCAAATCCAGCTACAATGTACTGATTTATTACATAATTTCAAATGTCCATAAATCAAAGATAAATTGACTTCTAACTATCTAGCAGTCTGAATCCAGATCGAGCTCACTTCTTGTCCCATCCGACAGATTCTACGAATCCAGTGCCTCTGAAAAAAAATGTAAGTGTAGTATGAGCTTTTCCAGCCCAGTAAGAATCCCAACAGCCACACACAACAAAATCATAAAATAATCAAGTATCAAAATATATATCATTTCATCATTTCAAAAGCTCAACAAACAACAAATATATGTAATCAGTACATATACACAAATCCTTTTTCACATTATGTGATCCATTCCCATATTACTCAAATTCCAAAGTTTTCAAACTTTTCATTTCTGGCGTTGGACTAACCAAGATCATGTCCCAGTCCAAGACTGTACAAATCCCACGCATAAGCTCGTGGCAGCTATCCCACGCGTAAGCCCGTGGAGGCTATCCCACGCATCAGCTCGTGGCCGCTATCCGTAAGCCCGTGGAGGCTATCCCACGCGTAAGCCCGTGGAGGCTATCCCACGCATCAGCTCGTGGCCGCTATCCGTAAGCCCGTGGAGGCTATCCCACGCGTAAGCCCGTGGAGGCTATCCCACGCATCAGCTCGTGGCCGCTATCCGTAAGCCCGTGTAGGCTATCCCACGCATCAGCTCGTGGCCGCTATCTCATGACAAGGTTAGTCCAACCCATATTACATGTCCAGTTTTACATGTTCGATCACATTCCCATCACATCACATATTTTCATAAATTTTCAAAAATATGTTATTTCTTCCCAAATGAATATATCTCAATATATTCATTAAAAACAACATGCACGCCTCATAGGTGCCGCATCAACACATAAACAATAACAACATAATAATGAAAATATGTTGATAAACATTCATCTCATATGTGTCATATCAGCTCACAAGCAATAACAACACAACCGTAAAATAAATCCAACCAAAATGTCAATATATGCATAGAAGTGCTCAGATGTAGGGATTCTTACAGAAATTGTAGACTGACTCAAACACAGTCCGAATCACAACCTACGCGCTGGGGTGCTGAGTCCCCTGATCAAAACCTCCTGGCACCGCTGTCTCCTCCCCTACAGCATCAATCACAAATCACAAACTAAATCATTTAATATTAAAATATTCTGAACTATAATTCTCATCTGCTATGGGGTCCATCACCAGGTCCCCAAACATCTCAATCCCTCCAGATCTAGGGCAATCGGGGTGGCCCGACTCCCACTCCGTACCACCGGCCCATGTCGTCGCCAGCCGTGGCCGCTGCCACGCCGGCGACGATGGCCAGTCCCGATGAAAAGACCAAAAGAAGGGTGGATGATAGAGAAGGGTTCTTCCTCCACCTCTTTGGTCCAAGGGCAACAGTCGGGGTGGCTGTGCCCTCACCTCCCCACCCTCGACCACCATTGGCCGAACCATCGCCGGCCGCCCCTGCTGCAGTCGCCGGCGATGGTAACCGGCTAAGAGAAAGAGAGAGGAAGAAGTCTCTTCCTCTTCTTCTTTTTCTTCTTCTCTTATTACTATTATTATATTATTATTTTCCCTCCTTTTTCTTCTTCTTCTTCTTCTCCTTCTTCTTCTTTCCAACCGACACAGACCCCTCCCCCTTCCTCCATTTCTTCCACGAAAGGCCACCGTGATGGTGGCTCGGCCCCCAACCGACGACAACGACCGTGGCTCTCACCGTCGTCACCGGCCGGCGGCCAACCGACGAGAGGAAGAGGGAAAGGGGATGGGATCACGAGGGAGAGAGCCTCAGATCCACACTTCCCATCTTCCGTTAACCCTAGAAATCCCCCCTCAACCAACCCACACCAACACGGCCAACCCCATCGCCATAGATTCCGGCCAATCCCGGCGGCCGGTGGTGGCGAAATCCAAAAGAAAGGGGCCGAAACAGGGGTACCCTGTTTCGGATCCCTCTTCGACGGCTTCACCGGCCAAATCTCCAATCCAACACCTCCCAAAATTCAGAAATGGAACGCAAAGGAAGGGAACCAAGCTTACCTCGGTCCGGCGGCGTGCTCCGGCGACCTTTCCGGCGAGAGATGGGTGGAAGAATCCGTGAGCAACCCGGATTAAAAAAAAAAAAATCACCGAAGAAAAGAGGAGGGTTTCCCCGCGGCCGGCCGGATCTCAGGTCTCCGGCGCTCGTCTCCTCTCCGGTGTCGCCTCTCCAAGCCGCCGCCGCCGTCGTCCCCCCCCTTCTTCCCCCTCTCTTCCACGATCGTGCCCTAGGCACGATCGTGATAAGGGGGTTGGGCCCGGTCTTTTCGGGCCGGCCCAACCGCCCCTTTTTTTTTTGTTTTCTTTTTTTTTTTTTTTTTTTTTTCCTATTTTGGGGGTTTTACATTCTCCCCTCCTAAAAAAAATTTCGTCCGCGAAATTAATGTACCTGGAATACCAAAGAGTTGAGGATGTTTGGCTTTTATTTCTTCTTCGAGCTCCCAAGTGGCCTCTCTTTCGGAGTGGTTGCTCCATTGCACCTTTACATAAGGAATGGTCCGACGTCGCAACACTTGATCTTTTCTGTCCACAATCCGTACCGGGTACTCATCATAAATCAGATCCTCATGCAGACTTATAGGCTCAAAATCTACCACATGGTTCGGGTCCGAAATATATTTCCTCAGCATTGAAACATGAAATACATTATGCACACTTGATAAAGCTGGTGGTAAAGCCAAACGATATGCCACTTCTCCAACTCTGTCCAAAATCTCGAACGGACCAACAAACCTAGGGCTCAATTTGCCACGAATTCCGAACCTCATCACACCTTTAGTAGGAGATACTCTCAAGAAAACATGATCGCCAACCTGAAACTCCAGTTCTCTTCTCCTATTGTCAGCATAACTCTTTTGTCTACTCTGAGCTATAAGGAGCCGTTCTCTAATCACCTGTATCTTATCCACAGTTTGTTGTACTATCTCTGGACCCAATACTTTTCTTTCTCCCACATCATCCCAACAAATTGGAGATCGGCATTTTCTGCCATACAGTGCCTCAAAAGGAGCCATCTGAATGCTGGCCTGATAACTATTGTTGTAGGCAAACTCAACCAGCGACAAATGACTATCCCATGCACCACCCAAATCCATGACACAAGCCCTCAACATGTCCTCCAAGATCTGAATAGTGCGCTCCGACTGTCCATCAGTTTGTGGATGAAAAGCTGTACTGAAGTCCAGTCTTGTACCAAGAGCTTTATGAAGGCTCTTCCAAAATTGTGACACAAATCTAGTATCTCTGTCAGATACAATTGAAACTGGAATCCCGTGCAGCCTCACAATTTGCTCTATGTACATACTTGCCAATTTCTCCAAAGAAAAACCAACTCTAAAAGGCAAGAAATGTGCTGACTTGGTTAGTCGGTCAACAATCACCCACACTGCATCATTACCCCGAGGAGTCTTAGGCAAAGCAGTCACAAAATCCATGGTGATATGTTCCCACTTCCACTGAGGAATGAGAAGAGACTGTAGTGGTCCAGCAGGCCTCTGATGCTCAGCTTTCACTTGCTGACACACTAAGCACTGTGCAACATATTGAGCTATATCTCGCTTCATGCCACTCCACCAAAATTTTTCCTTCAAGTCCCGGTACATTTTAGTACCTCCTGGGTGCACTGTATAAGCTGAGTTATGGGCCTCATCAAGAATCTCTTTCTTCATTTCTGGCACGTTTGGCACACATACCCTGCTCCCGAATCTTAAAGAGCCATCTTCATGCACCCGGAATTCTGACTGCACACCTGACTCTACTGTTTCTCTGATCTTCTGTAACTCTGGATCCTCTCTCTGAGACATCCTGATCCTTTCAATCAGAGTAGGTTGCACTGTGAGGGTAGCCAAATGTATCTTAGGATCATGTAACCGTATCTCAATCCCTGATCTCTCCAAGTCTAATACAATATGCTTCTGTGTAGTGATCAATGCTGCCAGTCCACTTGAGGATTTCCTGCTCAAAGCATCAGCCACTACATTTGCTTTCCCTGGATGGTAACTAATAGTCAGGTCATAATCTTTCAGTAGTTCTAGCCATCTCCTTTGCCTCAAATTCAGCTCCTTCTGTGTGAAGATATACTTCAAACTCTTATGATCTGTGAAAACCTCACAGTGTTCTCCATACAAATAATGCCTCCATATCTTCAGAGCAAAAACTACCGCTGCCAACTCCAAATCATGTGTAGGGTAATTCTGTTCATATGACTTTAACTGTCTAGAGGCATAAGCTATCACCTTCCCATTCTGCATCAGAACGCATCCTAGTCCTTTACGAGATGCATCACTGTATATGGTGAAGCCTTCTGTTCCAGATGGAATAGCTAGCACTGGGGCTGTCACCAGACGCTTTTTCAGCTCTTGAAAACTCTGTTCACAGTCATCTGTCCATTCAAACTTTACTCGCTTCTGAGTCAAGCGACTTAGAGGCATGGCAATACGGGAGAATCCCTCAACAAATCTTCTGTAATATCCAGCCAATCCCAAGAAGCTGCGCACTTCAGTTACATTGGTAGGTCTACACCACCCAACCACTGCCTCCACTTTCATTGGATCAACAGAGACACCTTCTTTGGAGATCACATGCCCAAGAAAAGAAATACTATCCAACCAGAACTCACACTTTGATAGCTTTGCATACAACTTCTTTTCTCTAAGAATTTGCAATACTACCCTTAGATGTTCTTCATGTTCCTGTGAGCTCTTTGAATACACCAAAATATCATCAATGAACACCACTACAAACTGATCTAAATAAGGTTTAAATATCCGATTCATAAGATCCATGAAGGCAGCCGGTGCATTCGTCAAACCAAAAGGCATGACCAAAAATTCATAATGCCCGTATCTGGTCCTGAAAGCTGTCTTAGGTACATCCTCTGCCTTTATTTTCAA
Source organism: Phoenix dactylifera (assembly GCF_051530095.1). Classification (NCBI taxonomy): domain Eukaryota; kingdom Viridiplantae; phylum Streptophyta; class Magnoliopsida; order Arecales; family Arecaceae; genus Phoenix; species Phoenix dactylifera. The sequence goes on along the minus strand of NC_143201.1, from coordinate 25,494,057 downwards.
TTGGTGATAGCCAGAACGAAGATCAATCTTCGAGAAAATCTGAGCCCCTTGCAGCTGATCAAACAAATCATCAATCCTTGGTAGTGGGTATTTATTCCGTACTGTCACCCTGTTTAGTTCCCGGTAGTCTATACAGAGTCGGAGGCTACCGTCTTTCTTTTTCACAAATAATACAGGAGCGCCCCAAGGGGATACACTAGGCCTGATAAAACCCTTATCCAGTAACTCCTGTAGTTGTTCCTTCAGCTCTTTCAATTCAGCTGGAGCCATTCGATATGGAGCCTTTGAAATTGGTCCAGTGCCAGGAATCAAGTCGATGGAGAATTCAATCTCCCTATCAGGGGGTAATTCTGGCAATTCATCTGGAAACACATCTGGAAATTCTGCCACCACAGGGATATTCTCTAACTTGGGCTCCTCTTTCTGGGTATCTAACACAGCAGCTAAGAATCCTTCACAACCTTTTGTGAGAAGCTTCTTAGCCTGTAAAGCTGAGATTAATTTCATTTGATGAGGTGACTTGCTACCCACCAACCCAAACACTGGCTGACCAGGGATCTGAAACTTGATCGTTTTCTCAAAACAATCAACAGTAGCATGGTATGCTGCCAACCAGTCCATTCCAAGAATCAAATCAAAGTCATTCATCTCTAAGACCAACAAGTCTGCATTCATTTCCCTGTCCTCAACGCCCAAAATACAGTTCTTGCAAACTGAATTAACTAATATAACATCTCCACTTGGCGTTGAGACACAAAGATCAAATTCTAATGGCACTGGTGATATTTCAGTATTCTTTCTAACAAAATTGGCCGATATGAATGAGTGGGTAGCACCAGAGTCAAATAATACATTTGCATCATATGACATTAACCTAATCATGCCTGTACATAGTCACAAGGCACCTAATCACAATCTTTATCCATACATGCACAAACATATATAACCCAACCAAATTTATGACATGCCAAACAAGAGAGAGTATTAGGAATGGATTTAGTACCTGTCACCACTGAATTAGAAGCCTTGGCATCTTGCTCTGTGAGTGCATAAACCCGACCCTGGGTCCTAGGCCTCTGCTGCCCTCCCTCTTGTTGTTGTCCCTCCTGAGGTGCTCGATTTCCAGGGGCTCTCTGAGAAGACTGAGGTGCCTGTCGCCTCTGCTGTTCCTTCCCACTAGGACAAACAACAGCCTTATGCCCTTCTTGACCACAAGAAAAACATGGCCCCCCAATCCAGGTGCAGTCTCGCTTAAGATGAGGTCCTCCACAGCGGTAGCATCTAATAGCACCTCGAGCTTGTCCTTTATCTCTGGTGACAACTTGATTCGGTTTCTGATCCTTTGACTTGAAGGGTCTACTATTTTGGCTCGGAGAATCAGTGGATCGAAACCTTTTCTTCATATTCTTTTCTCTGGCAGCCTGGGCATTGTCAAGCCCTTTTTCTATCACCAAGGCTTTGTTAACCACATCTTTATAACTGGACAGTTCAAATGCAGCGACTTGTTGTTGAATCCTTCCCCTGAGCCCATTTTCAAATTTCCTTGCTCGATCACTTTCCTCTGATATCAAAGTCGGAGCATATCGGGACATCTCTTCAAACTTTGCTGCATACTGAGCAACTGTCATATCACCCTGCTCCAGTCGGTCAAACTCCCTATATTTTTGGAATCGGATACCCTGGGGAAAATACTTCTCATGAAAAACCTTTTTAAATTCCTCCCAAATGAAGGGGGCATCATCCGGACCAAGCTTCCCTTTCTCCATCTCCCACCAGTCAGCTGCCTCACCCTGTAACATAAATGTGGCAAAAAGAACTTTCTCCTCATCAGGGCACCTCAGAGCTTGAAAGACTTTCTCCATCTGTTTCAGCCAGCTCACAGCCTCCATCGGGTCAGCTGTACCTTTAAATGCTGGGGGTGCATACCTCTGAAAATCCAACAGACTGACTCGGTGCTCCGGCTGAGCTGTAGTGCCTTGGAACTGTTGTTGCTGCTGTTGTTGATACATAGCTTGCTGCTGCTGCAACTGTTGCTGCAAGAACTGTTGCTGCACCTCTACCATCCTCATTATGTCTTCCCTGGCAGCAACTTGCTGTTGCACCATCATTTGCATCAACTGTGAAGCACTTATCGTCTCCTCATGCTGAATACTTGGTCCTTCGGATGTCCCAATCTCCGGAGCTCCCATCTCTGGAGTACTACCAGTAGGGTCCATAGTGTGCTCCTGCTGTGGCACACTCCGAGTCGGCGTGGATGAGGTATCTTCCTGCTGTCCAGAGGGTGCCCAAGCCGTGGAGCCATCTGCAAATCGGGTCGGCTTTCGGGCACGCCCTCGCGCCATATCAACCTACACAATTTTTCCAGCATCAAGATCATCAGATTAAGAAAATTTCGCATCCTTCATATGCTAATCACACCATTTAATATCTTATGCATTTAGTGATTTTCCCCACTCAGGCTTACTCGAGCCTAAACCCTAGGATTCATAAACCTTAGGATACCTTAACCTTAAGCTCTGATACCACTCTGTCACGCCCCCGAAACCCATCACCCGGGTCCGGCACGCGACCGGCCGCATGATCCCTAGAGCAATGCCCTAAAGATCATGCAAGGCCTATGATAAACAACAATTCAAATAATTCCAATAATTCCAATAAATGCCAAAATCAAAGATTAATGGAATTCAATCAAATCCAGCTACAATGTACTGATTTATTACATAATTTCAAATGTCCATAAATCAAAGATAAATTGACTTCTAACTATCTAGCAGTCTGAATCCAGATCGAGCTCACTTCTTGTCCCATCCGACAGATTCTACGAATCCAGTGCCTCTGAAAAAAAATGTAAGTGTAGTATGAGCTTTTCCAGCCCAGTAAGAATCCCAACAGCCACACACAACAAAATCATAAAATAATCAAGTATCAAAATATATATCATTTCATCATTTCAAAAGCTCAACAAACAACAAATATATGTAATCAGTACATATACACAAATCCTTTTTCACATTATGTGATCCATTCCCATATTACTCAAATTCCAAAGTTTTCAAACTTTTCATTTCTGGCGTTGGACTAACCAAGATCATGTCCCAGTCCAAGACTGTACAAATCCCACGCATAAGCTCGTGGCAGCTATCCCACGCGTAAGCCCGTGGAGGCTATCCCACGCATCAGCTCGTGGCCGCTATCCGTAAGCCCGTGGAGGCTATCCCACGCGTAAGCCCGTGGAGGCTATCCCACGCATCAGCTCGTGGCCGCTATCCGTAAGCCCGTGGAGGCTATCCCACGCGTAAGCCCGTGGAGGCTATCCCACGCATCAGCTCGTGGCCGCTATCCGTAAGCCCGTGTAGGCTATCCCACGCATCAGCTCGTGGCCGCTATCTCATGACAAGGTTAGTCCAACCCATATTACATGTCCAGTTTTACATGTTCGATCACATTCCCATCACATCACATATTTTCATAAATTTTCAAAAATATGTTATTTCTTCCCAAATGAATATATCTCAATATATTCATTAAAAACAACATGCACGCCTCATAGGTGCCGCATCAACACATAAACAATAACAACATAATAATGAAAATATGTTGATAAACATTCATCTCATATGTGTCATATCAGCTCACAAGCAATAACAACACAACCGTAAAATAAATCCAACCAAAATGTCAATATATGCATAGAAGTGCTCAGATGTAGGGATTCTTACAGAAATTGTAGACTGACTCAAACACAGTCCGAATCACAACCTACGCGCTGGGGTGCTGAGTCCCCTGATCAAAACCTCCTGGCACCGCTGTCTCCTCCCCTACAGCATCAATCACAAATCACAAACTAAATCATTTAATATTAAAATATTCTGAACTATAATTCTCATCTGCTATGGGGTCCATCACCAGGTCCCCAAACATCTCAATCCCTCCAGATCTAGGGCAATCGGGGTGGCCCGACTCCCACTCCGTACCACCGGCCCATGTCGTCGCCAGCCGTGGCCGCTGCCACGCCGGCGACGATGGCCAGTCCCGATGAAAAGACCAAAAGAAGGGTGGATGATAGAGAAGGGTTCTTCCTCCACCTCTTTGGTCCAAGGGCAACAGTCGGGGTGGCTGTGCCCTCACCTCCCCACCCTCGACCACCATTGGCCGAACCATCGCCGGCCGCCCCTGCTGCAGTCGCCGGCGATGGTAACCGGCTAAGAGAAAGAGAGAGGAAGAAGTCTCTTCCTCTTCTTCTTTTTCTTCTTCTCTTATTACTATTATTATATTATTATTTTCCCTCCTTTTTCTTCTTCTTCTTCTTCTCCTTCTTCTTCTTTCCAACCGACACAGACCCCTCCCCCTTCCTCCATTTCTTCCACGAAAGGCCACCGTGATGGTGGCTCGGCCCCCAACCGACGACAACGACCGTGGCTCTCACCGTCGTCACCGGCCGGCGGCCAACCGACGAGAGGAAGAGGGAAAGGGGATGGGATCACGAGGGAGAGAGCCTCAGATCCACACTTCCCATCTTCCGTTAACCCTAGAAATCCCCCCTCAACCAACCCACACCAACACGGCCAACCCCATCGCCATAGATTCCGGCCAATCCCGGCGGCCGGTGGTGGCGAAATCCAAAAGAAAGGGGCCGAAACAGGGGTACCCTGTTTCGGATCCCTCTTCGACGGCTTCACCGGCCAAATCTCCAATCCAACACCTCCCAAAATTCAGAAATGGAACGCAAAGGAAGGGAACCAAGCTTACCTCGGTCCGGCGGCGTGCTCCGGCGACCTTTCCGGCGAGAGATGGGTGGAAGAATCCGTGAGCAACCCGGATTAAAAAAAAAAAAATCACCGAAGAAAAGAGGAGGGTTTCCCCGCGGCCGGCCGGATCTCAGGTCTCCGGCGCTCGTCTCCTCTCCGGTGTCGCCTCTCCAAGCCGCCGCCGCCGTCGTCCCCCCCTTCTTCCCCCTCTCTTCCACGATCGTGCCCTAGGCACGATCGTGATAAGGGGGTTGGGCCCGGTCTTTTCGGGCCGGCCCAACCGCCCCTTTTTTTTTTGTTTTCTTTTTTTTTTTTTTTTTTTTTCCTATTTTGGGGGTTTTACAGTATTCTTTTACAGTATCATTCTTAGACATCGTTGTTTTCATCATCCTTTGATATCATTCTTCCCGTTGTAATGATTTGGTATTTCTCATGTTGATTTGGGATGATTTATTAAAAGATGGAGTCTTTAAACAACGAGGTACATTTTGCCGACGGTAGGATGCTTGGCCACGTGCAAGATACCATGTGAGATTGATAGATGCTTTCCTTATATTGGCTAGTTACACCTCTTGTTTCTCCACCTTAGGGTAAGAATTAAACTAATCATGGTATGTCCGTTAAAAATACAGGTACTTAAATATAGTCGGCTTTGCCTTCAACGACTTTAGGTTTCGAGCAAGTAAGAGGTTCGAGTGGTGGGAAAAAAACCGGGCGAGGTCCGGTTCTCCGGGGGCCAAAGTGGGAACTTCGTCCCAAACCACGCACCTCGCCGTTCCACCAGTAGATTAAGATAGAAGTCTTGGGAAGAAAAGCGGTGGTAAAATGGCGAGCGCCCTCTTATCGCCTCCACGATATCTTCTTCATCGTCCCAGTAAGGGCGTATCCTCCTCGTCTTTTTTTTTCTGATGATCCTATTGTTATCTTTTTCTTTCTTTTGTAATGAGTAGTACTGTGCGATCTGAACTTTTTTCCGGCAGAACAATTGAGTTGAGAGTAAGAGAGGCCGACTTCTAAATTTTTGGCTTTTGCTCATGGAACTCGTTGAATTGAAGTTTCTTTTGTCAGTTAATTTTAGCATAGTGGATTTGATGAAATTTTTTCACTTCATTCCGATGATTCCCACTTGAAGCTGCACAAAATTATGGCAATTTGCACTGGTATCCAAGAGCAAAGGAACAAATCTATCGTGCACAATGATCCATATTAAATGTTGTGGGTAGAACCAGTTTGAGAGTTAGAGAATAGGGAGGCTATGAGTCATAGCCTTCATCAAGATATCGACAAATATGGCTTAGCTGAGTCTTTTCTCTGAACAAATGATGCGCATAATCTCAGTGCATTCGTGGAAGACTGGTCGTGGCTGCAATTAGATTTTCACATTCGTGTTGCCTAAAGTTTAGAATAGGAGATATTTTGGACCTCGAAAGCTTGGGAGTTTACGTGCCATGAACCAACTACTGGTATTGAACATGAATAGGAGTTCAGCTTCAAATAAATGAGAGCCTGTTGAGTAGGTCCTCAACTTGTTTTCACTGATAACTGCATGATAAGAGAAAAAAATAGAACAAGTTGACTATCAGGTGATTCATTATTTTGTCTTTTTCAAGGCAATAGGTCATAGAACCAATATCTCTCATGCAAAGAGGTGGAGTGACGAATTTAATTTTCAGTGTATGTGAAAAGATTAATATGTAAAGAAGGTTCATGAATACCAAATCATATACTTGGTAGAATCAGCAGCATATTTGAAAATTCTAACAGACCAGATCTAGTAAGATGCTTCAGTCCATGAAAATCTTTAATTAAATCACACACCAAGGAGGAACTCGAAGTACACTTGTCCTTCAGGTAGAGACCTATGAACCCCTTATTTCAAGATTGTTTCATGCAGGACCGTAAGGTGCCTACTTATGCTATTGCACAATTTAGCTTTGCAGTTTGAATTTGAAATACTTAGCTTTCGGATGTTTGCATGTCATTGAGAATATTTAGGATCAAAGATGGATCTGGTATTTGGTCAGTGTCTAGCTCCAATATGATGAGCCAAGAACAGAAATCATGCAGCATGAATTTCTGGACTTTTGTTTAAAATTAGTTTTCTGTATCTTTCAAGCTTCACTTGTCTGAGGCAAAAATTGGTAATATCTTTCTGTACTTGGGGGTAATAAAGAAACTAGGTGGCCTACCTAATTTATGATTGCCGCTGTCCCAATTTTTAAAAAAATCATAAAGTACAAAGTGGTTAGCTAACTGCCCTAAGCAAGAGCTTTCCTTACACAAGTTTGACTTGCCTTCTTGCTCGCTTAGATCTGCCACTGCATGTCTGTGGCTAAATTGCCCATCGACAGAGCACATCATGCAGCTATCCATGAAAGCTGGCCTCAATTTAGCCAGCTGCATCGACTTTTCTTTCAGGAATTCTATGCTGGTGTTTAGAGCTTTCATGGGTTTGACAACCCTTGCTCCTGAACTGTACCAGCAGTTCCCTCATCTTGTTTCATGCATAAGTGGCGCTGACACTTTCTTCAAGGCTTAAGAACTCAATGTCAAAGCCCCATGAATGTCCAACCAGAAAATATACAAGCTAAAATCCTAGTGGCCTCCTGATTCTTGGTCTGACATCATCTATGATTGCATTAACAATCAAAAGCTTGGGAAAGTGTAAATTATGCCTCAGATTGCCAATAAACTGATATGATCTTGCTTGATTGAACATGTGGTTCTTGGCTGGATTCTGAGTTCAGGTTGACATTTGGATATTCAACTTGTCAACCTGTTTTGTGAACGTAATATTTTAGTGTAAAGAAAAATATATTAAATTAAAATAAGCTTTTTATCAGACACAAGAATGATCATTTGTAACCTTACAAAGTGACATGAGAAAATGACACTGTAAGGTTATAATATGCAGCAGTCTTCTGTTCTTATCTTTTTCTGAATACTTGAAGGGTGGTATTGCACATGCTTTTGTTGATGCTTTTTTTTCCCTTAAATATTTCTGTTTCCTATGCAGCTAGAGGAACAGTACCTTATGGACACAATATCCATAATTCATTGTGCAGAACAGATCCATGGACCAAAATCTTCATTACAAGGAAAAATGCCTCCAATCATGGAAGCTATGCTGCAATTGCATCAATGGTTTCTTTTCTTGATAATTTTACTTTATTTCATATTGTTTATCATCCTTATTTCTTTTCATACAGGTAGTCATCTTCTTAGTTCAATATAATTTATAAAGTTGACTCGCAATATAGGGTGTTGTGATTGATGGCTATGGTTTCTATATTATCTTTAACAAATCAGACGTTTACTTGAAGAAGTAAATTATATGAGCCATGTGGAAGATCAAGTTACAGACAATGTATCAGTACAATCTTAGAATTGTATAGCTGTTGCATGGTTATTTCCTTGTGATCTCTACTCATACATTGTTCCCTTCTCTATTCATCATTGAAGAATTTTGAACCATGGAATCTCAATAGTTATCTTCATATTTTTTTCAATTTACTAAAGGAATTATTCTCTCCTCTGATGCACCATTGCTTTGGGAATCCTCCTCACGAAGTAGACCACTGCTAATGTGGTTCCAGTCTCTTTAATAACCAGATTCTGTGAATTATATATGGTTTTTACTACTTCACCAACACAAGCTTCTTTCCAATTAATATGGGAGCAGCCACTGAGATCAAACAGAAAAAAGAAAAGGAGAAAGGAGGGGTGGTTATTATGGACAGCAATTTAGGATGATAACTTTGTCAGCTCCCCAGCATTAAAAAAATAAAATCAGGTTCCTTATGAATTGGTTTCAGATCTGGTTTATAAAAATGTAATTACAAGACATCTCATTATATGCTGTCATATATGTCATATTTGTTAATGACATAACACGCATGATATGATCAGATTTTATGTCAGATGGACTTGGATTTTGATTGGAGCAGATTTAGGACTCTCTCGTCAGGACCAGACTCCGAATTCAGCTACATTAGCTTCATTACTGTATTTAATTTAGATCCCACATCCTTACACTCATGTTTTAATGGCATAGTGGCTAGAAAAAGATCAGATTGTATGTTGCACCTGGATTTGGATTTGGAGCATATTCAGAACTTTCTTGTTGGGACCAGAATCTGGATTCAGCTACATCTGGATCATATTACATTTCATTTCATATCTCCACAGCCTTATTGGTAAAAAAATTGGGTACCCATATATCATCCAACTCAGATCTGACTCAAAACCATTTGTACATGTTACCAGTACCATCTCACCAAAACTTACGTGTGCTTTGGGCAAACAGTTCCTTTGAAGGACCAGTCTTAACTATTTTAGTTCCAGCTGTAACAGTCCTCTCATTTCTTCTTTTTTTTGCCTTTTCAATTTGCCCAGAATAATAATGGAGGCTAACAAGGCATATATTATTTGTTACATAAGTAAGATCTTGGATAAATTTTAGATATCTCACATTGTTGAAAATTGACGCTAGATGCAAAGTTTGAGATTTATGAATGGGATGAAACTTTGTTAGGTATAATGTAGCAGGTCATAAGAATAGTGGCAGAAATGATAGTAGTGCCGTAACTAACATGATCAAGCCATAATCAATTCTTCAGGCTCAGTTTTATGAAATGATTCTTTGCCGTTCTTGCTAAGGGATGCATCCAACATCACTATTGGCTTTCCCAAATCCTTTCACTTCTTTCCATGTTATGATTTTGTCATCTTTTTCTTGACATCCATAAACAGCTCTAGGTTGCTCCACTTACCTGGCCTTGTTTTTTTGTTAGACATGATCATATCATCTTAGTTAACTTCCATCTGCTTTATGCTCTATAGGTGCAAGTCTTATTTTAACAAAATAATTAGCATCCATTAGTCCAATATTTTAACCCATACAAAACTGCAGGCCTTATAATTGTGATATTAATTTTTCTTTCAAGATTCAAAATGCGTTAGGCAGTTGCACCACTTCCAAGGACCTTTTCATTTCATTTACCTTGCAATAATTTTGTGAGATATGCTTTAATATCTAATTGTTCTACATCTTTCTATCAATAGCTTGTTTTTTTCCTTTTAATATAGAACTAATCAAAATGACAACACTAATGTACAGTTTTGCTATAAATGTTCCAATAGGCTTCATTTTCATTTGGTATTCACTAAAATTCATTTGATATTCTTTCATTTAGTTTCGAAGAGTCTTGAACTGTTATCCTCCAAAGTATTTTCATATTTTCTGTTTTCACTTCAGTCATAGTCACTTTTGTCTGTCAAATATCATATCATCTTCAAACAACTTCATAAAGAAAAAAAAAAAATCTTCCTCTCAATCAACATCAGATGGTTATAGAATTTGAGGGTCCCCTCCCGATTTAAACCCCCCCCCCCAAAAAAAAAAAACAAAAAAAAAAAAAAAAAATCATGCTTTCATATCTATAAGCATGATTTTAAAATAAACATTAGGTGGTTTTAAAGTTGAGGCATGGTAGTTGGAGCTTGCTGATAGCAAGGTTTCACAAGCTAAATAGCTTTTAATTATTTTCAGTTTAGTTGAAGTCTTCAATTGGTGGATGATTTCTTTGCTTGTTTGATAGGTTGGAAGAAAGGCCAAGAAAAAGGAAGTTGTAGTCCCTGACCCAGACTATCGGATACCAGTTGTCTTACTTGGTGAGTTTTGAGTCAGTAAGCAGATTATATCAACATAATGCGTTGGTTATTTTAGTTGATCTGAAGCCTCATTATGCATGCTTCCTTTCGCATATTATCAGTAGAAAAAAAAAAATACATTGAGTTATCAAGGAGGAAGCTTGCTCCTATTTGAGACAGCTGAATACAGAGTGCTTTTGTTTTATCAAATGATTTTGAAAGTCTGCTTATTAGTAGACTGAGCTTTGGTTACAATTAATCTTAAAATGCCTTACAGGGGTATATTCTTTCACAATATTGCAATCCTAACTTCCACACCTTCTGGGAAGATAAGCAAGGTGGGGTATATACTTTCTTGGTCTGTGTGATCTCAGATTGAGCATCAATTACATATCTTAAGTTCAAAACAGCAATTAAATCTATTCTTTTGTTGATTTTGCTTAAAGCATCATACACTGGATAATTAGGTATGTTAGATATTATTGGACGGCCTATTAGCTATCATAGGAAACTACAATACTACATGTGTTGTTGTTCCTGCTTTTATCTCTTCAAACATGAGAATGCAACTTACATAATTTACCAATTATGCAGGGAGATATTAGTGGGCCCATAAAGTATGATAAAAAATTGCAGGCATCAACCATTAGAATTTAACTTACTAAATTCACCCATGTCAAGTGCTCTAAGTATGGAAGCCAGTATTTAACAAGCCCCAGCAAAGCATGGTTAATTTCTTATTGTTGTTTCTATTGCCTACTTTGGACCTGGGACTGCAGTTTATTTGCAAGTTGACATGTCCATAAAAGAGTTGGCATTTATTCTGTTATGAATATTTTCTCTTATTTCTCATGGGGTTAAGAAAGGATATGGATGCTCTATGGGGTCCTTCCCCTCCATTCCATTCAGGAGGAGAAAGAGAGAGAAAGAGGGAGAGAGGATAAGGATATTCAGACTGAAAAATCCATTCCCTTGATAATTCTTGATCTTGATGAACTGAGGCATTTCATAGAATCCAAATAGGAAGAGAGCTTCTCAATATCAGAAAACAAAAGCTTGAAGGAAGGTCATTCCTATGGTTTATAAATCCACTATTGTTTAACAAAATGAAAAGGAATATAATTTTGTTTATGCATCTTGGTGAAATAGCTTCAAGAAAGAGTATCCTTCATGAAATCAACTCTGCTATCAGGTAACATTCAAATTAGGAATTAGTTTAAACCTCGATAATAAGGCAAACCCCACTATCAGGAAACAATTTAAGATTATGGATCGGTTTTAGCGTTAAGAGATGGAAAGATGGCTCATAAACTTGACTCTTGTTAGAGAGGAGTTGTAACAGGATTCATTTGCAGATACTTTTTATAGCATGTTTTGCTTATATTCTCAATATGCTGCTGGAAGTATTCTTTTAACAAATTTCAATTCATATGAGGCTATTAGGATTTTCTTGCTGCTGATTATAACTGTTAAACAAACAGGGATAGCAGGTGGATTTGCGTACCAAAACAATCTACTACCAGCTGCTCCAATAGGTCTGCTTGGGTTATTACTACTGATCCAGGTAAATGTGCAAGTATGGAATTGTGCTTTCTGCCTGCCTCTTTGTTGTCCGGACCTTTGTGGGAGAAGCTCACAATGTTGTGCATTTACTCTGTAAAAATAATCTGCAACCTGGTCTCTGGGATGTTAACTAGGCTCTTGGATCGATGACTTCCTATACTGCCATACCTGCAAATTATAATTGAAAATATAGACTTCTTGTAAGTTTTATCCTTTTTATTTTTTCTGTTAAGTTGGAAATATGTGATTGTAGCCAAAATCCTGCATTTCTTGATTTAATATCACTGGTAGACATATTAGTGCTAGCTGCTTTTTGAATTAGTTATCATTCTTCCAATTCTGTAGGCATATATATGTCATAAGAAACTGCAGTTCAGGGTCAAGCCAAATGCATCTATTTCCCTTTGATTAGAGAATTAAAAAAAAATCATCTTCAGAACCTTTCCCCTAAGGCTTTTATGAACACAAGACCTTGTCTAGGCTTTAGTTTTTTGACTTCTATTGATGTTATGTTCTTGTTGAACCAGCTAATGCATTTATTTACTCCTTTCAGACTACTAGAGTGAGGTTCGTCTTTGATGAAGAGGCCCTGGTTTGTTCACTCTACCCTTGTTTGGATTTAATGTTTTACAACAAAGAGCACAATTATGCAATTTAACGTGTGCAAGTATTTCATCATAGATTTGCTTTCATAGTTATATAGGGGTAGCCTGAAATGATGCTGACTTAGCTTTTGACATATTGAGTTGCAGTTTATGTTGGGAAAGGTTTAGCTTGATCATCACCTTTTTCTGTTCACAGATTTATTTTCCATTCTCCGAATTGCTAACAGGAGTTCATATTTTATGTCAAGTTTCAAGCAGATGTGTATCACATAAGTAATGTTGGTTGCTCACATTCCTTGTATGATCATATCTGAAATCTTTCATGTTGTAAGGGAACTGCCAAAGCAAAACTACTCAGAGGGAGTCACCATGATTTTCCAATAGCAGAAGCCTGTTTCAACTTTCAAGTCACTAGTCGGCAACAAAGCATGAAACAGTTCTTGCTATAATCATACATTTTCCTCTCAAATTATACAGATTTATATAATTTTGATATAAATGGCTAAGCATTCCTGTTAATTTCTGTCACAAACTATATGATTGTGGTTCAGTGTTAGTATCGGTTGAGGCAAAGATTTAGCTAATTCAACATGGCTATTGAGATCATCTTCGTCTTTAACCAGCTGCACGTATGCTCCAGTATTTGCATTAATGGATCATATTATTATTCACCGGCAATGAGCTTTATAAACTTAGCTTGGTGAGTTTACAAGAATATGTGTGTCTTTGATGTCTGTGGCTGGAAAATATACTTGCCAGTCAAAGTAGGAAAAACTTCAGAAGGATTGTATGAATAAAATACTTGAATTGGTTGCTAATAGCCTAACTCTATTAGTTTTAACCCCCCCAAACTGCTGCCTCCCCACCCCTCCTCCAAAAAGAAAAAACATCTTCTGTTAATCAAGAAGCTTTGTTAATCCTAATTCCTAGAGGTTATACTCTAATAAGAATTTTGACATCTGTGCTTTTTTAGCAGAAAGTCTGAGAAATTTAGGTGACCAGGTCCACAACTTTTTAGTATACGAACGAATCGGTTGTATGAATGGTATGCTTTGCTAGCTCCTAGAGTTCGCATAATAGTGAAATTTCCCTAGCATCCTCATAACCTTAGTTCAGTATTAAAACAGCAAGACCTGTTGTTGTGCCCGAGCTGGTTCATGTTGGTTGGAAGCTAAATATGGATTAGAAGGACTGGTTTGCATCTTACATTGCCTTTTATATCAATTCTCCAATATACACTGACAACAGAGAAAGAACATTAATTGCAGCTTTCACCCCACCTTAACGACCAAGGGATGAAATCTTTCTCCAAGCAGGGAGGCGTCACCCGAGGCCGATTCCAATGGATCACTATAGAATCTTCTGGAAGCAAGCTACGCTACATTCTAGCTAGCTTGTGCAATCTTAGAGAAATTCCTTTGCGCTTAGCTTAGTAAGCTAAGCAAGCCTGGTTCTCCAAGCACTATGGTAGGATGTGGATCGATCATGACAAGAATGGACTTCTCCGTAATATAATGGTTTAGAAGAGTTACGGTTCAGTTCCCCGCTGGGCTTTTTCCCTTCTCGACTAGACGAAGGAGATATGGTAGCATTCAGCCTCTAACTTATAGGGACCATCAATACACAAAAACTTTCTAGCACACTTGGATTTTGATCTGTCATTCCAAATGCATTTTGACTATGTTGAAGGAGAAGAAGCATATGTAATTGATTGTTTGGACTCATTATCTGGAGCTTACGGAACTTGTTTTTGACAAATGTGATGGAAAAATTGTATATTTATCTTCAAAGAGTAATTTCGTTAAATTCTCTATTTGTACAGCTACCAGTCATGAACATACTTTATTTTTCTTAAATCACCTCTTTTAATTGTTTAGATGGATATTTGATTCCAGGAGGTAAAAACTGGGGATCAACTTCAGGAGTCAGGGGAAAATGTTTTTGTTGGTGGCAAGAACCGCTGGAAGTGAGTGCACTGTTCCACTCCAATCTTTCTTTTTATCCTTTTTTTTTTTCAATGAGTGATGGTTTAAATTCGTATCTCTAATATTTTTTTTCATAGGTATTCAACATTTATCAACTGGGAGCTTTGGTGGCCGCAGTTTCCTGTCTTGGTGTATTTTAAAGAGACACAGACAAAACCTGAAGGACAAGTTCACTTTTTTCCAGTACTTTTTGTGAGTACCTTGATCCGATAAGTAAGAGGAATGCATTTCTTCTCCTTTTCTTAAGTTTTCCACCATGCTGACCGTTATCGCTTTATTTTGCTTCCTTAGAATGGAAAGCAGCTTTATGATGTCATGTTGGAGCGTGCAGGCCCAACAGTAACTAGTGCACCCAAATAATCTGCAAGGTCTAGTTCTGGTGTCTTGATCCATCGGTTCAAGTAACTAGCAAGGCCAAGTAAGCTTCGCAGTACACTTTGATTTATTTGTCACAATCATATGCAAGAGTGCCCTTTGGATGGGCTCGATTTTGGGTTTCAAATTGTTGGACTTTGTAAATTTGAAGCTTAATTAAGCCTGGTCTTGGTGGAAGCCAATAAGCTAGAAATATTAACAAGATAACATTCGTTTACCAACCCTTGCTGAAATAACCGTACCTCTTAACAACAACCACTGCTAGAACAGTTTGGATTGATTTTACTCATCCATTTCTAGTTCATTGTAAGTAAGGGCGGTGTCAACTGCCTTTTCTTTTTCTTTTTTCCCCATTTTTTTGTCAAATCTTTTATCACATTACCCAACATTTTTTTTAAACTTTTCTTGCCTTCAGCTTTCCTGAGCCCTAGGATATATTAAAGCTGCTCTTTTGTCAACGTCTTCAATTCCTGCTACACATCCACCATGTGATCTATAATTGGTGCAGAGCCTACCCTCAAGTTTACTTGGAATATTGCTAGCTATGTCAATTCAGTGGAGGTGATCTTAGGGATTGGTTGTATAAGAGCTGCACTTCTATTAACATGCAATGTCTTAGGGATTGAAACTTAGTGCAGCTTTACACCTGGTACTTTGTTTGGCTGTAATTTTTCTTTTAGTCCTTGCACAGCTGGCACTTCATGTCTGGTCCCTTTACACTGTTGGCCCCTTTTTTGAACAATTATGCCTGCCATTATGTCAATGTCTGCCTTATTCTTAAGCATTGTCTAGAGAAAGGCTGACAGAAGGAGAGTGAAGTTATGGATTCCCTAAGACATAAAATGGTTTGCTTGGGAACATATTGGAAGGTCCATCAGGCTATTCAGCACAATGAGAATTCTGGTCTTGCATGTTTGGCTAATGTATGACTATTATGATTCTAAACTGCATTTATGCCTTTTAATGCTGGCTAACCTTACATTTTATCCTTCGGCAGCTTGCCAGACAACCAACATACTATCACATGCCGATCCCTCATCTCCGCATCTATGGAGTATAAATGTGAATGCTGTAAATGTGATGTTTCTTAATCGGATGATGTGTAATTTTTTTTGTTGTAAATTACTCTCATTCTGGGGATGTTTTGGATTAATTTAGATTATCTTATGTAGCTTGATATTATTTTTATTTAAACACTATCAAGTTTTCCTGTAGACTAGCAGGGCATGCTGTCCTTGGTATCAGCAATTGGGTTGGATGATGCTAAATTCTCATCATTTGTGGCAACAATTAAACTAAATTAGGAACCTAGCATGGCCATGTTGCATCCATGATTACTGCTTTATTGTGTAGAGTACAAAATCGCTGATAATATCCATTGCCATGGGAATTTATAAGCTTTATTTTTTTTTAATCTAATTCCAACTATAGTTTAGTTCTGATTTAAAAAATCATTGGTTCGTACAATCTTCATGCAAATGCTTTCCAATTTCCTTTCTTGCTCCAACATTTTAGCTGCAAAATAACACTGGTTCTTAACATTAGCATTAGCTGCTGCAATGCTATATTTTAACATTCAGAGCAGATTTGGGTGAGCTCGTTGATGTTTATAACCTTTTATTGGCGTCGTTGAAAGGAGTTCATTTCTTCTCCACAGCATAGACTTCCTGGAGAGGAAAAGAGGAATGCTGATTGGTTGGCTAATAAAGCCATTGATTCCAGAGAGAAGCTGTCTTTGGAGGTGGGCGATTATACTACCTGGCTCAAAGATTTCCCATGTGCTAACTCTTTAGATGTTGCTTGGTTAAAGAAATAAGATTTTTCCTTCTCAACCAAAAAAAAAGAATAAAAGCATTAGCTGCCAGATAGTTTGGATGAAAATATACCGACAGTGTTATTATCAATTAATGATTTGGATTGCCATACTTTTTTATTATAATATTTACCTAGTAATAAATATTATTTTACAATCTTCTGTTCATAATAAATATTCTTATACAATTTTTATATTTCTATAGCAATATTATATAAAAATAATATAACAAATTATATTAATATTATGTTATATATCACTATACAAAATCTAATAGTATATTACAATATGATATGTATACCTATTAACGTAGTAAAGTACTATATTAGATAACAATATTTTAGTAATATTAAGTATAAATTAATATTATATAATGTGTTATATGATGATGAATTCTATGATAATGAGAAATAGAAATTAATCATTTGTCTGCTCGTTTTCCTCTTTTTAATTCCCAATGAACAACATGATCCGATCAAGCACATTGCTTATTTCGAGACAATATATGGAGACATGACTCATAATGCTTACCACACCAGCTCGTAAGTTAAGTACATAATGAGCCTTGTCTATAAAGCTTTTACTATAATATGTTTTATTTATATTATATTTATTAAATAATATAATATAATACAATACCTCAATATTTATATTATAATATATAGTATTACTTATTTATTTTGATATTATATTGAAAATAGTAATTTTACTAATATGCAATATGCTATAGTAGTATATTATTGTTTACTATTGATATTGTATTTAAACTACTAATATTATCATATGAAATATACCCAAGGATAATTTATAATTTCAAATAAATAATAATTTATACTAATTTTCT
Source organism: Phoenix dactylifera (assembly GCF_051530095.1). Lineage (NCBI taxonomy): Eukaryota > Viridiplantae > Streptophyta > Magnoliopsida > Arecales > Arecaceae > Phoenix > Phoenix dactylifera. Next base: position 25,476,472 of record NC_143201.1, on the reverse strand, counting down.
ATTAGTTTTAAAGGTTTTGATAAAGGTTGTGCTAAGGCTCATTTTCGATGATGAAATAAAATCTGAATCAATCTGGATTACCTTTTCATGTACCCACTCTTTCTTATACTTATATCAAAGTCCACTCAAAATATTCGAACGGACCAGATTGAGCAACCCATCCTTGGCTTGTCTCCGAACCTGGTGGTCCCCGCCACGAGAAAAACCAACGGTCCACGTCCCCTCTCAGAAAGGAGCCGCCCCATCCATCCGTACGTTCGTTTTGTTGCACCCACCTTCCCAACTGGAGATGATATCCAACACCCGACCGGCTTCCCCTCCACGCCCGTCGCTCCCCTTACCCTTTCCATCCACGTGTCACTCTCCCATTCGTTTCTTTTTGCTCGTTCGGAGAGCTGTCCCCCGGCCTTCCATTTCAAACTTTTGAAATCCAAATCCCCCCACATTATTAAATTATTACACTAATATACTCTCCATGTGATCGCCGGTAAATGCGTCCGCAGTTCCTTCTGGTGTTGCCACGGTAGCCTGTTCACTTGTATGGCGTTTATAGAAACCTGCCTGCGAAGTGCGAACGCGGTAGTCCGCGATGGGAAACCCTGATGGCCCTTTAGATATTGCCGTCGCTGCTGCTTATCTTCCTTGGCGGTCTTACTAATAAATTCCCACCCCAGCGACCATCTCTCTTCTCTTCCTGTTCCCCCTCTTCGCCGGCTACCTCTCTGGGATCCATCGGAAGAGGGGGAGGAGCAGGAGATCAAAGAAGATTCTTCTGATCGTTTCTTTTTGAGTGAAAAAGAGAGGGAGAGAGAGAGAGGGAGAGGGGAAGAAGAATGAACGGTGCTGCGGCGGTGGTTGGAGGGAGGCAGATGCAGCGACCTGGCCGCCACCGCCAGCGGCAGTACTCGTCCGATAACTTCTTCCTCGACTCCGTCGCCACTGGAGCCGGCGGTGGAGGCGCCGGCAACAAGTGGCTCCAGTCCGCCGGCCTTCATCATCTCCAGTCCTCCAGCCTCACTTCAGCCCAGCAGGTAACCGGATCACCCTTTACCCATCGCGATCTAGTAGAAACAGGTGATTTCGGATCGTTTTCTTTCTATAGATTGAATCTTTTTGGCGTTGCTGGTGGGGTAGGTGGAATACTCTAGGATGCTACGGAGCATGCGGAAGGGCATGAGCGGGGACTCCTTGCTCTCCTCGGAGCCGTCGACGCCGCCGTTGAGCTCGCGGTCTTCCAGCCAGTGGAAGAATGGGGATGTTGTGTCGCCGAGCGAGCTCAGTCCTGGGATCTTGGATATCCACTCCTTCGACACCGAGCTTCTCCCAGAAGTAAGAAAGTTCCCCTCGTCTTCTTTTCTTGCACTGAAAGATCCTCGTTAATGTGATTCCAAGAATCATGGTTCTTGATGGTCCAAGCAGCATCCAGAAGAGTTAAAAGATTTCTTGATTCGTATAATTTCTAATTTTGTCATCGAATGATATAAAAGTATGCTATTGTATAACTTATGAATATTTAGGGTTCAGTAGTCGGTAGTTTTGGATTTCAGTTCACATCCAGGTTCAGCATTATCCAATAGGAGGTGATCTTTGGCTCATGGAATTTTCATTTTTGTAATAAATTTTTTAGCATCTCTTCTTCTTATTATTATTTTTTTGGTTTGGCAGATGCCAGTTCCTGGGTTGTATGAAAGTGCTGCACCATTTGGCTATGCTCAAGGCAGAAGTTTGGATGATTTGGAACCGAGCTTTTCTGCAAGCAAACAGATGAACAACAATCGGGTTGTACCAGAAAGCAATTTCTTGAAAAGTTTTTCAGCTGATAAAGAAAAATCAGGTTCTGTAGCCAAGATCAAAGTAGTGGTATGGCTTCCAACTATATGACACTCCTCAGTTACATTTTTCTTTATAGTGATATGATCTTGATGCCCTGAGATTTCTAAGTTTTATAATTCAGCAGATTAGTCCACCATAATTATGGTTTCTTACGTGGAGTCTTTGTGGGAATTTGGATTTTTAATTGAACTTTGCAACAATGGGTTTTATATTTTTTTTCTTAGTGAAAAAGGTGCTTCTATGGATGCATGTGCTCCTATCAGCATATTTTTCAAATATTAACCACTAATATGGTTTTGTTATGCTTTGTCGTAAAGAATGCCTGTGGTGATCATAATGCAGGTGCGCAAAAGGCCACTGAACAAAAAGGAAATAGCAAAGAAAGAGGAAGACATCATCACAATCGAGCAAAATTTAAACTCTGTTACTGTTCATGAGACTAAACTGAAGGTAAGTTTCAAGTGGGTTATCTGTTTTTTTCATTATTCGCAGCACTTGTTTCTCATAATGTTCTGTTACAATTCCTTTTCTAGCTCTAGAACCTTTGGGTCCTATATCCATCTTCTTTTAACCCCTTTGCAAAAAATATCTTGGATACTCAAGTAATTTAAAACATGTCTCATAATTAGTTTATGCTCCCAATTTATAGTCAATATACACTCACCCACCTCATTTTCTCTGCTTAAAGAATATTTACATTCTTCTCGCCAGGCTATGCAAGTACTATGACTATAAGCACAGGTACTTCCCTCTAGATCGTGAAATTGTGGGTTTCCTAAACAGCAACAACTTATCTACAAATACAAAAAAGCAAGATATCTTGCATCCTGGGCGAATTCTTAACTGCAAGTGAAGATGAATCCCATCAAATGCCTCACTTATGTCTTCTTTTGTTACATAATCTTTGCTATGTAGAGATCATACAGAGTTTCATTAAATGGTTTTTTATCCATGAGTTTTGCATAACTGCATTATCAAATGGTGGTATGCTTGCCAGCCTCATATATTATATCATTTTCAGGTTGACCTCACAGAGTATGTTGAGAAGCATGAGTTTGTGTTTGATGCGGTGCTGGATGAGGATGTTTCAAATGATGAAGTGAGTGCAAGATAGAAATGCAAGATGTGCACAGTAGTTTCAAAATAACGATCTCTCTAACAATTTTGATATTTCTATGTTTGCTAGGTATATCGTGAAACTGTGGAGCCAATTGTCCCTGCTATCTTTCAGCGTACAAAGGCAACATGTTTTGCCTATGGGCAAACAGGCAAGTGTTTCAGTGTGTGTGTGCGAGAGATAGAATGGAAACTTTATAACAAGCACTGTGTTATGCTTTAGTATTTTTAGATTTTGTAGTTTATATACGATGAAACAGAAGTTCTCTATTGCTTTTATCATTTAGTACCTGCTAGATTTATAGACAATTTATAGTCAAGAGTAGCTCAAAAATCTTCTGTTTGGGATTGTGCAAACAAGATCATCCAGCTATTGTTACTTAAAAAGCTTCTCTTCAGTAGGTTTGCTTAAAGTTTAGTATATGTGGTATCGGCTTCCTACGTCTTTTTGCTCCAAATTAAGAAAACATCCTGTACAATTTTTAAAATGCCAATATATTCAGTCCAGTGAGTTGGATTTGAAATTGTCACTAAAGTCAACTTGTCGCCTAGGCATTAGTGTGGTACTAGGCAACACCTGTTTTCTGCTTACTGCATTACTTTGGGCATTTATGGTATTTTGTTTAGGTCCATGCTAAAAATTGAACAAAATCAGTGATGCTGAGGGCACACATTAGTTTTAACAGTTACACCATATCCAGTGATTTAAAGGTTGACTTTCACATTAGCTGGTATCTAGAGCATCAAGGGATGCATCTAATTTTAGTTTAGTTGTTCAAGTAGTTTGATTCCACACAGAATATAAGGATGACCAATAGCCTTTCTCCATTGGTTTATATGCTTCAATGGTTGGTAAAGTATTATTAACTTTAATGACTATCCCTACTTTTCTCTTGCCATAAATACACGGTCTTATTGGTTAGTATGACAGCCCATTGCTTTGAATATATCTACATGCTGGTCAACCAGATGTTGCTCGCATTGGTTGGTATATCATCCCACCAATGCTATCATCATAGTTTGTGTAGTATTAATATACTTGCCCTTGGTAGTTATGATGTACAGTGTCTATCATTCTGAAAGATGTGCTCTGAAGCCCTTGTTTCCTATCATGAATGTCTTAATGGTTGGGCAAATTATTTAAAGACTCATGCATAATCAGATTAAGACCAAGAAGAAAAGTCTTGCCTTATCGTTCTTTTCTATTCTATCTGCAGTTTCTTTTAAGAATAAACTAATTCATTAACTGCTTCTTATATGAAAGCTGGCATTATTTTTATGATGTGCTTGTTTCCATATTTTAACAGTGTCTAAACTTGAGTTCTGTTGTTGATTTTGAAGGAAGCCTGCACGCAGGAAGAACAATTTTTGGATGTTGAAATTATCATTAGATTATATTCAGCGATAGTTGTTACTTAAATACATCTTAAATGGCCCTTCTGTAAGGAGGAGTGGGTGGAGGGATTAAAGTAGCCTTAATTTCCCTGATCACTTACACCAAACTTGACTTTTAGAGCCTCCCCACTGCAACAAAGCAAGGCTAAAGTCAAGTCCAGCATTTTTTGCTGAATCTTAAGCTGCACCTCCGCACTTCAAAGTCATGCTGAAACATTCATCCAGAACTGCAGACTTCTGAATGAAGTGCAATTCTGGCCCTCCACTTATAATGAAACATGCATGCTCTTGAGGATTTTTATCCTTTTGTTTGTTTATATTACAATGTCTTGGAGGATATCTATTCAGGCCAACTTGAATTTGTTGAATTTTTAATGATTGAAAAGTCTAATTTCTTCTTAAATTAAATTAGATTAAATTTCTGTTCATTCCAGCCTTTGCTCCTCGAAAGTTTTAGTCAACACAGATTTTGAAATAAGCAGTTTATTTAGTAGTAAGCTACAAGAACAAGTTTACAGCAATAAAAAATAGAACATCCAAATTTTAAGTGAAAAATCCAAACTCATATTTGGCTTGCAAACTGCCTAAAGGAAATCAAAATTTCATGATTTTCCCCTCAAATACAATTGAGATAGGGGTGCAATAAGGTCTGTTGGGTCCTGGTACCTCCTAACTTAGACTAGGACCTGGACCTGTTGGGGGTTTGAGCCTACATTTTAGCCCAGATCTTACACATCAAAGAAGTGGGTTGTCTGTGTCCGGATCTCAAGTGGGTACCACTATTTGGAAAGCTTAATCATCTTCATGCCCTCAAACCTATTCACCAATGACATAGCTTTGAAGTGCCATGGATATGTGCAAGAAACATGAGGGATATAAGAGAAAAGTTCCCATTATATGCTGGGTAAACTGTGAAGTGTGAAGTCTGGTTTGGGTTGAGTTCATAAAGAATTAAGCCCATATCCCAATGTAATTTATGATCAGGTTGTCTCGAGTCTGGATTTGATAAACTTTTAGTAGACATGAACCTGTACCCAAGAAGTAACATGGTCTATCTTTGGACTCGTGACCCACAGGCCGATGGGTGCATACTATCTATGTTGGGTTCGGTCTTCATTCTTGGTGACAGTTCTAAGTTGAAATGAGTCTTTTCTTATGTATACGACAGGAAGATTTGTTTATAGATGGTTAGAAAAAGTCTTTCATTGCAGCAGGCAGCACTATTTTGACCACTCCCATCCTGTAAGGCTTCTACATGGAGAAAATAATCTTGGTTCCTTCAGCACTTCTAGATGAGTTGTGCATATACTGTTCCAGAAATAAATGCTTTCAGTTAATGTGCCCCAAGTTCCACATTAAGCAAGGCTTGACAGGACACCTTGTTCAGTAGAATAACCTCAACTAATCTGACCATAAACCTGAATTAGTTCTTTTGCATTCAATAGATATGATTCTAGCTTTCATTTACATTGCTTATATTGTTTCATTTATTCTAGTAATTTTTTTTAAAGTTGTTAGGTAAGCTGGCTTTAATGTAGTTTATGTATAAATTACATTTATTTATCTTATATTGTTTTCACTGAAATTTTGATTTGAATATTTAAGAGTGCATTTAGATATGTCTGGGTTGATTCGCTAATTCTCCTCCTGATTTTTAGGCAGTGGAAAGACATACACTATGCAACCTTTACCTCTTAAAGCATCTCAAGATATTCTGAGACTAATGCACCATACATATCGGAATCAAGGCTTTCAATTGTTTTTCAGTTTCTTTGAGATTTATGGAGGGAAGCTTTTTGATCTGCTAAATGATAGGAGGTTAGTCAGAATCTTTTTTGTTCTTTAAGAGTCTTCTTTTTTTCCCATTATTCCAGATTCTTTTAAATGATAAATTCCAAGCTTGACTTCTCTTAGGAAGCTTTGCATGAGAGAGGATGGTAAACAGCAAGTATGCATTGTTGGTTTGCAAGAGTTTAGAGTGTCAAATGTTGACACCATCAAGGAGCTTATTGAGAAAGGAAACGCAACTAGGAGTACGGGCACAACTGGTGCGAATGAGGAATCCTCTCGATCTCATGCCATACTTCAGCTTGCTATCAAGAAGTCAGTGGATGGTAGCGAATCAAAACCTGCTCGAGTAATTGGCAAGCTATCCTTCATCGACCTTGCTGGCAGTGAGCGTGGTGCAGATACTACTGATAATGATAAGCAGACAAGGTAGTATTTTTCTATTTTTCAATTTGACATGGCAGCATATTTTAGTTTTGTTGTTATTTAAAAAGCAAAGAATGTAGTCTCAGCTGTCTTAAAACTGAAAATTTAATTTACAATGCAGAATAGAAGGTGCCGAGATCAACAAAAGTTTGCTTGCCTTGAAAGAGTGCATAAGAGCTCTTGATAATGACCAAACTCATATTCCTTTTAGAGGGAGTAAATTGACTGAAGTACTGAGGGATTCATTCATTGGAGACTCCCGCACTGTTATGATTTCATGCATTTCTCCAAATTCTGGTTCATGTGAACACACTCTGAACACATTGAGATATGCTGATAGGTGATATTATAATCTGTCTCTTCCGTGCGCAAGTATTACATTTCTTATATGTTTATTCAAACCTTCTAGGTTTTACTTTTATTCAGGGTGAAAAGCCTCTCAAAGGGGAGCAACAAGAAGGATATTTCAACAGCAACCAATTTAAGAGAATCAACTGCTGCACCCTTGTCTAATGCTCTATCCGCTTTCTCCAGCCCTGAGGGTAAGAATGTTGAGACTGCTAATGAAGTCCACAGATTTGGTTGGTCCAGACAAATTGAGAAAGAAACCTCTTTGTCTTACAATGCAGACCATGCACCCAGTGGTAGAGAAGAGAGGACTGTTGCGTCTTCATATGCTAGTTATTTCAGGGAGCAGACTAAGGGTTCCACAGCTGTAGAGGATTATGATTACTCTGAGGAGGCATATGAGCAAGACAAACCATCTTCGAAGAAAGGAAAGTCAGACGCATACTCTGCTTCACCTTTGGAGGATAGGGTGAGGAGAGTTGATTCATGCACGAAGTGGAAGAATGTGCCTGAGGTTGATGCCAGTGATTTGCATTCAGATGATGATCTGAATGCCCTTTTGAAGGTAGGAGCACTTTCAGAATTTATTAATGCTTCTATTCTGTCAGCTTTTCAACATTTGATATGTAAAACAATGGTATGATTCCAGGAAGAGGAGGATCTAGTGATGGCTCATAGGGGACAAGTCGAGGACACGATAAACATTATCAGGGAGGTATGCCCCATTGAATTGTTAATATTTGATGTTAAATTATATGCGAAATGATGATGATAATGATGACAATGATTATTAGTTTTTTTTTTGTTGTTGTTTTTGGGTGGGGGTTGAGGAAAGCAAAGGAGTATTGCATCATGAATTGTCTCAGAAACTCCCAACTTAATTCTAATCACTCTCTATTCACAACTTCTTCAGACCTCGCCTGATTGAATAACCGTTAATAGCCTGTCTTTTATAACAGTTAGTAATTGCTAAAGCACTAAAGCAGCAGTGGCCCATGTAGCATGACCATCTTCTCTTGTTCAAATATCTCTTGTGCACTTCATTTTCTCCTTGGATAGTGATGCATCTGAATTTATCTTCATCCAAATTCAACCATGTTTCCCATGAAAGCCATTTTGTTCTAACTTTCTTTTGATTGATTGGGTATAAAGTAATAAAAATTCCAAGCATATGCATGACAAAGTTGATAACCAATTCCTTAGAACACAATCATTCCGGTAATGTTCTGACACCCAGAAACTATCACTGGATCATCTCTCTCTCTCTCTCTCTCTATATATATATATAGATTTTAGCTATGAGAACATCTGGCCTCAACTCTGGGCTTTTGTTATGATAACTACCCAGATCTAAGGTTCTTCAGGCAAAGAGATATAGGTTGACTAGAAATTAGAATCAAGAAAGAACATGAAGACTGGGAGATTTATGTGGTTCATCTTATGTCTGTGGGCAAAGACAATTGAGGAAGCTCCGCTGAAGATGAAGGGGGAAAAGGAAAAGGAAAAAATATAGATGGCATCCAAAGTATATGGTTTCAAAACCGAGGTCACTTTCTTCAACACTTGATGTAGGATTTCTCCAAAAACCATAGTGGTTCATGTGTTTGAGCCTGAAAAGAGGACTGATCATCATATATATTATTGGTTGGCTCTGGGGTTTCAGCCCTTTGACAGGCTGTTGTCCCTGTAAAGGTACCAGTACATCAAAGAGAAAGCACAACATAAAACACAAGAGAATCTGAATGGTTCTAAATTAGACTCCCTGTTCATGCATCTCCTTCAATCCTTCCTAGCAATCTTTGATTATCCATTTGAATCTGTTATGTTTGTTTATCCAGGAGATGAAGTTGTTGGATGAAGCAGATCAACCTGGTAACCACCTAGATGAGTATGTCTCTAGATTGAATGCCATTCTCTCTCAAAAGGCAGCTGGAATTATAAAATTGCAGGCACGTTTAGCTCATTTTCAGAGGCGTTTGACTGAGCACAATGTTTTGGTTTCATCCCTTGGCCCATAAGCTTTAAACGATACCAGTGGTGGAACCTACAGAATTGCGTAAGGTTACATGATATGCTTGGTAATACCAAGAAGGACGAACTAGTGCTTTGTAGCACTGAATTGAGAGCCTGCTGTGAGATCATGATGGTGAGAAAACGTGCTATTTCTAATTTATACAGTTGCAAGTCAAAAGCTGTGGTGGTTGCATTTTCTTGATAATTGGGTATGCTGCAGCTTTTCCTTGGGTGAATCGGTAACTTTGGCAATTTATTGTTGCTGTTTTCTTTCTTTCTTTCTTTATTTCCTTCTTTGCCCCTGTTTATTTTTACTGTTGTGATATTTTGTAAAGCTCTTGGAGCTACAATGGTTATGTGATAAGAAAGCAGTACTATTTTGTATGGTACACTCTTATTTTAGAAATTTGTAGCAGTTTTGAGCCTTTCTGAAACTGTCTTCTTGTTTCAATTCCATTTTATTGTATTCACCCAACACCTGTGTTCGTGATCCTGTAAATTGGTCGTATACATATTAATTTAATGAAAACCTAATATCAGAAAACTCTGAGTGAAGGTCAACTTTTCTTGCCATCACAGTTCAATAAACATGCAGCTTCTTATCTTGATGTTGTGACTTGTGGTGCATTCTAGTTGTACAGGAACAGGTTACTATTATTATGAAACAGGGTTACTCTAAGCAGGAGATACTATTGCAACACTCACTTTCCAGATTGTATGAACTGGCAATCGTCCCAGAACAGCTGTGTGAATTATGAAGAGCCTCTGCGCAGCTATTTTATTAACCTGAAGTAATTTAGATTCTATACTACCGCTTACATTAAACAGACTAATATGCTTCTGTTTCCTTGTGACAACTCCATGGTCAATTGGGGCATGCCTTCATCACTAACTCTTTTAACACCATGGAACCATCTTCTTAGATCTCCAAGCGACACAAAAATCTTCCTCCAGGTTCAATAATGCTTTAATCTAATATTATGGATGATGTCCTCGGAATATATTTGTCTAGCTTTTGACTGGAAGTTTCTGAAAAAAAAAAGGATGCTATAATGGTCGGTAAAATTAAATCATAATGACATTATAACATAGATTTTCGGTTATGATGTTGTTTACGGAATGTATTTTTTTACAAAATAAGCTAGTATCATAAATTTTACTTCAACGACATAGAAGTTGAGAATGTTAAAATTGGCCATTATTCATGTCATAGAATGGTCAAAATAATGGTGCAATGCATACCTAACAGACGTTATGTAAATGCCTGCTATGCTTTCCGTAAAAAAAAACTTATGCAACTTTATCATGGTTAAGAGATTGTAATGGTCAGTGTTTTGTCTTGTTCGCACAAAGGGGGTGGCTGTCGGTTTAGGAGGCTTGTCAACTTTATCTTGACTAAATTAATGTTTTTCAGATTAAAAAAATCATAAAACAGCCACTCCTTTGGACCCATCATTAAGGTGGACTGAGCTACGGCAGCTAAAAAAGTTGCATGGCCATGGTACCTACTTTGTTAGTCGCTGCCTTCTGCAGGGAAGAGCAATGATGATGCCACTGCATTAAAAAGAAACCATTAGTATATCTGGTATTGGCACTGGAGTTCTAGGTAATTATGCTGTTGGAACTCAGGCTCTGCTGCTAACGTGGAGTAGAATATGACGGTTAAAAATTTCCATACGATAATTATTGGTGAGATAACTATTTTGTGGTTTATGTTTTTAAAAAAATAAAATTATAGAAACTGAGATAAAAAATATATTTTGTATTATTTTTATATTTTATTTTTAAAATTATTTATATTATTTGTAAAAAAAAAATGAAAGCAAGCAATCTTTGCCTCTAGTATTTATAAAAATAAGAAATCATCTTTTGACCACCGCCACCGACATCTCTTCTATCGCTACCGCCGCTATTACCCTCTTAATCGTCACCATACAATTGCTAGCATCATCGCTATCTCCCCTATATCATTGGCACCTCCACAACCACCAATATCGTTGCCACTATTATTGTTGTTGCTACCTTCACCACATAACACCACTTTATTGTTGTTGCCTCCACCATATCATTAGTACCTTTGTCACCACCACTATCATTGTTACCTCTGCTTTGCTGCCACTGGACTAGAGCTAATCATGGATCCAATGGCGGCTTGCCCAGCCCAGCCCAAAATTTGGGGAGCATTGACACTAAAAATAGGCTTGTCGACTTGCCCGAGAAAAAAAAGGCATGACTTGAAAAATTAGAATGGGCTTGGAAAAAATAAAAATTAGCCTAGTCCAACTCGAGATAATTATATATATTTAATATATATTTTGTAAATTATATTAACTGATTATGTATTATAATGAAAAATCTAAGACTATATGGATAAAAAAGAGAGACCCAATGTCGAGGTCAGGCTGGCTTTAGGCATAAACATCGAGCATAATTTTTACTATAGAGCCAAACCCGAGCCTGACTAGCCCGATGTTTGATTAGCTCTATGGTAGGCCTATCACCAGCACTAATGTCGCCTCTACTACTTTTGTTGTAACTATCATCATCTCTAGCATCCTATCACATTTATTTATAAAAATAATTGGTTGTACTAAACATTTTTATATTTTTAAAATTAGAAAAAAATAAATATAGAAAACCTATTTTTGTTCTTGAAAATAGAAAATGAATTTGATGCAAAACGGTGCCAGCGTTATTGTTATAATTGCTTCTCCTAATATTTTTTTCATATTTTAAATCCTAATGCCTTAAGGTATACTTAGCGCTATCCTCACTTCTGCTCGAAACATGGTTTAATGAATAACTATGCATAGTAAATTTCAAATTCTTGTACGCCAGAACATATAGTCTAATATAGATGAAGGATTTGTGACATTATTATAAGTCTTGCAGAAGTTATTTTTGTTGCTTTAGTCTTATACATTAGAAATAGAGATGGTAATGGGTCGAATATGGATCGAGTCAGCCATTACCCATATCCATTCTGCACTTGTCTTGGGATGCGATGAGATGGATAGAGTTAGGTAGGACTAGTTGAATGGCTTGAATCACATGAAGCTACAATTTTTTTTTTATAGGAATCAAACAAATAAAAAAAATATAAAAAATTAATATTTTATATAAGTAAACAAAATAAAAATTAAAAATATAAAATATAGCAAACCAAATTTTCAATAATAATAGAAATATAACAAACAAAAATATTTCTAATAACTCAAACATCTCTTAAATAAAAAAAAGACAATCAATTAAAAAAATAAATAACTAAACAGCACTGCGTGTAAGCGAAGGGACTAGTGCAAAGGGTGAGGCCAGGACTTGTAAAGAGCTCTCTCTCTCCCTATGGTTCAAGATTGGTTTTATCATTATCTGCAATGATTTCGGATCCATTGCGGATCAGGTCGGGTCAAGTACCCATAGGGTCAAGTAAATTACCATCTTTTAACTAGAAAAAGGTTCCTTCCAGTAGTGGCCACCAAGATGGGTTCATGAGCCTGGTGGTGCAAAATTTCAAGTTTGTATTCAATTTGTACGCAAATAGCTAGAAAATAACATTGTCCTCTAGACCACATCTTCGCAAGCTTCTCAACGGTGACCATTAACCGGAATTGTCGTTGTCCCAACCCAGGAACAGCGACGCTTCGGCCTGACGTCGACATGGCGGTCGGACACAAATGGATTGGAAGTTGGAAGGCAATCTGGCTTCCGCATAGAAATTTCTATGCGTGTCCTGGTTGTTGAAGTCGGCACTCAGACTCATCTATACGCAGTAGACGTATTTATTTATGCCCTTCCGACGCTTTAGAGTTTAGACGTTGGCGGTTCCTTCAATTTAAAAAGCGGCCGTGCAGCCAATTTTTTTCGCAGCGCGGCCGCCCGGAAACCCTTTTTCTCCCAAGATCGCGGCCGCGACGGCCCTCTTCTCCTCATCCCTGATGGCGTCGGGCTCCTCTCCAGCTCGCATTGATCAGGTCTATTCTCCTCCCCTCTCAAACCCTAATTTTCCAATCCTTCCTTCCCCTCTCTCCTCCCGTTCTTCTCTCAGATCTTTCTTTTTCTAATGGCGCCAGCGAATCTATCTGTTTTAGATGAAGTACACTTTCTTTTCTTGAGATTTTTAAGCAGATGCGGGATAATATCTATTTCTATCGATTTCACTACTCACCATGTCTTTTTGATTCTATTTTTCGAGTAACGTTTAAATTAAGAACAGTTTCTTTTCCTTGCTATAGATAGCTGCAAAATTATATCAACTCTTATGGATTTTACAACTCATCGCCTCTTCTTGGTTCGATGATTAGTTTTTTGCTTCAAGAAAGAGAAAATCTCCGGTACTGCAAGATGAGAAGAAGTCTGATAAAGATCCCAAAAGGCCACTCGATGGATCTACGAGTGCCACATGCAATCTTGATAGCCATCTCGTCAAGTCTCCCGATGGCATGGCCTTGTCGATGCATGATTCCGTCGGAAGAAATATGTTGTCTGAGATCAGCTTGCCATCTGATGTGGCGAAGAAGCCCATCTTGACCACATGTTCCTCAAGAAGTGGCGATCCATCGAACAATGTTGAAGGCCTGTCCGGGGTTCGAATAGGAGTGCCGGATGAGGCATCAGCTGATGTTATTGGGTCTGGAGAGCAAGGTCACGCCCTTAAGGGCCCATGTGATGTTCGTATCACGAATCAAGATCCTTCAAAGGAGGCATTAGTTTCTTGCTCTGGCAGACGGAATTCAGAGTTCAAGAGGTTTGCAAGTGATTTTCTTTCTCTGTATTGTAGGTAATGATGGTTTTGCTCTCCTTCAGGCTTTCAGTCTGCACTTCATTCTTATCATATGCTTGACAGCATGATTATCGTAGCTTGGCACTGTGTGTTCATATTGATTTCTTGGAAAGGCACTGTAGTTGGTGTTTCTTGAAATGTCTTGGTTGTTGTTTTGCATGTGATCGTTTGGCTCTTTTCTCCAGTGATCTCCCAACTGCTGTGAATGTTCCTGTGGAAGAGGAGTTGGAGGTTCAAAAGAGAAACAGCAGCCTATCTCTCTTAGTTGCATGCAATAAAACTTGTGTAAAGAAGCGACTCATCATAGATCAGAGCAGTCCGCCCCTAAAATCTTCCAAGTTTGAGTCAAGCTCTAAGCCTGAGGATGTCGTCCGTTTTGAGGATCTTGATGTGAGTTCTGACAAACCTTCTTGTCAAATTCTTTGTTTCATTGATGACTGAAATATAACAAATCAAAGTTATGCAGGGTTCATGTGGTAAGCCCAATGGGGAAAGTGATGGTGAAGGTGCAAGCTTGAGAAGATGCAGTAAGACTCCTAATTCTAGCTTAATGAAGACAAGATTATGCATGCCTGATTTGTCAGCAAATGTCTTGGGTGCCGGTGAGACCCCTAGATGTACATCCAGGAGTTCCATGTTGTCACCAGGAGATGAGTTTTGGAATGAAGCTATTCAAGTTGCTGATGTTTTACTTGCTCCAGTTGATAAGTTACCTGAAAGCCCGTGTTTTTTAAGAAGTCGAGGGTCTGGGGATAAGTTATTGCAGGACAAATCATCTTGTGCAGTCCCTGAGGGTGATAAATGTTTTTCTAAATTGGATTGTGATGATTTGGCTGCCAGACATGTGGTACTGAAAGGTTGTGTGAAGCCAGTAGAGAAGCCTATTGAAGCACCAAAAACATCTCTGTCAGGTAGTCAGCAAAATGAAGTATCCCCGTTGCCTGTGAAGCATTTTGACTTCTCTCACGAGGAGGACAATTTAGATCACCATGATGTGGATATAGATGAAGCTGGTTTTCATGCAGGGAGTGGACATGCGAATAGCCGTTCTACGAAGCAGAAATGTCTAATGACCTCAGACATTCCAAATCATTGGGAAGATTTGGAAAAAAGGGCATCTTTCAAAGAAAAACCTAAATCTTCTATAAATATGTCACCTGATATGTGCCCTTGTGATTCATCTTATCCAACTAGAAATTTGCCTCAAATTGTGGAGAATGGTTCTGATTTAACTGTACATGAACGGAACGGTGGTTTGCTGATTCAAGTGAACGGATCCAAGCATATGCACAATGACAAAAAATTATCTAGTGGTCTGCCACTACCTGGTTGTGATGCTTATGATATGGAGAAAGAAACCCTGAGTAGATCAATTGTTCATGGCCGTTATGAAAAAGCCACAACTCCATCCAGTTCTATGCTATTGAATGATCGTTTGAGGCTTACCAATTGGCTTCCTTCTGAAGTATGCAGTGTATACATGAAGAAAGGCATATCAAAACTTTACCCCTGGCAGGTGAGCTTCCATTTTCTTTTTCTTCCAGCATATCAGTCAAGAAGCTAAAACAGCTGAGATAAGTTAATGTTTTAGAATTTCCTGATATGTGTGTAACAGAAGGCAGGTCTAAGCGCAATGGTAAGGTTGCGCCATCGTGACCTAATTGTCATGGGTGTGAAACGTGGAAACAGTGTCCTTGCACAAAGGTGGAAGGCTGTGTACATCTGACCGTCCCAAGAGCCTGCAGTAGCGAGAGTCTTGTGCACTGGGATGCCTTTCTTTTTTGTTTTTTTGATATTCTTGTAACATAATTGACCCTATGTCTCTTGACTTCTTCTTTGTCCCCCTCCATTTTTTTGAATATCTGTCTTTATTTGATATAGGATAAGGGGCTTCCCGGATTTATTCTTCACAGTGAATGCGCAAGTTTTTATGTTTCTTATCTTTAGTACTTATAACATTATCTCACTTGACATTTCACGATATATATTCTTAACATGGACATCAGAGTATGATGATCAATATTCTAGTGTCTACTGACTATAAGCATAAGTTATGCAGGGATACTCTAGAATCTGTTAGAGGCCATTAATGAGATTGAGAGCAGGATTGAGAATGAGAAGGTTACATGTACATTTAAAGGTTCTTGTTCTGTCAACAGCATCGTATCGTTATTTTCAAATACTTTGTCAAATCTTCAATTGATGGAATTTGAGTTCTTCAACTCTTTCATGATCCATCAATACAGATTAAATTGATGTTGCCTTCCTCATTGTGTTCCCTAGTATTATTGATACCCGTGCCTATACAATCTGGATCAATTCATACTATTTATCTTTAATTGGAGCAATTCTGGCATTTCTTTTTATCTAGTCATTTTTACCCATTTTTCATATTTACTACACATCCACATTGGTAGTCTCACATATGTGACTATGCCTTATATACCAATTTCCAACGTCTTGATTAGGTAGAAATAATGATGTCTTGCCTTACATATTGTTTTCTATAGGTTTAAAGAAGCATAAATACTTCTTGAGATGATGATGAGCGTTGTAAATGTGCATGGTCAAATAGGTAGATTTACATTTTTACAATTATTTAACACTCGCTCAGGTTTCATTGTGTCAAATAACTTGAGTTTGCATGTTGGAGTCTTATGAATTTGGCACATTAGTAATTGATCTCCACCACTTGATTTGATCAATTGTCTTGCCGTTTCGGTTGCTTCTTACTTGAATAATGTTGATTGTGAAATCTGACAATTTGAGCACCAAGCATTGATGGAAAATACAGTAACATTATCCCTTTTATATGGTCTTTCATTATCCATGTCCAATTTCTCAACATTGCTTTTAGATATGCACTCTGTGTCTCTGCAAAAGTGAATTATAATTAACTAGATGTGACATTCCTTTCTTGTCCCATTTGTGGTGCATGTAGAGATTTGGCATTTTTCTCTACCTGTACTGCCATTGGTCACTCATTAATGTGGTTGATTTTAGTGGTAGAGGTTTTCTGGTTAAAATAATTCTTTCCCCGTCTATTTTGCTTAATTCAACCTATCTTACCTTCACATCACCTCTTATCTCTGTCATTTTTTTCGAGCTCTCATTTTCACCTCCTGTCTATTTTGTTTGGTTCTTTTGCTTCTTTCTCCGTTTCTTCACTTTTCTTTATTCTGAGTATGCTTATTTACTCTCTTTCCGTATCAAGTTCATGTTATTCCCTTTTGTTTGAGATCTTGGAGTGTGCTAAGTGGCTGGCACCACTTACAGTGTGGCTTTGTGGTGGAGGCAAGTGGAAGGGAGAGAAGAGAGGGGAATGAAGGTGGCAATTGGGAGATGAAAAATAGGATAGTTATAGTTAGATTATATTTGTGCTTAGATATATATGCTTGTCCCACTATGCTTGTACACATGACTTTGTGTGATAGATACACAAAAGTACATTTATTGACATCGTTACTCATACACATATTTACTCATATACATATTGATCGATTGGTCTCAAAATTGACCTGTAATTTATTTTGGATTTTTTATTTAAATTTTATGTCACCATACTATTTACCTAGTTTGCTTCCATTTTGTTGTTGGAGTTTCCAATATTTTTGTGATGCTTACCATTTGCATAAGTGCGTACTTATGTGTGCATATACATGTATGTATGTGTATATGTGTATTGACATTGACCTACTTGTATTTTGATATTGTGAATATTTGATCTTGCCATGGTGCTTCTCTCTTTTGTATTTTGACATGGTTATTCTAGGGCACTGTAGTAAGGTCACATATTTTTTTTCCTTCTATAAATTTCATAATAGTTACAAAATAATTCTGGAGAGATGCATGGAGGACAATAAATCTGTAAGTGTCATTAAGAGTTCAAGTTATGATAATACTGAGAAGAAGATTGATAATTTTCGCAACTTCAATTGGTTGAAATTTTAGGTGGAATGCCTCCTTGTTGATGGCGTCCTGGGGAAAAGAAATCTAGTCTATTGTGCATCGACCAGGTATTTGTTGGAAATATTTTAAGGTTTATGAGAATTCATCTTGTCTATTGTTTCTTGTTTTCTTGTTTCAACTTGTTAAGCATACCTAGATGAATGCAAGCATTAAAAATATCATATATTGTACTTGTTTTTAGGCATAATATCTTACCATGCCTGCATGCTAACACTTGACATGTGCCAGCACAAAAGATATGAAAGCTTATGTAAGACTTTCCTTTAAGCATGCTAAGATACATCACTCCATCCAATTGTTTTTTGAAAGACAATATTTTACTGCTGTCTGCTGGTGTTTCAATTGTTTTGAACAAGTAAACAAATTTTGATCGGTTTAAAATCTAGTGTCCTAAATCACCCTAGATACCTGTGCTGATTGTTGTGCAGTTTATGTAATTCCAAAATTCATGCATTTAGTCAATGATTTCATGGTTTGAATCAACACTTTTGCCCTAAAGTTGGATTGTTGATATGATCTAGACACAATAAAGTAAAATTAGCATGGTTGAGTTTTTTTTTATTTTTTTAACTTGCTTGAGCAAAACATATCAACCTCCGAAACATGTAATGCATTATAAATAGTTGGTAATTGGAAATCCAACATATTGGTGCATTGTTTTAATGATGTATTTTCTTATGCTCAGGCTCTATATGGTCACAAAAGGTTTGACTTTAAGAATATATGGTTTTATTTTTAAAAATCTTATTCTATGTGTGACGATGGTTATGTTGATCTACTAGGGCTGAAATCGGATCGGATACCGATCAGACACTAGTATATCCATATCCATATTTGTTTTGTTTGATGAATACAAATACAGATATGGATGTTAGTCGGATACATAAATTTATGTCTATATTTGTTTTAAACGGATATAGATACAAATCGGATACTGGACATATGAATATAAATACAAATGCAAGTTGGATAATTAAACTTTATGACCACAAATTCAAAGATATTACTAAGTGGATGATAAATCAACTCAGTAGCATGTTAATATGGTCATTTATTTCATGAGCGTTTTATAAAATTAAATAGGGTCACAAATAGAATTGGATATTGGATATGGATCAAGTAGTTGTCTATATCCGATTTTCTTTGATGGATATGGATACAGATACAAATATTACTCAGATACTCAAATTTCTATCCATATCTGGATAGTTTTTGGATACGAAAACAAATCAGGATGGACATTATCCAATCTACTTTCACCTCTATAATCTACCAATAAATGGTGTCAGAACTGGTTTAACAGGTAATATGTACTCTTTTTTTATGCTGTTGGCCTTAACAAAGTTAAGATTGGTAAGCAACATCATTTAATTTGTTATCTGCTGTTTCTTGTGTCTTATAACATCCTTATTATTTGATTACATGTGTCATCAACATCTTTCCTTGCTTTTATGTTGAGACCTTCAACTACATACTGTAATTCTTTGCCAATTTATGATCTCCAGCATGCTTCTTTTCATTTCAAGCACCTGAACATTGAGGCATTTTTATAACATATCTTTTATGCTGCACTGCAGTGCTGGTAAAAGTTTTGTAGCTGAGATTTTGATGCTGAGGCAGGTTATATCAACCGGGAAAATGGCTCTGCTCGTACTTCCTTATGTGTCAATTTGTGCTGAAAAGGTGCTTTTATTGACTTATTTGTAGCTAATTAGTTTCTTTAAAGACCCATTAAAGCTGGAAACTGTAAGATGTGCTAGTAATAGCTATGGCTATATCTTTTTCTTACAGGCTGAACACCTGGAACTACTTCTTGAGCCACTTGGCAAGCATGTTCGCAGTTTTTATGGAAATCAGGGTGGTGCATCACTTCCAAAAGATACTTCGGTAGCTGTATGTACAATAGAGAAGGCAAACTCTTTAATTAACAGATTGTTAGAAGAAGGTCGCCTTTCAGAACTTGGAGTTATTGTGATAGATGAACTTCATATGGTAAATTAAAGCTTCTATGAATCTTGTTTCTTACTTTTTTTTTTCCTCGCAATTTTACAACTCTAGTTTGTCTTTTTTATAATAGTGTCACATTTTTCCCTCCTTGGTTATCTACATTAAATTGTTCTATCTGAAATCCTCATGAATCATAGCTTTGGAATTATAAGAATATCTTTTCTATGTTAGATTAGTATGATATGAGGAGAATGTAAGTGGAATGGAAATGTTAAAGTGCATAGTTGATCAAACTCGTTAAGGGTCAAAGTTCTTTAATGATTTTTACTCCTCAGTAGTATCACTAGTAAGCAATTAAATGACCGAAAACTTTCTGAGATGGTCTGACCAAGTTTTCTGTATGACATCAATCCCTTGATCTGGAGGGTATGAAGGGTTCAGAGTGAGGGTGTATTACAAAAGGATAATTCAGGCAAGGTACAACTGATAAGGATTTAGCCTTGGATAAGATAATCGGGCAACATCATGCATAAAACTAACCCCAGATAGATCAGTTTAACCTTGCTATTTATCTGTTTCCTTGTATATAATTATCAAAATTTTCCAAATTTTGAATTTTACCTTAACTTTTCATTTTCATCATTTTTTAATTGTATTTGGTTTTCAAATTTACTTTTTAATGCAAGACATTTATATCTATTTACAATTATTTTCTGTCATGTGCAATACTTCTTCGAAGTAGAGCAGATATTGTTGCAGGTTGTATAGTTTGAAGCAGATTTTTGTCTCAAAATATTTATCCTATTTTTGGGTTTGACTCCTTAGCTATTTGAATTTGCCAACCATGTGTCTCATTGATGATTACTTTACTTTACCTGTGTATAGCTGCAAGTGCTTCTGTTCTGTCATGGCAGAGCATGCTAAAAAACCAAAGCATTTGGAGACCAAGATTTTCAGTGCATGTCTGGATTGCTTGAAACATGCTGAGATAGAATGTAACGGAACATAAGAAAGAGTAGAAAGAAAATTTGATGGATAAATAAAACATAACTTGCTTAAATTTCTTTGATCCTCAAACATTGGATGAATTTCTCTTTCAAAACAATCAACTTTCATTTATTGACATCCCTTTCTTGCTAGCTCAGGATGGGTGTTCGGCAGAACTTATCTGCTTCTGAAAAGAGTATTTTCAATTTGCAAGCCTATAACTATTAATGTTAAAAGTTTCCCATGAGGTCCCATGTAAGGACATTTAAAGATCTTTAAACCTCAAACACTTTGTACGTCTGAAATGGGACATTTCAATGGTATACTTCGTCAAAATATGTATCTGAACAACGTTGCCTAAGTGACCCCAGAAAATCCCCAGACACTTCGTATATCTAATCGTACCCTAAGGAACAATCATAATCCTTTTAAGACTGTTTCCAACAACGAGTTATATGATATGACAATTGCTTGGCTGTTTTGCACTCTCTCTCTTTCTCATAATCGTTTGCTGCTATACTTCTTTTTGCATTTTTTTTTGATAAATCAGGTCCATTTTCACTTTAAAGTTGGGTCCGGCTTTGTCATTTTATTCGTAAATGAGGGAATATTGAGTATAGAACATTAGAATCTCCATAATTGGTTCTCCTATGCCATTTATGAGTTATTTCATCCATTATCTTAGAGGTGTGATTGCATCTCATTACTTGAGAATAGAATCAACATAAGTGGTTCACTTGTGCCAATTATTATAGTTGTGACCTTTGCATTGTGATCGCATATCTTTGAACTATTATGAGAATTCATAATTTACATGAAATTGTAGGTATGCCATTTATAGTTTCATACATAAGTCTTGTGCAGCAGCATTTCTTCTTTACAGCTCTCTTGCCTCTAGATCACACTGGTAGGCCAAATCTGAAGCTCTCTCTCTCTCTCTCTCTCTAAATTTATGTTTTCTTTTGTACCATTTAGAAGAACATGATACTCATTAAATAATTAAATAAGACATTTGTGAAAAAATATTCACTTCATGCCAGAATCTCTATTGAAATTTTAAGAATTAATAAATAATTTCACTATACTCATTCTGTTTATAGTGTGTAGCTGACTGTAATTTAGTTCGTCTCCAGAATGTCTATTGGCTCAAAGAAGTAATAAATGATTTTACTATACTCATTCTGTTTATAGTATGTAGCTTACTGTAATTTTGTTGTTCTCCTTTTGCCTCGTAATACTTTGTTATGTCTTTTGTTTTTGTTATCATACATTGTTACCTGGCAGATAACACTTATTGCTCATAGTTATTTATAAGCAATTAGTTGCCATCATAGGTTGGTGATCAACACAGAGGTTATCTGCTGGAGCTAATGTTGACAAAGCTTCGTTATGCATCTGGTGAAGGAAACTCAGAATCATCTAGTGGAGAAAGTTCAGGTTCTAGTAGCAGGAAGGCTGACCCTGCTCGTGGTTTTCAGATTGTTGGAATGAGTGCTACCATGCCGAATGTCGCTGCTGTAGCTGATTGGCTACAAGTTAGTGAAGATTAGTTGTTCTTGTCTCTACTGAAGTACTAGGATTTCTCAAAAAGAAATCTAGAAATCCAGGATGTCCAATATATTATTTTTTGAAAAATAATATTTATCAACATAACAAAAGAAAGCAAAAGAATGCTATAGCTAAGCTTGTCCAACTATGCACGGTTGGCTTTATGGATTATTTTCTTTTTTTTCTGCTTCTAAAACCTCTTCTCGGGACTTTGCTGCAGTCAGCTGGCCTGATTTCCTGTGACCAAGGTCTTGTTTTGAATTTGTAGGCTGCACTTTACCAGACTGATTTCCGACCAGTTCCGCTAGAGGAGTATATCAAAGTTGGAAATACCATTTTTGACAAAAAAATGAATATTGTCCGAAAAATTCCACCAACTGCTGATCTTGGGGGTAAAGACCCAGATCACATTGTGGAACTGTGCAATGAGGTACTTCACAATTTTGTATGAGATGTAGAAAATTTAAGTGCATATTGTTGAGGTCTCTTGCTGCATAAAATTGTTGAATCTTATTTCTTAATTTGTTGATGACATCATTTTACTGTTCTATATTCACCTTGATCTAGGTTGTTCGAGAAGGTCACTCAGTGCTATTATTTTGTTCCAGTCGAAAAGGATGTGAATCAACGGCAAGGCATGTCTCTAGGTTCTTAAAGAAATTTTCTCTTGGCGGAAATGAAGTTGACTGTGAGTTCAATGACGCTTCCTCTGCCATTGAGGCCTTGCAGAGGTGTCCTGCTGGCTTAGATCCTATATTAGAAGTAACGCTGCCTTTGGGTGTTGCCTATCATCATGCTGGCCTTACGGTAGAGCCTATGACAGAGAGTTAGATATTTATCATGCCCATTTATAATTGTTCATCTCTTGCAGCCCATTATTTTATTTATGACTCTATTCATGTACTATGTCTCTCTATATATACATGCTATTGCTTGAGAAAAAACTGGATTTCAGTAAACTTATTTTCTTTGGCCCCCCTAATATACTATACAAATAGCATTTGAAGATTGAGGTATTTAGGTTTATAAACTTTGTTTAAAGCTCACATATCCTTGAGGTTTGCCAACTCTGTAGCTTGAATTTGCATTGCAATCGGATACGTGTGCCCATATTCCTGCCATGTTATTTGTAAACATCAATTCACTTTACATTCATTCCTTTCGCCCTTTTTCCCTGTATAATCACAAATCTGAGTTTCATCATAATAATTTTGATGAATGTGATGCAACCCATAAATGGCTAAATGCAAATCCCATAAAAGATGCCAATTTGCTTCCTTCATCTTTAGTGAACTATTTGTGTAATTTCTTACAGGTTGAGGAGAGAGAGATCATTGAAACATGCTATCGCAAAGGACTTGTACGTGTTTTGACTGCTACATCTACCTTAGCTGCCGGAGTTAATTTGCCTGCTAGGAGGGTGATATTTCGACAACCAAAGATTGGTCGTGATTTCATTGATGGAACACGCTATAGACAGATGTCAGGTCGTGCAGGTCGAACTGGAATAGACACAAGAGGAGAGAGTGTAAGCTGTTCTTGTTTCCAAGTTATTTCTCAATGTACATAAAGTAAATATTAATTTGATGTTGAATTGACAAAACAAGATTGGCAGTTTTATAAGCTCTTCTGGAAGTTGACTATAAAGAGTTTGAAAGCATTGATCTTCTAATTCCTTTTAAATTTCACCATCATCAGATTCTTATATGCAAGCCTGATGAGGTCAAAAGAATATCTGCTATTCTTAATGATAGCTGCCCCCCCTTGCAGTCTTGTCTTTCTGAAGATAAGAATGGGATGACTCATGCAATCTTGGAGGTTGTTGCTGGTGGGATTGTTCAAACTGCAAGTGATATTCATCGATATGTTAGATGCACTCTCCTCAATTCTACTGTTCCATTTCAAAAAGTTGTAAAATCAGCTCAAGATTCCCTTCGGTGGTTATGCCATAAAAAATTTCTTGAATGGAATGAAGAGACTAAGTTGTACAGCACAACTCCTCTTGGGCGTGCAGCTTTTGGCAGCTCTCTCACACCTGAAGAATCCCTTGTAGGGATTGTGCAACTCATCTTGTTTTGTATTTTCTCCAATTTTATAGTATAATATCTCCTTTATTTACTTCTTTTTTTTGCTTGACTTTGCATATTATTTTTCTGTAGGTCGTCCTAGATGATCTTTCAAGAGCAAGAGAAGGATTTGTTCTTGCATCTGATTTGCATTTAGTTTACCTGGTAACACCCATGAATGTTGAAGTTGAACCAGATTGGGTTTTATACTGTGAAAGGTTTATAGAATTATCTGCGCTTGACCAAGTAATTATATCATCTCACTCTACATACCTTGCTTTGTAATTTTTAGAGTGGATTCAGAGCCTGATATTCTGCTAGCTTACCAAGGTTGCATGCGTGCATTCTTTCTCGCATATATACCATGAAAGTTGTATAAAGTGTTGATAAGTCACTGTAATCTTTCATTTGGCTTGTCTTTAGGATGAAACTTTGAAACTAATTTCTGCTCCTGGGTAGGGCTGGTGCTTGGTAGTATTTCGTGAGGATCCTCACTTTCCCTTCCCCCTATCCTTTTCCTTCATTAGCTTTTATTCACTTAGAATTAAAACTCTATTACACGAAATTCAGATGTGATCAAAAAGCTATTCTGTGGAAAAATAAAACAGGAAAGAGTTTAATAAATGGTCTTTCTTTCCCCCAAAATTGCATATGTAAGATATCAAAACCAAGGATTTAAATACCATCAGTTCAGTATGGTACCACCAGTACTGTACCATTCCGACATAAGAATGGTACCAATATTTGTTCGGGATACCAAGTCTCTCTTGAACTGGTTCATACTGGTGCATACCAGCTGTAAACCTACAGCCTATTTTTGTCAATACTGACTGTTTTGATCTGTCCCAACATACTGATACTGCACCATCCTGGGACAAACCAGTATTGGGCTGGGTACGGATATTCAAGCCCTTTATCAAAACACTTTATTGTTCTGGATGTGGCTAGCATGGTTGGAGTGGTGGGGATTAGGTAAATAATGGTTGTGTTTTAAGTACTAGCATGTAATTCCCTGTACTGTGTGCTACGGTAATGATGACCTGTTGTCATGTTTACAGATGAGATGTGTTCACTGGCTCTATTGTTTCATTTCCTTTGAGAAGAGGAAGTTAATTATATCACCATGCACATGGCTCTGAATCTTTGTATTGTTTCTGCGAATCCAGCTTGTTCTTATTCACTGTAATAGCCTTCATCTTTTATGTGCTGGACCACTGATATTTGTCAATGATTCAGTGCATTTTTATAGCATTCCAATCCATGCTTCCACATTACATTATAACTTTTAGACTATACCATTATGCATATATAGCCCCGTTTGGTAAAGCTCTTGGAGGGCTAGAAAGCACTTTTTGGCCTCCCAAAAATACTTTTGGATGATATAGTTGCGTTTGGTAAAAAATCAGAAAGCTATTTTGGCTTTGCCACAAAGCTGAAAAGGTCTATTTGGGAAAAGCTCTTTTTGGGAGCTTCTCTCAAAAAGTGCTTTCTGACCAATATCGGAAGTTGTTTTGATTTTAATGATTTTTTTGAGGATCAGAATGCCCACCAACAAATCTCATTATTATATCTTATATCATATCATATTATAATATATTATTATTACTATAAATATACTATACTATAATATAATAATGAATTAATAATATATTATATTGTATTATATTATATTATTATATTATAATGGTATAATATATTATATTATTGTAGTAATACATACTTATAATATAACATATTCTTATATTTTATTATAAGCATAATATAACATCTTATTACATTCATAACTTTACATTGTTATTATAATAATAATATTTATATTATCATAATATACAATATTATTATTATAATAAGATTATAATATACGATTAATAATATAAAAGATAATATATTAGATTATATTACATTACATTATATTCTATTATATGATTATATTATAATAATATTCTATTATTATTAAATATATATAATAATATTTAATAATAATATAATATAATCTGTCATTAGATTAGATTCTAATCTGTTATACTATATTCTATTGTTGTATTATATTAGATTATTATTCTATTAAATTATATTATATATTATGTTATAATTATAGTAATATTATATTATATTGTAGTAATATCGTATTATTGATAATAATAATACTAGTAATAGTAACAGTACTAATAACAATAATAATACTAAAGATAGTAATAATTGTAATAATAGTAATAATACTAAAAATAGTAATAACGCTAATAATTCTAAAATAGAAATAATACTAAAAATAGCAATAATACTGATAATATTAGTAGTACCAATATTAGTAATAATACTAATAATAGTAATAGTGCTGATAATAATAATAAAACTAATATTAATAATAATATTAATAATAGTAACAATTCTAATAATAGTAATAGTACTAATAACAATAATAATATTAAAAACAGTAATAATTGTAATAATACTAAAAATAGTAATAATACTAAAAATAGTAATAATACTAATAATTCTAAAATATAAATAATATTAAATATAGTAATAATACTAATAATAGTAATAGTACCAATACTAGTAATAATACTAATAATAGTAATAGCACTAATAATAGTAATAATAGTAATAATACTAATTATAGAAATAATACTAACATAGCAATAATACTAAAATAGTAATACTACTAATAATAGTAATAGTACTAATCATAGTAATAATGACAAAATAGTAATAATACTAATAATAGTAATAGTTCTAAAAGTAGTAATAATACTAAAAATTATAATAATTTAAAAAAATTATATAATACTAAAAATAGTAATCATACTAATAATACTAATAATTGTATTAATACTAATATTAGTAATATTACTAAAAAATTAAATAATACTAAAAATAATAATAATACTAATAATAGTAATAATACTAATAATAGTAATAATATTTATATATATGTGTGTGTCCATATAGATATCTTTCTGTGCGCGCGCGCATATATATATACACATACATACATATATATATACAGATATATATACGTATATATATGTATTATACATAGATATATATACGTATATATAGGTATTATACATAGATATATATATATATATATCAATATATTTGTACATACATATATCTATATATATGTATAGATATATATCTATGTATGGATGTATATTTATATATATATATATATATATTTATATACATATATGTCCATATATGTATATATGGACATATATATATATTATTACAATCATAATTTTATATAATAATAATAATAGTTATATTATGTTAATATACGATATTGTTATAATAATAATATTATAATACGACTAATAATATAAAAACAATATATTAGATTATAACACATTATATTATATTCTATTATATGCTTTATTATAATAATATTATATTATATATTATGTTATAATTATAATAATATTGTATTACATTGTAGTAATATTGTTCTACTAATAATACATTACGATATCATATCATATCATATTATGTTATATTATTATGCTGTAGTATTCAATATTATATTACACTATATTATAATAATAATATACAAAATAATAATATTTTAATATATAATAATATAATAATATATAATATTATATTGTATTATACTCTATTATGTAATATTTTTTATTATCATTTTATCATACCAAAAGCATTTTCTCATTTTGGTTACCAAACATATATTAAAGTTTTACAGTACTTTAGAAATGTAGTTACCAAACAGCAAGTGGCTTTTAATAAAAACTTTACTTCTAAAAGCTCTATTTTCTGAAAGTTTTACTGCTAATAGCAATCCCAAACAGGGCCATAATGTGTGGAGTTATTGTAGAAGTGCATTTAACTTGCTGTTTGTTTTGTTATCATGCTGCAACATATCATTCTTAAATTTTATAAATATTCAACTTTTAAGGATGAATTCTGATGTACCACCAATCTACAAATTACCCTAAAAACCATTAAATGACCAAGAAAATTTTTGAAACTCTTGATCAAGGAGGAATATTTGGTCCCTGTTACTTGTTATCACGTGACAGAAGCACAAATCTGACTTCTATTGAGCTTAAAACATGTGTGTTAGCATTTGATTTGATTTGGTTGATTTTAATAACTGCTAAGTCCACAGTGTTTCTAAGAGACATTAACACTTTCTCTAAAACCTGATAATTGCAGTCAGTTGGCAATCGAGTTGGGGTAGTGGAACCTTTCTTGATGCGCATGGCCCATGGTGCACCTATGGCTTTTCAAGAAAAACTGAGGGGGAGAAAGAGTGTGCTGCATGGCAGAAGGCAAACGCAGACTGTAGCCGCTGACACAAGCATAATTTTGAATGAACAGACACTTCGTGTCTCCAAACGCTTTTATGTTGCGCTAATGTTGTCAAGACTTGTGCAGGTGTCATCCTTATCTTCTAGCTATATATAGTTTTGCTTACTGTTCTACTTTTCTCTCTCCCTGTTCCTCTCTCTCTTCTTTTTCCACTTTACACGTGAGGGATGCGTCCATATTCAGTTATTTTTTAGCTATAAAAAAGCAGATACTCTGCTCAGCTAACACTTTTGGTCATCTTGTTCTAAATAATACCGCTAAAATATTTTTTGTTCATATGATGCTGTGATTTTAGTACATGAACCAAATATGTTTGTTTTTTTGGTTATCTTAATTTGTAAGTTTGGACTGACTATATAACCTGGTGTCTTTTTTCCTGCTTTTGTGAAATCATTTATTTGCTGATTGATAGTATTAGTTCTTCTCTGCAAGTACTATACTATTCAAATATTTCACCTTGCTGCCAATCATGGCATGTAGATTACCTTTGTGTCCTCATGTGTAAAGAAAACTTCTGGCCTTCTCTTTTTAAATTTTAAATCTTATCTCTTTTTTTTCCAATTGATTGATGAAATAACGGGATAACATTTCACTAATTTGAAAGAGCTTACAAAGATGGGAAGTAGGCCGATGAAAATAGACAAGAAAGAAGTCTGGCTTATGTTATCATAGCAGTGAGGAGTGTAGGGGATACTATGTTTAAGGGTGTGCTAATGAAGCGTTAGCAGGTGGAAACTTAGTCTATATATTACTGAATAGACTCAGGAGTTGGTTGCTTTAGGGTTATGAAAATCATCTAAGCTGAAATACTTGTGTAACTGCGTGTATGCTCTCAGCTGGTGGGTTTCGGAATGCTTTCAAATTCTCCTGTCTTATTTGTGCTGTTGTTATTGGTCTTGTTATTAATTTATATTATTGCATTGCTGCTTACTATAGTTATATACAAGCTTGTTGATTTTTTATTGTACATTGTTTTGATTTGTACAGTTATATATGGATTTCTGATGCTTATTCTTTGTAGGAGGTCCCCATTCCTGATGTTTGTGAAGCTTTCAAAGTTGCTAGAGGCATGATTCAGGCCTTACAAGAAAATGCTGGCAGGTTTGCTTTGATGGTGTCATTATTTTGCGAAAGACTTGGTTGGTATGATTTAGAAGGCCTTGTTGCCAAGTTTCAAAATCGGGTCTCATTTGGAGTGAGAGCAGAGATTGCGGAGCTTACTATGATTCCATATGTTAAGGTAATATTGCCTCCCATTGTTTCATTGTATGGTTTATGTCATTGCAGATTGATGTTTACTTTAGATCGTCAGTTTGGCTGATATTTGCAATTTGCCATTTTTTTGCCTTTCTTGTGATACAGGGTTCACGGGCAAGGGCACTTTATAAGGCTGGTTTGCGCACTCCTCTTGCCATTGCTGAAGCAACTATTTCTGAGATTGCAAAAGCTCTTTTTGAATCATCTGCATGGGCTGGTCAAGGTTCTCTCTCTCTGTGATTTACATGACTTATATTTTTTTCTTTCATTCTTCTCATTTATCAATAGCTGGTCAAGGTTCTCTCTCTCTCTGATTTACATCACTTATGTTCTTTTCTTTCTTTCTTCTCATCATCAATAGCTGTCAATGCATAATATGCTAATTAATCGATGCATATTTTTTTTTTTGACGAAATCCTGAATTATTTACTAGGGTTATGTGAGTGAGAGAGGGAGAGAGAAACTGTGCTTCTCTTTAGTGGAGAAGAAATCTTTTCATATTGCCCTACAGGGTCTAAAAAGGTCAAATTTGTTGGATCTCTTAACCAAAACAATGCTTCTCAGTCACCCCTCTCCTTACAATCTTTCACATCCTGCCCCTCTCTTTCTCTCTCTCTTGCTTCCATTGTTGCCCTCTTCCTCCATGTTTGAGACAACAAGAATGGTGGGTAAGAAGGGAGGAGGAATGTTGGGAGGGGAAGGAGGATATTGAAGAAAGAGGGGAGTGGAATGGTGTCGAGTTTGGTCGGGAAGGGAGGTCTAAAGTGAGAGGTAATACTGGGTGTTCTGGGAAAAAACTCCACTCCAATGGTTCAATCTATCTTGACATTAAATCCTACTTGTTGTGTGAGTCTATCAATGAATATGACAGCTCTTGTATGGTGCTTTCCTTCATATTTGTATCTTGATAATGTAGGTTATGATAGTTTTCGTTTATATGTTAATACTTTGTAGTTAGGTATTTAACATTTGCAGCAACATGCCCAACTCTCGGGCATAAAGATTTGGAAATATCCGAGCACATGGCTTTGGATTGTGAGTTAGACAGACGTTTTTATGTTTTTTAGTGCATATATATATTTCTTGATTTATTCTATGCAGGCACATTATTGCTATCAACATAGACGAACTACAATTGATTCTGAAGCCTTCTGTGCTAGCTAATATTGATTTTAAAGCTTTCTGCTTTTCTGCATGATAGTATCTTAGTTTATTTGTGTTTTCCTTAGTGACAGTACTGTTGTTTCATTTTAGTTTCTCATTTGCTTGTTCCTGTATAAGCTTGTTTTGCTAATTAAGTATTTGCTGATGGATGTCTAGATGATTCAGCCTTTCGTCGCATGCATTTGGGAGTAGCTAAGAAGATAAAAAATGGTGCATGTAAAATTATTCTTGATCAAGCAGAAGAAGCAAGAGTTGCTGCCTTTTCTGTTTTCAAATCACTTGGAGTTCATGTTTCCTAGTTTTCATGACCTCTAATTTCTACCATCATGAGGATAGTTTTGGACAAGATAACTTTACCTCTTCTGGTTAAGATGCTTTATCATGCTTTGATGGAACAGAAGCTGAGAGGGACACTCATCTTGCTGCTTAGCCAGATGCAGATAACACAAGTATTAGTTGTGATTGTACATAACTGTAGCAGCATTGATCCTGAGAGTTAGTAAAAGCTTCTGCTGCAACCAGTGGTTCTCATAAATTAAGTCAACATGATATGGGAACGTCAGGAGATTCTCCAATTCGAGAATCAGCAGCTGGCCGTGAAAATGGTGCTCCTGATGCAGCTTTAGGTTATGATCCAGAGGGAGCAGACAAGGGCAGAGTAAATGAATCCAACTACAATAGTGGAGACATCTGATAAAGGCCCTGCTAATGCCAGTAATTTTACTGGAGGATTTGATTCCTTTTTAGGTCAATGCGGTGCTGTTGGAGAATTTTGTTTTGATGATCATTTCTTTAAATGACTGGAACTGCAACCTTCCATCATGTTCTGAGTTGTTGGCTTGGCCATCTTTTGTGAAAA
Organism: Phoenix dactylifera; assembly: GCF_051530095.1. Taxonomy (NCBI): domain Eukaryota; kingdom Viridiplantae; phylum Streptophyta; class Magnoliopsida; order Arecales; family Arecaceae; genus Phoenix; species Phoenix dactylifera. The sequence goes on along the minus strand of NC_143201.1, from coordinate 25,444,644 downwards.
TTCACCATGTCAATTTTTTAGAGGATCTGGGGACTTCTGGCAAACTAAATATATGTGACATCTGGGTGGTTGCTACAAGTAATGGAAAAGGATAGCTAAAATTATGGGACAAGATGGGGTCAGAAAAATAATGATATTCGCAGTATTTAACTCTCTTTTGATCCTCCTTCCTGACTATTATCAAACTTAAGATATGCTTATCGTTTCAATCGTTTCAGTAATCAAAGAGCACAGAACCTTCACAAAGCTTTTAAACAGGACACCAGGATCAATTTGTTAGCTGGCTCAGTTGTGTATGAAGTTCCAAAACATACAATACAGTGGCATTGTTTTCAGACCTCAACAGCTACAGGACGTCCTTTTTCCAGGTTGTTCTATTAATAGTTTTATATGTTTATTTTGCTGTTCTACATGAATAATTTATTGATTAAAATGTATATTTATCTTTTATTGATGATTCTGTAGTACGTTGAGCATTTAGTAATCTTCACAACCCAACATTATGATGGAAACAGCTTGAGTGTATTGGATGTCAGTCGTCATCAGATTAATGCTCATCACTTCTTTATCCCTACAAAAGTAATGCTTCCTTTACTTTTTTTTATCAGCACCACTTCTATTTATATCAATCTATGGGACAAGTATGGATTATATTTTGTTACATTGTGGCAGAACAACTGGTTGCTGCTAACAGCTGACTACTCCCAAATAGAACTGCAATTGATGATTCATTTCTCCAAAGATTCTGCATTGCTTGAACCTCTAAGCAAGCCAGATGGTGATGTTTTCATCATGATAGCTGCAAGAGGGACAAGTAAGCTGGAGTCTGCCATTAGCTCTCAGGAGATGGTGCACATGAAAGGGTCAATATATGGCAACATGTACGGGATGGGAGCTAAATCCCTTGCGAGGCAACTAGAATGCAGCTCACAAGAAGCTGCAGAAGAAAAATCAAAGCCTCAAAGCATCTTTTCCTAGCGTTTCTGCTTGGCTCCATGAAGCAGTTGCATCTTGTCACCCTAAAGTGTTAGCTCATCTGCACTTCTGTTGGTGCTAGTCATTCAATATTTTCTTGTCATTGTTAGCTTGTGGTATTCCACTTTCACACTGGTCACTATTAAGTATATCAGCACTGTATATTTATGAATATGTTCAATAGTCTAATCTAGAAATTGAATTCTCTTGGCTTCACCATAAGATAGCTATAAAATTTAAAAATTACGATAAAATATTGTGCTCCTCCAGACTTAACAATGTAGGGAGCCATGATTTATCATATTTATAGTTCTTTATTAAGAAATGAAAAACAACTTATGAATGAAAAACAAAACCAAGCTAGGTTGAACCCATAAGGAAAATAAAAAATATGATCTCAAGTTTGGTCATGGGGTGGAACTTATATTTATCCTTCTTAGATGGAGTTCGTCATGCAACAAATGATTTATGAAATTCTGAATATGGACCATGAAGAAGCTAGAAATTTGTTGCAATAACAAAAAACATGAGTTGGTTTCTGAAGTAAATATGGGCTATAAGCCTTTGATAGCATCTCATTCTAACTCATGGGAAGCTTTATTTGTAGATTATTTTGCTTTCCTATTAAATATTATTTTTTGACTGCCTCCTCGATATCCGTTGCTACTTGTTTTTTCATTTTTGCTTTTTCAAGGTGAAATTTGTGTACATGGCATTTAATATTGTTATTGTTATATTTTACATAAATAATTATTAATAACATATTGCTCGATGTTTTTAAATAACAATAGTTATTATTATTATTTGTATTATTATGGCATCATTTTCATTATGTCTATCAGAACTACAAGCATCTTTCATCAAATTGTTATACTTATGTTTCTTTGCTTGCCATGAATTAGATAAATTTTATTTTACATTGACATATTAACTACAGGTACATGGAAACATTGATGGGAAGAAATGCCTTTTATCAAAAATAGAGTTTGGAAACCGCAAATAGGAGGCTAAATGTCAGAGGCGAGCTGTAAACTCAATTTGTCAGCTAGCAGAAGAGCATTTAGTTTGCATTTTAATTGTGCTTTCCATGATTTAAAAGAATCACATGGCGCTTTCCTAGGGCTCTGCTGCCGACTCACTACGATAATCATCCATTCTGTGATTGCCTAAGGAAATGAGCCACTTAATCTGGTCACTGGAATTCCAGCAAAATTTTTCTACATTAAAGGACAGTGCTATATCATTTTACAGGTTGTTTATCAATGGAAAGTATACTAAATTCTTCTTCTGTCTTTTATTCTAACTGCTTATATTTATTTTAGAGCTCACATGCTTTAGTATGTTTTGAGTGATATGATTATTGTAACCTTTGCAAGAAAGGCTCATACACTTGTTCTGATCATCAGAATGTTATATGCCTGGTCCAGGAGAAGTTCCACTGACCTCATTTCTACAAGATCCTGTGAGCTTTCAGATGTCGACAAAAGCTTCCATCTGGGCTAAATCAATTTCAATAAAATGTATGTGCATTCTGTTTATATTTCAAGGTATATCCCTTGAAACATTATAACCTCATAAAGCTCCTTTTTTCGCCCCTCGGATTTTGTAGAGACCATAGTTTTATTGTCGATGATTTCTCCTGCAGCCTTATCTCATGGTACAATCTCATCTCACTTAGACCATCTGTCTGGGTGCTTTGCTTCAAATTTCAAGATATGCTATACCATAATTTAAGGAAGTGCTGCAATTGGCTCTTATTCTGACATCAACCTTCTAAATGGTTCTGAATTTTGTGGCAAAGGAATGCTGTGGTTAAGAAAGGTTCTGCCATGAAACGTATAAGACTGGTTGGCAGGTAGGTAGACCTACCCATAAGCTCATGTTGGGAGACAATGGTCCAATTTTCCCTACACTTGGAAAGTGCCTACCGGAAGATGGAAGAAGGCAAGGTCTGATATAGGAATTGCGTTCATGTTGAGTCACAGACTATCAGTCAAAGAGCCACACTGCAGCACATCCCAATACTGTTTTACAGGAGAGGTAAAAGGTTAGTGAATTTAATACTCTCTTTGACGGGCCTACAAGTGTTTCATCATGCAATTTTGATAAGAATACTGCTCCTCCCTGTTTGTTTACTGAGGCCCATGTGGCAGCCATGATTGGTGCAATGGATGCGGGGTGGGTGGTTCTCAGGTGGGCCTGAGCATCGTTCAGCCATTCTGTGCGCCATGTCAAAACAGATGACTGATCGGGTAGTGGTGTGGGAGGGAGGTAACCAGGTTGGATCATATAATCAGATATTGCAGATCATTGTGAGACTTGGGCCAAAAGGGCAAGTTGATGAAGAAAGAAATCAAGATATAGCTCCAACCATTTTGTTTCATGTGTGTGGAGAACTGAATTTTGCAAAAGTTTATATCTTATGGATGCATGTTCATGGACATAGGTTCTTTTCAGTTGATTGTCTTCAGTATTCAAGTGTTTGCAACCAAATCCAAGCTAGTTGAATTCTGCATGTTGAGTGTAGGGAAGACTGCTGAAGTTTATAGGTAGTTTGAATGGGAATAGGGAAAGATCTCGGGCTACATCAGAAATTGTAGAGAAGCCAAAACTAAACAAACTTTGGTTGCACGGCAAAGTGCACTCAATAGCAAGCTAGCAGCGAAAATGATATTGTGTTTGACAATCAGCAGTGTGCAACTTGTGGGATTTTTTTTTTTTTTTTGGCATAATTGCTGTGATGCTCTAGCTCCATTTAATTGTTTTTGTAGCAGTGACGAGTAATGCCTTATGATAGATGTAAAAATGGCTAGTGTTTCATGGATGTCAATGCCTGTAGTAACACTTTACCGCTTAGCTGTTGGTTATGCTGGACAGAGAAAAGAAGCGGCTTCATATTTTGAGGGAAGTTGGTCAGAACGTTTTTGGGATTGCGATGGTAGCTGCAGAAAACTTGTGGCTTGGAGAAGTTCTAATTGAGACATGAACTCTTAACAAACTTCGTTTTTCATAAGCAGAGATATTGAAGCAGTTTGGAAAACCATTTGACTGGGTTTTCTGGAAAAGATGGAAACTGCTGGCATAAACTACATGTTGGTGGTTGATACTGGAGCATGGGTTCTGTTTAGAATTACTATATTGGTTGAAATGCTTGCAATATGGTGGAGCATACAATAGAATTAAAAATTTCACGACCGAGATCCGGAGCATGATTTATCGTGTTCTAGATTCGAAGCATGATATGGCCGTACTATCAAGAGGTACAACCCAAGATAATACGAAGCTAATATTACATTTAGTTTTCAAATCTATCTCAAATATAATAAAATAAATATGAGTCTAATTTTATTATTTATTAAATAAAAATTAATTTTGGTTCAGAGCATCTAAATCCAAATTTAAATACCAAAAATCCATAATTCTTACTATTCAGAAAAATCCCTAATTATAATTTCATAATCATTTGTAGAACTAAAATTTTGTTCTGTTACATAGATCACCAAGCTTGCTAGTGCGAATTTTATGTCTAGACTATTTTTTGTTTTTATCGACTTTATTTGTTTGGAGAGAGAAAAATAAAAAGAAAGGTTAATGAGTGAGATAGCTCAGTAAGTAAATCTTTTAATACTTTACTAAATCAAGTATAAGTGTTTTTATGTTAATGCATCATTTTAGAAAAATAATAGATATTTTAAAATAAGTATTTCATAATACAGTATAATCAACAAGTCAAAAGCAAATCATGTATGCATAAATTATTTCTATTTTATAAATATAGTTCAAAGTTTATTTTGCAAATAAATAGATAATTTATTCTTCGACTATTTAGCCATATCAAAGTTTAAAACATTTTTCACATACATCAAAGTTTAAAGCAACCATTTTTACAAAATGCTGAAAATCATTGCAATAATTTTATCTCCTATCAACCTCATGATAACCTCACATGGCAGTAGATGAATAATACCTGTTATTACATATATAGCATTACTACTTTTCTTAATAACTTATTATTTTTTATCAAGTTCTAATCATTATTTAATATAATATTTATTTTATTGTTAAGTGTATAATATTGTTTTTTATTAATTACAATATTTGAATAATTAGTAATACCACCATTAATAGATTGCTTGGTAATAGTACATAGATAACAAATAATAATATATTATTAGTAATATTAGCTATGATTGAATAAAATTGCATTATTAAAATTGAATAATATTTACATGTAAATATTATTAATCATTGAATATTATATATTATTAAAAGTAGATAATGGATATTAATATTATTGTTATTAAAACTGTAAATGTAATTGAGAATATGAAAAAAAGGAGGGACAAAGTGAAAGACTTTTTTTTTTATCGACCTTTCCACTTTCATGTGACTTTGGATTCGAGTGGTTTTAAAGTCATTGCTTTAACTCTTTCTTGGTTTTTTTTTTTTTTTGAAATAAAGTCTCTTTAGGGATTAATTAGATATCATCTTTCATCTTTTAGTGAAATGCTCGCAATGGGACCAAAAACACTTTTAGGAAAGTGACTTTTTTTGGATAAATGGGAGGGAGACCTCAAAGTCTTTCGTAAGTGCAACCACAAGAGTAAGCAAAAAACAACGAACTAAAAGAAGAAGAAGAGGGATAATCAAAGGAGAGTGATAGGCGAGAGGCTAGCATGCAATATGTTTGTCGGTTGCTCTCCCAAATTGTGTGACGCAGAGAGATAAGATAGGCTATTAGACACAAGTGCGAAATTTGTGGCAAAGGCCTGCCTTGTGAAGCTTGGAAAAGTGACTTTCATCCATTGCACCCCACTAACCAGGCGTGTTTAAGCAGTGTGCTGATTCAGAAAAAGTATAATAATATATAATCTGATCCGCTGAACTCATGCGGCAACCTCCTCTCAAAATTTGGCTTTCTGTTTTTTTTAAGAATAAAGAATACAGTAGTTATCTATGACCATTCATGTAACAATTCAAGACCTCGTCCCAAAAAAAAAAAGGTAGTTGGAAAGCCCTCGCAAAGCCCAGCAAGCTTCGAAAGCGTGGGCAAAGTTCATTTACGATCGGCAGAAGTTTATGCCAACGCGAGTCCGCCTCTGTCCAAATGCTAACGACTTGAGCTCCATCAAATAAATAAAAGCCATAAAAAAGAAGTTCACCCTTAACATACTTACAATGCAAATTCTACTTTTATTTATATAAGAGGCATACATATACATCACGATAGAAGGCACAGAAAGAGTTCGGCGCCTCGATATACAAAGAAAATTCTACTTCTATTTATACAACATGGATACTTTATACATCACCATAACATCTGATAGGCGCCACCGGACAACGGAAACTGGAAACTGTAGTAGGAATGTACGTAGGATAGGCTAGGCAAAGAAATCTTCTACAGAAGCTTTCTAGGGGCGATCGCACCTTCATCTCCGACGGCGAGATGCTTCTATTTGTTGCGGGACCAAACAATATCGTTCTGCGGTAGGAAGTGGCAGACCGGCACCGTCCCGGGCTTGACGTCGAGCACCTTGAAGGCAACGTGCTCGGGGTTGAATCCGGTGGTGTTGGTGTGGCACGTAGCCACCGCCTCCACCTTGGTCCCATCCTTCCCGACCAGCGACACCTTGTACGCCACTGCGCTCGTCTTGTGGCAGTAGAACACCGCGTATGCGTAATTCTCACCGTGGCAAACCACCAACTTGGAGCTAGGCAGCTCCTGCACGTCGGATATGGCGTAAACTTGTTTCGGTGTACCCTCCCTACCGACTGCCGTCGACAGGGCTCGGACGTTACGAGTCCCAAGGCTCGACGTGCTGAAATCCACCATGGACTCGACCGAGGTGGCGCAGTATTTGGTCTCTCCGTCAATCGCCGGCTCCTCGCACTCGTGAAGGGTCTTGTTCATGACCTTGGCTTCGATGGAGTTGGGCGCGATGGAGAGGCGGGAGAGGATCGCCGGGAGCTTCGCGGAGGAGAACGGGATGGAGTCGGCCGCTCGGCGTGGAAGAAGGGTAGCGCCGATGGTGGTCCGGATGAAGTGCAACGTCATCTTGGCACCCGGGTGCAAGTCCTCCTCCAGGAAGAAGAGGGTTACGGAGGGATCCTGGATTTGGCTCTTCGTGGCGGCGTAGTTGTAGAGGAAGGGGCCGGAGTAGTAGGGATTTACGTTGACGTTCACCGGCCTCCCATGGTAGCCGACACTCACGCTGGTGTCCTTGCCCGTAACGTTGACCCCTCCCTTCCCGACGTTCGCGGCTGTGCCCGACTTCTCATCAGCCACCACAGCTACAATTAAGTAGGAATTATTGTAATCATTCATGTTAGTACGCGACGATGCATGGGTAATCCATTATCAAATTATTTAAGTAAAAGAAGGGCACAGCCAGCAGGAATTGTTAAGGAGGCATGCAATCATGGTTGGATTATAATTCCAGAGCTTGAGCCAGCCTTGTTAATTTCAAGCAGAGCTCATGTTGTTTTTAGAATGGCTTAATTAGCTTGAGAAATTGCAGGGAGGTCGTGTTCCCACGAGATCTTCTACGTATATAATTTGAACTCCTCTCTTTATTATTAGGGAAATCTAGGCACAAGGTGATTAACTCATTTTCATGAAAATAATGAACTTTAAGTTGCTCTCAATTGTTAGACATCAGTTCGACTAGATAAGTAACGGATCAAACAAATAACTATAAAAAAGGGATTTCTTACTCATGAATAATAAATTTATTAGTTAATTATTATATCGAGCTCAAGCAATATTCCATGCACGGTGAGTTGAGCAGAGACTTCTTAGGCTCAGATCTGAGCTATCTTGAGATGAGATCTTAAAAGTCATTTAAGCTGAAAAGAAGCCGTCATCGAGGGCTTGTTGCCTTGCTCTACTGACAACCCTACTGTTAGAGATGTATGTGAGAGAGAGAGAGAGAGAGACCATGGAGCAAGAGGTCAGTGACGGCGCTTGGCATGGGAGTGTTGGGCAGCACTTTGTGCCAGTAGTCCTCGGCAGGCGAAGACGCATGGCTTGCTCCAAGTGCAAGCTGAAACAAAATACCTATTTGGGTCAGAGATAGATATATATATATATATATATATATATATATATATATATATATATATATATATATATATATATATATATATATATATATATATATATATATATATATATATATAACCTAAGAGCCCGCAATATGATAGACTTAAAAGAATCTGAAATTGGCTAATAATTTTCTCACCGCAAAGAGGAGGAGAGGCAGGAAAGGTCCCATGGATGCAAGAACCAGAGAGTTGGATATTCGGATCTTGAGGGGTTAGAACTCAGTTGCACAAAGCAACAATACAAACAAGTGTATTTATAGAAGATGGGCGGTGGGCTTAGGAGGACCCACATTGCCTCTACTGCTCCGTACAACTGAAACCAAAACAAATAAAAGTAGCTGTATCTATATTTATTTTATTTGACGAATGTACATGTAGATTAGGATATTATTTTGATGTAAAAAAATATATCCATATTTATTTTAAATAGAAACAGATACAACACAGATACTAAAATTATATATATAAATACGGATATAAATCAGATTTAATAAAATTTACGGTCATAGAATCAAAAATATTATTAAGTTGATGATAAATCAAGATAGTTTCATATTTATATTTATTTTTTTATAAATTTGAACATATGTTGAACATTTAAATTTTTCTTAGTACCATGATGGATTCGGATTCTGACACGAAAATGGGCACGGAAGTCACTGCCCAACTGCCCATCCTTCCACTATTAAATGTTGGTCGCACCTGTCACAGTGTTTTGGTTATCCGGTGCTGTCATTCGATGTACACCGCTGCTGCTAACGAGCATTATCGGTTCGCTCTCTCATTACTCTGCTCGAATGACCGAAAACGTGGTTACAATCTAATGGATCATAAAGTTTACATCGATCGATCAAATTAATGTCTTGGTCTCTGAAACTGGTATGCTGGCGGCTCTGCTATCTCGTGTCGTCAGCATCGTTCTAGGGTTGGACGTGGTAGGAGCTAACTGGCTGGTAGAGCCACGGGTTCATCATTTTCATAGTATGGTACGTTTAATGTTAATTGGCTCAGCATTTCTGAAAGAAGGAATAAGAAGATTTAATTGGGCTATGGAAGCGTGTGGAACGAGGCCGGAGCAAACTGGAAGAGGTTCGTCCCCAGACTGGAGTGTGATCACTTGCCACACTGAAGCTAGTCATGGGGGCGATACGAAGGCAATCAGTTTGAATCTATGTCCATTCGTGCGATCCGCATGGACTGACATTAGATTAGTTGCATGCAAGCATGATAAGAATTTTCTAAGTCTTTTAGAACGTCTTATCTGACTGATGCCATTCGCACCTTACATCATGGATTGCTTGGTGCGGGCCTCCTTGCATCCAAGATGGGTGAGCAGACATAGCTGAGCTGATCCAGGCCCATTCTCTGTTGTAAGATTCTGTTTGGCATTGTTATAAGTAGCAAAATTTTTATCTATAAATTTTAGACTGTTCAAAGTCCCCTAAGTAGAGCTTTTGATATATATATATTTTTTTAATTTTGTAACTAGAACTTAACATCCGTCAATGATGACCAGATGAAAAAATGCTTTTAGTATTAGAAAATATAATAAAGAACATTATATAGTGCTTCCAATTGTCCGATTGTTTGTATTATCGAAAACTATTATTATAAAATTATATAGTGCTTTCAATTGTCCGACTGTTTGTGTTACCGAAAATATTATTATTGTATTCCTAATTTATAAAGTATTATTTAACCCAAATAACATAATAGATAATAAATTTTAAATCTATTATAAAAATATAATAATATAATATTGTTGTACTAGTATTATATGATAAAAATAATATAATTATTATACTATAATAATATAATATTATATTAAAATATTATTATATTATATTATTATAATATTTAACTATCAATAGCTATTAGTTTATGGCATGTTAAGTAGAGCTTTTTTTCTACCAGACATTTTTCAAACTTTTGGAGAAGCTAAAAAGTTATTTCAAAATTTTTATCAAACACATCAAAATTATCCAAAAGAACTTCCAGCTTTCCAAGAAATATATTTTGGCCTTCCAAAAAGCAATGCCAAATGAGACCTATGGCTACTTAGATAGGCTCTAGTCCTGAATCATGAACCATGAATCATGTTGATAAGTGCAGGCATGAGGTTAGGTCAAGGTTGCACGTGCTCTACTTCCAATATGTGGGTCAAACTGCCTTCCTGCATGTCCTACCGTAGCACAAAATTGAAGAGATTCAGGTATCCGGACTTCAATTTTACAAAAGAAGGACTTTGAATTCAGTTGGATCAAATTTCTGTCACCTGTGAAATATACTCTGCTGTCTAGAGGAAGCTCTAGGACTTGGGATTGGTTCAATTAATCTTTCCTCTTTTTTCTTGTTATAATGCTTGTTGGAATCAAGACTCATGACTCTATTTTGGCTGTCCTGTTTCCTTCTTCTGAAGTGCAAATAAAACGGAAACATATAACAGATTGTCTGCATTTCTATTCAAAATCCTAATAGTGTCATGCAGAGGTAAGATGACAGCTCAAGTTATATTATAGTCCATTGATGGGTATTTTATTCTCACCTTGTCCGTTGCTATTGTGTCAGGCTCGGTACACTTGCTGTTTATGGGCCTTTTTGTGCATTAATTTGATTATTTGATCATATAGTCAAAAAATAAAATTCAGTGAGAAATAAATTTTACAGTATTTATTCCGTGATTAATAATAAAAACTTCTTCCTTCATTCTTAACTATGCTCCCTTTTCCTGCATGCATATATAGATGCTTGATTTTGCCGGTCCACTCTTCTAAGATTGTTAATTTGTTTAGGCCATGGCAATTTTGTGGCTGCCACTACCTTTTCCATATGTCTCTGGGTGTTGGGTACCAAGGATCCTATCCTCATCCTAAATTTTGGCAGACTTTCTTCCCATCCTGGTTCTCAAAATGAAAAAAACTCGGACAAGCACGAGATTTAACCGGAGAACAGAGTAGCTTATTTGGCTTAGATCGCCATAACATCAGGAAGGTGCCACTAAACAAGGACAGCGACCTCATTATTATAGCACACCAGACAAAAGCATGCAAGGATAATACTGGAATAGTGTAGGCTAGCCATGGATGTCCATCGCAGAAGCTTTGTGTAGGCCACCAAAGCTTCATCGACCCAAAGGACTGCCATGCCCTCTACTTGTTGGGTCCCCAGACGAGGTCGTTCTGGGGCAGGAAGTGGCAGACCGGAACAGTGCCGGGCTTCACCTTGAGCACCTCGAAGGCCTTCGGGCTGAGTGCTGCAGCATCGGCATGGCATGCGGCCACCGCCTCCACCTTCGTCCCGTCCTTCCCCACCATCGACACCGTGTATGCCCGAGCGTCGGTGGTGTGGCAGAGGAACACGGCATACGCATAGCTCTCGGCATGGCAGGCCACCAGAGTAGGCCCGGCCACCTTCTGTACGCTGGCGATGGTGTACTGCTGCTTCGGCGTGCTCTTCTTCTCCACCGTCGTTGACAGGGCCCGGACATCTTGAGTCCCGAGGCTCGACGTGCTGAATTCCACCATGGACTCGAGCGAGGTGGCGCAGCGCTTGGTCTCCCCGTCGATGGCCTGCTCCTCGCACTCTTGGAGGGTCTTCTTCATCGCCTGGGCTTTCTCGGAGTTGGGGTCGATGGAGAGGCGGGCAAGGACCGCCGGGAGCTTGGCGGAGGAGAAAGGGATGGAGTCAGCTGCTTTGCGAGGAAGAAAGTTGGCGGCCGAGGTGGTTCGGGTGAAGTGCAACGTCATCCTGGCTCCGGGGCGCAAGTCCTTCTCTATGAAGAAGAGGGCAGCGGCAGGGTCATCTTGGACTTGGGGCTCCGCAGCAGCGTTCTTTTCATTAGCTATCACATCTGCATGCAGTTAGTACGTAGAAATTGTTAATTAAGTGTACATTTGGAGCAAAATTTGAGCTTAGCTAAACTAGATTTCAGGCTTTCAGCTGAGCTTAAGCTGCTCGTGAACGACTAGATTAGATGGTCGGACAAGAGTATGAGGTACCCAGAATTTTTTTCTTCTTCTTTTTAAAGGGGAGATTAATTTCTATTACCTGGCCTGACTTTTAATTTAGCCAAAAAAGGACTTCTAATTTAACCAAAATTTTATGGTCCATGGTCATTTAATTTCGAGTCGCTGCCCATGTATAAAGCAAGAAAGAAAGAACATAGACCAAACAGGTAAGAGCGTCTCTAAAATATACGCAACTGGAACTAAAAATTAAATGAAACATAACCTGCCCCACAGATTAAATTAATGACACGTATGTTTTGTTTTTAGCAAGAATAAATATTGGAGAAACTTGTTATTTCTGTTCAGCAAATATGGTTCGATTGGTCTTTCTCCATAATGAAAGCAGAGTGGCGATTGGGATGTTCGTGATATGTTGGTTTTTGGGGTTGCAGAAAGTGCAGGCTCTTCAACCATGCACCATTTTGATAGTGAAGCAGATATGCTCCTGAACTCTATTCTCTTTTTGCTCAAGGACTGGACTTATCAATGCTTGGATGCTGTTAAGTTGAAGATTGAGCCTCTTTAAAATATGGTTGGTATTGTTTCACACTTCCTAATCAGTCCTATCTCCCCTGTTTCTTTTCTTATCTCTTTTTCTTCTCTCGTCTCCTTTTGTCTAGTATCTGTCTTTTGTGCGTATGTGATGTTTTGCTGCTGTACTTTCATGTACTTAATGAAAGGGATTATGCTGGGATAATCCATTGCCCTTCTCTCTAGATATGTGATTCTAATCAATATCAACCATTATAAGATACCAGTTTAAGGGCTGTCATAATATGTACTAGTTGTTTAAGCGCTTCCTTTATATTTCTGTCCTAGGAAAATCGTTAATAAACACTCCATAATTGTTAGATTGGTAGAGATATGAAAAAACTAGCTACGACATAATAAACTTTTGCTAACTGATAAATAAAATTGAGTTTTATAAAAATAAATATAAAGGAGTTAGTCAGGTTAGGCTTCAGTTAGACATTTCTTCATCTCAGCTGAAATTATTTTGAGCCACGATCTTAGTTTCATTAGTTCATTAATGAGGCTCTTGTCATCAATGGCAATCCTACTATGATGAGTAGAATTATGAGAGATCGAGACCAGGACGTAGCACGTCGCGGATGGCACTTGGCATGGGAGTGCTGGGAAAGACTACGTTCCAGTAGAGATCTGCGGGCAAAGCAGCATGACATGCTCCAACTGCAAGCTGAAACAAAATTTTGTTCCCTGGATTAGAACACCATGGATAAAGTAAGAAATAGATAACAAGGGAACGGATAGCTACGAAACCAAAGCTGCTACGCTCACCAAAAAGAAAGAAAGAAAAACTAGGAGGCGAGCCATGCATGTATCGATGAGGAAACCAAGAGTAGTTGAACACTAAAGCTGAGAAGGTAGAGAAGGCTGGTGCACATGAAACGGCAGTTTTGGCAAGGATTTATGGAGGAGATCCAACTATCCAAGGGCATGGAGGAGATCCAATTACACTGCTGAGATCCAATTATTCTGCTGCCCGACTGCCCTTGCTCCCACAGTTGCTGCCGCTTCTGGATAGCATGGAGCGTTACGTGGCGAGCATTGTATGGCCCGAGATCCAATTATTCTGCTGCCCGGCTGCCCTTGCCGGCCCCCACAATCGCTGCTGGTTGTGGATAGCGTTTAGTGTTAGGTGGCTTGGGTTATCACATGGATATCTTCTTCTTCCCCATGCCACGTCTATTTCCTGAACGAGCAGTGTCGGCATAACACACGATCTCTCTCACGTACAAAGTTAGTGTCAAGTTTGGTACATATATTTTTGATCCTTTCCTCATCAATTTTTGGGGTAAATTGGTTACTCAGCACGGTAACAAAGTTCAACTGTGTGGAGATTGCAAGCTCGATCGAATTCTCTCCATCTAATTATTTATTCGAGTCGAGATCCTAAATAGTGTTCGGGTTGTATACTCACGCAAAAGAATCATGCACCTTCTTTCTGGCATAAAATATTGATTCAATGTTAATGATGTTGTAAAAGAAGTTCAATTAATTATTCTTTCTCACGAGAGATACAACTTGAGCCCTTCTAAACACGTGCACCACCAAAGCCAGTGCTGCTTGAATGGGCGACATGTTGCCCATTTCAAAGTTAAACTTGCCTATCTCGAGGATGGACTGATGGCATGCCGACCTTGTTATTGATTCTCTTCCCTATCAACTATAGCTAAAGTGTTGATCTTTTGGTGCCAACTAAAATGGTGACAATGAGAGGGTAGCAGTCAGCTGTGCAACCTTTTTGTTAATTTGAATTTTCTTTACTGCATGACCGCTCCTCATGAAACTATAGGCAACCATATTTTAACGTCAATTGGGACAAGCCCCGTGAGCTAGAGTGCAAGTCTTTGTTTTCTGGAACAAGAATGGCGTGTCTTAGCTTTAATCATGAGGCACTGATTCTATCAACCATGACTTGGTAGGGTTAGGTTCTTTAAATGACCAGGCAATTGGGCTCCACCAAATTTGTATTCATTCCTGCAATCAGTTGAGCAACAAAGTAACCCATATTATCTTTGCAAGAGAGCAAATTCTGTTCTCAGACCGGACGGATGGACCGCTTCATACACCTGACTTCAACGCAACGTAGTAAATTTTTTATTGAACCCTAACCCCTTAAAAAGAATAATTTGAGAGACCACCATCCCAAAGTTTTGTTGCTTCATGCTAATGATAAATATCAATAATTTACAAATTGAAAGCTCATTGATCCTTCTCATACTTATTACAGAGGTATAAAATCTGATTAAACTATCCATCTGTTGACCACTTAATATATTGACTAGGGTTCTAGACTGTATGAATTTTAGTCTGTAAGAAGCATAGAAATTATCAATCACATCCGGTAATTGGATCGTCGGTATTGGACTCCCACTGTCTAGCTAGGATTTAATTAAATTCGGCCAACCATATTTAAAGTCGGATATAGTCAATCTTATTAGAACAATAAAGATCTGATGTTAATAATTCAAGTCGTTGGATATGATCTATTATTTCCAGCTGATTTGGCATATATATTGATAGGTCAAAAGATATATATGGAAAACTTGACACTAAACTTGATTATTTTATGGGCTTGGAGCATTCAACTTGCCTCCGGAATCCATCCTAAATCTGGCCTGTGTTATATGGGTATTTGTTGAGTTCTCTCTCGGCTCAAATTTTATATTTTATAATCTACTGTTTTCTAGCCTCGGAAGCTCCGAATCAAGCCCATCTGGGCAGAGTAGGCCAAGTAGCCAAATGCAACAACTGGGCTAAAAACAGGGCAACTCTCATCTGGGCTTTAGCTGTTGCAACTATCCATCCTTGAGAACAGCAATGTAAACGGGCTGGCCCATAGCTGTTTCAGAATGTAGCCGGGTTTTTGGCCCATATAAAATATCCTTGATCAAGAAGCAAGAATGACCGACTACCAGGAGTCATAGCAAGTTGCAGCCAGTATACACATCTAGCTCCCACCTAGTCAACTGTTGCACTCTTCATCCTTGACTTGCCCCACCACCGTGGATGCCGACCGACCTTTCCCATAGAAGCAGGAGAATCGTAGTTTTTCCTTCATTTGATCATAAACAGGTCTTATAGGTTATACTGATAACAGTTTGGATCCTGAATACCTAATCCAAACTATAAAACCGCACCGACGACTTGGCCGGCTTTTGCCGAGCCATTCAGGGTCGTATTGGAGTCCCTAAGAATCAAGTTAATAAAGCATGCTTGGAGTTCCCACTGGCTGTTTTACAAGCAACCGTACTCCAGGCTACAAACGATTTATAAAGAGACAAGGTTACAAATGATTGTCTACTGTCTTTCTCTGAAAATTGTCAATGTCTATATGCGACATTTAAGACCAAGAATTTTGCATCTAAGCTTATAATACCACTGCCCCACCTAACAAAACAATCCAGGTCAAAACAGCATCGATGCGCCTTAGAAGTTGGAACATTTTTTTTTTTTTTTGTGTGGTTAAAAAACAGTATTCATATAGCTCTTACACGAGTACAGCCTGTCAAGTTAGAAACTATAAAATGATACAAAGGAGAGGAAATTCCTGAGGCACTATGCAAAAAAACTCTCTAGTGTGCCAAGCAACATAGGAGGCGACTCAGTCTGCGACTCTGCTCGTCTTCCGATACACATATGCTGCTTGGAAGGAAGCCAACCTTCTAACCAGTCTATAAATCTTAAGAATAAGTGAATAACCATCTCCATATCGACCAACTCCCCTTATCCAATCGATCACCGTAGAAGAATCCCCCTCGAGGTATATCATGTCTACATCAAGTACCCTCCTATGCTTCCCAAAGCTCTGTCTCAATGATAGTCAAGCCGGGGGATCACCGACCTCCTACCCCAATCAGTTTGCACTTTGCCGTGGTGGTCTCTGATTACAAATTCCACTCCTCCATATGCTCCATCCGCCGACATGCTGTCATCGAAGTTAACTTTGAGATGACCGAGGGGTGGGGGCACCCAAGAGAAAAGGGTAAATCTGAGCGCTAAAATAGCGGAGCGGGTGTCCTACATGTTCCAAGCCATCCCAGAGGAACTTAACGCAACTGTTGTGGTGACCTCAACAGCATGGCGAAAGGCCGTGTCCACCACTGTCTTCGGAGCCAACCCACTATCCTTGAAGAGACGGGCATTCCTATCCAACCATATATGGTAGGCTAGGTATGCCCCCATGGTACCCTCCTCGGAACACATTAGGATCCGCCCAAGGACAAGGCCCACAATGCCTATATGCTATGGGCCAGATACTACAAGGCCCAGGCCTGCTCCAACGAATCGTCCGGCGATGGGTCCACCCAGTCTTCCCCGGTCCCGACCTACCCGAGCCGCCCACCCACCGGCTGGGTTGACCTAGGACAAAGCATCCGCGAGCAAAACGACCCCTGCATCACTGTTCGCTCGTTCGATTTCAGAACCCTGGTGGGGCCTGGCGACCCACATGGTTTCCTTCCGGTCCGGGCGGTGATTCACCATTATGGATCGAAAGCAACGGGAGTGGCATCGCCACTGAAACATTTCCACGAGCCCCTGAGATTCCGGAGAGTTGGAAGTGATGACATCCCCCCGAGGAGGAGAAGTCATCCCTCCCCTTCTGAAAAGTCCCGTGTCTTCCAATCCTGGAGAAGCAAATCCAGGCACCAAGATTCGTCCTCGACCACCATCCGAGATCCAACGCTAGCTTTTCGGGATTCCAGCAAGGGCCGGCATTGGCACACGGCCCCCATGTGTGAGCTTGCAGCTGGAGCAGCCCACATGCATGGCAAGAAGAAGAACACCTTTTGTGGATGATCTTTGGGATCCCGGGTGGTCAATGGAGCTCCCATGTCCAAAGATTCCATTCCCTCTTATTGATGGCTGTGGAATACAGGCTGGGAGTGGGAGTGGCAGTGGCTGAGAGAGGAAGAGCAATACTGAAGTGAAGCCATCATAATAGCTGGGGTACCTGGTCATGTGGGCAGAGGCAAGCATGCTGTCCTCCAAGACTACAGCCGGGTGCAACTTGGAAGCAACTGGAGGGACTGTTGGTGTTGGAAAGCTATGCGTCGCCACCTTTGCCATGGAGAGTGAAAGCCAAATGGCCAGTGGATTCGAATGAATGAGCCCCATCATTAGTGCAGATCTCCAACATTGTACTACTGTCTCGATCGACTGGAAGAATGAGATCCTGGAAAATGGAATATACTAAAAGGTTTCAATCCAATACCGTATCAGATTGGAGGCTTTTGGATACCATTGTTTCGGGACGAGGACAATGTGGCACCCGGCACTTTTCACTCGATTACCAAACAAAACAATCATGTGGCGGTTGAAGAGGAACTAAATATCAGCGTAGTGCTGCGTGGCCCAACTCTCGTACCTGGTGCCACTTGTCATGCTGGCGGGTTATAAAAGGTCTTTGGCACGAGGGTCCGACCTCATGGCACAGTTCCTCCTCGGGGAAGGAAATGGCAGGGCCACAAGTGGGCCTCTAAAGTTGGCTCTAGAGCTCATGGTTGAAGTTAGAGCTGGTCCTTCACTTGGCAGGTTTAGTCAAGCCGAGTCTCCTTTCGGTTGGGCGAGCAGGCAGCTCAAGAAAGAAGGCTTATTGGAAGTCAAGTCTTCATTTGAGAGCACAGCATGACGCAAGGGTCTTCACTTCATGCATGACTCAGGAGTGGAGTTGTTTAGTACAGGTTGGATAAGGATTTACTCGTCCTAATCGCATGCGTCGTGAGAGCCGCGTCACTCATATATATTATATATAGACTTTGCAAATCAGGATCCGGTTTGTGTCTATGTCGATTCTGTCAGGCTCCTACCGAGATCAAATTTTACAGAATCTAGCCTACAATACCGGTATCATTTTATTTTACCGTTTCTTTTATAATTGGAAGTTCTTTGTGTTGCTTGACCTGACATCCTACCGTTTGACTTGAGAAATCAGGCCCGTCTCTCAACGATATATATATATATATATATCATTTAGATTCTAGAACGGGCCCGTGGACCAGGTCATAATGATTTCTAAACCTATTGTGTGATTTTCTCTAGTGGGACAAGAATGCAGATCAGCCGGTGTGAAGCTCACTAAAAGTAGAGCTAGAGCCTTTACAGTGAAATAATATTACAAATTCATTAAAAATGGAGGCATTTACGTCCATTTTATGATCTTATTTAGAAAGTTGGAGTACCGAAAAGGCTAGAGTCTTCATATGGTTGGCTCTGAAAAAATAGATTACATGCCGAAGAATATTAGCAAGGAAGTTGGGTAGTAATTAAGCACAGGATGCCCATAGCATGGAGCACAAAACGGAGAATACAAATCATTTATTCCTCAAATATCTCTTTACTTCCTTAAAATCTATCTCAAATTAAGAGGATGGTCAGCTAGCCTTCAATCTCTTTGGTGATCTTAGAGAATTAAGAAAATTCTAGCTCTCAACCAGAAGAGCTTGGGATCAGCTAATGATTGCATTTTGTTGGAAGATTTCCGCACTTCTAGGCTTTGAAAAATATCGACCAAGTCAAGTGGCGGGATATATGGCCGGCCACAAGAAGCTCATATCCACTCTCTCGCTACTGACGTTATCTCCTTAATTAATCATCCTATTGTACTTTTTATACGTACCTAGTACATAATCTTTATCATTAATAAATTTTGGGGGAAGTGTTTCTTCACATCTACCATTACTTCTCCAAAAAAAAAAAAAAGATTTTCTCTAGTAGTCCAGTCCTAGTTTGATCACGTCTGGAGGACACTTGAACTGACCCAGCTAGTTCAGCAAACTCGATAGGCCAATAATCATCTAGGTGTGGCGTGGGGGTCAGACACCATTGAGGGTTGGGTAGGAGGAAAGGTTACCTTGTTGGGTCGAGGTAGATCGAGGGAAACCCCTCTTCTTATCCTAAGTTCGTCCAATGAAATTTACATATTAATAACCTAGAGTCTACATGGATGCCATCAACTCTGTATCGGATCTGCTATAAGATTGAATGTTTAAATTTAAAAAACGTGACAAAAGATTGAAAACTAATGAAAAAAAAATACCAACAAAGTAAAAGAAAAATATGTATTATTAATGTGCTAAATGCAAATATACAAAATGTCATAACTCAAAACTTCATCCAAAAATGTTTCTTGGAAGGTATTTAATTTTTAGGTTTCTTAGTCGTATAATAAGTACCCAAAATCTCCTAGCATTAGCGAATAACCAATGTGGGACTAAACATATGCTCGCACGGATCCTCATACAAAAGGCATGATAGCAGTAACCAACAATGATAGCAACCATAAATAACATAAGATTATCAATAATACAATTGTTCATGATCAAGGAGCAAGGAATAGAGCCTAAAGTTCGTGACCTCATGCAAAAATTCTCAAAGCATCAGGAGGCCAACCAAAACTTTGTGACAGCATAATATAAAACATCGTGATCATGTAAGGGGGCCCAAAATGATGTTTAAAGCGGGCAAGAGCCCATGACCTATCCATCTCCACCTAAGTGAGCTCTGGCCCGACCACCAGGGGTTGGTGACACCCCCAAAATGGGAAAGCCGAAGCCAAAAGTGGCCCAAGGATCTACCACTGGATGCGGACACATGTCCCTCATCCGGAGTCGGACCCCCAAAAGATCCAAGCCAATTCCAGTGGAGGGGAGAAAGCCATGGAGACTCCGAAAGCTTGGCTTGCTTTCTTCAGCAAATCAAGTAGATAGCCGTTGGGCTTGGTTTTTGTCGCCAGATAGTGACTGATATAGTGAAAGACCGGGGAGGGAGAGAAAAAGGCCAAGCGTAAGATCCAGGACAACCGAGTGCAAATCAATGGGCGGCAGGGCTTCATCATTGGGAAGATCCTGGATTCCTTCGAGATTCCTCCATCTCCGGGGAAGGGGGAATAAGATGGGAAACAGCTAAAGTGGCTAAAGACAATAATAGATGAAAGTGGCTACTCTCCTTTCTTTCTTCCTTGGTTGCGATGAGAGCACGAGTTAGAAGAGAGAGACCGCCCGATCTCTCAATCAGGGCAACCAAGGATGCCACGAATAATTGCACTGGTCGGGCCCCGTGGGCTTCCACAGGCATCGCTAAACTTTAGGCCTCGGTCATACCTTGAACTATTGTTATAATAGTTGAACAGGGAAAGCAAGGAATGTGGGAAGTGATGGGCAATGATAAGCGGTGAGAGTGACTGGGAGTGGAGAGAAACTTCCAAACACTCTTTTCCTTATCAGAGGAGATCAAGAAAGAAGACAAGCCGCCTCATGATTCCACGCATTAGAAAAAGGATGGAGGACATTATGATTCCACCCGGCCATTTAAAAAAGATGGAGGTTATTGGGCTAAACTTTTGGCTTAATGCAGCCACATGTGCGCACTCTCGAGTCATTGCATGGCTTAGTGTGTGTTACGTGGCTGTCAGGGCTATTTTGCCGCTGTTCGCGGAGATACTTTGTTGCTAATTAATGGGTAATAATGGGGTTCTATAGCAAACTTGTAGCTGCTTGATGATCTTCTCTCCATGTGGAGGTGAAGATGGAAACGTTAGGTTACGATGCAAGAAGGCCCTTAGATGGATTCCCCTATGTGGTCATTCCTTCCTATATATCTGTTAATTCCTATGCATTATGTTCCTAGGTTTGTCCTATGTACGAATAGCTTCCACGAGGGTCACAGGATCAACAAAGTTGTGTTAACGTAGACAACCTGACGGGCCCATTGGACCACTCATGGACCCAATTGACAACGTGATCCCACCCAAACTGAGTCAGGTAACCCAATTCATGGTGTAGTGGACGCATGTGCATAAACATCAAGCCAAGGGTGACATATCATGTACTTTGGGACCGCCACTCGCAACTTGACCATGCCAGCTTCTTTCCTCAATCATTCAGCTTCCTGTGCTCACGCGGTATTAATTGATTCCATGGCGGATGCAGCAGGTCAAGATACGTCTCTCTCTTTTTCTCTCTCAAAACTAATTAATAAAGAAAAAACATGACGAAAAAAATATGAAACCAAGATTAAATTTTCAAACCTAGCTCTCTCTCTCCATCTCCAAGACTCCAACTCCAAGTATGGGACTGACTATTCCTGTCTCAAACTCCGGCATGGAAGAGTCCAAAGTGTCGTTTGGTAGAGAATACAACACCCACCTCGCGCACACAAAACTTCGGAAAGGTGGCACATGGCGGGCAACAGTCCTTTTCCTTTTTCCAGGCTTGTCTCCTTGCCTTCCTCGCCACCGAAGAAAGTGCTTCTAGGAACGAGGAATCGAGAGGCTTTCAATGGAGCAGGCAACTCATCGGCATGGAGAGAGAGAGTTGCAAGTGTGTATGCATGTAGTCATTGAAATTGACCATTTGAGCTATAATCTTATCGTTTGAATTGATTCAAAGGTGGGCTATAGATCCTTCTATCATCCTCGAGGAGAGTAGTGGCGGTCCTTAGTGGCGGATATGGACAAGAGACTGATTTGGAATTGATAAGGATGTCATGAATTCCACCGGATATGCCTTGTTAGCAAGTGCCAAATATTAATTTGTCATCGGAGCATTGTTCCATTCCAATTTATCTCTTAGACTAAAAGCAGCATTATCAAATGGTCAATGTCAAATGGAGAAAATGTATCACATGACCCTTTCAATAAGAAATGAGAAGAAGACAACAAAATGGAGAGAGGGCAAGGAAGAGATCAAACTTGTGCTCGCTCCTCGCCCTCACCCCCACACCTAACTTGGTGCATCACCACTTAGAAAACGAACAAATTTGAGATAACTCTCGCTTTGATAGATAGTGTGTCAAACCCCAGCCACAAGCACGCCCCACCTCTCTCTCTCTCTCTCTCTCTCTCTCTACGTCAGTCAATCCAATTAGGAAAATGGCAATATACAGCATATACAAATTACTAGTAAAAAAGCCAAACCCCACTCACTCCCATTCTGCAGCTAGCCAGCTTGCTTGTCTCATCATCAGAGATGAGACACTATGTCTCCAAGGTGATTTGATGGGGAAAAAGGAAATGGCGCCCAGTGTTCTCCTTCAATCTATAAGACTCTCCTGCCGTCACTTCGGTTCCGAGGGGCGATGGAAAGCCATGAGCTGCTTAGCCTCTGTTTTCCACCTTTGTTCAACGTCTTGAGCAATCCTCATTGCGTCCATTGACGCCCCAAGAATTCCACGTTTTGTGAACCCCACAGCATACAGCCCACGTTCCCCTTTCCATCCATTAGGAAAGGGCCTCCTCGGTAGCCCATCCTTCTCCGAGAAGAACTCCCTCTCCTGCCGAACCAAACCAATATCCCAAGTGAGCAGATATACAGTAGAAACTTATAGCAGGTTCATCAGCACAAGCCTACTGATTTTAACCGACCGAACCAAACTAATTAGGCCAGTATACGAGATAAAACAGCAATACTGAATTTGATAAAAGAAACAGCCATAGAAATTTTGATCAATAGAACAGTGAATATCAACTGCGGCACAGGTATATCAATCACACTGTAAGTTAAAAAGCACCAAAGTCTTGATCTAAAAATATTTTTTAAAGGGCAATTAGCCTTCGGTATCCTCATGATAAACTAAATCTTAAATCCTTCCTTTTATAAAGAAAGGGGTAACCCAGGCCGATAAAATGCAGCAGGACGTTGTGATGTATACCTTTAACCAAGATGGCACATTGCTCTTGTAGCCGGTGGCTAAGACGACAGCATCGAACTCCGACGATCTCCCATCTACAAATTCCACTCCATGTCCTGTGAATCTCTTTATCGCAGGGCAGACCTGTGGTGCAAGAAAGAGAAGTCCCGGCAATCGTGAGCAAAAGCCAATGATGTAATTGGAGGGGAGGGATCAGGAACCCATGAGAGGCATTGCTATGGACCTTGACATCTCCGGATTTGATCTTCCCGAGGGTGCCGACGTCGAGGACGGGAGTCTTGCCGGAGAGCGACTTGAGTTCGAGGGGTCCAACCTGGGGCCGCTCAAGACCGAAGCGAGCTGTGTTGCCGAGCATGAGGCGGGCGACGAGCAGGAGCAAGCGATCCACCATCTGCACTGGGAACCACTTGAGAAGCCGCATGGACAACCCGAAGGTGGAGCCGCCGAGCATCTCCCGAGGGAGAACGTGCACCTGGCGGCAATAAAATAACGGGAAAGAGATCAAAAAAGGGGCATGGAGATGAGATCGAATGAGCTGTCGAAGGATATATATGATGGACAGATCAGAGTTGGGGCATGAACTGGACCCTGACCTCAACCTCTGGCCTGGTCATATTGCTAGCAGTAGCACATCTTTGGGATGCAACTTTGGTGCAGCCTACTCATGCCCTTATCTCCAACACATTCTTTATGATACCCAGTATGATGGCTTGAAATTTGTTCTTCTTATTTATTAGGATTTGAAATGACAAAGGTTGCTTTGCTTGTGGCAATGGGGGCCCATGCATTTGTGCATATATGTTTCATGATATTTTGTACAGCTTTTGCATCAACTTTCGGAAAGAAAAAGATGAGAGCAGATAGAGTGGTTTCTGATCGAGGAATAGTGCTCCTCGCGGGGAATGAGTCCCAAGAAAGGGAAGGTCGACTGGAATTTGTGGCTTGGAAATGAATGGTAGTGGACATTTTCACAAGAAAAAGACAACTTCCATGGCGAATCTATCTTTCCTCGCATGCCAAAACCTTGCTTTCTCCCTTAAATTTTAAAATACTGCGTTTCAAGTTTAAATACAAGGGGAAGTGCAACACGTGAGCCGACCTATCGTTTTGCTTTGCTCCTAACGAGTGGTCATGGCACTAGCACTAAAAACAGCAATCACAACTATAACACCATGATGATTTTTTAAACAAATGACACTAATCAGGTACCAAAAGCAAATCCAGTTAGTTACCTACGCCCGAAAGAAATAAAAAGAAAGCAATTAGGACCCAAAGAAAATTTTGTTTGACTAGTATCGAAGAATAACAATAGAGGGCTCTTCTCATGGTTCCGAAAATGACATGCAATGAAAGCTACATCCGACTTCCACTAGGAGAATGCACTTTTGAATGATTTGCGGATAAAACCGCATTGCGTTTCTAATCATTTTTGTCTAAATGTGTGAAAGAAAGAGGAAGAAAAAGTGTATTAATTGATGTATATCGATGCAGAGAAGAAGAGCTCACCGTATCTCTTACGACGATGGAAGGGTAGGCATTGTGATTGCAGAGGTCCAAGCAGACCTCCATCCCCGAGTTGCCGCACCCGACGACGAGCACCCTCTTCCCCCGGAACACGTCGCCACTTCTGTACATGCTTGTGTGCATGATGGACCCCTTAAACTCCCGCACGCCGTCAATCTCCGGCAGGACGGCTTCTGCATTCTCCCCGGTGGCAACCACCAGCCACCGGCACACGTACTCCGTCCTCTCCTCCTTGTTGTTGGTCGCCGCCGTCCTCACCCTCCAAAACCCGAGCACGGCGTCGTACTCGGCGCTGACCACCGTCTCATTGAAGGCCGGCCGGATGTCGAATCGCTTCGCGTAGTCCTCGAGGTAGGCGATGAACTGCTGCTTGGTGGGGTACGTCGGGAACCACCTGGGGAACGGCATCAGCGGGAGCTCGCAGAACTGCTTGGGGAGGTGGAGGCGGAGGCGGTCGTACGACTTGAGCTGCCACAGGGAGGCGATGCAGTTGGCGCGCTCCAGGATCAGGCTGGGGACTCCCTTCTCTTTGAGGCAGGCGGCCACGGCCAGCCCGGACGGCCCGGCGCCGACGATGATGGGAACCGGGACCCAGACGCACCTCTCGACCTTGGCGGCGGCGGCGGGCTTCATCGTCACGCAGTAAGAGTCGCCCGCGGAGTAGTATTGGTAGAACAAGGGGTCATGGACTCGCTTGCCTTCTGCCTCCCTCCAGCAGTCCATGAAGAAATATCAATTTCGAGTACCTCCTAATCTCTTTAGAATGGAGCACTAGTAGTTGCAGCAGTATTAATCGGGAGGGTGGATAAGGAAGAGGGAAGAGATCCCGAAATCATTGCCTTTCTTCTTCTTTTTTTTAATGTTCTCTTTGGTCTCCTGGTTGACACTTATCCACAAGTGGATTAGGCTGGTACGAGAGAAGCATGGAAGTTCTCCTAGTTTTGCGGGAAACGGGAGGGGAATAGAAAGCCTTATCCTTTTGGGTGATTTCCGGCGGAGGAGGAAGCGGAGAGGGGGGCGAGCCAAGCCCCAAGGGTGGGGGAAAGTGAGGGAAAGCGCGGGGGCAACCGAGAGTGAGTGAGTACTGGGATTGGGTTAGTTATATTATTCCTCCTGCTAGCTTTATACACATGGGTACTAAGTGGAGTTGTAGGTGTGACATCTATTATTCTTCTTCTTATTATTATTATATGATGAATAAAATCGAGCATACGCGGGAACCATTCCTTTAAAGTTTTTTTTGTTGCCGGACAGAGAGAGAAAGAGAGTTCCGAGAGAATCTTTGCTCTTTATTTTTTCCTTTAATGTTCAGATTTCTTTCTGGTTGGTAACATATATATGAACACTATTAATTTTGATGAATATTGTCCTTTGATTAGAGTGCACACAATGCTTATGTGCCCTAGTAGTGGGACATGTAAAACTGTTCCCCTAATCTTTGGCAACAAACTGGCAAATCAAATAAATCAAGCAAGTTTGAAATAGTTGTCCAATCCCCGAAACAGTAGAAATGGATAGAGAGAGAAAAAGAGAGAGTCCTATCGTCCGGGAGATTCATGCGGTCCACCAAATGATATGAGTTCTAATAAGAAAGATATGGAGAGAGAGAGAGAGAGAGATGGGAAGGGTCACCAATGATGGCATTGCATTAAGAGCAAGATGGATGGAAGCAGATGATCGTTATTATGCGAAGACAGACGCCTGACATAACTAACTAAAATCTCTAAATCCATGAAAGCAGCAACGGACGACTCGATAAATCACCAGAGGATCATCGTGATCTAATTAATAGCGCGCATGTGCTCTTTTTTCAAGAGCCGTTGGCCTCGAC
This sequence comes from Phoenix dactylifera, assembly GCF_051530095.1. Lineage (NCBI taxonomy): Eukaryota > Viridiplantae > Streptophyta > Magnoliopsida > Arecales > Arecaceae > Phoenix > Phoenix dactylifera. Next base: position 25,418,028 of record NC_143201.1, on the reverse strand, counting down.
GACTTCTCCCCAATTCCTCGCCAACTCCCTCGGCGCCTCGCCCACACGGTCACACCCCACCTTGCGCAGGTTTCTCTCTCTCTCTCTCTCTCTCTCTCTCTCTCTCTCTCTCTCTCTCATGCACATACATACACACAAAATAAACGCTTGCTCTAAGGCATACGATCAATACAACCGGATCAGAATTTTGAATTTCATTTTTGTTTAGGAAAACGATTGGATTAGGATTGTGAACATGGCTTGAATTAATAAATTCATAACAGTTGTATGTATAACAGGCATTAGAATTAATGACGATTGGAATTTGCTCGTCATTCTATAACTAAAGTTGCAAATTTTTTTTGGCAAAATTCTCAACTTGGAATGGCCGCCATATGTATTGTTATTTGATCTTTTAGTTGTTTATTATATAAGAGCAAAAAATTATTTTGCTCTTTGCACGCGCGCACGCGGACATACAATTTGAGACATTTTGATGCAATTGACTCTCGAGAAAGCTAACACGAACGGAATTGAGCGACACTAACTGTATAGAAAGAATTTTGAAAAATCAAATTAACAAATAAAAGAGAAAGAACTAAGAACAACTTATGACTACTTGATTCTCGTGATAAACTGAAGCATATGGATAGAAAGAAACAAAAGAGTTTTTCAATTCCAAGCTAGGGCTCCCATGATAGCTCTAGAGGAAGCACTGTTTCTCTTCTCGAGTTGGACACAACTCTACTCCAGAGCAAGCAAGAAACCGATTTCGATCAGAGGTCCTAAATGCACTGAAAGAATGAAAAAAAAAAAGAGGGGGACAAGAGATGCTGAGACACAAACCAAAAGAGCCCAAGCTGAAATCAAGAAGAAGCTGAAGTCCTCACACAGAAACAGAAAAAAACCCAGAACTTTGCATGTAAACATGCATCTCAAACTTCATTATGTTACATGAGTAACGTCACACCACCTTTGTAAATATCAGGGGCCACCCTTGTCAAATGGCCTACTACCAACTTCTGCAAATACAATTACATCACCAATAAACTACCGGGTGGGTCACACCTCCCACTTCCATCAAAAAAAAAAAGAGAGCCTAGAAGCAAAACCTTCATCATTTTAATCTCAGCCAAATATATCTTGCGACCATCTAAATAACGAGTATGGTTTTGAAACATTGAAATGAGCTGTCAATTATTTATGTTGATTTATGGTTTTTTGAATATGCCACAAAAGCAAATAGATCACAAAAGTGACCCCAAAAATGCAATATTTATATCTAGTGCAAAATCACAATTTTCTCTCTATTGCAAAGCATGATTTTTTAGAATCTCGTGTATGATTATATGAATTTTGATGTTTCGAGATACTTTGGAAATTTAGATAATCCATGATTGAGGGATTTCTTTGAGAAGAGTTTCTTTAGTTTTGTCTCCAGCCACATCACTCATTTTCAGAATTCCATGTTACCATCTTTTTCTTAGAACTAAGCATTTCATTCTACAGTATATGCATGATTTTTAAAGTGATATTCAGGTTTCCCCAAACTGTAAGTAAGTCTATCCACTGCACAACCATTGTGGATCTAAACACATGCCTGATTCTCATATATTTTCCTTTTTTAAGCCATGGCATCCTTGTCAAATTAAGAATCCAAATCTATTCAAATCCAATTACAAGTACATGCATAATTCTAATTAAATACCATGATCAGCTTGTGGTGAACCTAAATAGATCCATGTTGGAATATCCCCAGTTGACATGGGCCATGGTCCAAGTCTGCTCTGATACCATTTATTACAATGCAGGTTCTCTTCTCAAAAAGCTAGCTAGAAAATATTATTTAAATTTCTTAGCCCTGTATAAGTACATAAGATATATGTAGTATATAGTTGATATGGAACTAAACACACATCTGCACGAATTTTTGCATAACAATCAATTTCTATGTAAAATTAACTTCAAATTCTTGCTTCAGTTCTAAATAGTTGAATATTAACCTCAATTTATATTGTCACACCAACTGGAACCTGGCCGGCTTTTCAGGGTCATAATCATCATGTTGATAAGAATATCTGTGGCCATCGGCCAGTATTGTTTTTATTTTTAATTGCACTACGTCAACCTTTAAAATTAGAATGGTGCTGCATATCTTGTTTAAAACAATGAAGGTAAAGAAAAAAACGAAAAAAAAAAAAGCCATTTGGATGCTTAAAAGTTCCCAGCCACATTAAAGCACGTCCGGCGCTTCTTAGATTTTTACTAGTTTAGTGAAAAATATAGCACCAAAGATTGTAAGTTCATTGAATGAAATGGTGAATTTCAGAGAGATGATGATGAAAAAAGTCGCATTCCATTACCCTATTGATAGTTATCTAGAGCGAACAAAGCTTACTTATATACTATTCAGACCAATTTAAATAATTACGCAAATAAAGCGAATCCTAACTAAAGAGTGTAGGCCATACTGATATGATAACATTTAACTAAGACAGCACTGAACCGGCCCTCAAAGATATACCGACACTAGTGGAAAAGGTAGTATCTGCTATGAAGCTCCCCAACTATAAAATGCCACCCCCTCTCCTTAAGAAGTAGAAGCCACCACGACTGAAAAGGCTGAACAACCTATGAGCTGCGCTTGTTTAGATTATGATAGGAACTTCCACGAGCTATTGGGGTTTTGTTAGATGCCCCTTTGCACCCTGTGATCACAAAGCAAATTCTTCATTCCTCCCCACCAAACTAAGTTATCATGTTTGACTTAAACAACAGCATCTTCGTGGCCTAAGAAATGTAAAATAGAAGGGTGAAGTGGCTAGTGAGCACCTTTCCACACCTATATACGGTTTTTGGAAAAGCCTACTCCCTTTGTCTACTTGGCTGAGTGGGTTGGATGAACCACGAACCAAAGAATGTCTGTCCTTTTTCTCTCTCTCTCTTTTAACCTCAGGTTCAGGGTGAACTCAAAAAAATTTGAAATCTTTGAGCTTTAGAATGCTCGAGTTTAAGCATGAAGAAAGCGACCAACTTTGAAGATACCTTGCATCCACCCAAAAGCGAAAACATTCTTTGGGACTACCGGGGAGCCGCACCAAGTGCGTTAGGTACAGAGGCGTAAGCGTGGCCCGCAGCGTAGCCCTCGGCGATGCATGGCATGTCATCTCGGAGCGGGATGTGCCGATGAGTCCTTTATCCTTGTTCCCGGCATGTCTGCATAAGTAAAACTATGGAGGACCCACGTACCAGGTCGCCCTTCACTTAATTACCTGTCCGACGTCCGGTCCAATCCATGGAGACATGATTATGCCACGTTGGAGTCCATCCATGCCATCTCATTGCCACGTCCGATCGGGTGACATGGTGGGTGCTTCGTAGCTAAGAGAAGTTTCAAGGAGCTTATGGATCGCTAGTATGTTCTTTTGCAGCAGGGTGCTTCAACTTTGCTGTTGTACCATTTTTTTTCTACAACATAAAGTGATCATTAAATGACATGCTCATACGGCGATGGGTGCACTTCTGATGTCTTTATCTAAATGGATTCAAAGTCTTACGGTGATATCTCTACTATATTTGTGAACAATAGCAGCAGCAGCAGCAATAGCAATAAAAGCAGCAGTAGCAACAATAGTTGTGTAGCAATACTATACTAAAAAAAAAAATTAACTTGTTTTACTTACATCAAAGAGAGTCCTTATCTTTTACTACTAGAGCTTTAGAAAGTTTTTGCAGTTTAAACTGAGTGGTCCGGGTGAGAGAAAACATGTCATATCTTGATGTCAATTTTCTTACAAAGTGTCTGGATGGTAGATAATGGGCTGCAAATGATTTGCTGATCAAGAATGATTGACCGATGAATATAGCCGATTTGTGTGTGTGTGTGTGGCTTTTGAGAAAAAACTATACTATATAATTCTCTCAATACTCCCTATTTAACAATGCCATTATTTAGCATATTACTACTATTATTGTACACCAACACTTCAAAAATATACCTCCAGTAGTGATATAATTGACATTGATATTATTATATAATATTTATCACTTTTCAAATTGGGATGGAAAAGACTTACATGACTAATCTTCTAATCAAAGGAAATTCAAGAGAGATAAGTATTTGCTCCAAGCCTCATCAATAGAATAAAAACATAAATTCTTAATTGGAATTAGCCAACAAGCAGAAATCACCACAGCTGGAAACAAGTTGTTATCTTTTCTGCATTGAACAAACTTCCATATTTTGCTTTTGTACTTTTCACTACTGGCAATCTCCTTAAACGTCTCTTGACATAAGTCGCAGGCAAAGTAGCCTGGAGAATGAGGTAACTTGAAATAAAATCGCGTAGCCAGAAACCAGAGATTAACTCAATCGCCCATATCGTGATCTAAGAACTTAAATATTGTGATATGATGCAGTTTCATCAGAGAGTGGTGATTTAAGTGCTTGCTTGGCTGGAAGAAAGGCTCGTACGGTACACTTAAAAAAAGTGAAACGCATGATACGTGTATGTAATGGAAGCCAACTTTAGTTTTTTTTAAAAAATGGAGGCCGATGCTAAGCTCAAAGCTAGTATACGGCCTAGTTTGCAGGATATATAGGGTGGGTGACCTTTGTAAGTACAATAAGTTAGTTGGCCGTAGACAATGTTTTTAAATTAAAAAGCATAACAATAACAATAATAATAATAATAATAATAATAATAATAATAATAATAATAATAATAATAATAATAATAAAAGTCGATGTTTGATTTTATATTAGACATTGGAGCATTCATTTTTTGTCGAGATATAAACGACAAAATATTTATTTGGCAATATGTTTATTTGAACTATTGGATTTAGACCTACTCTTTTATATATGTATGTATGTATGTATGTATGCACTTACATGGGCGTGGAATAAATTAAAAAAAAAAAAGAAACTTGAAGGGAAGAAACAATGCACATCAAACTTTCAAAATAATAATAATATTAATAATAAGATAGGTACATGCAAATAATAAATAGCTCTTGCTAACATCAAACTCAACTAGATTAGTATGTATAATTTTTAATCTCAATCAAAAGCCAATTTTTGGTTCCATCTCTTCTAGATAAAAGAGAATGTGGAACAATTTTAGGGGATCTAAGCAAAGTGAAAAAAAATAAATTCCTCACTGTAGATTTCAGAAAAAGAATTCTCGCATAAACTCTTATAACTGAAGCAAAATCGCATGCAGATATGCGCATCAATTGAAAATTGCATGGTGTATCATGCAGTTACAATTCCCAAAGTTGACTAGCACCTAATTAAGCAAACTTAAAAACCTTCATATTTACAAAGAGACATCAAATTTTTTTTGTTGAAACAATTACTATCAAATTTTCAAAATCACCAACTTATCTTCTTTTCTCTGCATTATTCTTCTTCCCCTAACACTAGGACTGATCATATAACTCAAGAAGTGGTGATCTATATGTTCACCAATAAATAGGTGGCCTTAATAGGGGATTTAACAAAGCTCTTTGGAAGGACCCTATGAGCATTCCTCGAAATGAGTGTGCCCTGCAGTTGATCTGCCTCATCGTCGGATATGTATAGTTTAAAAAATTTCAGATCTTTCCAAACTGGAATGCTATGGGTGCGAAGCAAGAATGCGCCATCATATTCTTTAGTCCATTAATTATCCATGCTTAGATCCACTTGTGAAGCAATATAACTTCAATTCAAGCCCAACAGATTAAGAAAAATATTATTATCAGTAGTAATGATCCTTCTCTTTCTTAAATGGAGATCTCTTTTTATAGCACTTATCCTAAGGAAATCATTAGTTAAATTTAAAATATATTATTCCTCAAATCCTAATCCCACCTTTGTATTAATAATTTTTGTTTTATGCATAGGAAAGCATTGTTCTGTAATCACTTCAATGATTGTTATATCTTTCAATATAGTTAGTGGAAAGTTAGCTTTCTTAAAACCTTTTCCTAATATCAAATTACTTCAAGGTTCCTTGAACATCAATTGTTCTCAACAATGTGTCAAGTTGAGAAAGCTATGTTGTAGTAAAACATCACCAAGCTGTGTGGAGTCTTTATAAAGTTGAGCCTGAATTCTGAAAAGATTCAGATAAACTTAAAGTAGAATCTAACGTTCTTATCCCTACCTCTCTCTCTCTGCCCCCCCTTCTTATATCTCCTCATGGCAAAAGTAGGACATAGAATTCATTCTGCATCATTTCTTCCACTTCTCGTGAGCTTTTTGCAAGGAAGAGATCGAGAGGAGTAGATCCCGGAGGGTCAAGTTCTTATAATACAGGAATTGAAAGGACGATTAGAGTCATGGGGGGGCATGACTTTTCCATGATTTGTAAGTGCTTCTGCTTTGTGGCAATATCCTTTTCATGATGCAAAATTAAGGAGGAAGTATAGCACTAAAATCAGAGAACATTCTACTTGTACTTCCTCCATAAAAGACACCTGATAAACAATAAAACAACTCCACTTGTACTAATTTTGATTTAGGCGGTTCCTTCTAGATGTGGAATGAGAGGATGGAAGAACCTATTAGGCTCCAATTGATCGAAATAAAAATAAAGCATTGTTAGGTAGAAGTTAGTCTAACTTTAGATATCTAGGAAATTAAAACTAAGATGGTGGGAGAGGGTTGGCACCTCTCCATCCCACTATAGCAAAATATAAATGGCCACGTAAAGAATAACTACTACAAAGGGCGGGATTTAGATCGATGCATATGTAATGGCTTTCGTGTGAAGGGAGGTTAGTGCGCATGCAAACACCACAGGCGTCCGCCCAAGAATCTTTGGCTGAAAGGAAACCAAAATAATCTATTTCATTGGAGCGAGAATGCATTGGAAATTAAAATAGACTTCATCGCCACCAGAACAAAGAAGTTTTTCTTCCCTTCTATTTTTCATTTTTTTTTTCCTGAGAGCAATCCAAAGTTAACAAGAAGAATATATGGAATCATGAATTGCTTCAATTACAAAATAATGTAGTGTGTTAGTTGAAATGGTTGATAATTTTTTTTTTGATGGGGAAGTAGCCCTTAAAGAGAAACGACTTCCCCATAAAGTATGATGAGAAAGTAGCTTGCCTTTAAGTGGTTTCAGACGGGAATCACTTCAAATTTCTGCCCCATGGATCAGACCACGTAGGCATCTTGCAAGGACTTCCCTTGGCATGATGTCTTGCATGACATCAGGACTCACAGACATGGTTATGTCGGCAGTGGGCAGGCCCAAAGGGGATGGTTACGTTGTCCTGACTTTACTGACGTCATTCTAGCAGGTCCGTTTATTGTAATGGAACTAAGAGGATAAAGAAAGAGATTAAATAGATATAGAATAATCAAGAAATTCTAAGAGTGGCAAAGAGAAATAATTGCTCGACCATCTCTATTGTTTTTCCCTGGATATATATAATTTTATAGAACACAAATTCCATAATTTATGTGATAGCTAGAAATACAAATCTTATAATTTTAGAAATAGCTATAAGATCTATACAATGATAGAAGCCAATGATGATTATGGAGAGATGAAAATGCTCGTCCCTAATAAATATATGAGAAAAAGAATCCATAATTGTAGAGAATGCAAGTGTGGAAATGGATCTCAATAATTATGGAGAAATAAGAGTATACATACCTGGCTAGGTTGTCAAATATGTACTACCAGTACAATTATTTTTTTGTAGATCTCAATGATTATAGAGAGATGAGAGCAAACATGAGGTTGCTTAATGGGCATTACCTGTAAAACCGTTCTTTCATAGACTTCTTTTTTTTTTCAAGCTTGGAGTTCATGTAATTTGTAGTAGTGTCTGATTCTAATTCCAGTTCATCGATCTCAAGTTTTGAAGTACTAGCTTGGTCAATAGCCTAGAAGACCAGTAACAGATATTAGTCCTTTTTAGATCAAAGGAGGTCATGTTGAAAGGTGAGTGTAGGTACTGGACTAGTGACTAGTTCAAGGACCATGCGTGCAAGTGTACATTTCTTTATTAACCGATTCTGGTAGCACTTTAGGTTTCATTTGTCATTGAAGGAGAAGATGCTGACATCTCATGAATGCTAGAGCATCTCTGTACCAACATCTTCTAAATTCGCTTTTTAAACCAGATGGAATTAAGAAATGGAAATCAGCTTATAAAAAGGAGCTTCAGTTAGGTTACAGATCGATCTAACAAACTTTCTTGGTTCGGAGCACCGATAGCTACCATATGTGGCGACTAACAACTGCTTCTCCTATCCGAGCATGCGTGCAACAAAAAAAAAACGAACTTAGATATCTAAACACACACCCGCATGAGTTCTCACGTACTCTATGCATTGAAGCCTTAAAGCCCCCATAGACATGCATTTAAGCCTTAAAGCCCACATAAACATGAATTGCAGTATCATCAGGTCATGGGTTTGGTTTTCTCTAATATCATTTGTAATAGTACAGAATCTCGCCCAAAAAAAAGTAGCTAGAAAATGTTATTTGGATTTTTTGATTCTGTATAAATATCCAAAATCTATTCAGTACATAGCAGATGTGGGACTAAACACAAGTCTATGTGAATCTTCACAGTTGCTACAAAGGAGATCATCAAAAGAGCATAGGCTTGGTACCAACCTATATGCTTCTCTCTAATGGGTGCCTCAGCCATAATTTAGCATAGGTTCCAGCAACCATGATTCATGCAGCATAAATGCCGACTCTGCATGCTAAGTAGCATGGAACAAGTTGGATGCGGACAAAGTGTAGCAGGTCGGTGTTATCCTCCTCATGGCAGAGGTCTGAGAAGATTCCAAGAGCTAGTGGAGATTGAGTTTCGGGGGCCAAAATATAAGCCCAGCGGTGAGATGTAGCCTGACAAAAGATTATGGAGAGACAAGCATATCAAAGTATGGGGTGGTTAGATCCAGCAGCTGATACTAGCTGCTTGTCCTTCGGTGCAAAAGTTGTCTAGGTGAGGCTTCCATTCTTTAGAACTAGATTCGGCTACAGGCACAGACCTCATATTTGCCCAAAAATTGGAAAAAGAAGAAGAAAAAAAGGTGTGACATAGATGTCCTAATAGAATTGTTAGTGCCGAGCTTCGCTCGAATGAGGACACCAGTAAGCAATCACTGGTCGGAAGAACATTGATGTTAATGAGATAATTCATTTGGTCTATCTTTGTTTAAGAGTTTTATATCAAAAAAAAAATCTTTCTTTAAGAGTTCTGGTTTAATCTGATTATGTCCAGTATCCATAAACACAACCAAGTTCATGATGAACATCTAAGCCTAGAATTTTGCTTGCCTCCAGTATATCTATCACATCATTTTAGGCCATAGAAGCCTCTTCCATAGATCTTGACAAATCAAGGCAACCGATACATCTAGATCTAGTAATTAATATGCTTATACCTCGCATAAACAATAATGCAGATTTCAAATCCTTCAGTCCAACACCTTCAATCAATTCCTGCTTCTCTTGCAATTTTTTTTCATGACAGTGACTAGATGAATGTAATTGTTTGGTCACTGATGAGTGATGACCTCTTAAACAAGAAAAAAATTAAAAAATGACAGAGATAAAAATCATTCTTGTTAATAAATTTCCAGAAGATACCAGATGATGGCTTACTTCAAACTCTCACGCCGCATGCAAGCAAACCAACTGTATCAAGGTCTCAAAAACAGAGTCAGGCCCTACTTCAGCATCCTTCAACGCCATTGTGTCAAGATATTTCCAGAAATTCGCATCAACCCATGCGATTTGACAGTTCCAATGAAGTTACGTATACTAGAGCTATGTCAGCCTCTCAGCAACATGAAAAAGAAACGGTGGACATGGGTTTCAATATGGTCATAATACACCAAATCAACTTCATTCCAAAATCCTCCATGAACTTTTGTTGGATGCCCCTCATTAAGGCCAACCTTTTTAAGGACGGTAGGGTAGGTAAAGAAGCAATGATAAGAGCCAGACTTCTTGTTGAAAGATCATCTCCACAAGAAACACAAGATATTTTCAGGAACCATCCGCTCATTTAGATCACCTTGTCATTCTAATAAAGATTTCTGAGACTATCATAGCAGTTCTGCCTCAGGATTCCACTACCACTTTGTACAACTTAGGTTTCAACCCTTGAATATTGCTTCTAATAATAGACGAACAAAGTAGCTCATCACCCAAGCATCTCAAAGTGTGACACAGGACTCCACTATCATTTCAGATAGAGATTTCTGCTCCCAAGTCATATAGGCAATTCAATGCAAAACAAAGGTGCAAAGCATATAAATAGTACAGTGAGATTCGCCTTTATTTTTGAACAAACCACACATGCTCAAAGGCTAGCTCTTCAAGATTTTGGTTTCCCACGATTTGATGCCAATGGCGAAGGGTCCCTGCTCACTAAGAAAGTTAGCTCAAGAATAGTGATGAATCTCACAACTTCTTGGTGTTGCAGCAGCAGTGGTACTTCCATTGAACTTGAGGGGTCAGAACACAACAGAGCCACTCTTATGAACTTGCAAACTCGCCCTTAATGAATATTAACTATATAGGATCCAGATACAGGCAAAAACAAAGCTTCAATTTTAGTTTATCCTCCCAGTATACAACACAAATAACAAACTGTTGTACATATGCTAAACCTAAAGAGTATCTAAGGACATTAAAAATGTAGCCACCATACAAACAAATATTAAGAGGTAGAGATGCAGGAGGCAGCTCATTTTATGTAATTTAATATTAAGTTAAAGTGCTTCTATTATCTGTTTTTGGATAGTTTATGTAATATTAAGTTAATCTGGTTCTAATATCTCTTTTCAGATGCCTGATCCTCGACAAATACAGCTGTTTCATTATCTTGGATCAGATGCCCTACAAAACCAACATAAATGAAATCAGGAGGACAATTAATCCTCCTCTTACAGAAACTGAAATAAAAAATTACCACAAGAAATACAGACATCTACATCAATATATATGCTCTAGTAATTACTTGAACCATGAATGTTATTGGCCCTGTGCTAAACCACCAGAATCCCAAAATGTTTCTTGAATTCCAATAAAATGCAAGGCTAAATCATAGAGATTCATGGAAGTTGCCCGAGAGAGAGAGAGAGATTGCAGAACCAACCCTCAAAAAACATGCAGTAAATAGGTCATCACTATCCCTTATTTGCACTTGTAAACCAGATCTACACCGATGTTGCTAAAATTGAAAATTTTTATGACATGAAAGTAATGAACTAAAACACTTAGCTGATTGAAAGCATTATATCAAGATGAAATGTATATCAAGAAAAAAATACTGGAGGCAAGTTCAAATTTTGTCATTTGAATATATGCTCCTGAAAAAATAGTTTAATCAAAAGTGGGAAAGCTTTCAATACTTGAGCTTTAACTAACCAAGATTAACTGCTTGTTTCTACAGTCTTGTGAATCATAGTCATGGCCTATATTGTCAAGCCTGTCTCATTATTCTTTTTGATGATGTGTATGAATAAGCCAAATGACAGTATCAATAGGTGTAAGGACAGTTGAACCTCAATAAGTAAATAAAGTGTTTCTCATGTTAGCGTCATCTCTTGCTGCTCCAAGGGAGTACACCAGTACCTCCCTTATGAGTAAATGAAATACATGCCCATGTTAAAAATATCCCACAATCAAGAATCAGGATGAAGTTTCAATGTGGTATACCATCTTTAGCATGTCCCAGTTACAATAATAGGCTCAAAACAAGAGGCTTCAGCACATCCTAAAATCTCCACAATTTGCCAAAATTATGCTTCAGAATCATCCCCCTAAAGCTGAAAGGGCGTTTACTAGAAGATCAGCAAACAAATTTAGACTTAAAAGTACCCAAAGGTGAAGGGACTTCCAATGAGAAGGCATACCCCTATATTCAATTTCAAAACAGTTCTTAAAAACAAATTCCAAGTGATTTCCTTTTGCTCTATCAAAGGTATCAGGGCCAGCTGGAAAAGGGACACATAGAGGCATATCTCGAACTCGTGTACCACCCACATGAACAAAATATAACTTTTGAAGATACCTACAATTGAGAAAGCAAACCTGCCATGCCCCCTCCTTACTAATTTTTGCTGGACAAGATAGAGCAAGATATTCTTTCTCAAAGGGCAGAACATAGTTTGGGGGCTAACTTTTTGTTGACATCCAGTTGCAAGGATCTCCTCAGTCCTTCCCTGGACCTTTCTTAACTTGGAGCCCACAACAGGCCCCATTTAATGGGAAAGCTTTGAATGGGATTTTTTTCTACCACTAAAGAAGAATTGCAGATAAAAGAAAAAAAAAGAAGTTTTTAAATTGACCCCATGAGAAGTTTTAATTGCAGATCAAAAAAAAGAAGTATTTAATGGGCATCTTTTATTTCATGTGTAAAGTTGATGCATTTGAATGACGAATTAAAGGCCATGGAGAAGTACAGACAAAGCAAAACAATTAATTACCAGGATGATGGATATGCTTCTGCTCAACATGCAACCCCTATGAAAAAAATGCATTCAGTAACATACATAACCAAAACTGCTTCAGAATCAAAACTTCCAGAGATATTCATTTTTAGCCTTAAAAAGGATGAGAATATCATCTCCAGAAGGGAGATGAGAGAGTATAAACAATAAAACCACTCAACCCAAGTTCTTTTGCTAGACAAATGCCTAGTACAAAGAAGCATTAGGAAGAGAGGGGGGGGGGGGGGAGAGAGAGAGAGGAGGGATGGGTCACTATCCATCATTTTCTTAGATTTACTGTTTCAGAATTATTATCAGATTGGACTCTTGATATTTTTAAATGCTATTATATTGTTTGTTTACAGTCAAATTAATGTGTAAGGTCAAATCTTAGTCATGTTTTAAAGTGACTAGGAGTCCTGAATCATGTTCAAAGTGCCTGAATATTAATGCAAGATGGTTGACAAGTGTTTTAGGATTAAGAAATATCTGTTTTCCTCATAGTGTCTTGACTCTTGAATATGGGTTCAAGTAGAGTGAAATTTTTTATAAGAAAAAATTGTAGACTCCATATCATTCCTCCACTGTTCTCATTCCAGATTCTTCTTTTTTTTCTCTCTCTCTCTCTCTCTAATTATCATCTTCTACTTACTAATACTGAACCGTGAAGCTTATCATTACGAAGTGTACAATTGCTATCCCATGGTTTGCATTATTAGAACAAGTCGCCTTTTTTTCTGGATGGGCGAGCAATCTGGTTTCTTTGAGCAATGGAAATTTGTTCTATTAGGCTCAAGCAGAGATGTTTTCTACAAACTACACACATAGAGCCAAAGTGAAAAAGAATATTTGGATAGGTAGTTTGGAAAGCATTTCACCATATCATAAATAATGCTAATCAATAGCCTTGTATAAAGAAGCCCTCTTCATATGTAAGGAGGTGCTACAGAGCCTTCTGAAAGTTCTTCACATAACAATGAGGTGCGGCCATCTTTTTCTCAATCTCCCATGATTAAAAGGCTTCTTCCTGAAGATTTAGTAGTCCTACAGACTTGTATAAGAAATGGAGATATAACTGTCTTACCTCCTTCATATGAAAACCTTGAGATTCCAACATTGATGACCTCGAAGAGAATTAACATGATGCTGATGAATTTTATATTAGTACATCAAACATCTTATGGGGTTAAGTATTGTTAAATGTTATTATTGTAGAAATCTTGCACACAAAAAAAAGTGAGCTTCTTAATGAATTTTACAAAAACCATAAAAAAAAGGTGAAGGGATTTCCTTATAAACTGGCAGTAAGAACCTAAAATTTGCAGCAGATTACGGTTCTAATATGATTCTGAAATCTCAAGTGCCATTAACCCACCCTTCTATATACCAGATTGTGAAGATCCTTTCTTGAAAGGAGATATATTGGACCCTTATGTATTTTAGTTCCATATATTCCTAGACAAATAAGGTTTAGCAAAGCATGGCAAGTTGGTGAAATACATGCAGTAGAAGCTTAAGCAAACAATTATATGCATAGCTTTCAAGTTTCAAATCATGTTATCTTTTAATCATGGAAAAGGTTCTTAAATACTCTGAGGTTGCATTTATTTTTCAAGTCCATTAACCAACCCAAACCAAACCCACCCCTCCATATACCAGATCAAAAAGACTTTTCTTCAAAGATGATATTGTTAGACCCTTACTAATTCTGGTTCCAGATATTTCTAGACAGATGAGGTTCAGCAGAGAATGACAACTTGGTGAATTTATCTAGTAGAAGCTTAGGGAACATATTGTGTCCAGTAGAAGCCTAGGGAAACAATAATATGCATAGCCTTCAATCTTTTATCTTCTGATCGTGGAAAGATTATTGCATACTCTATATTTGTATTTATTTTCAAGAAGATTCGGAACCATTTTGTATAGTCCGAGATAAGCCTGAGGTTTAGATTATTGTAGCAGAACCTAATTGTATGGAAAAATAAATATCTTCTACCTTATTATATTTTTCAAATAAATCTTATCTAGAGATGATGGATGAATTAGGGCTGAAAGCAGGTAATCAATTCTTGGATTTAATTGGACTGCAACTCTATAAGAGAATGTGCAAAATCTCAGGACTAGTGAAGGCTGAAAAGTTTAAAACTTTCCTTAATTTTTCATTATGGAAGCAAGATGATTAAAAGATGAGAGAAATTTTGTGTGAATTTGGGGTAGATGTCTAGGTGCATGCAACCTTTAGTAATCTTCCCATACTTCCTTAAACTCTGATTCAAATGATTCAACGTTGGAAAGCCAATTTGAAAAGCATTTTAGCTACCAATAATGCTAGAATCTTCAGCATATCTAAACATTCACTTCTTGATGAAGCAACAGTTCTTGTTTAAGGACAAACTATGACCTACTTTCGCTGGTTGTTCCTAAGACTAATATGCGACTTCTTCTTCACCTCAGCTTATTTTTCTTGTATTCAAAGTTGCATAATATGCTACAGAACCTCAAAAGCCTCGAGCTAACCTTGAAATTGCAAGACCCTAGAATCAACAAAATAAAATCATATTCCATACTAAATAACTTCTCAACCTAAACAATAACTAAAGAATGATTTGTCAAAATTAAGGAGTACGATAAGTATAACCCATTGTCTCCTGATAACTTGACCCAATTTAATCAGATAACCAATCAACTAAAGAATAACCGAAATCCAACTAGATTAAAGATTCGAATGATCAATTTGGAAACCCAAGACAATCCAACTTCATATTAGGCTTAAGATTCAGAAGTAAGTGATGGGAATGAGACAGAAGAAGGCAACATATGGAGTTTACAGCAGAATGGGGATGGGTGAAAGGTTGGGGTGAGGGTAAAGAGAAGTAATGTATGTGTGAGAGAAAAAGGGCGATATAGGTGGTTAGTGGTCAGCAGAGGAGGCCAAGGGTAGAGGGGTAAAGGTGAAAGAAATGAGGGTTAGTTGGGATTTGAGAGTGCTAGTGACGGTGGATACTAGACAACTAGGGTTTTCACCTTTTGTAAATAATATTATATGCAGTTGTTAAATCATACCATAAATCAAGTAGGGTCATTACTAGATCGAGTTGACTGCAACTCAAATACAGTCAAATTAATATTTGGGTTATCGTATCGGGTCATTATCAGATCATGTAGGTTAAAAGTATTAACCCAATCTTGTCAAAACTCAGTACTTTGACAGGCCTAATCTCCAACAACCAAGATCCTTGCTGATGTCATTTCATTGTGAAGATCAGACAAATTTATTACGCCTCCACCACACCTCTTTTAAGTTGCATCACTTTATTAAACCATGTTATCTTGCAAGGGATCATGTCTATGATGCACGGGAGACTTGCATTATATTCCCCTCATCAAAAGGGTCTTTATATTCTTCTAGACGATGAGGAGGAATATACGAGTTTAAGGTAAGGGTCTCAAGGCATAAAAGAGACATCATCAACCACAAGTTTGGAATCTTGCCATAGATCTACAAATTTGAAGAAATTCTCCAGTGTAAGTCTGTAATATGTTCCTCAGAAACTTGCATCTTTCTGCAATTCTTCCAATGAAGACTTTATGATGCATGGAAGAATAATTCATCTTGATGGACATGGGTCCTCTTTAAATTAAGATCATTATGAATGATAAGAGCTAACACATTTTTTTCCTCTTGAGCTATGAAAACATGGAGAAGGTAGAATGACACAGCCTAATGTTTTTTTACTTCCTTACTCCAACCATGTAATAGTCCTTATAAAGAGATTGCAAGGAGAAGAAACTACAGAGCAAAAGGCCTTCTAAATCTAAACCTACTCTCCAACCATGTAATACTCCTTATATAGAGATTGCAAGGAGAAGAAACTACAGAGCAAAAAGCCTTCTAGATCTGGACCCTTGAATTCACATCCATCTATTCCTGCTTCACACTAAGGTAACCAAAAAGGCCTAAAAATGTTATCGAACTAATGCTAAACTCCCATGTAAAACGCGTATGACATGAAAAAGGCAAGGCAAAGAAAAGATTTCAGTCTCATGTTCTAGTGTGCCGACCCACATCTGACACAATACATATTGCGTCATGCTAGCACTTGGCATGCACTAGCACAGAAACATGCCAAATGTTGGCGCATGGTCAACAGCATCCTAGTGCTGCATGTGAATAAAGCATTAGATCAATATGTACTAGTTCCAAGCATGCCCCTAGCTGATGTCTTTGTTAGTTGCATCAGTTCATTATTTTTTTCAAGTCTAAGCAACCTTCTAAAGTGTGTTCAAGTCTTCTAATCTATGTTTCAATGTAGAAAAACCTCGATCCATTGACAAGCTTATTTGATAAGCTCTCTGGGGATAATAGCCCATCCTTATATTTAAAATAAGCTTTTCGTAAAGCAGTCTATCCACTATTGCTAATTTGCAAGACAGGCTAATAGCTTATGTGACTTGTTTCATCCTATAGTCAAGAATTTATACTAATTGTTTGCAGAGGCCAAGAATCTAATCTCGTTCTGTGATAAATGCCTTTTAGGATGCTTAAAATGCAATGGCCACAACTGATCATTGTTATTACTTCAATGTTAGTTAAGCAAACAATTTGTGTAGCACAATACAGTACGCATATGAGAAATTGTTCAGAATAAACAAAAAGCAAAAATGAAAGCATAAGATAAATATTTGTACTCAACTCCAACATACATCACTTCTTAATAAAGCAAATCAGTCAGATGATTGCAAGAAAAGAACTCATCGGCCAGAAACGGAAATTGAAGACATCATTCAGTCTTCGATAAGCTTTGCACGTACAGTGATTTATAGGATTAAAATAAGTTTACCACCAACTGATTAGATATGCCTAATAGAACTTCGTATCAACAAAGATCTCAATTTTACCTCATACACAAATATAATTCCCGTTCCTTTGTTCTACTTGTACTCGAAAGTCGGGATCGGAGTGCTCGGCGTATCAAAACTCTCCAGAATCTCCGTTTTGCTTCCTCCACGTCCACTCTTCCCATCATCCTGCTTCTTCCCGTCTCCAAACCACCCTCCAAACCAAGAAGAGGAGGAGGAGGAAGAGGAGCCGGTGGTATCGTCAGCCATCGAGACAGTAGATTGGTATCCCATCTGGGGGATGCCGCCTCCAGCGCCGGCCATGGCGGGGACGTTGGGCGGCGGCATCATGAGGGCAGGGTCGGGGATGTTCTGGGGGGCGCTGACGAATCGGTTGAGCATGATGCCGGCGCCCTCGATGAGGGCGAGTAGGATGCCTCCGAAGAGGGCGGAGCGGGCGGCGGGGCCGGCACCCTGGCGCATCTGGAGGAACCCGCCGGTGGCGGCGCCGGCGACAATGGAGTTCCAGGGGTCCTCCTTCTGGCGGAGGTAGACCATGGAGCAGTCGAAGGCGGAGAAGAGGCCACCCCAGACGGCGAAGCTGCCGCCGACGCGGGGGGCGTTCATGCGGACGGCCTGGGCGCCGCCGGCGAGCCGCTCGCCGTTGGGCGAGTTGTAGAGGCCCTTGATGAAGTGGAAGGCCGACCCTCCCACCGCCCCCATCCCGAACGCCCCGCCGACGTCGTCCAGGATCCGGTCCGGGCACGGCTCGCGCGACGTCTCCGGCGTTCCCATACGGCCCAGACCGATCAACCAGCAACCAGACAAATGAAGAAATAGAGGAGAAACTGGAGAGAAAGAAAGGCGTCGGCGAACGCGGTATATAAATTAGGTTTTTTTGGCGTACACATCCTTCTAATGAAATTTGCATAAATATCTTTTTAATGAAATTAATCTATATATATATAATATTTATTTTTTGTGTCTGTGTTTTTACACATATGCCCATACCAGCAGCGCTGCTAAAAAATTAACGGTTTAAAATTTCAAATAATTGGAATACTGACAGATATATAAAAAAATATTTCATAAAGATATATATATATATATATATATATATATATATATATATATATATGTAAATAATACTTTATAAGGATATTCATATAATTTTTTATATTTAGAAAGTTTTATTTGTCTGCTTCTTAATATTTTTCATAAAAATATTATTTAAGAAAATAATTGATTCGGCAATTAAATAACAAAAAGAATTATGAAAGTTCTTTTACTAACCATGAGATTATTCTACTTTATTCTTCTTTATTTATAGCAACCACATCGAAACATAGCTTATAATATTTATTGTTATGGATGCATATACGAAGGCATGCATTAGAATATAAGAAATGA
The DNA here is from genome assembly GCF_051530095.1 of Phoenix dactylifera. Classification (NCBI taxonomy): domain Eukaryota; kingdom Viridiplantae; phylum Streptophyta; class Magnoliopsida; order Arecales; family Arecaceae; genus Phoenix; species Phoenix dactylifera. The sequence continues at coordinate 25,399,337 of NC_143201.1, read as the reverse complement.
TTAAAGTTTCTTAAAGACACGCGATAGATTACAATGATGAAGTTTCCTTGCTATTGCTATGCTCAGGGGTGGAAGAATAGCATCAGTCATTCATAAGCAAATTTATTAAAGGACTTCAAACCCTTTATAGACTTATTAACAACCTCCGTGGCTATGTGGTAGAAGATTACTCCTTACGTTGTGTACCTTAAGCTATTTTTTTTTTGCTTCAATTTTTTAGAAGAAAAGATCTAGTGTATAAAGTCCATCTTGTCACCGTAATTTTTAATCAGCCACCAGCCTGCACATAAGAAATTTTCTGACTCTAAAAGATAAACGTTGCAAATCTCATATACTAAAAGATAAATGTTGATCTCACACAATACTATTTTTTAAATAATTCATAAAACTAAAGCAGGACCTAACCATCTTCATATTAAAAAAATACAATAAAGGGTTGCCTATGATGAAGAAAAGAGTCGAGGAAATGATTTTGATTTCAAACATAGAAGTAAATAAAAGGTAAAGAGAAATCGAAAAATTTCTCAAAAGAGGTAAATATATTAATTCTAATGAGACTTGTTAACTTGTTACCCACTTCAAGAATAAAAAGTTACTTTCATAATTTTAATTAAATTTTAATTAAAATAAATATGATTTTGGTTAATTACGTTAACTGAATCGCTATATCAAAAGTATTCATATAAAAATAATGTTTTGTAAGGACATGCATGTAAATATTAACATAGAGGGCATTCATACAAATTTCAATATTTAGAAGGATATTTGTGCAAAAATCCAAGAATTTTTTATGTGTATACCTTCCTAAATATATGAAATTATATGAATATCCTCCAAAATTGTTATTTGCAAGTGTACCCTTATAAACATTTTTTTTTTGCATGTTTACCCATTATTAATATTTTTGTCATTTTAATTTTAAGCCACTAACTTCTTAACAGTATTAGATGGTATGGCTACATACATACACACAAAAAATATATATACAAACATGTGTTTGATAAGGATATATATGTAAATATAAATTTCAAAAAAAATTTTATGTAAATTTTAATATTTAGAGAGATATGTATGTAAAAAAAAGTTATAAATTATTACAGACGAACCCAGCAAGATGGCCACCAACGGGAGGCGGTGACTTTGAATTTGAAGTCGGACCCCAGAGAGGTCTGAGTTGGCTGGCCGACGTTGACTTGCGTTATGCCCTCGGCCTGGCCTGTTCTCTAAAAAAATTGGGCTGGGCTGGAATTAGGCCTGGTCTCTTGACAACCTTATCTCGGAACTTGGGATGCAAATGGACCGGGCTACCAGCCAAGGGTAGTCGGCTACCTATGGTTCTTAATACCACACCGAGACTTGCAGACCGATGAAGGTGAAGAACGATGATTGTAGTCATCCTTAGTTCAGTTTGGTTGACAATATATTATAAGATTTTATCTATATAACCAACATTATTTCATCTAATAACCCTGTGCCTGGTTACAGCTTAAGTTAATTAATTACTTTAGGTGTTTAAACACGACTAAACGTGTCCTCAAATGCAAAACTATTAGGTCAATTAGGAGCTCCATAGGCATATTCTAAACTCAGCATACAATCCAAACTGGGATAAAATTGAGATATTTTAGATAGCCAGTTGATCGAGAAATGTGCTTCACTATGCATATAGAGAGCATGGCTTTCTTCTTCTAGGTTAGACGTGGGAACCTCTCCATACTCACTACAAGAAATGGGGACAATGGCAACATATACATGCCGATGCTAGATAGAAGTGTCAGTGATTTTGGCTCCAAACGTTGGCAATTTCTTTTTCAAATGTTCACATTGCCGATGCTTTTTAAAGTATTGCTAATAAAATTAACGCTTTGGTGTACATAATAAAAAGCGTCGGCAATGTTCGATTTTTTTTGTAGTTACTCTATTCAACTTTAATTCTTCCAAGTTGGGAGGGGGGGTATCTCTTACTATGAAGGCACAGATTTTGAATGCTAAGAATTCAGAATTTGGGCCCAAAATCATTGTTGAAGAGTGCAAGCGCACCCGAAGCCCAAGCACTAAGAGTCCTCTCGCTGGCAAATGGATGCAACTTTCTTGTATGATGATCCAAAGCAACTGTTTGGCTGTCATTACTTTGGTTCACAATGGCATATAGCTAGCAGTTTACTGCTCCATATACTGAAGCCCAGGCACTATTAATGATTTACAGCAGAGCTAATCAAAAACTTACACCAAGTGCATTAACATGCGTTTCATGGTTAACCTTTTATATAGAAGAACGAAGAGGAAAAAAAAAATGCATGCCCCTCTTCCCGCCTGCATTGCAGATATGTAAGATACCACAACAGAGCTTCATAGTTATTAATTGATCTAGGACGAAGCCCATACCTCTCTAGCAATATGGTCTAAACCCAAAAAAGCCGAACTGAGTCAAATCGGCTGGTTCAGTCCGAATCGAAAATCTGTTTGGTTTCGACTAGAATCGGACGAAACTGAATGGTTCCGACCGATTCAACTTGATTCGAACCGATATTGATATGTACTAAACACCAATTCCTGTAGATCTCGGTACCAATTCAACTGAGTATTGGTTTAAACCATCTTATAACATACTGGAATCCCGCATGTTCAATTTGAACTGCGCTAACCGCACCAGATCCAAAGAAACCATACATCATAGCTCCCGAAGAGCTCCATAGATCGCTTTCAATGCCTCTGCGTAGCGCCAACAGACGCCAGAATAGCATCAGACACGACGGTTACCGCCAAAATACTATCATACATTCACTCATATAAGAGAGAGAGAGAGAGAGGTCCTTTTGAAATAGCTCAGGAACCGAGGTGATACGAGAGGAAGGTAACAGAAACAGAAGCGAAAGAGGGCTGTTTGATGGGATGTCTGGCCAAGCATCGATCCCTTCCATTAAATCTCCCCTGCACCAACCCACTAGATACACACAGATGCTTCGCATATTAATGCATGCACGAAAGGAATTCTCTTTCTCCTAGATTTTCTTAATATAGCCTCCCGCTGGTACCGAATTCTCTCTCCTCTGTCACTCCATCCCTCCCTCCCTCTCTCTCTCTCTCTCAAATAATAATAATAATAATAATAATAATAATAATAAAAGAGGGAGGGGGGGGGGGGGGGGGGTCTAAAACCATTTTTAGATCTGGCTCGATAAAAAGCCTAAAACTTTTATACCTATAGATATGTGCCAATATATGTATTCAATGAAAAGTTCCTATCCTCGCAGCGCACCAGAAGCTGACAATTAGATACCAGTACTGCATGCATGCCACCTTTATCTACTTGCGGTTATTATCCCCTCCTCTGCCACCCGGCCTCCTCCGTGAGCAAAAATAGCATACCGGCCTTTGATTGGTCGTTTTCGATCTTGGTTCCTACCTTGTCAAGTTCTGGTTGTGTTTTCCCCGGGTTAGGGTGCAAATCGGCCCGATCAGATTTGGTCGGCTATAGCAAATATTGAATCCAAATCCCAATAAATTTATTGTTTTCTTGGATTTGTTGATGCAAGTTTTTTCTTGTGTACTCATTCTAGTTTTAATTTGTTATGATTCGATATATTTACGATATACTTCAAAAAAATTATTATTCATTGATATTAGATCCGAATCTTCAACATCTAACTCTGATATTTCTCTTATCAATATATACTAGACCGGTATTAGTGAAGCTAATCAATTTTTTCACAAGAATATAATCTATTAGTAGTTCATTTTTATTTCTTCTGACATAATTGTATATAGTTTCCATCTAATTATATAATTAATATTCAAAATCAATTATCATGGTCTTTTGTATAACTATTTGTTTTTAAACTTTTTTTTAAAATTTTATTGCACTCTCTCAGTGATTAAAGTAGTCCATAACTATTAAGAACTTATTTGGTTTGCCAGAAGAATTCTCTCACTAAAATATTTTACCTAAGATATTGATACTTGGTATATGATGCCTAACTAGTTTTTTTTACATATTTGGTTGACCGTAAAAAAGTAGCATAATCTAAAATGGCTTAACTTTGGTTGAGCATCTACTTTTTTAGAAAAATTATGTAAAATAACTGCTATGCCCTTAATAAAGAAAAAAATCTTATCCTATTTCATCTAAAAGCTTAAGGGCATTTTTGAAAAAAAAAAATCTCTAACTTTCTGCAAATTGAACTTTTTTATATCTCATATGGACTTTTCTTTTCTATGAAATGCCGAAATCTTATTTCTATAAAAAAGGTCTCTTATTTGAAAACTCTAGCCAAAGATGAGGCATTTCTTTATTTTTTTTGTTGACCACATTCTTCTCAATCCTCTTTTTGTGAACCAACGAGTCTTAAACTATCCCAAAACCTACTCCACGAGCATCAACAATCATTTTAACATTTAGACAAGGCAGCAAGCCAGAAGCCCAAATTGAAGTTTCAACCACCCAACAAACAAACCTACCAAGACAATTGCCCATCCCAAAAATTTGAGAGAACTTGAATGCCAGCCAAATGCAATTAAGAACCAAGGAGCATGCATGCATGCATGCTAACATTTATGAAATCTTATTTACGCATAATTTGTGCTTATATATGCACGTATGCAATAAATTGCATGTTATCAAAACATTTATTGGTTTAGATTGGGATCTAATATTTTTTGATCGAAGCAAGTTACAGGACCACTGCTGCTGTTAATGAACTGTCCTGTACACAGAGGAGAAAAGAGAACATTAGATTGGGAGCAATGCGGCTTTTCACCAAGCGCTCAGAGTGCCTGCACCCAGGGCTAAAGCCAGCATTGACTTCTGCAGCAGTGCTGCGAGGCGTCAGAGTGAAGGTGAGAAGAATGAGGTCACATTAGAAAGGAGAGCTTCTCGCCGAACCCAGAAGCTACGTCCCGCAGAGGGGAGAGAATCTAGCTTGCTTTAAGCTAAAGATAGCGAAAGATTTGGGCAGTGCTGATCTTGGGTTTTGCATTACTTTATTGGAAACGCAGCGCCATATACCTAATCCTATATACTTTATCAACAAAACATCCACATGGAGAGAAGAGCGAATTCAAAGTTCAAACGAAAGTATCTTTTCTTTTATCCTCATGACTTTGGTAACGAGAACTCCTCCTCAAGGTTCCAATACCTCTAGCCTTTTTCTTCTCTTTCAGTTTTTAAAAGGAGTAAAGAAAGAAATCGCAGCTCGAATCCCAAGGTAGTGGTGCAACTTGCAACCTATAGCTTAATTCCTCCTGACCTTCCCAATAGAAAAACACTCCTACAACTACTATTTCCATTCCACAAGCGAAGAGGAGAAGCTAATGCGAAGAACAACGAGTACAACAATGATGATAAAAAGTAACCAAGCTAAGATATTAATTAGAAGGATAACACGCAAAAACCGGACTAATATTACAGTCAGTAACCAATACCTAGTTAATTAACAATGATCATTCCAACAATAAGAGAAACACCAAAAGCTTCCATCAGCTTTGATACATCAGTTACCGAAGATGACTACCAATATCTCAGAGAAAGCATGGAGGATGTTTGGGTGGTGGTGTGGAGAGTTTAAAGCGAGGTAATAATGGAGGAGCTTCTCCAAATCCTCTGCCCCGAAGATTTGCCTCTCCATGATCATCTCCACCATCGAGCTCCGGAAGTCACCATAAGGATCCCTCGACCGTTTCACCACCGCAAACACGCTCTTCTCCTCCTCCTCCAACTTTCTCGCCTTCTTCTCCCTCGAGGCTATCGAAACCAAGGGCTGAAACCCCTCGCTGGCAATGCGATTTTCGTGATTCTTCGTTCTTCTTCTCGGCGGACACCGAGACGGCTTCTTCTTGTTCTTCTTCTTCTTGTTGTTGGGGCGTTGGTAGAACTCGGAGGAGTCGGAGGAGAAGCTTCTCGACGAGAAGAATGCCTCGGTCTCCTCCTTAACCTCTCGCTCTTCACTAGTAAAGAACTCGAACCCGTCAACACTGTCCGCAGAAGAAGTGCTACTGAATCCATAGCTATTGGACAGCAACTTCTTCTTCTTCTGTTTCTTTTTATTCTTCTCCTCCTTTTTCTCTTTTTTCTCCACTTCATCGAAGCAGTAGTAGTAACAAGAACTCTTCGACGGAGAGGAAGGGGAGGCCGGAGGGCACATCCTCCCCTCCCCCTCTCCGGTCTCGTAGAACCCACCCGTCTCTCTCACTCTCCTCTCCCTCTTCTTATTCTTCCCGTGTCTCCCCTTCTCACGCTTGGCAACGAGAGGAGGCCTGTCTCGGGTGGGCCGGCAACCTCCACAATCTATGGAGAGCGGCAAGACGGGAGCCGCATGGCGACGACGATCATTGGCGATCGAGGAGGATAGAGATCGGCCGAGGCTGTCATGGGTTAAGAACATACCATCATCATCATCGTCAACACCTCGGTGTCGGTGGTGGCGGGGGACAAAGACGGGCGCAGGGGCGACGTCGCGCAAAAGGGTCCGGCTCGAGCCGGTGGAGCTCAGGATGGTGGCACCGGAGGTGGAACCGTTGCAGGAGGAGCGGAGAAGAGAAGAAGGTTTAAACATGCGAACGAGTCGCTGCTTAAGCCTACTACTGCTTCCATTGCTCGCCATTGCACCTCTCTCTCTCTCTCCCTCTCTATCTATTATCTTTCTCGTTTGCTCTTGTTTTGAAATGAAGAGGAGAGAAAGAATAGTAAAAAGAGGAGGAGGAGGGAAGGGTATTTATATTATTTCAAACTACAGAGAAAAGAGGGAATCCACGTTATCAGAATATTGACCTTCTTTAATTATTAGCTAGTTATTATACGGATGAGTTGGTGGTTCGCCTTTCTGAGTAATAAATAAGTGGAATTTTTGTCGTGGCTCGAGGGGGTGCGGGGGGTTCGGACGGTGGACTCGGGCTTCATGCCTTTCAGCGGATCGATTCTGTGAGGCGAACGGCACTGCGTGGTGGTATCCGTCGTATTATACATTATATATTTAAATAACAGTCGATCATTATGTAATCCTTTCAATTTTTCCACTAATTTCCCCTTTAAGAATTACTTTGTTAATTAGATGAATAGTTTGATGGATACTAATGTTGTTAACGTTTTGTTATTGTTTGTTATTTTTCATTATAACAGCTATTATAATATTTATCTTTTAACATCGTAGTGTTTCGACAGGAATCCATTTGAAATTAATTGCATGCGTCCTTCACGTGTGCTGGTTTGAATCTATGCAATTCAAAACGGCCACGGCCAGTTATGACCGCGCAAATCCCAAATATCCTGCAATAGATTTCTTCAACCATCTAATCTGTCTATTTTGGTCGGACGATGTGTCGTACTACCTCGCGCTCATTAATCATCCTTCACGGGATCTCCAAGGTACGAATCAGCCAAAGAAACCAGGCCGCCATTAACGTTATCATAACGGTTCTTCGCTAAAACTGTCTCAGTCTCCATAGTGACCATATGTAAAATTTAGAGTTACTATAATTTTTTCTTTACTTGAATTTGGGTTCTAACTAACTTGGATGCAAGGTTGTGGCTAGAAAGAAGTTGTCTATGTTTTTGTTTACGTGCACATATATGCCTAGAACGTTTTTCTTTGGGTGAGAAATGGTTTTGTTTAATTTTTGTATTGATAGATAACTAATTATTATATTACTTGGCAAATACATGGAACTAATTGCATCAAAGTGGCTTCAAGTTCCCACCAGGAGAAAGCGTTTTACATATTATTGAGCCTAGTTCCTTCTCAAGCGGAAATTCACTTCAGGTCATTTTGGGACAGTCAAATGCAAACAACTCTCTGCAGACCTGAAGTGACTCCAGGAGCCCAAGAAGCATGTTCTAAGACGTAAAGCAATATCTCTGTGCTTAATGCTTCTCTTATTGATGAAGGAACAAAAAAAAAAAGGAAGTCATTGTCTTATTTAACTATGTGCACCTACCCACCATCCCCTCTTTAATTCTTCGTTCACATGTTCATGAGTGGATAGAGTTTCGTGGGCGTGAGCATTTCTAGATAAATGACCAACCCTCAAGAAAAGTTACACAAAAGGGGGTTAGCTGCCTAAAATTTCTGAATCTAAAGGGTTCTACCACCAAAAACAATTTCGTAGGAGTTAACCATTTTTGTATAAGCCCGGATCCTCGATGGTGTGCTTGCAGCACCTGAAGTGTTGAGCGGTGTAATCAACATATGGATATCCATCAAACAAAGTAGCTTGCGACTATATGCCGTATCATATACAGTGCATGTTGTTTGATAGGCATCCATCTTTTGATAACCAGTAAGTATAGTGCATTCTATCCTTCCTCTTTTTGACTTTGTTTTGTTTATTATAGCAGGAGGTCAGAGGCCTCAAATAAAAACACAAGTAAAAAAAAGAAGAGGTAGGATCTGAGAAAGAAAGTAGCTGCAACATCTGTGTAGATAAAGGATAGTTCAGAAGGCATGTGTAGCCCACCCTAACAAGTCCTAGTTTGGGACTATATCTTCATTAGGTTTCATGTTTTATATGGGATCCATCAAAGAATGATTATTGTTGTATACACGGGCAGTGTTATGATTTAGAAGGCCGTCGAGCAACTGCATAACAACAATATAAGCCTATAGAATGAAGTGAGAGAGTAATTAAGGGCAAGGAACGAGAAAAGGAGGACAGTTTAAAGAACCCTTGGGGCATTCCTGTGCGATTTGGTTGATCATTCCAGTGGGATTTGAGCCCAACATAGAGATCGGATAGATCATTAACCTTTTTTCAATACTCAGGATGATCCAAATCTAGTGGAGACAGAGCAAAGCAGGTCAACACTGACTCACACTTCCTCGAGCCTCGCATTTCCAAAATCTCAAAAAAAAAGTACGAATATTTGCGTCACGCTACATGTGCATGAATTGTATTAACCTTCCTACATACGTCTCTTCCAATGGCTTGTTGGTGTTTTTTTAATTCGAACTTTAAAATGTAAGGAAACAAAGAAAGGTGTGGGACAGTGAAATAATACCTTTTTAAAGATAGTGGTTTGATACTTTGATTCTTTGCATCAAAAGAAGACAGTTTAAATCCAAGTATCCAACACTAATTTTAAAATTCTTTTCTGTAATCATCATTAACTAGGTAGGATTTTTAGTTAGGACCACGTCTTTTAAAATATAAGCTTTTCTTTTACCTGTGGACACTAAAGAATAAGTCATTAAACACTTAGCCCCACGCCAACTAAACAATGGCATTGTCTTGTGATAGAGGGTGCAGTACGGTCTGAGCATGTAAACTTTTGTATGACATGATATTATTTGTTTCTGTTATAATTCAATTGCCGCTTATTAATTACATGGTTGATGTTCGTCGCATGGTAAAGTTTTGTTGCAGTGAAAAGAATTATTTCCATTATAGAATTCAAGTGATTTTTTTTATTTACCCCCCCAGAAATTTTATTATAACAGAGGACAGTACCATTCCTATTCATGACTCCACAAGCGCTTTCAAATGCATTGATGGATCCTTAATCTACATTATAGACCAAACACAAGTCCCAAAATAATTTATATATTGTACTCAGGCCTACTATAATGGTAATAAAGTTTCAAATGCAAGGACCTGAGCTATGCATTGCCAACTTTGAGTTCAAATACCCCACCATTCAGTGTGCCACTATGACCTATGGTGGAAATTTAGTTTCTGCTTCACAGTAATAACATAAAACGCACTCCATTCGGTGCATGCCTAGATAGTTCCCAAGACTTAACCCAAGATGACATGCATTTATAGCACATAGTTAGTCACTATAGAGTTTTAGCCTAAGCCCAATTTGCTCCCCATCAAACAAATTCGTTCATCTTCCTTGAGTGGCCCACTTCTGATATCAATTTGCATCAACGCAGTACACCCTTGTATCATGGCGTACCCTCGTCCTCCTCTTGATTCTTGTCTACCAAGGTTCCGGTTTCCCAACGAGCCAATTTAGAACAAACAACAAAGGAAGCTTCCACTAACCTCCTCACTTAGTTCACAACCAAGCCTTGCAACAACAAACTTATCATGGATTAATTTTAGACTAAGCCAAAAAGCCATCAACCTCCACCTCTATCTCTATGGGGTTCACATGAAAGGCCCGCAAAAGGTGGGGAAGGGATATGGTATGCTTGTCTACTTGTGCTTGGCAATTGGCATTCGCCTTTTAACCCCTAAAGGAGGTGTGGGTCCGCTTCTTGCAATGTTCGCGAGTCCTTGGAGCCTTTTGGTTTGGGAGACATGCCCATACTTTTTACCCTGTGGCCCCTATGAGAGCCCGAAGTAGATGTCTTGGATAAGCCAAATGACCTCACTCATCAACGAGCCAACCAAGACAAAAGGCTCGTCAACCTTTTCGTTGTTTCCTTCCTTTTATTTCTTCTCCCTTCAATGGCTTTTGGCCCTCTCATGCGCTCCTATGTCCCAAGAGAAGAAATTCCCCCTGGAGAGAGACCCTAGGGGCAGTGGCTGGGTACCGAGTACTGACTAACTTCTCCAGTAGCAGGTGGCAACCAAAACAGTGGACAGAGGCGTGGCGACAAGCGATGGGAAACGAGCCCACAAAGGACAGTGGAAGAGACGGGGCTCACCGCTCGTCTGTCCGCTCCCGCTTCCCCCCTTGCATGGATTTCAAATACTGTGGGGACACATCGACCAACCTCTCCTCTGATTGATCTACAGAGACCAATGTGTTGTTTGGATGGCGTCATCCCAAGAGTTCGTACATGGCTGGGGCTTGGGAGTTTGGGTTTGTCACCAACTACTTTGTCTGCTCATAGCTTGTTTAATATCCAAAACACTGTTTCTGAGTGGGCAAACAGAGGAAACGATCCAATCCATGGTTTTGATTAATTGATGGAGCGGTCAAAGCATGAGGGGTTAGTTATGCTTGCAAGAGTAGAAGAATATTTGAGTTGTAGGGACGAAGGATCCTGTACTTTTGGACTGGAATCAATGTTAAATTTGGTTTGGTTTTGGCCCTCGGCTTGTTTTATTATTCTTATTGGAACAGCTATTGAACATTGTTCAGAAAAATGTCTACTATTTTGTTCTGAATGACTGTTATGAAGGAAACTAGCTGACCAAGGACAAAGTCATGGAGGTTGAATCACAGGAAGATTATAAACTAGAAATTCGAGTTTCTTCTATTTTGTTTCCTGAGGAGATTTTTTTTTTAAGCAACTGAAGTTTTTTTTTTTTGATTCATTAATCTTCTGAAACTGTAAATTTGAGTATTCTTCTGATTCAGCCACCATGACTTTTACCATGATTAGTTCATTTCCTCTCAGATTGATGATGTACATATCCTAATCGCGGCTTAGACTATAGAAATTGTTAATACTAGTAAATGTTATTATTTTCTTAAGCTAGTAAGAGGCACCCGATTAGAAGTGACTGCATAGGATGTTAGCCTGCTAATTTTCACCTCTGATTTAAATGGTTATCAAAAATTCGGATAAAACTTGCACAGTTACATGAAAGACTTCTCACCTAAAATAGATGTATGTGCATGCCTGCACCACACACACACACATACGTGTAAAGACAAACATGCCAAGCAAAAAAATAAATAAAAAAAAGAAAAAAAAATCCACTAACCTGACTCAAGATTCTAATTGCTCGAGCCGAGCTTATTATTTATATGTGGAAATGAGATTTGTCACCAAAGTATTATGTGTATATCATATAATGAACATTACCTGTCTATTTCTGCAAAATTACTTATAGGCATCATGCATGGCAATACTCCAATTTGATCAGTTAAAATTACCTAGTAAAATCAGTACGACGTCGAGATATTTTACACATATCAATTGTAAAATTATTTATACAACCACAACTTGACCATCACAATACTCTCCTATAAGGTCTATGATACTTCTGCCATTATCACCAATTAATTTGCAAATTGATGCATCGGCGAGTTCATCATCGCATCAGAACGCTATCAAGCAATTTAGTGTATAACAAAGATGTTTCTCTCAAAGCTAACTTCAATAAACAACATATTTGTTTTTCTTGCAAAAGTAAATTAAGAGGTGAAGGAAAACAATGTGGGCGAGGCTTTCTTGTACAGTGCTGAAGGTTCAAAGAGGTTTCCATAGTCCGCAGATATCTGTTTGTGATATCTGCCCGGAATCTAAATGAAGAAATCGATCACCTCTTGATCCATTGCAACGTCGCAAGAGAAACTTGGATGCATTTGTTTCAAAATTATGCTTTCTGCGTTTCTTTATTATTATTTTTTTTGTCTCTAAACGATTTGCTAGCTTATATATTCCTAACTCTCATGCTCTGGAGATAACCCGTTCAATTACTCTGGCACTCACGAAACCAGTGAATATTTCATAATATCCCCTAAGCAGCTTCTCACGTAGGAGATCTTGCATGACGACTACGTTGAAATTCTTTGATCTAAATTTAAATTCAATGACATCTCTCAGACATGGCACTGGGGTGCAAGCAGCTGTAAGCTCTCCTATTTCGGATCCTGCCTTCTTTTCTTGGGCACCCTGTTGCTGGCGGATATGAATTTTGATGGATCGATCGGCATCACCAGTGCTAGAGTCATAATTTATCTCTTTCAGGGCAAGTGAAGTGATTTACGTTGGTTTAATGGGCACATTATGCTTTTTCAATCCCAGCAGCTGAGCTTAGAGCAGCACGGGAGGAGCTAATGATTGCTTCTCACCTCCTTAATCTTCTGGTTGGAAGGGGATTCGAGCCTGGAGTCTCTTCACAGTAATCCTCTCCTTATGATATCCGCTTGGTAGTATCTTCTCTACAATCTGTTCAAGCTACTCTAGGTTTTCTTTCAGTGAGTGTAATCATGCGGCACATTGGCTTACTGCGAGAGGATGTTGTGAGGACTAGGACGCCGGTGCTCCCATTCCTTTGAGCTCAACTCAACTTATATTAATCTTTGTATCATGTAGGGTCTACTAAATTCTAACCATCACACTATACTTGAACAGCCATGCTTTGGAGACTCGGCCTCTCCAATTCGAGCCCAAACTAGAAAGGATCCTGCTCCAAATTTGATAGAATGCGGCTTATTGCATTGCCATTTCTTTTCTTTTCTTTTTTTTTAAAAAAAATGATGATTATATCGCAAATTTTATTTTATTTATTTATTTGATATAATAGAGACTCACATTAATCGTGCATGAGCACAGCTAATAAAATAAAAAAAAAAAAGTTGAGAAAAAGAAAACAGAACTGATTCTTTCGGAAAAAAAAAATTCAAATATTGCATAGCAAAAGAAGCAATCCAGTTAACAGCATTTTTTGCCTTCCGCCATGAATGATCCAAAAAAATGATTAGAGGCGTGGCCAAGAGTTATGTAGGAGCACCAACTATTGCATGGGGAACAAGGTTTACTCTTCCTGAACTATTGCATGGCATATTGTGATTGTGACCAGAACTATGCGGTTGGCAGAGAGGAGTAGACCCTACACTCAAGAACAAGTACAGTTCTCTGGGGATCAAATCTCTTCTATTCTTCCTGAACTAGCATCCATCAGCCACGTATATGGTGGTCACAGCACAACTCGCAATAGGTGGAACATAAACCTCTTCAGTAATAACTGCGATAGCAATGCAATGTATCAGGCGTACATATATAGGAGTGGTAATTGCCAAATTAATGCAATGTTCAAGGTGTACATCGTATAGGAGTCCGTCTCTCGCCTGCACACGGATTTTAATTCTAGGTCTACCATTATAACATGTGCAAATACAGTGTTTTTCAACAATTTATTTTTTTAAAAAATAATAGTGTTGAATTTAAAAAATATTTTATTCTGATTATATCTGTCGTTTTTCTATATATATATATATATATATATATATATATATATATATATATATATATATATATATATATATATATATATATATATATATATATGTTTAATATAATTTTATATTGTATATCTTTTTCTCCAAAAATGTATTGTGTAGGTTGAGTGCTAGTATCAAGTAAATTGTTGAGTTCTGGTGAAGTCCTAATTCAAATCAGATCAAGTTCATTACAATCAATTCCGTGGTTTTATGTGTTATACGTCTCCAGACTGGGTCATGTTGGAATCAAATGCAATTCTACATAAGCTGGATTTTGGCCCATGAAAGAGCCAACATCGAGTCTGAACCAGTCTCAGCACGTCACCGGACCAGTTCAAGCTTAAGCTATGCATTTTATTAAGTTTTGATATCAGCTTCTCCTAGGCTATGGAAGAAAGCCAACATGGAATTTCAAAGTTTTAATGAATCCCGGCAAGCCATGGGCCGGAACTAGTTCAAACTCGCATATAATTGGGTTGCGATGTCAATGTTAAACATTAAAAAACCAAATTTGAGTTTAAACCCATCACGGCATGCCGCTGCCGATATATGCATGTTATCTAGTTGTGAATCTTGTGATATTAACACTCTTTAGGTCTCATATGCAGAAAAGCCACTAATGAGTTTCAGCTAGTTTCATTCAAAAAAAAAAAAATGGTTTGAGCTGGTCTTTTTTTCTTTTTTCGTAGGACACCATAATTACAAATAAATGCCAAAGGCAAAGCTTCATTAGAAGTTTCAAGATGTTATTTTAGGCAGATATGATTAAATCTAATGATACCGGATTCTTGGCTAAGACTGGATTCAGATTATGCTGCATGCAGAATCTGAAATTAGGAAGCCAGAGTGGTTGAGTCTTCGACCAAATGCTACAAGATCACATCATCAAACACGACCTCAAAAAAATCAAAGGTGGACTCCATGCAATTCTCGCAGCCAAGGTCCTATGAGCAGCGTACTCATTATGTGGAAGCCCTCGCCCCTCGGACCAGTTAAGCCATTATTGAGTTAGAAAGACTGGCCCCATCTTGGGTGTAGCAGCATTATTTCTCTTCATGTTCCTCGTGTTGTAAGTTGGCCATCTGACTTATACTTTCATGATGAAGAATATAAGGTTGTTTTATATGAAATCAGCACCACGCATGCGAACGAAGAATGTGGGTCACAGAGTACCAGGAGGTGAACAATGATCTCTGGCTACATCTTATGGAAGTGGCTTGTGCTGTAATGCACCATATACCAGGACATGATGTGCTGTGCAACTGGAGACCTAGTGTCGTTTAATAGACGTTAGGTGGCATTGGATGCTTCCTTTCAAAGAGTTGGTCGTCATATAAACATGATGGAGAACATGAAATCATGTGAAACCACATATCCGTTAGATGATGCAGCATTTCGATACTTTGTTACGGCTTGCAAGCTGTAACTGCATTAAAGAAGGTGCATTTCATATGAGTTGCATGCGAAGTCATATATCTTGTGATATTTGTCTCCATCGTTGCAAGCTGTAGATGGATACTCGGGGCAAGATTGGTTGTCTACTGTGTGTGATATGGTGATTTAGGTAGCTGAAATCCATGTTTTAGTCATGATGTTCTCAATAGATTGTCATCATAGAAAGTGCTGTCGGTCAGGCTTGTTCTTCTAGAAGAAAAACTCCGGCGCATTTGCAAAACGTTATCTTATTGGAATAACTTGTTGCTCGAGATTTGACTACGAGCATGACGATCAGAGACTTGAGAGGTTGGGTGATGAAGCAGCAGAAGGAGAGAGAGGCTGGGGCACATGTTTCTCTTTGTTCGCAAGGTCTAGTTGAGATTCTGTGTCACCAATCATAAGAGGCAGGAAACACTTTCTCATTGGGTTAGATTTAAAAGGAGATCATCAAAAGAGGGTAGGGAGCAACAACTATAATTGCATGAGTGATTTGGCAAAGTCAGGAGCAAATAGCGTAAATCCATGCATGATTTTCGAGATATCCACTCCAACTCTTGGTTTAATTCAGGTAATAATTTGAATAAATGGGGAAGGGGAAACAGAGAGAGATCACAATCACATATAATGTGACTGTACAACCGCATTTTTACTGAAAAAAATAAATTACTTCACATATTACATGGGTAATGGTAATGTCCAAAAATTCTCACTTATCCAAGATAACAAGAAGACACTCCTTATTAGTACAACAAAAAGAATAGCTTGATCAGGATAAAGGGGGGAAAATCATGTGTAATGAACTTCAACAGTATGTGTTTATGTACTTCTTCCAATTCAACTGATCCGCAGAACACTAGAGCTGGACTTCAAAGAATTACCATTCTAAACGGCGAAGTCTATCATCACTG
Source organism: Phoenix dactylifera (assembly GCF_051530095.1). Taxonomy (NCBI): domain Eukaryota; kingdom Viridiplantae; phylum Streptophyta; class Magnoliopsida; order Arecales; family Arecaceae; genus Phoenix; species Phoenix dactylifera. The sequence continues at coordinate 25,383,152 of NC_143201.1, read as the reverse complement.
TGAAAGTAGCCTAAGTCCCGCTTCCAGATCTTCCATACTGATTGTAACCAAACTATCAGCATCAGTGCAGTCAAAATCAAGACGAAGATCCAAATTTTCACGAGCATTCACTAGTAGTGGATCTATTAAACCTCCATTCATCTCTTTCCTCTGCTTCTCCATGGTCTCTCTGCCGATTAATTCTGCAACAGCGTCCACCGTACAAGATGGGTGCAGCTTGAATCCATACAGTACACTAACTTGATCTTGATTATTCATTTTTAAATGTAAAATTTGGGCAAGTTCAGTTGTACTAAAGTCACTGAAGTAAAAGAACTTCGTTACCCTCCGACAAAAACCTTCATTCGATGCAATAACACGCTTCATTGGCTCACAATATCCAGCAAATATCACAACTACCTTCCCACTGTCCATTACAGACATAATCTCTTCTAGGGCCTCTAAACCATAGTCCTTGTCATCTGCTTTCTGCATTGGTATCAACCTATATGCTTCATCCACAAAGAGAATTCCTCCCTCTGCTTCTTGTATCTGTAAAAGAGTTTAATATGAGATCAGGATATCATGCGCACCATTACAATTATTGCAAATCAAAGGTATTTCACCCAGCCCCAAAGACACCAAACTTCATGAATGTATCTAATTATCCATAAGAATGATATATTGAAGTTCTGTAGTCGGAAAAAAATACAAATTGTTCATTATGTATTGGAAAGCCCATTTCATTAAAGCACTAATGGGTGATGGGGGTGAGAAGATGATGGAAACAAGAGAAATATTAAGAACAGGGATAATTGAGTGGCACCCTTAAGGATTCATAGTGCTTATATAGGAAAGTGATGCATCATTTGAGGATACTGACTGTATTATAACTAGAAAGCATCAATGTAATATTTTTCAAATATTTGGTAAGCTCTTCAAATTGAGAGAACAGGAGTCCTCTAATTCTAATTTTATTCAACGCAAAGAGAATTTGTATCGCCAAGAGCGTACCTTTCGCCTTGTCTTTGGTCCCGTATGCCCCACGAATTCTCCAACAAGATCAGTCCGTTGCACTTCAGTTACTTTATCAGTAGGTAAAATGCCCACCATATGCAGGAGTTTACCCAGGACTCGAGCAACCATCGTTTTACCTATCAATTATGACAGTTATTCCAAAATTCATTAATCAAAACAAAGATACAACAAAACCAAGATTTTCTTTCATTGGCCCAAGATACAACAATGCTTGACTCCTGTATGAACACATGCAAGCAACTCAATCATAATGCACATATATTCTTTAAAAAGAGCAAACTTCTTAGCATTATTGTACTAATGTAAATCTCTTGCAACATGCTTTGAAAGTTTGAAACATGATGTCAAAAAATTTTAATTTGCTATCAAGCAGTAAAATCACCATCAATAAGAATCTCATTCGAGCTGTAAAACAAGTTTTCTGACATTGATCTAGAATAATCCAAACATATAAACATAAAAGCCTAATTGTACAAAATATTTAATACCTGTTCCTGGATTACCAAGAAAAGCCATGTGGGGAGGCTTTCTAGCAGCGATACTTAAGCCCAGGGCTCTTCGCTTTTCATCAAAAAGCATTCCCTTTGCCCATCGCCGCAACTGCATTTTGAGCTCATGCAATCCCACGATGTTTGATATGGCCGCTTCAAACTCTGCCATTTTTGTTTTTGCTTCGCTGCATGACTCAAGGGCCTTGCGTTTTTTTTGCTCTTCTATGTGCTGAGTGAGAAGTTTCTGCAATTTCTCATTGCCAGCACTTTCTGAGAGATGATTTATCGGGGTCATGCCCTCCTGCAGTATAACAGCATATAGTTAGTTGAATTTCTTTTTCCTTTCCCTAGAATTCACAAGAGAAAGGGTTTGACTTGAAAGTTTATAACATACATTATCTTTGACACTACAATCTGCATTATACTCTAGCAATGTGCTAACAGTGATGCAATCTCCTGCTCGAAGTGCATGCCAAACAGCCAAATGTAGTGGGGTCATCCCATTCTGCAGCAAATAAAAAATGAACTAAGTGGCATGAAATTCAAAATCAAAAATAAAATCAAGGTATATAATAGATCACATGGTCCACAAAGAGATTAAAAGTTTCAAGACCTCTAATTTACCAGAAAACTAAACAAAAGGGTTAAAAGCTTTAAGACCTCAAATTTACCAATAAACAACTGCAAATCTGAGACAAGGCTTACATTGGCTTTGGCCTCCAGAAAGGCACCATGAGCAAGAAGAAGACGTGCTGATTCACTGCTGCCATTTTTTGCTGCCATATGCAAAGGTGTTTCACCATACTGCAAAATAATTTATACCCTCATATTTAGATCAAAGATTTATCAAATGCATGGTAGAGTTAATTTGAATGAGTGAAAAATGATTATAATTTCAAAATAAAGTAGTTTTAAGTTACCATATTCTTTGCCTCCAGCTCAACCTTCTCTGGACCCTGCGACTCAAGCAGGAACTTTACGATGCTAGTGTTATTATACCCAGCAGCTACATGGAGTGGTGTTTGCGACATCTACAAGAAAGCAAACAGAATTGTAAACATCAAGCTTTCAAACCAACTCCATTGCTTCAAAATCAAATATCGGCATGGCAAAATTGGAACTTGCTGCGGTTCACTATGCAAGCAAGCTGAATATATCAATCAACAATAGGGAATAAAGTACAAAGACTGAAGCCTTCTGATTAACAAAATTCGTGCATGTGTAGGTCTCGAAACAACATTCATGCAGACAGAGATCTAAGAGATACAAGTGATGATGTGAAGAATAATCCAGCAGTAAAGCACAGGAATTCGTTCAAAGAAATTCTCCATCAAGATTAAGGATTCTACACTGCTCAAAGATCCTGAAACTCCAATTTATCATCAAAATCCAGCCGCTGAAATTTGCATAAGAGAGCTGAATCCCAAAAAGACAACAAGAGGCAACAACGGCCATATAAAACACAAATAATTATTAACTATCATGATCACAGGAATAACTGCATCTAATTATAATGTTTCGCATTTAAGAGAAGTACTCCGTTTTAAAAGAAAAATTCGAATTGAACAAGAAAATCAAGATTCAACAGAGAGAACAAAAAATAATTAAGGATAAAAGAAAGAAAGCTCATTTCAAGAAAAAGAAAAGAAGAACTCAAGGAGAAACTTAATAATTATCTGAACAAAGAAAAACAAACTTTTTCCTGAAGAAAAAGAAACCCAACTCAACAGAGAAGGAACAGCCAAAAGAAAGGGGGAAAGAAAAGGAAACTGAAGAACAAGGAGAAGGAGAAGGCGAGAGGACGTACAACGGCGTTTCTGGCGTTGAGAAGCGACGGGTTCTCCTGGAGCCTCCTCTGGAGGCCGAGGAGGTCCCCCGACTGCGCGCAGCCGTGGATGGTCGCCGCCCTCGACGACCTCGACCGTTGATCTTGGCTCCCCGGCATCTCTCCCTCCCTCCTCTCGCTCCCCCTCTCTTCTTGATGCCTTCGCCTTCCGAGTTCCAACACAAGAAAGAGAGAAGGGGGGGAAAAAAGAGCTCGCTTTCCACCGTCCACAAGCCCTCGCCGCGGCTGGAAATTAGTAAAATTAGTATTTACTAATATTTGGAATCCGCTTCTATTTTATTCTCGGAAGGTTCTTGAGGCAATCTGCTACCTCTCCCCGAGAAAATCCCCCAGCGTCTGTAAACCCGGTGGTTCGATGCCAGGGGATGTAAAATCGAAGGGTAATATCGGCAATCTGGCTCCAAATCAAGACCAAGAACCGGCGGTACGCAACGTTGGGCCGGTTCTTTGGGGATGCGTATCCATCAGTGTTCCTCTGAAATCTTAACCGCATGCGTTATTCGGCCCCGCCGGTCGCTCGCGTGATCGGAGGAAGGCACGCCAGGGATCACCGTCGGATGGTGAATTGCCGAGTTCTGGGCCGTTCGATGACGGCTGTTCGTGTCGGTGACGCGGTGGGGTAATGTGTATGCGCGCAGAGCAATTATTGCAGCCCCGCGGCGATGGTTTGAAAGAGAGTCAAAGGCTGTGGGCGTCCAAATCTGACGGCCAGTGATTCATCGGACGTCGGTTTCAGAAGTAAACGTTGCTCTGAGGCCACACGTTTTTACTTCTTGCTTGTACTCGCATTGCATGGCTGGGAGCAGACTGGCAGGCTTAAATAGATTTGAATGCAAAGATTTTAAAGTTTATTTTTCCTTTAAATAATCCACGAGCAGGATCACGCAACGTGATAGATTATGCGGGCTTCGATCAGATTCCATGCACATGATTCTACTTTCTTTGCTAGTCTTCTACTCTTCGCATCTCCAATTGAAGTATACTGTGGCGTTTACTTTTTCCCTTACTTCTGTTCTTTTGATCAACAAGAGGTATTCATCATGGAGAGTATTACATATTGCCCAAATACATGAAAGTTTATGATTTGATAAAGCTCAGCAGGAATCTTATTCTCTGAAACATAATAACTTCCTTGCAACCTCCGAAAGAGCGACAGGCCTCCCCATGAACTTCTTGTTAGAAATAAAATATTAGCAATTTAAGTCTAGTATATATGGCTACAAGAACTCCGACAGCAAACCTAATTTTTATCGACTTATTCAGGAAATTAATGAATAAAATGCTTTGTTTTTACTACTTAGTACGCACCAAGAAGCAAGGCTCGAAAATATCTTTCCTAAAAAAAAAAGTCAATCTACTGCACAGGAGCGGCCGAATATATTTGGAGGCCTAAGGTTGTTTTGTCTTTGAGACCTTTCCTGCAGTAGGCCGGCCTAAGACGAATTTACAGATGAGCCCTTTTTCTTTTCTATTTTATCTTTGAGACCTTTTCTGTGGTGGACCTTCTTTGGGCCGACGCTTTAGGCGACCGACTCAGTCGCCTAAGAATTGGGCCGGCCCTACTTCTGCAGACCATGCCCCAGGAATAAATTTTTTTTTAATACAACGGTGACTCATACTAATCGAGCATGAGTATAACCAATAAAGTCAGAAGAAAGTAACGGTCTCGTAATTTTTTCAAAATATCTCTTCTGAATGATGCGCAGCATAGGAGGCAACCTAGTCTGCCGCACTATTTGCTTTCCGATAGATGTGAGAGCCTGAGAGGCACGGAAGGAGCCAAACTCTCTTGCGAACCCACATACGTCTTAAAGTAGCGGGCGTCGGTCATCACAGTTGTGCTGACCTCAAATCCACTCAATCATTGTTGTCGAGTCTGTTTTCAGGTAGATGTTATCCGCGCCTAGAACCAACCTCGTGTAGGTGATGCCCTCCTACATCGCTCTCAACTCTGCTCTAAAGGTCGACTCATTGAAAGCGTGTCGCTCCCTAGCTACAACGAGTTTAGAGTCATGATCTCTGATCACAAAGCCAACATCTCTTCTGTCTCTGTCTTGAGAAATAATGCCGTTATATTTAACCTTATTCAACGTCACCAAATTCATTCCACCTCAAGCCAATCTACGAGATACTCGGAGAGATCCATGATCGGTTCCTTTCGGTCCCAATCTTGAAAAATTTGGTCACACCATTTTACACTTCAACCACTCATCATGCAACTGCTGGTTTCACTTCCTCCTTCCTCACTTCGGGGTTTTCTTGGAAGCACCCCCGCTTTCAAGACAAGTAATCCTTCTTGTCACAATCTAATCTCTCGATAGCGTCTTGGATCAATAAGTTGAAAATGAGGAAGAAAATCTCATATGCAACCTTCCCTCGGATGCTCGCTGTCATGCCCCGGATCCGGATCCGTGATACGGCCGTGCTATTGCCGACTACTGCCCACAATAGCACGCAGCCTCGTACATGGTCAACAGGTAGTCAAAAGCAGTGTAACTTGTATATATCAAAATGAGGTATTACAACCCACTTGTTCATATAAAGTACAGAGCTTCTACATAGTTTATATACACAAAAGTTTATTTATATCATCCCCAAAAATAAAGAAGCCCTGTTGCAAAAGAAAAATGCTTCTGGCAGCTGTCACTGGTGGTGATCTAAAAAAAAAACGTAAATGAACAGGCATGAGCTACACGGCTCAGTAAGTAATCCTGCATAATCTTGTCGAATCGACTAAAAATGCTAACCATGCTTATTAGGCTCAGTAAGTAATCATACATAATCTTACCAGATCGAACATAACGGTAACCATGTTTATACAGGGTTTGAGAAGCTGACATGCATATTTATCTGATCATCATCATGGCATATTATGTATGCAATTTAAAGGAGATAGCGGTTATAGCAAAATACAACATTTCATAAGGATATATTCAAAAACCCGTTGTAAAACAATGTATGCTTTGGCCAGACACGTTCATAAATGTCACGGCCCGCCTGCGCAGGGCACGTGACTATCGGGCCCACATGAGGGGGAAACACGGGGCTCCCCTGCCAGATGTTGGCCGGTTCCGGGGCTTCACGCAAGCGTCCTTCACCCCTCACCGATTTTGTTTCTCCCCAAAACGCATCTGCAGGATTTGGAAATACCCGCCTCATATACCCAGGCTCTGAAATGAGCCTCATGATCATGCTTCAAATATCATTTTCATAAAGTATGCATATGAAACCGTGCCCCCGGCATGCCGGGGTCGTGCTCTTAAATGCTACTGCGAAGTCTTTCTTGGCCACTGGCGGGACCGGCTCAGTTATTAGGCGGCCACTGGCGGGGCTGGCTCAGTCATTCTCGGCCACTGGCAAGGCCGGCTCAGTTACATTAGGTCAGTAGCTCTTAAGAGTTCATAAATAATGCTCCGTATAGGTAGTACCTCATAGATGCTACGGCGAATTCATTAATGGTCACTAGCGGGGCCTGCTCAGTTATTAGTCGGCCACTGGCGGGGCTGGCTCAGTCATTATCGGCCACTGGCAAGGCCGGCTCAGTTGCATTCGGCCCGTAGCAATAGGAGTTCTTAGGTACCCTTTTACAATGCAATATGCAGCTAGAGCAAATCATTACCATGCTAATCATAATAAGGAATTCAATTCATTTTGCATATATCACAAGAGTTATGAAAACATAATATGTGCACCACTATGAATTATGTGAATGACATGTGCCACTCATGTTCATATTTCATAACTCATATCTTAGCATGTAATGTAATCCCAGTATTTTGTAGGCATAACGGAATATAAAGCATATATCATCATATCTTGTGTAACTAGAGCATGTCAGATACACATATCGCTCTTAGCCTACAGTACATGCATAACATGTTAAATTTCATGTATGATCCATAAAGATTAGGGCAGGCTACTTACATACACGATTCACAACAAGATTAAAACAAGTTACTTACAGTAATTTGCCTTTCTCCTAGGTCTCCTGTGTCCTGGTGACGAGTCCTAAGTCACCTACAATCATGTCATAATAACAATATGTTATTTCCTTTTCTACCTGAAATTTAGCCCAAGCCTAATTCCTCTGTATTGGGGTCTTGGCTGGGCTCATAAGTCTTAATTGGCCTTCCGATTGGCCACTAAGCTTAATTCCCAGCTTAATTGGGTTTAATTTCGGGTTTAGGGTCACTGTGACCCGTTTGGGCCTGAGTCAGGGTCAATCCGGGATCAATTTGGCCCCCAAATTAATTACATTGGCTTGAATTGGGCTTTAATTGGGCCGATTTCCATTAGTTTGGTCTGTTAGGACCAATTCCAGCCGAATTGGGTTTGGGCCTCATTCCCTTTGGGCTTAATTTTGGTTAAATTTAGAGTCTGGCTTGTCCAGACTTAGCCCAATTTGATTGGGCTCGGATTTAGTCAAATTTGGCTAAACCCTTTTCCTTTTTCTTTTTCTTTTTCTTTTTCTTTTTTTTTTTCTTTTTCTTTGGGCTTAACGGGTTGCGGGTTCGGATTCGGATCCGACCCGCGAACCCGTTATCAGGTTTTTCTCCCCCCTTCCAGAGGCTTCCGCCTCTTCATCTCCCGCTCTCCTCTCTCTCTCCTCTCTTTTCTCCTTCGTCTCCACCGAACCCATGCCTCCGGCCGGCCCTCCGGCTCCCCTTCTTCTCCTCCGGCCAGATCTGTGGCCTTCCCCCTCTCGGTCACTCCCTCTCTTTCCTTCTCTCTCTCTCTCCCTCTTCTCTCCTTCGTCTCTACCGACGACCTCGGTTGCTCCGGCCGGTCCTTCGGCCTTCTTCTTCTCCTCCGGCCGGATCTACGGCCTCCTCTCTCTCTCCTTTCCTCCCTTGCTCTCTCTTTCCTCTTTTTTTTTTTTCTTTTTCTTCTTTATTTTCACCGAAACCCTGACTTCCGGCCCACCGAAACCCTCCTCTTCTTCCTTTTTCTTCCCTTGCAGGCGGCCGGGGAGACGAGGCTCCCCCCGATCTACCAACCGAGGTGGAGTTTCCCCCCGGAGCGCCGGCGAAAGGAAGGCCGGCCCTTCCTCTTTTCCGAAGAGATGCCGGAGGAGGGGAAGAGCGCCGGAAGGTAGGGTCGCGGCTGGACCTTCTCTGGGAGGTCTCCTCCTGCTCCGACCACGGCGAGGTAAGGCCATCGTCCGAGGATGGAGCTTCAAGGTCCGGTGAGTTCATTTTAATTTTATTTTATTTTATTTTTTTTTTCTTCTCCTTGGTCCTTCCTTCCGGCACCACCACCTCTTGCCGGAGAAGAGGTGGCGGTCCGGCCGGGGCTGGTGGCCTTGTGGCCACCTCTGTTGCCGGCTCGGCCAGATCCGGCGGCCCAGGGCTGCCCCCCGAGCCCTAGGGTAGCCGCAGCCGAGGCTGCGGTGCCCTGCAGGCGGCTCGGCCCGAGTGGTCATCGGGCCTGGCCTTGGGCCGCGGCCGTTCTCAGGCCGGTCCGGGGTCTATGGGTCCGGCCCGTGACTCTTCTCCCTTCTGCCGGTCTCCTCCTCTCTGTCCCATAGTTGAAACAGAGGGGAGAATACCCCACAGAGGGTTTCTCCACTCCCTAAAATTTTATTAAAAGGGGTCCATACCTGGTTTTAGTCGGTTTCAGTCGGGCAGTGCCTCCTCTCGGGTAGTCCCCCCCCTTTCTCAGAGCTTCAGGGCTCCTTGGCCTTAGGCTCCAGGGCTTCGGCTCTCTCTCTCTTTCTCTCGTTCGGTGTTTAGGGGGGTCTGTGACTTGGGGTTGCCGGCAGAGGCTTAAATAATTGTTTAGAGGATGAAACCCCCCTCTGAGAGGTCCCATCCTCTCCTTTCCTCCATACTCCAGGACTGGCCGCCGCCCCCCTGTCTCCGGCGCGCCGGCATCGGCTGCCAGCAGGGGGTGAGATAACCCCTCCCTGTCGGTCTTATCCCTTCGTTTTTTTTTTTTTTTTATCCATTATAATAATACTGCCCACAGTGAAATTTGGGCCCAAACCCTTAACTGGGCCCATTTCTTATTGGGCCTAGTAGGTTGTGGGCCCGGACATTACATCCTACCCCCTTTAAAATAAATTTCGTCCTCGAAATTAGTCATACCTTAAGGTTCAAGCTTTAAAAGTATTCAACCATCGAGTCACCCTCTAGTTCTCGGTTAGTCTCCCTCTTAAAATGCTTGCTGATAAGATTTTGGCAAAATCATGGCATCTCAAAACTTGATCCCTTCTATTTATGATATAGGAGTTCTTTTGATCTCTCCCAAAAGAAGACTAATCTTCCAACCTTAGATTTTAAATGCTATGATTCTTGGCCCAAGAAATTAATTGCTCTCGATTAAGTCCACACAACGGTCGTAATCGGGTTAATAGAAATAGGTGAGAGCATTAACATCAAACACTTTTCATAATCTATAATCCTCTTTCTTCTCTTGATTTTGCCTACAATTTAATGATCAACCTTTATCCTAGCAAAACCTCAAACCCCTTTCGAAGAGAAAGATTGAAAATGTTATAGCTAGGTATAGGGGCCATTCCAGGTCTAAGCCCTAAGGAACCATCAATCCGTTAATACTAAATTTAAGATGCTCAAAATCTCCCAGGAGTTGCCAACAATAGAAAAACTCACTGGTGAAATTATATAGCTATCTCCAGATTATTCAGAGAATCAACAACACTTTTCTCCATTAGAATTCTAATTCAAATTTTTCAATAATTCTATTCATCAATACAGTTTCATCATTAGATCTTATCAAAAGAATAAGGTCTAACATTTTCAGATTTGATTCTTTTGGTAGGTGATCTAAATCAAACTTTTCTCTTATACACAAAAATCTACATCTCAATTCTGAATAAGAACTTCGAGTTTCTTTGTCAAAGTATCAACTGCTCTCGATTACCCGATCTATCACAAGATTAGATCATAAACAACTTCAATCCACCCTTGATAGATATTCATCAAAGTCAATTGACAACCTCAATTTCTTTCAATCGAATAAAGGATGGATATTAATTAAAAAATTCAAGCTTCAAATTTAGGAGGGAGAAGGTTCATACCAACGTATTCTAGATCCAAGATCAAAATCGATGATCTATTAATTCATGTCAAAAGATGCTAAGAAGTTTCTTAGCATGACGTAAAACTGGAGAATCTAGGATAGCACAGTGCTATCCAAAAATCAGAACATTCTCCTTTTATTTATCCAGAAAAATCTTACTACACAGGAAAACAGATCAAATCTTTTGTTATTAAAGCTTTCCGAATTAAAAGAATAATACTTCTGGCCAACTTAGATTAATAATTCAGATCACTATGTTTTCGCTGCGCATTCTGATCAAATTCCTTTGAATTCACAAATAACTTTTGATCAACATACTATTTGCCTACAAACAAAACTATTTAATTCCTCATCTGTATTTGCATTTCAAATCTTTCCTCCATCTTGATCGAATGTTACTTAGCCAAAACTTCTTTTTACTTTTCCATGAGCGAGTAAAGAAAGGGTATCCCAACATAAGATCCTCTTAAATAAGCGACAATGCTTTAACATGAATTTTACATTTTCAACAACTTCATTCATTGAAAATAAGCCTTCTTTCCTAATACGAGATAAGCTCTCAAGTCATCTTAGGACATTTTAAGCTCGAAATTGTGTAAACTTCTGAAAATTATTTCTCAATATCCCAATCTTATATTAGGTATCTTTAAGTTGCATGAACAATAATCTGCCCTACTTTAGCATTGCTAGAAGGTGATTCTGGATCTCACATCCCCGTTAAAAGAAAAGGATGTATACTTTTGTTGTAAGATCTCTATTTAAAAATCTTCTTCTATTGTACTCTTTCCACTAGACGATGATACGTGGAATTATCATCCATAATTTTTTCACCTTCCTCATAAAACAATTTAGACTTGCTTCTTAGTGATAAATGAAAGCATTTAATAATTGCCCCTCTATTAGAGATAAAATAATTTATTTCAAATCTTACAAGCATGATCACTAAATACAAACTCCTGCAACATCATGTGCTAATGGGCATGTTCCCGTATCAATTCTATTGCTGATTCCACTCGCATTTCCTAATGACCCCATGTCATCATCATTCTCTCTCTTTTTTTTTTTTTTTGGGCTTAACGGGTTGCGGGTTCGGATTCGGATCCGACCCGCGAACCCGTTATCAGGTTTTTCTCCCCCCTTCCAGAGGCTTCCGCCTCTTCATCTCCCGCTCTCCTCTCTCTCTCCTCTCTTTTCTCCTTCGTCTCCACCGAACCCATGCCTCCGGCCGGCCCTCCGGCTCCCCTTCTTCTCCTCCGGCCAGATCTGTGGCCTTCCCCCTCTCGGTCACTCCCTCTCTTTCCTTCTCTCTCTCTCTCTCCCTCTTCTCTCCTTCGTCTCTACCGACGACCTCGGTTGCTCCGGCCGGTCCTTCGGCCTTCTTCTTCTCCTCCGGCCGGATCTACGGCCTCCTCTCTCTCTCCTTTCCTCCCTTGCTCTCTCTTTCCTCTTTTTTTTTTCTTTTTCTTCTTTATTTTCACCGAAACCCTGACTTCCGGCCCACCGAAACCCTCCTCTTCTTCCTTTTTCTTCCCTTGCAGGCGGCCGGGGAGACGAGGCTCCCCCCGATCTACCAACCGAGGTGGAGTTTCCCCCCGGAGCGCCGGCGAAAGGAAGGCCGGCCCTTCCTCTTTTCCGAAGAGATGCCGGAGGAGGGGAAGAGCGCCGGAAGGTAGGGTCGCGGCTGGACCTCCTCTGGGAGGTCTCCTCCTGCTCCGACCACGGCGAGGTAAGGCCATCGTCCGAGGATGGAGCTTCAAGGTCCGGTGAGTTCATTTTAATTTTATTTTATTTTATTTTTTTTTTCTTCTCCTTGGTCCTTCCTTCCGGCACCACCACCTCTTGCCGGAGAAGAGGTGGCGGTCCGGCCGGGGCTGGTGGCCTTGTGGCCACCTCTGTTGCCGGCTCGGCCAGATCCGGCGGCCCAGGGCTGCCCCCCGAGCCCTAGGGTAGCCGCAGCCGAGGCTGCGGTGCCCTGCAGGCGGCTCGGCCCGAGTGGTCATCGGGCCTGGCCTTGGGCCGCGGCCGTTCTCAGGCCGGTCCGGGGTCTATGGGTCCGGCCCGTGACTCTTCTCCCTTCTGCCGGTCTCCTCCTCTCTGTCCCATAGTTGAAACAGAGGGGAGAATACCCCACAGAGGGTTTCTCCACTCCCTAAAATTTTATTAAAAGGGGTCCATACCTGGTTTTAGTCGGTTTCAGTCGGGCAGTGCCTCCTCTCGGGTAGTCCCCCCCTTTCTCAGAGCTTCAGGGCTCCTTGGCCTTAGGCTCCAGGGCTTCGGCTCTCTCTCTCTTTCTCTCGTTCGGTGTTTAGGGGGGTCTGTGACTTGGGGTTGCCGGCAGAGGCTTAAATAATTGTTTAGAGGATGAAACCCCCCTCTGAGAGGTCCCATCCTCTCCTTTCCTCCATACTCCAGGACTGGCCGCCGCCCCCCCTGTCTCCGGCGCGCCGGCATCGGCTGCTAGCAGGGGGTGAGATAACCCCTCCCTGTCGGTCTTATCCCTTCGTTTTTTTTTTTTATCTATTATAATAATACTGCCCACAGTGAAATTTGGGCCCAAACCCTTAACTGGGCCCATTTCTTATTGGGCCTAGTAGGTTGTGGGCCCGGACATTACACTCGCTGAGTTAAACCTAGGTCTTCCATAAAATTCTAGCATTCTAATGTCACCCTACAGTTTCTCCAACACCATATGTATATGTTATGTTTACATTTGACTCCGTTCGTGCATGGTGCCTCCATCTTGGGTTCAAACGCTTGTTGAGGCCAAAATAAATAGGCTCAAATCGTCTCAATCAGTTGTCACTCTCTTACTGAAGAGTGGCAGAATAAATTTGTTAGCCTCTAGCCAGTCTATTGAGAAAATTTTCGAACTTGGAACTGTCAATTAGATTGCCATGAGAGCCAGTTGGCCGCATGGCATTGTTTAAGTAGAGCTAATCACGGGTCAGATTTGGGCACAAAATATCAAGTTTTATATAACCCTAGCCCAAAGCTCAATTAAAAATAAATAGATTTTAGGCCCGAGGCCCATCCCATGACCAACTCTATGTTTAAGGTTAACCTATCTTCGAGGAGATAGCCCTAAAGATAGTTTTCAAAGACTCCATCTCCAATCTTTTGTAGCTTAAACTTCAGAAGGCTAATGGAGATACTTCGTAATGATGACAAGCAGATCCAACTCATGCATCCTATCTACATCTAATGGCACCCAAATTCTGCCATGGAACACTGGAAATTTTATCATTCTATGCACATCCCTCATGCACCTCCTTCTGCAGGACAGTCATCTAAGGAGCAGCAACGTGTGAATACAATGAGTTTCTGTTGAAATTGATAACCAAGCCAAATGAAAATTACACAAGCTTGCAGGTATTGTTGGTATGGATGCAGCTACCTACATAAACATTAATTGGATTGTTCTGCTGTAGCATGCCCAAGATTGAGGACTGACTTCGTAAGCTCACTTTTCTTAGATATTGCATTTCAGCTAGGCTTCCTGTAAAATCGTCGACAGAATCTTGAAAAAAATCTGACATGCTTGAGTAATGGAACCATAAACCATCAACAAAGCCAGCAACAGATTTGCTCAAGAAAGAGTACATCTGGAACATGATTAACCATGCACACTATTCCAACTTAGTATAAATATTAGTCTTCCACACATCAAAGGATTAGGCCACTATTATCTTTGATTATAAAAACCATCGACATTGTGAATTGAATGCTATTTAAATTTACCAACAATGATTTCATTAATATCATAGCAGAAGCCAATACGCTAGTTTCAACCTTAATGGTACTTGCACAGTGGAGGATACTGCTGAAAACAATCTGGATCTAATCGATCCCTGTTTGAATTAAATCTTCTGTTCAGGTCCTTCATCTGGTAGTGCTAATGATTGCCGACTAATTACCAATTATTCAGTTTTCAACACCATAACTATCATTATCTTCCCTGACCATTACAAGCACAAACCTTTTGCCAGTGTTCAAGTTGTAATCAAGACAGTCAAGCAAATAAGCTGCTTTTCAACCTTTATTGTTGGTCTTGTGAACAGCCCACAAGCATAAGTAGGATGAGGATGTTGAAGACATCTCAAAGTTGGATTTGTTTGACCAAACTGAGAAGACTAGAGGAAGGTTATAAGCGATACTAAATGAGATAAGTATATGTTTCTAAGCATGCAATTTAAGCCAAAACAATGGCCTAAATGAAGGACTTCATGTTAAATGTTGGATGAGGCAGAGCAGAACAGAAGCAATGAGAAAAAAATCAAAAGCAATTTCCTTTTGGACTCATTGTGTATAGAAGCCAAAGGTAAATCAGAATCAATAAATGTGTGACAAACGGATGAAAAAGGAACTAGCAATTAGGTGTGCATTTCATAGTAATCCAAAATGAATAGTACAGCTACCTTTTACAACTGATTAAAAATATATGCCCAAAACAAATCCACGATCCCCTTAGCACAATCAAAAACAAAGAACAACAGTTTTTTTTTGCATGTTCGGGCTAGTAGGCACATTCTTGCAATAGAAATGGGGACACATAATCCAAGGTAACAAATTACTCAAACAGCATCACACAGACCATGATGTCAAATTACACTGAGTCAAGCTATCCATAATCTATCACAGAAAGGTCAGCATAAGCAATCAATGTAATACATGTATCGTTAATTTCTGCTCCAGAAACAGAACCACATCCACAGAGAAATCAGCAGAAAATAAGAGCAAGAGTACGTTAAAAATATTTTTAGCGTGATTTTAGGGATCATATAATAACCCCAGAGATATACAGAATGTGATGGAACAGAAACGCTAGAAGCCATACTCTGTTTTCTCTCTCTGCGCCGAATGCCAGGAGGCCAAACTTGGGAACCATCTGGGCTTTAATAGAAAGCCACGGAATTTGATATGG
Source organism: Phoenix dactylifera (assembly GCF_051530095.1). Lineage (NCBI taxonomy): Eukaryota > Viridiplantae > Streptophyta > Magnoliopsida > Arecales > Arecaceae > Phoenix > Phoenix dactylifera. The sequence goes on along the minus strand of NC_143201.1, from coordinate 25,367,836 downwards.
ATGGCTTTGGGTTGAAATTTTGGATTTATTTGAGGAAAATTTTGCATATATACCCCCTGCCACTATGCTATATTTGCCTTTTTTTAATTTTTATTTACGTATATATCCTTCAAGTTGTCCTATTTTTGAGATGATACCCTTCTTCTTATTTTTTGGCTGCAATATCAATAGGTAATATTATTCAATATAAAATGACATAATTACCCTTTTGTGTCGATGTTTCTCCCAAAAAAATGCAAAATTATACTTCTTTATAATACAAATTGAATGTGCAATTTTCCATGAATATTAATGCAAAATGATAAAAATGTTATTTTGTACTTAAAATTACTATCTATTAATATTGGTAGCCAAAAATCTAACAAGAGAAATATCATTGTAAAAATGTGATGATTTGAGGAGTATGCGTATATTGATATAAAAGAGTAAATATGTATTAAACTATATATGTAAGAAGATGTCTAGGTTATATGTTCGCCAGTGATACAGGTTTTATGGTATCAATTGCAAACATGTTATATATCTACACATACATATAAGAGTACGTGCATGCATGTGTGTGTGAGAGAGAGAGCAATTTGAGTTGCATCGCCCATAAAGCACAGACGTGGTCTCATGAAGGGCAAGGGGGGTGGAAGGGTTTAAACTAGAAAAGACAGATGAAGGTAGTCTGAAATTTGAGAAGGCAGAGCTTGTTGAAATTCCTCTCTAGGTCTGTTACTTGCTAGGAGATATTTCTCGGAGGTTTACACAGGCTTCATGAATCACTTCAGCTATTCTTATATCACCTGTAGGTACGGAAACATGTCCTTGGTGAAATTTGCTGGAAACTCGGAGAACTTCAGGAGATTGCAGTTAGATGCTCTGAAGTGCACCAAGCTGAGACCCCTTTTAGCTTTGCTCGAGTTTGGCCCAAGGCGACAACCCATCATGCGGGGGTCAGGATTGGGCCCATCTTGGCGACGACCAAGACCCAGCCCTCAGAATTACCTTTCAGCTAAGATTGGGCTCTAAATCGTGCTTAACGGAGGTTTCCAAAGCCCAATCGTGGTCCACGGGCCCTTACCTTCGTTGTATCTGGATTTATGAGCTAGCTCCAACCATATGCAACAACCTTCGTCTGCGTAGTAAATCATTTTCCCAGTGGAGACTCGAAAGAAGCATATGCCACCAAGGTGGTAGCCTGGTGGTAAGGGGGGCTTGGACTCCAACTGAGTTGTCCGGATTCGAAACGCGCGGGCGTCGATTAAATCAGGGGACCGCATGCCCCACGCCCGGATGGCTCTGTGTGGATATGCTTTCCTTCCATTAGTACTAAGGTGGCGTTGGAATAACGTACTCACACGTGGATGGCCCAGTAGGGTTTTTCATAGGTTGAGGAGGGCACGCGGAAACTTGCGATCCACATCGAACATTTCCTGGTGGAAGGAAGGCTAGTGAAGACTGCTATGCGGATGGGGTTTTGCCCCTTCGCCTCCCCTCCTATTTTTTTACCAAAAAAAAAGAGGAAGCAAATTTATCGCTTGATGAGGGGTTAAATCCTCTGGAAACACGGTAAAAAATTTAGAAGCCAAATGGACGACCAATGGCAATTCGTAGAAAGTGGAAATCAAATCCGTAGTGCATCTTGCCACCACAATGACCGGTGGTCTACCAATTTGGAGTCCAAAAGAACCGGTTTTAAGAGTCGTCGGCCTCCACTTCGCAATTCGCATCTAGTTGGTCAGCTTTGGACCACTGGCGTGCCTCAGCACCATTAGTAGCCATATAGGCCGAACTTCCCTAGAAATTATGGCACTGACAGTGGGCAGGTGAGAGAGAAGATTGGATAGCTGTCGTTCAATGCCTCTTCTTATTTTGGATGCCTTCACCAGATAAACCCTGGAATGAAACTCCCGGATCATTAATCCTAAGAAAAAATAAGGATGCCGGATCCCTTGCAACAATGTAACAAATTGTCAGGTTTCTTTGATTATTATCTGGATCAAACTGGTCCACCTGCCTGATGTGCATCTTATCTTCTTGCCCACTGATGTCGGATCATCATGCATCAGATATTTAAGACTCATATTAATAGTATGTGTACGAATTTTTTCGGACCTGTTTGATTTGCAGAGAGAGAGAGAGAGAGAGAGAGAAAAAGAATCAATTAGAAAATAGAAGAGTAACTTATGTTTGGTTAGAGTTTTCAAATAACAAAGATGGAAAAATAGCTTTTTTGTAGAAATAAGATTTTCATATTTTATGAAAAAAATAAAGTATCCAAAAAAAATTCAATTTCGACCGGCTAGGAATCAAGATATTTTTTTTTCAAAAATATTCTTAAGCTTTTAAATAGAATATGGTAAGATCTTTTGTTTCATTAAAAGCATAACAAGTATTTTGAACAACTTTCTCAAAAAAGTAAATGCTCAAACAGATATAAATCATTCTAAAATAAGTCATATTTTTATGATTAACCAAATAATGCAAAACATCATGTATTCAAACACCAATTTTTTTTAAAAAAAATTAATAAAAAAATCATGAACAAAACGAGTTCTTAGAGTGAACTGTCCTGAATTTTATAGAAAGAAAATGGCTAATATTATCAGATTTTTTTTTCCATCGTATCAGAATAAGAATGGATGAGAGGAGATCCAGCCGAAATGGGTTGGACCACGTAATTGCCGTAGAATTTTTAGTCTACTTTTATAGAATTATCCAAACAGATTCTTGGGCAATTCCCCCCCCCCCCCCCCCCCCCCCCCCCCCCCCCCCAATTTATGCCGTGGGCAACCTTGTACGCGCGCATTAAATTTCTTTCGGACTAGCACCGGTCCCGCCCTCCCCTCCAATGACCGGGCTGCGTTTGAAATTGCCAGCTGACTATCTAGATAGGTGGCGGCGGTTTTTTATTTTTTTCCAATTAAGTGCACGTACAAAGAATATGGGTATAGTCAGTAACACTGTTTATCTTTTTATACATATTTGTTTGATAAAAATTATCTTTTTTTAAAGTCTGCGGATATCATAAAGCAACGATCTTCTATCGGCAGCGCATTTTCGTCCGAAACCTATTTGTTCGTTATGGCTGAATTTTTTTGAAAAAAAATATAATTTATTCTCAACACCAACATCGCATACGTACTTTGTCATGCAGTTCTGAGCTTGCTGGGCGGCTTATCCGGTATTTCTTGCGCCAGAAATCCGACCAAAGTTCCTTGTTTTACCTTATGTCAAGCGAAACTGCGATCCGGTTCACTCCGATGCAAACCTTTTCTATGATATTCTCTTTTATCGTGCACCTATCATTCATTTATGATGATTGAAAGAAGAGAGTGATAGATATGAGTCCTTTGAGCGAGACACAGCCTTTAAATCGACAGCCACATGTGGTCCGCCTGTATTTAAAGGGTCAGTACAACCATGCCATTCCTTTGCAGTGGCCGGTGGTCCCGCATTGCATGTGTTTTATTCTTGGTGCACCGGATTCCGCCTGCCACTTAAGTTTTAAACAAAGTGGCTCGGGGATTAGCTTTTGGGAATGACCGTTGGGGAACATGCTGTCATCTTCGGCACGTGACATCCACGACGTATAAAATATAATAAAGTTTTGGTGGGCCCCCTTGTGCTTGATTGCCCCGGAAATAAGCGGAATCGCGTCCTTTACGTTGCAGGAATAAACATGTAGCCCGGCAGGGAAGCTCCGACCACATAGCCAATCGTTTGTTTTCTTTTTCTTTTTCGTTTATTTTTTCTTGGGGCATTTTATTTCAATCATTGGGAGCAGACTTGTGCCGGAATCAATCATTAATATACTGTCCCAGCTAATTCCATACATACATACATACATACATATATATATATATATATATATATACAAAAAAATTATACAAATACTTTTACTGCAGAATTTAAGGACGTCTTAAATTATACTAGAATATATGTAGTGTGCTTTTTTTTCTTTTTGCTTTTCTTAATGACCAAGCAATAAGTAGCAAACCCCACAAATCTCTGATTGGTGTGTACCACTGACATAGCTAACCAAATAGAGATTGATGGTGATATTTAATGGAGATAATCTCCTATACTTTCCCAAACAGCATAGCACTCCTCTGCTGGAGACACTCACTGCTATAAATGTGCATTCTTTCGTGTGCTTTTCTCATGCACTTGTTCTGCCTCCCCTTTTTCACCGCCACTACCACCATGACCATTTAGAAGATGAACTTTTTATTGACTATGGACATGGACTTCTAGCTAGTCTCCCCTCCTTCGGTCAGCCTCGTCTCTGCCTTTGCCTCCGCTGCTTTTTATTTAGTATTGGGCGCCCCATGGTAGCTCTATGCTAGAAAAACTTATTAGATGGAGCAGGTCCAATAGATCAGTCCAAATCTTGGGGCATTTGTATAGTAGATAATATTATGAATTTTTATCTCTGTTTTGATTTTGAATTGTTTAAATACAAAGAAGGCAATATGGCGAGTGACTATTAAGCTAGTGCACCGGATCTGGTCCATCTAATAATTTCTTCTCTACTAGCCAAGGAGCAACTGTTGCCACATCGCAGCATACCACCAACAAAAGAGCTATGCATCATTTAACGAGGCCTTGGAAAGGAGGGGGACCATGTCCCATAAACTCATGCAGAACGAGTACCTTATTAGATTCCATCTATTAATTTTGGTAACCAGGATACTTTTTAGATGCTTTCTTTACAAATATATGCGACACCAATTAGCCTGTACCTTGAAATAGTCATCGCCTATCTGTCATCCACATTCCTAATATATTGGATTTTCTTTTATCCAACAATAAAGAAAAATAATTAATGTTCTTTCTCTAATTGGCATAGTTTATCTCTCCTTTTTTTTTCCCATCGTTTGAACCTTTTTATTAATTATTTTTAACGTGCATTGCACATATCTGAATTGCTAGTATTGCATCAAATTTTGTTGTCCTTGACTTTTGTTGTCAAATTTTTTAACTCTTTTATTTGATCTATAAATGAAGTTGGCATGGTTTTTATAAGTTGATAAAGGCTGTGATTGGGCAGTGCAGATCTGGTTGGACAAATTTAACTCGTATCATAGAATTTAGACCCGGACATCAAACTATTTGTTTTAGGTCGTGGGGACTCGGGAGAGGCCGGGTTAGGCATGGGTGTCATTGTTCCAGTATGGTTAGAGTTCAGGACATGCTCAGTTTTATGGATCGAGAGATCAAATACTGCTGCTGAGAACCGGCCTATCCTACACACTACAATAAAAAATGCGATAACACTAGAGAGCTCGGTTGTCGGTTGCTCCGGCCAAGATCTGAGAGGGCAAGCGGCTTGCAGTTGCTACCGGGGTCCTTGTTGGGTGGCCACACTCCTATCTGAAATAGCATAAATGAAGAAGTTCTCTGGTCGGAGTATATCTGACGGAGGATCCTCTGATGCCTAAGTCAGAATGATGCTTGCATAATAAAAAAAAAATTTTCGCAGCCTGTTAGGATGTCTGGAGCACTTACCTCCTTAGTTCCCCTTCCTTTGTGGATTGTTAGGTTGGAGGAGCTTACCCACCACTAAAGAATTAGGACACGCAAGCCGATCAGAAATGACTGGCCTGGGTATGGCCTGGGCATCAGGTGTGAATGTTTTGTATGCGGATAACGTCCTGCCTATCACATCGGTAGGATTTTAACGATCACTAGGATCCCCAGCTAGAATACAGCCAACTATGGGAGCTTATGATATGCGAATTCGACCACATAACGCCAGGCCCGCCAAGTGGCTGCTCCTTATCAACCACGTGGTGGCATCGTGGCTGACCTTCTGGTGAGTTGTAACTGGATTAGATGTGCATCACCATGCATGGGTGTGGACTGAATATGAATGGTCAGATTTCATCGTATGAAACTTGATCCACACCCAAACTGTTCCAAAATTGTAAAACTGTGTTTTCATTCACTATATCAATCCTCATAATGTTCTGTCAATTATAACTTTCATATGATTGATAATCCATTTTTGTGTTGGTAAGACATCTCACATTTGAAGCTGCGACTCTTAATTTATCCTGTGACACTTCTTCCACCATATAACAAGTATCAAGACGTATAAAACGAAATTATATACATGGTTTCATGACTTGGCCGGTAATCATGCATCCCTTCAGACCAACCTTCACGGGTCGCTTTAAGGACCCTGCGGGTAGCCGTTCTCCACCCTCTTACGTTACTTCGGCCAAATTAACCTACTGCCGGCCATTAAGATACGAGAACGTATGTCAACCTTTGCCATTTGGTACCGTATTAATTAGACAATAACATAGTATTACATATTATATATCCTTATAAATTATAAATAAATACCTTTGGTATTCGACGAGGGAATATGCTATCAGCTGATAAGTTTATGGCGTACAAATCATGGGACCATGTATTGTGTGGTATACTCATCCCTGCTGCTTGTTAAATATTATTTTGCTGAACTGTGGCACCTTCCCTCTAAACATTGAGACGTGAAGCATGGAGCTCCACGGGCGCACTGCTCCGGATTTGGACTCTACTAATACCAAAACTATAATCCCCATGACATAGATATATGAGGCTATAATCTTGGTTCGCAATGATGACCTCTTAATGAATGACTACAAGTAGTTTTGTTGCAAAGGTGGAGCTAATCAAGATTAATTCATTAGGGAAGGGGATTTCTATGTGTATGTGCCATGATGTGCTCGGCTCTAATCCGACAACCTAAACTAAAAAATAAATTTTAAAAAAATAAGTGTGGGAACTTATGCAAGTATATATTTAGTTTTATATCGATTATTTGTCGGAAAGATTTTGCATGCTTATATAGAATTAAGAAACTTAAAAAACACCTTATGACTAGTATTTTTGGATAAGGTTCTGGGTGCCCATGGCCAAGGCTCCATCTAGAGACTCTTAGCTATAAATGCAACATTGAGGCCTCCAAGCCTAAAGACTCTTAGCTATAAATGCATTGAGCCCCCTCCCCCAAACTTTTAGCTATAAAAATATTGAGGCCTCCAAATAATTTTCAAATACATTTATTATTATTATTAGTGAGTTCGCCTTAGGCTTCTAAATTTATTGAGCCACTCATACCCATGGCCTATGTAGACTAGAGAACGATGCAGAACAGGCTCATCGAGATGATACGCTATATAGTCACATGATACACACCGACAAATTAGTTAGCTAGCAAGCCAATACATATATCTAGATAAATCGATATATAGTTTTCAAATTATATTATTTATCAATATAAGTACATAATTTTCAAACTTTGTTTAACATAAAAAAAATTATATATATACCATTCATCTTCGATGGGATGGATGACTTAATAAGAAAAAAAATAAATGAAGAGGCTTAAAAAAGAGAAAAAGGATGCGGGCTCTTTATGGACGGCAGCTAGTAGGTTGCGACTAAAGGATATTTCCCAGCCAAGTAAAATACATTAACTATTATTGTATGATGTAACTCCCCTTCTTTGCGGACCAGTAACCTTGTCTCGTAGAAAAGTAAGACTTTCCATGGAATCCGTTGATTAGGTCCGTGGGTACAAATAGAAATATTTTATTATTAAAGACGGAATACAGTATACCGTTAATTTCGCTATCTCCTACTTTCCCTTTCACCATTCTGCAAGCTTTCCCACCTCCCGACTCTCAAATTTCCCAATGCTTAGTTCTCCACTAACGATACGCTAATCCCCTTTGCTAATTACTCTAATGCCATTGCCGTCGAAGCAAGAACGGGGAGAGAGCTTAAAAGCAGAGTAAAATATCCCGAAACCCGTCAGATAAGAAGATAGAAAAAAGGATAGTAGGCCGCCCGAGCTCCCCCCGATGTCTTCTTCGCCTTCCCCCGGCGCCGCCCCGGCACCGACGTCCCCCCCATCTCCCCCATCCCCGGCATCCGCTCCCCCGCCGGCTACCCCCTCCGCCCCTCCGCCGTCCAACAACACCACCCCACCCTCCTCCTCCCCTCCTTCTTCCTCCCCTCCCCCCTCCCCACCTTCTTCCACCCCTCCCCCCTCCCCCGCCACCCCCTCCGCCTCCCCTCCTCCGGCGACCCCCTCCACCTCGCCTCCTCCGGCGACCCCCTCCACCTCGCCTCCTCCGGCCAGCCCGTCCGGTTCCTCACCTCCGCCGCCGGCGACCCCGTCGAAGTCGTCGCCGCCGCCTCCGTCCGGCCGATCGACGCCTAGTTCTCCGTCTACCCCCTCGGAGAAGACTCCTTCTCCCCCGTCTCCGCCCTCGTCGGGCAACTCCACTTCGACCGTGCTCGTCGTGGGGTTGGCTGCGGGCGCGGTGGTGATTGTGCTGGTGCTGTGCCTTCTCTGCGTCTGCTGCTGGAAGAAGAAGCGCCGCCCTCGGCCTCATCACTACGGCGGTCCGCCGCCGCCGCCACCACCACGGAAAGGTATGATCTGATTTTCTTTTTCTGACACCTCTGCCAAAAAAATCGTTTTTTTAACCCTCCTTGTATTCTGTTTTATTTCTCATTGGTCTAAATCTTGTGGCGAAATTTAGATCTGGTCGTCTTGACTAGGGTTTTGGATTACGTTCTTCTTTTCAAGAACCAATTTTGTCGAAAATGCTGCGGAATGCAATGTTAGAAAGAAAAAAAAAATCTTCGTTCCCCACTTTTTTTGGTTCAAAAACAGTCATTTGTTGTTTGCTCTATCCGATCTATCTATCAATCGCAAAAGGCTACTGTTTAAGATAGGCTGGCAGTAGTTTGGGATGTAGATGTCTTTCTCATTACCATTGGTGAACGATTAGATAAGAATTGATCTAAGCAAGATTCAGATATCACATGATCGTCTTTGAGTTATATACCTGTTACCGGATGAAGAGATTATATTGTTTGCAAACTATTGGGTTCCTGCAAGGATGCAATTTTTTTACCCGTTCAAAAAATATAGACGACTGATAGATTGGGAGTTTGCAGTCAGATGCTTTGCAACTAGGGTAGTGCATTGTCTATACCTCAAAATATATTCTGCATGGATCCCCTATATCTTCTGTCAGTTTAGAACCATTGGAACATTGTTATTAAGTCCTCGCAGTAATAACTCATCTTGATCTTAAAATCAAATTTTGTAAGAATTGATGTACATGGAATGCATGTTCTGATATTCGTGTGGGTGTTGTCCTGCTTCTGTAACCATAGAATGATGATTGGGTTAGCCACTACTTTTTCAGTAAACCTATTTTATGCTTTGATTCTAATATGAAATTGCTGTCATCTTTTATCAGCAATGCTGGATTTTGAATGATGTCTAATTTTATTCACATTAAATGGCTTATTGTTGCCAGATGACCCTCATGGTGGATGGCCCCAGAATTGGCAGCAGAATGCCCCTCCACCAGCAGATCATGTTGTCAAAATTCCTCCGCATCCTCCTCCACCACCACATGCTTCTCGCCCTCCACATTTGCCAGGCCATTTTCCACCGCCACCACCTCCTCCACCTATGGTAAGCAGCAGTGGAGGTTCTGGGTCAAATTATTCCGGGTCTGAGAATCCACTGTCTCCACTATCACCTGGTGTCGCCCTTGGCTTCTCAAAGAGCACCTTCACGTATGAAGAATTGGCAATGGCAACAGATGGGTTCTCTGATGCTAATCTCCTTGGGCAAGGTGGTTTTGGATATGTACACAGGGGAATGCTTCCAAATGGTAAAGAAGTCGCAGTCAAACAATTAAAATCTGGGAGTGGACAGGGTGAGCGTGAATTCCAGGCAGAGGTTGAAATTATTAGTCGTGTGCATCACAAACATCTGGTTTCACTGGTTGGGTACTGCATTGCTGGAGGCAAGAGGCTGCTTGTTTATGAATTTGTTCCTAACAATACGTTGGAGTTCCATTTGCATGGTAAGCCTTTAGAATTTCATTTTTTACCTGCACATTTCTCTGTGTTTGCCTGTTCCCCTCTGATGAACAGTTTTTGTGGAATAAGTAGCAATAAAAGCTTCATGTTATCCATTTGGAGCTAGCAATGGCTGCTTAAGAGTATATTGGATTGTTTGTATGATATAAAGTTGGTTCTCCTTTACTATTGCAGTACAGTGCAGGCATGTTTTTGAAGAAGTTCGTTTAAGATATATAGAGGATGGAGTATCTACATCTTTTGCAGTATGAATTGATCCTTACTAATTTTAATGGTGAATTGTCTTTAATGTTTAACTTGGCCTCCTGCTAAACTTAGGTCTTTTACATCTTTTATCTTCAGATCACTTTAGAATTATGTCTGTTCTTATATGTTTGTAATTATATGTCCTTTTACTTTCTTTTTAATATCTAGCTCTGTTTTACTGATAAAGAAATTAACTATTTTACATGTCATAAGCCTAAGCCATCAAGCTCACTGACATGAAACTAATTAAGAGGTTATGTGGTATTAAAGTTGTGTGGAATGATACAAGTTATCCCATTTGGGTTCTGTTTTATGGATTTGTTTAGCCAACAAGAAAAAACGAAAGAAGAGAAAACTTGTCGCGTTCATTAAGATGTTGTCGCTAGAAAAACCAGATCTCCGAGCCTTTTCATTTACTGAGCTTGGTTCACTGATATGTTTCAATGAGAATTGTCGCCAACAAATAAGAGACATATTGGTAGCCTAATGACTTGTGTATCATTGTGAATTGAATTCATCCAAAATTTACAACAAGTATTATTTGGTTTATCTACTGCTGTTGGCCTGTCTTCTTTGAATGTGCCAGACACTTTATCACTCTGTCATTCATCCAATATTCAATACAAGCTTGGATGATTTACTTTTTACATATGCCATTCAAACGCCTAATTTGCTCTTTGGTGAATCAGCTTTACTATTTACACATTTTCATTTAACAAATGGTGTTTTTTGTTTTTGTTTTTCAGGGAAAGGTCGGCCAGTCATGGATTGGCCCACAAGGTTAAAAATTGCATTGGGTTCTGCAAAGGGATTGGCTTATCTTCATGAGGATTGTGAGCTTCTCTTCATCACTGTTACTCATAATATTTCAAGCTGGATGAAGTTTGCACACTAATGTGATAAGCCCACAAGTTTCTCCTCTTCATTATGGTTCCGTGTTCTTATTAGAGATTATTTTTATTTCCAGGCCATCCTAAGATCATTCACCGTGACATTAAGGCAGCCAATATTCTTCTTGATTATAATTTTGAGCCAAAGGTAGGTTTGCTATTCTTATTAAGCCAGACGTTTAATCTTATATGCATAGTTGTTCTTTGAAGATAATTTTTCTTTATTTACAATTGACTGATAAATTTTCCTTATGGATATTGCTTTTATAGAAAAAAAAATCTCTGAAATATTGTTAGAACTATGCAAGAAGGGAGATGTAGGAAATAGGATTTCTTTGTTTTTTTACCAAATGCTTTCCTGGTAACAATGTTCATAACCAGATCAGACCAACCGCTTGAGCCTGGTTTGACCAGAGGTGCTTATTCCTTTGGTTTATGATGTGGTTGACTTGGCTAAGCCTTAAGGTCCAATCAAATACAAGCGTTTTCTAACAGGCAATGTGGAACAGCTAATTTGTCGGGTTTGACATCAAGTGGGTGAACACATTATTCTAGATTAACATGATACTCTATGTATCTGTGTATGTATGTCTGTATGTGTGTGTGCGTGTGTTTATGTATATACGTGTGTGCATGTATCAGGCATGGTACCGTCTCTATTTATTCTAGATTAGCATCTACCAAACGCTATAATGCCTCCATTCAATGACACTCAAATAACTAAACATATATTAAGCAGCATGTGTAGACAACTTTTTGTGTCTAAATATCCAGTTATGGAAGCCCCGTGACTAATCAAGAACATAAATCCATATTTCATCTCCTATTATTTTAAGCTTTAAACCTAGTTTTCAGCAATCTTTCAGTCTTGTGCTTCTTTCCAGCAGTAAAATAAGTGCTTACGGCTGATGCTGGAACATAATAACAAGTCTGGACACATTAGTTTAGACAAATAAGTGAGGTGAAATTTCTTTACAATTCAGTTAACGTATTAGCTTTCTCTTAGTTTTTTTCTAGGTTTGGAAATCTTGTTTTTATTACTTAAATCATTTTATTAATCAGTAAGACTAATCAGTAAGAAAGAGTATCTTTTTCAAGTTGTTCTCAAATTGTTTGTTTGAATTAAAAAAAATTGGAGACTGCCTGCAGGTTGCAGATTTTGGGCTTGCAAAGATTGCATCTGATAACAATACCCATATTTCTACCAGAGTCATGGGAACCTTTGGGTAAGTTCATTTTCTCCTCATGTAGGGTTTGATCTGGCTTGCGCCCGTTAATGATGTTTAGATCCATTGCATGTTTCCAGACAATGTTTCGCTAAGACTCAAGTCTTTAGTTCATGGGACAGCTTTTGTGCTATGTTTGACTTTTACGTCCAATCATTTGTTGGGTCATGATCAGCTAAAATTGCTGTCTTTCTTGTGTTGATGGTGCTATTTGGCTTGCTGATTTCTGTTGCTAAAACATTTCTAGTCTGTTCATAAAAATCCCTGCCAGATTAAAAATTATATGGTGGTATGCTCAACTTGTACTGAGTGGGAGGTTTGACTACCTGCTGTTGAGTAGCATATACTAGACCTGTGGGTAATTTTTGTCATCTCTCCCTTCCGTTTTGACCTGCAGTTTGTTCTTTGCCTACAGGTATTTGGCACCAGAATATGCATCTTCTGGAAAGCTCACAGAAAGATCAGATGTCTTTTCCTTTGGAGTCATGCTTCTTGAGCTAATCACGGGACGCCGCCCGGTTGATACAAGCCAAACTTTCATGGATGATAGCTTGGTTGATTGGGTCAGTGCTTTATATATGCTTATGTAGCCCCTGGTTTCATAGTTCTTAGAGCTTGCATAGTATAAACTTTCAGATTTTTATTACTCCTTTTTAAATTAAGAAGGCATGCATGCCTATAGAAGAGTTTCAATATTATTATTTTAAAAGGTTGTGAAGCTGGTTGCTTCTTGTTGCAACTTCATCTTTTTATTTGTTTTCTTGTGGACCTTCTACTTGTAATGTGATGCCCCCATCCGAGATTTGCACATCACGCTGTGGAGTTATGTTTTTTGTTACTGCAGGCAAGACCTTTACTTACGCGGGCTCTTGAGGATGGGAACTATGATGCCCTCACTGATCCGCGATTGGGAAAAAATTACAATCCTAATGAGATGGCACGCATGATTGCTTGTGCTGCTGCTTGCGTGCGCCACTCAGCACGGCGTCGACCACGGATGAGTCAGGTACTGCCCTGCCCCCCCTCTCTCAATCCGTCTGTAGCATATAGTAATCTTTCTGGTAGCTAAATTCATCAGCAGCTCTGTTCCAAATATGTCATGCCCTTGTTTCTTTCTAAAGATACTTGTTAGTTAAGTGGATACTTTCTCCTTGAAATTTTTTCCCCTTCTGTTTTTCCTGTTTTGAGGCATTTACATTCTCCAAGTGATTATACTTTTGTTGGAAGGATCTCCACAACAACCCACTACACCCCCCACCCCAACCCAAATGACTGGGTTCCAAGATAGGGCCAAAATTTGCTATTTTGTCTTCATTGTTGAGCTATATCATTATGTACTTCCAGAACATGCCCTTTTTGTTTTCCTAAGGTTTACAACTAGTCAGCTCAAAAGTGCACTTTGAAGTTTCAGTTCAAATCTTGAGCTTTTATTTTAACCCCCCAGACACATCAGATTACCTTCTATGTTCAGATGATCAGATGCTTGTTTGCGTTTCTACATGTGGCTTGTTTGTGACACTATTTAGTGATTACCAAACAGGTTGTCCGAGCCTTGGAAGGAGATGTATCTCTTGAGGATCTGAATGAAGGCGTTAAACCAGGTCACAGCAGGTTTTTCGGTTCATATGGCAGCTCAGAGTATGATTCTGGCCAGTATAATGAGGACATGAAGAAGTTCAGGAAGATGGCAATGGCAGCAACTCAGGACTACCCTAGCACCGATTTCAGTGCACCAACCAGTGAATATGGCCAGAACCCATCAGCATCAAGCAGTGAAGGCCAACATACACGGGAAATGGAAATGGGGAAGGGGAAGAAAGACAGCTAAGGTTTCAGCAGCAGCTCATGAAAAAAATTCGACTGTTTTATCAATTTGTAAAGTCCCACCTTATTTTCATACCTGCCCACCTTACTTTCATGCTTGACTTTTTATTTGAGAAAAGCAGTCCGTGCATGGGTGGGATATAGTTTTCGGTAATATTAGAAGTTCTTATACGTGTATGCTTTTTATTCTTGTGAAAATAATGAAGAGCTAACTGATTCTTTTACGTGGTTTAATTGCTTCTGGGGTTCCTTCTGGTCTGTGCTGAAGTGTGTTTTAAAGAGGCACTATTCATGAAGGTTGAAAGTTTCAAGTTTTGGGCTAGATTAGCTGTGGGGATGACTTGATCTTTGTCATGCAGAGGGTATTAAGCCAGGAAAAGAGAACTGCTCTCTTGCTGAGATTTTTTGAAGTATTCTAATGTAATCGTGATAAACTATTGATTTTGACAGGGTAGTTGCCAGTGAAAAGCAGAAACTTATATTCGTGGATGGGTGACAGCTTGATGTTATGCATGCATTTCAGTACAATAATATTTTTTTGACTACTGTGCGCCATGAAGTCCTTAGTGGCGTACAGAACCATTTGAAAATTACGCATTCATTCATGAGCGTCAGTGCAATGTTATGGAAGCATTTTAATACAGCATCATCATTTTAACTTTTATGCCATGTAACTCTTGGTAGATAGAGCTATTTGGAAATCAATTCTGATTTATTAATGTTGAATGCGGCAAAAGTATTTGTAAGTTCTTGATTTAAAAATCAAAATAATTGTATTGCGTATGAGGGACACAGTTCTGGAGTAAAATGGATGCCAATGTTAGGAAGAGAAAAGAGATGAGAGTTTCTAATCATTTCCTGGTGGCGGCAAATAACCATGATGCTGCTGAAAAAAACTAATGTAAAGGAAAAATTTAGCGTCTTTCACACCCATCTAAACAATCCATCTGGCTGTTAAAAGCTTCAAGGCTAACGCTTGTCTTCTGGTTTTGCAGGGCCTCACCTTTTAGGTGGGAGATTATGACGCCTCTCGATTTTTTTTTGGGAATTGGGAATAGTCTTGAATTACCATAAGGCTGTTTTCATTATGAGCTGGTTGTCACAGGTTTCACAACACAGACAGTTACCTTGCACATCGAAGTAAGGTTACATATAACTGATCCTTTTTTGATTATTATTTTAAAAAATCCTCCACTAGAATGTTTTGTTTTTACTACTTTTGAAAAAGAGATATAATTCTTTTTTATCAGACTCATTTTTATTGATCTCTTCGAGATTTGTAGAGAAATATAAAGAGCTCATTTCACGCATGACAATCCTGAACTCGGTTAGACCACCTCGTGTGTAGGTGGAGTATATCGGAAATACTCTGTTAAATCTTTCTACAGGCGGTCTTAGTTTACCTGTTCTCTTTTTATTTTAGCAGAGAAGATTAAACTCTATTTGGTTGGTGTTGAACAAGTTACATACGAGGGACGTCTTGAGAATAAAAGCCCCGGTCCATGAGTGGAATGTGGCATTATCTGATGGAATCTATTAACCATGTCAACCTCTACAGTTTTTTCTTTTTCTTTAGGGACTCTCGATCACACCTTGAAGAGAAGGTTATTAGGCCTGCCTGGTCTATCTAGTGGGTGTCTCACATTTCATAGAAAAATTCATTTTCTGATGACACAAGGTGTTGAAGCTTTTGTTTGGTGCCAAGGTTGGGCCTCATTTTTTTTTCTTTTCTAAAGTGGATGTCTCATACCATCTAGTATGGATATACCCAAAGAAATAAAAAAAAACAGCAAATCTTGGAGTGATCTAAGTAGCTATTTTTCCAATCCACAAGGCCCCAAGAGTGGTCGGCCACGTACGAAGCCACCCAATCTATTATCCCGTTGGCCTTTATGTAGGCATACTTAGCCTGGAAAGCAACATCACCGCTCGCCATGGCTCGAATATTTTTTTTTCAAAAAAAATACTTTTGTTGAATGAAAAAAAAAAGTACAAACTTTCTCTTATTGTATCGCTGCCTCTTATGCTGGATCGATCTGCATGTGCCTGGACAACTGGACTGGGCTTGCTGGGCCGGGCTAGAAGAATAGATTTTCTGTTGTCGACTCCGAAATTGCTTTATTTATGCTTCGTCTTTTCCCACCAAAAATGGAAGGAACGTTCCCCTCTCCGCGACCCCTCTCTGGATTTGGGATCTAGGGCTTGATCTCGTGCCGTGGTGGGGAAAGAAACCCTAGATCGTTAGGGTTCGAAGAATTTGAATTCCCCTCCGTCGATTGTTCTGTTTGAATCCATGGCGTCCCGAAGGCGAATGCTTCTCAAAGTCATCATCCTCGGAGACAGCGGGTGAACTATTCTTGGATTCTTTCTCTCGTTTCGGATTCATTTTCGATCTATATGGAAAACAATTATTGTACCCTTTCTTCTTTGTTTCTGTTTAATCCTCATCTTTTCTGATTCATGATTCTGGTTTTTTGTGTGAATCTTGTTAGGGTTGGGAAGACGTCTCTGATGAATCAGTATTCTCGAATGCCTTAAACCTCTTTCTTTTTTATAATTATTGAAGAAATATTTGTTTCTTTGATGTATCTTTGGTTATGGTGGCTGATTTGGTTTTGATGGTAATGTTTAGGTATGTGAACAAGAAGTTCAGTAATCAGTATAAAGCGACCATTGGAGCGGATTTCTTGACAAAAGAAGTCCAGTTTGAGGACAGGCTATTCACGTTACAGGTGAGTTTTGGTATGCTAAGGGTGTTTGATTTTCTTTCATCTGTTGGCATTTGATTCTTTTATGTGTTTGGAATATAAGATATGACATGAAATCATAAGATTGCATGTTGACTCATTCAGATGGATTTTTGTTGGGTGCTTGTGTTGCTTGTAACCTGAATTATCTGTTTGGATCTTGATACGTTTTATGGGTACAGATATGGGTGTTATGGGAATTGTTGAAATTTCCATTTCATGTAACAAATTCAATGTTTCTAGGATACTATCTGCACCAAGCAGTGCCAAATATAGTAAATGACTTAGCATAACTTTAGTCTGGCCTATCTTGGATTGCTGTTTTAAATTCACATCAGTTTCGTATTTTAGGCTGATTCTACCACTGTTTTGCAATATATGCTGACATATGTAGGCTATGATTTCCTTGGCCATGTGACTGTGAGTAGCTGTTTACTGTCACTATGCCTGATCTTTTTTGATAACTTGTGCAAACTTTAGTTGTAACAAGAAGTATTTTGATGAAAAGAAAGGCGAGCGCTCATCTTGTATTGGTACGTTCACCGCTAAGTTGTTGAAGGAAGTGCTGTGAGACTTCGTCTATGATTGATCAAATCATCTTTTTGACAATGATATACCAGTACAAGTGATAGAAGTAGGCTAAAAATGATATTCCTTATGCTCTTATTAAGAACATGATGCTAATTGTTTTATTATTGCCAAACCATCTCTTAAGACTCTTTTGCTTTACAGATCAAAAAGGGACTTATTTGAAGCCACACCGAACTCATGCTTGATGAAGGAGGATAGAGCCAACATTATATAAATGTCATATCGATCCTTGTCTAGTATATATTCAATAAGCCAAAATATCTTGTGGTAGCATAATTTGTCGTAGCTTTTGTTACCCTATTTGTCTAGAAAATTTAGAAACTCCTTCCTGTTTTGTTTTCTCAGTGCAAAGTACCAACTGAGGAATTGCATGCCCCCTAGCTAGGAATTTGAGATATTTGACATTTTAAAGAAATATAAGGGCAATGTCCTTTTTTAGGATAGAGCTATTTAAGGAACTTTCCAACAGAGATTATTAATGTTTTTTTTAATCTTACACTGGTTTTGGGTAGTTTGTTGGTTGGAGAAGGGACTGATGTGAATTTATTGATCTTCTTGAAGGCCCATACACTTGGCGTCTGAAAGTAACCCTTGAAGACTAGAGCGCCTATGGTAAATAATTTAGTGGGAAAAGCATGACACGAACTAGTAGCAGCCTGGATTACCTTTACTAGTGCTGCACTAGTTTTGATTGTTTTGGATTAAGTTGAAATAACCGGTACTACAGATATCTGCTTTATACCCGTCTGATTGTTTGAGGAGAATGTACCTATATTCCTATGTTGAAAATGATTTTGTTGTAAAATGGTGGCCCAATACACAAAACTTTTGCCATTGCAGAGTCTGGGGAGGGTCAAATATACGCAGCCTTACCTGTGTGCAGAGAGACTATTTCTATGTGCAATTTATTTGTTATGTCTATCCATAAAACTGCACATGTTTTGTTATTTATTTCCTTCAAAAATTGAAGGCTTCTCTAATTGATTAATGAGTTGTTTTCAATATGTAAATATCTTGATGTAGGTCATCTATTGAGGATATATTCAATACACATTGAAAATTTGATCAGCATGTCCTGTATTTCCATCAAGGACATGCTAAGTTGGTAAAATAGACACATTCAAATTGGTGGAGAAATTGAAAGTGAATAGCTTTGAAAAATTAAGTGTGCAACTTTTCTAAAAAGAACAATCTTCATCTCTCTGTCTATCTCTGTGAGCTTCTTCCTTGTCAAGGGAAGATAGAATGAACTACTTGTGTGTCTAGAAAGATATGGAAAATTCGACTACAAATTAATATCGTGATAAAGTTGTCAGAAGCTTGCATGTACCAATTTTTCATTATATGCCTTTTTTTTATATACTTATGTGTCAGTCTTTTTGAGGTCAAGAAGTGACATGATTTGAGATATAAAGTTTAGCATTACTCATAAGCTAAGATCTGGGCATTCTCCTTTGGGAACTTTACGGTCAAGATTGATTGAGGATCCTTTGCTAATTGAGCTCCTCAATCATTCAAGTGGCTGCACTATGTTGGATGGGTTTTGGGTTAGTAGTATCTGTTTGATTGGAGAGTGGACTTGTAATCATTAGAATGAAAATGATGCCTAAGAAGTGATATAGTGAAGTGGGAAACGTCCATTCGAAAGGAAAATGATGTTGAAAGATCAAATATTTGATAATGAACAAGTATGATTTTAAAAAATGTAAATGAAATTTGTTAGACACCTACATGATGTTGCCATGAGATGTGATTTTGATACTGATGGATGATCATGGTTTAGCTTTTGCTTTTTGTCAATATTCCAGATCAGCTAGTTGTGGGGACATAATGAGGACCTGTAGATTCATAAGTGAGAAAAATCAGGTGGACCACTAGATTTTGTTCTAAGTGGGAAGAGATCTAATGTCTCAAAGGCACTTCCTTTGTGCCATAGCTGTATTATGAAGAAATGAAGCTGCATAGAAGCACCTATAAATCTTCTCTTTTATTTTCTATTTTTTTTGTTGGGTTAGGGTGGGGGGCTTGGGAGGTGGAATTAGAACTTAGAAGTAATATTTCAAAATGTATGTATATTAAATTAGGTTCTTTGGTGAATCATCCCAACCCTAGTTATTGTTTTGTTCTATATGTTGAGGACAATAAGTAAGCGTCACTAGAGCAAGGTTTCATGATGCACTAGTCAATGAAGCATATCTCAATCATGTTTTTTTTTTCTTTAAATATTTATTTTTTAAAAATTCACCTTCAATCCAAAAATCAGGATCCAATTATACGGGCACTGGAACAGTATGCCCAACATCTGAACATTACGAATGTTTTGCTAATGATTGCAATATGGTTGCCTTTTCCTCTCTCCCTCTAAGAGTCTCTAAAGGGCAGAAACTGGAAGGCCTTCCATGTTAATTTGAGGAAGGGCTAGCTAAAGCAGAACTATGGAAGCTTACAATGACATGCTGACTTCTTCTCTCATCTCTCTTCCTGTATCTAGTTGATATAAAACACTTTTCAAATCACCTCAGCAGTTAAAAATGTTATGAAAGTGTGCTCTTTCTTAAATTGAGATAGGAGCTCAACAACTCAGAGTATCATTTTCAGAAGGAATATTTACAGTATCACATGCACACGTCATAATTGTAAACAAATGAATGCAATTTTGGTGTTTGTTATGATATTCATAATGAGTTATCAGAATATGTTCTTCAAATCTCTCAGACATTCAGTTTTGTTGCTAGAGATTTAAAATTTGGTTTTGGAGGATGTTTTGGCCCAGCCTAAGGTAAAACAGGCCAAAAAGAAGTTGACAATGCAATATAGGAACTCATTAATATATACACTGACGCATGAGGTTAAAATGTGGTTTTTGGAATTTTAAATTGTGAATTAAATATTGGAACCTGATAAGTGTAGTTGCGTTTATGGAACCATACCCTGCATATGTAGGCAATTGTGGTTATCGTTTATGTTGTAAGAAATTCAACCTGAAAGATTCGAAAATCAAAATAAGCTGAAACTATAATTTTGTACATAACTATAGAACATAAAGAATGATGGTTCAAGAGATCCAAATGGTTCTGTTGGATCGTTAAAAGAACATGGACTGTAGCCAGTTGGTTAAATTGTTGGCAGAGATTTGTGGCCCCAAGAGCTTGAGTATCTATCAAATAAGTTCTATGTAGTGTCTTTATAGCCTCAGTCATATGCTCTCTCTTATGCAAAATGTACTTGCATTCCTATCTCACCCTTGCATGTCGGTGGATAACCTCATCTTTAGGCTCACATTCTTTATTGCTGCATTTTATTCTCCAGATATGGGATACTGCAGGGCAGGAAAGGTTTCAGAGTCTTGGTGTGGCTTTCTATCGTGGAGCTGATTGCTGTGTTCTTGTGTATGATGTTAATGTTATGAAATCATTTGATAACCTGAACAATTGGCGCGAGGAATTTTTGATTCAGGTGACCCTTTATCCAACCTGACTTCAAAATAGTACAAATATGATAAAATTTGTAGAGTTAACGCCTGTGTTGATTGTCTAATGTGCAGGCTAGCCCATCCGACCCTGAAAATTTCCCATTTGTAGTTCTGGGAAACAAGATAGATGTTGATGGTGGCAATAGCCGGGTGGTAAGTTGTTTTCTTCTCCACAGTTTTAGCAAACTAATAGTATTGTTACTTCCACTACCATTTTTTTTGGTAAATTTATATTAATTTTGGAGTTATTTTTCTCTCTGGGATCCCAGGTTTCTGAGAAAAAAGCAAGGGCATGGTGTGCATCAAAAGGAAATATCCCCTACTTTGAGACATCTGCTAAAGAAGGAATTAATGTGGAAGCCGCATTTCAGTGTATAGCCAAGAATGCCCTCAAGAACGAACCGGAGGAAGAGATGTGAGTACCTCCATGGACTGACTGTCTTAACATCTGACTTAAATCATGAAAGTTTTAAAATCCGGGCCTGAAGTTTGATTTTGAAAATATCTATGTTTTTTGGTGGTTGGGCGGGGGTCATTTGAAGTTCTTAGTGTACCCTAGCAAGTAGCAATCCTGTATCGAATTTTAAAGGTTTTCTGCTGCACCATTTCTTCAAGCTAGAAGGATTGCCTGACACTTTCTTTTGCTAATGAAGATATCTTCCGGACACCATTGATGTGGCGGCGGGTGGTGGACGTCAGCAACGGTCATCAGGCTGTGAATGCTAGATGGATGATAGGCAGTTGGAGTGCATTATCCCAATTTGTTATGGAGTCAACATGTCATATAATGATTCTGTGAAAGCTTATTGCTTGTCCTTGTAATCTATATTATGTTGGGAGGAGGTGATTGGTGCTGGTTGGTTTTATTGGAATATTCTTCCTCCTGTATTTCATCAGCATCCTGTTTCGCCGGTGGGATTCATTTGTTTCTGTATTTAAAGACTTAAAAAATTTATGATATTTTCTGGGGGTGAACCATGTCCATATGGTAGTTTCTTAGCATATATTCTACAATCCCTTGCAGAGAGATTGTCAAATTTGAGGTTGTTCGATGCCTGAAGGGGGGTCTGGCAACAGGTGGTGCTGGTGATATGGAACTCACTTGGGGATGGTAGGTCACCATGTGATCTGCAAAGTCTACCCTGAGGCACAGGTGGTGCTGGTGATAAGGAGATGGTCGGTATTGATGTTGAAATGATCCAGGTTCTTCTACCGGCAGGTCATGATTTTTTTTTTTTTTTTTTGGTACAACGGCGGCTCGCATCCGACGGATGTGAATGCGGCCAATAAGATCAAAAAAATAAAAGGCTATAGGAAGGCTCTGGCGCAGACTCGTGATCCACTCAGATGAACCCTTCGAGTAATAAGCAGCGAATGAGGCAATCTAGTCAGCAATATCGTTTGTTTTTCGATAAATGTGTGGCCAGGTAGGAGTCAAACTTTCTCAGTAGGCGACGGATGTCGTGAAGCAGTGGTCGCTCCTTAGTCGTGCATCCTCAACTTTGGATCTACTCGATGATTGTAGTCGAGTCTTCCTCCGAGAGGATGCAGTCCGCGCCCAACATCCGTCGTACATAGGTAATGCTCCATGCTATGCGGAGCTCGGTGTAGACCCTTTTTTGCACTACTCAGGTCGGTCATTCCCTACTTTGGGGTGGGCCTAGGCACACTCCCAAATCCATAACATTTTTTTTTTTTTTGGGCGCACGTTACTCAAGATCCTCTTAGCGGAGCCGCTGAGAGTGAGTCTCTCTCTCTCCGCGCGTGCGTTTGTGCATGCCGGCATGCGCGACGTGTCGTGTTTGTGCGGTGCGAGTGTGCGCCCAAGGTGGATACAAACAAATGCTTCTGCAGGAGCTTCGAGGAGGTTGATGCGTTCTTCCGTCAGAATCCATTCTGGCTAAGGCGGCGGCCTTCTGGCGAGCCAACAGCTCCGCCAGTCTCCAAGCATTGGAGGCATCCCGGATGCCCTCCTTAGATGGCAGCAGCCGTGAAAGCCAGCCAACCTATGCCTTCTTGCTTGCGGCGGTGAGGGTCGGAAGTACAGCGCTTCCAGGACAAAGCGGCGGTGGCTGCGTCTGGCTGCGTCCAAGTCGTGGGTCTGAACTGCATATGGAATCTGAACAGAGAGCCTGTGCCGCAGATGGCTTGGAAGGTATTGCTGTCAGAGATGACATGAAGATGATCACAAGAAACCGGTACCGATTGAAATGCTCGTATCCATAGCAAAATTGATCCGATGGACAAAAGAAAAGGCACCGCCTGCTCTTGCTGTCTTGGTAAATCATAGGAGCTTTCACTTTCTATAGACCGATATAGCCAGAAAGTCTTCTTATTCTCGAACCAGTATCTCAGCAGTGTATGTGGTTCCCTTTGTGTTGTTGAACAAGGATGCTAAAAGAAACATAAAATATGCGTTTTCACCGCATTCATTAATTAAGAATTCATCTCTTGCTCCTCGCGTTTATGTTGATCCGTGGAGCATTATCTCTGTACAAATTATTGTCACAGGAGACTTTCATTATTAAAAAAAAAATCATCCATTTGTGAATACATAAATATTCAGGGAAAGGCTGAAAAGCCAGCCATTGACTGTGATTGGTAGCGCTTATAGTTTGTCGACAACAAAATTAATGGATAATAATACAACACTGGGGCACTTTAACAGCTTCCTTAGAGACTGGTCTCAAGGCAACTGAAGGGCTATGCCCCCTTCGGGTCAGAAGCATCAGGTTCCCGGCCCCACAACTCTGACGCAGAACAGTAGTCTAGCTTTCAAGACCCTCAAATGCAACTGTCAGAAGGCCTGAAATCTCCTGTTGAATTGATCTGAGTTCTGAGGGTAAGATATCAAGCCTGACCTTTCTGATTTTCCTGGGTAACAATTGGTATAAACCACTGCTTCCATGGGGCATCGCCTTGCTGTTCTATCCAAGACAAGAAGGAACTGTCCAGCAAGCAAAACAAATTTACATAAAGAAGTTGGTATCTCACTGGAACAAATCTGAAGTTTGCAACTTGGAGGAATGGCCAAACTCCTGCCCCAACAACAAGAGCCGGAAGGAAATCCCGCTTCACATCTTCCTTCACTTGATCCACGCTCCTCCCAGAGGCAAACCCCATGTATGAGAAAAAGATAGGTAAATCCAAAGGCCAACAGAGAAGCTCATCTGCAGCAACCTTTGCGGTAACAAATTTTAAGGATTTAGGTTGCAGCTGGAGTCGAACTCGAATGTAACGATCCAAGTATTCATACCTATATAATGGAAGAAAACCGGTGAGGGAAAAAAAAACATATAACAAAGTTTGTATATCTGCAAGATGCTCGGGCTTGTTCCTGTCAAACAATGCCAACTCTTGATTTCAATTCGCTTCAGTTCTACCATAAGCTTTGAGAAAACACCTTTACTCAACATAAATTAGTCACAGATTTTTCTCACGAAATCAAAGATGTATCAAATGAAGCAAGGCAGTAGAAGACAGAATTAACAAGCTACAAATATGTTTTCTTTAAACTTGGCCTCGCAATTCGCAGCTTTGCAACATGTTCGTGTTGAAATTTTACAATAAGATTCAAGCAGCAAACAATTGCCAATTTAGTGAAGGGATCCAAATTCTCTAGCCTTCAAAACTACACAAGTGGGTATTGCTTTGAAATTTAGACTCGTTCCAGAACAAGAATGACTTTCAGATGAACCATAGTACTGGTGAATCAATGATTTGTGATACATAATTATGGGTGCGCATGCATGGAGAGAGAGAGTGTGTGCGCTCGACTTAGCTACACTCGAATGGATCTTCTCTCAGATCCGATCAGATCTATATTGGACAATGGGAATCCCACATAGATGATATGGGCCATTGGATGTGATTTTGTAGCTCTAAACTGCTCATACACCAAAAATCATATAATTTGGAAATCTCTAGCTTATGCATCAAGTAGTCAAAAAATTGGACAGTCTAAATAACACCAAATTATATATGTTCTTTTGATCACTTGATGCATAGGCTAAGAATTTCCAACTCCCATGATTTTTGATGTGCAAGCTATTTAGAGACAGTAGAGCACATCCAATGGCTCGGATGTGCAAGCTATGTATGTATGTATGTATATTAGTGCACTTCTATATTTAATACTTAACCGAAAAACAAACTTAGCAATCTTTAAACATCAAGGATTTTGACAAGTCAAATATTTATACAGATGATCATATGTTCTGTTGTTTGCATCATGCATTACATGTAATCAGGCAATTGGCAAGTTGAACAGAAATTTTAAACTAATTCCACAATTTATGAATCCTTATTCCATGGGAAGACCAAATTTGCTTATTTGCCCGCATATAAACTTCTAGACGCATTCGGCTTACAAATTTCAGTAACAATTTCAATCAACAAATGTGCCATTCAAGACAAAAAGATACATCTAAGGCATGCTAGAATGTAAAGCTAAATATGCAAAAGTCGCACATTCTAAGAAAACTAACCAGTAGTGACCAACTGGTCCAACATATGCAAATCCAAACATACTTGTGATAGCCACCCTTTTCCAATTGATTTTGAGCTCTTTATCTTCCTGCTGCTGAACAGACAAGACATTATCATCATACAACCAGATTATAAACTTAACCCGGAAAAATTTTCAAATAAGTCATGACTGACCAATGTCACTATGGTACTAAAGAATGAGTTTCCTAATTCAGAAATCAAGAAATTATCGATTCATAGGCCTGAACTAGCACATAGCATGTGCAGTCAGGACAACTTTTAGAGATCTTGCAACTCTATGAAGTAGACAATTGAAAAGGCTCCAACCAAATTTGGTGGCTAAGAGTTCCTCAGTTCGTGACTATAATCATTACATAAAAGAAATTGGGGAGACCTATCTGATAAAATTACAGCAAAGAGGTGCTTTTTGAGTTGTGTCGCAATGAATGCCCATACAGCAAAAATGAGAATTTTATAAGGCAATATTAAGGACTAAAAATTGTGTCAACAAGAATATGTTGGGTAATAAGGACATTACCATGCAGAAATTGAGTGCAATAAGGAATAGAAGTAGCAATTTAAATATCAGAGTAATTACAGATACATCAGAAAAAGACATGAGAACTAATTGTGGGGGAATTTCTGTATGGATTAATGACCTAAGATTCTTGTTTAATAGTCAGCAAGAAAGAAAGACCGGAGATAGGATGGATGAAAGTTGCAAGGAAAGAATTGAAAAAAGTTACGTTGATAATAGAAATAAGCCCTTCATGAGAATAGATCAGCAAAGTCAAGTTTAAAAATCCAATAACTAATATCTGGGGTAAGATTAATCAATGTTGTTACCATATGCACCATGAGATTTTCAATTTTTATATGCGTTTATTTTCTGAATTTTAATAAATCACAAATCATTACAAGTTATTCCTGAATTTCATTACAAAGTTTGTTAATCATGCCTCCATCACCATCGTCATTTAACTATCACCATCAACCTATATTCATTATATAAGATAAAATTACTAGAATGAAAATGAAATTATGACGATGAGGGTAACAAGTTTAGCACTGTCTTAAACAAACTTTTGATAAGATCCAGAAAAGAAAAGAAAGAAATACAGAGTAATTCTAAATATAAACGAAAATAAGGCCCAAATCAAATATTGATGTTCAAGAAATACCATACTGTGATTGGTTTTTCCATCTTGGATCCCTTATACAACCAAGATCTGCAATCATTGGTACTGACACTCTGCGTGGGGGAAGTGCTGAGACTCGATAACTGCTAGTACCGTAGGTACGACCTGGTACAACAAACCATGTATACAACAAAACAGTAAGATTGATGAAGAAATGCATGACTAAATTAGGTCTAGGTTGATGAAGTTGAATATGCTTCTACAGCAAGTCATATATTGAGTCATGCTCCAATTGGGTTTTCCGTACAGTGGGTTCTCCCAATAAGTAACTGTCAAATTTGACTCAGCTAATTCCTAGATCAACCCCCCAGATTTTGTAACATTGGCTTGCTAGTAATGGAGAAGCCGAACTCAGGCCTCAGATGTTGGAACAAGGGAGCTGGAACAACAAGCAGCAGGACACGGATGATTACTTTTTTAGCTTGAAGTTGACAGTTCAAAATATTATCGGAACCTGCTTCTAAACTTACAGTCTGTCTTCCAAGATCATTAAACTAGATATAGTTAATTTAAAGTGGAAAAAACAAAGAAACGTATATACATGCACACACGACAGTGTAAAAAAATAATGATTACAGCTCAATCCTAGCACTTCATCTAAAGAATCTCTACCGACTTCCGATATATATTTTACAGAAATAAACCCATCTCTCCTGGTTTACTGATGCAAGCTAGATGTCTAAGTGCGTACGGGCCTCAATATAATTCATTTTGTCTAAAAATCCAATTGAAAATTGATACTTCGTTACAAGTTAAGATTGCACTATCAAATGTTTGAATTTGTTTTTTGTTGGCTAAAATGTTTTGTATGCTTATTATATGATCAAGCAGCTACTTTCCTTTAAATTTAAATTTTGAAGTTACAGAATAATTAAGATTTTTTTTGATGGTGACTTTGATGCTGGATTGTTGTTAAATGTATCTGATGTTGTTTGCATACGGACCACACATGCTAGGTGTTCTCTGCATTACTATGGGGCCACATCACTTTGTATCTTCTACATTATTGAATTATTTCCTTCAATATTCTGCACACATCTGATGCAATGCATTCTCAAAGATTTCTCATTGCCAAGACATATCCAAATGTTTCTGATATCTAACTTTACATAATGAGATGCATCCTCCATTCCAATACTTTAGCCACTAAATTTGTCCCATCATTTACCACACTTATACTACGCTTGAACTTTAGTCCAACATTTTCTTCTTTCTTCTGAACATTCTTCCACCTCATGTCTGCAGGAGATTCTAAGTAT